>NC_137743.1:47967176-48597505 GCF_963264785.1 Psittacula echo
CCAGTGGCTTACAGTTTGGCAGAAAAATTCACAGCAGTATGAAAATCCACAAAGGTAAGTCCACCTAGGTCAGAAATACTTCCATTGTAGTCAATCATTGTTAGAAAAGGGTAATTTTGTTTTATAGGGTATCACTCATGCAGACCACATATTCAAAACTTTCTGGACTGAAGATTCATCAATGAAATTATGAAAGGACTGACCTACTGCTTTGAAGGCATGACTGCATTCAGTTGTAGCAAAACGTGTATGTGTATGGTACATAATGAGCTTTAAAAAAAAAAAATCCTAATCATGTATTTATGTAATTGGATCTGTTTTGCTTTACTTCAAGTGAAAAAAAAATACCAAATAATTAAAGCAGTACTTGCTAGAGATATGAAGTTGGCAGCTGTGTAAATAGAAAAAACACTATCATTTTATTTTCTGTAGCACTAAAATACTGTTTGCAGTGTGCCTGGCTTGTTTGTAGGTTTCATGTAAACAAATCCACTAACAATGTAACAATATTTGAATAATTATCTACCTTCCCAGCTACCCAGAGAGGAAGTGGGAGCTTCAACATTAACTTTATGGAAGTGCAACTGATCAGAGGCTCAGCTGAGCCAAAAGTACAATCCTGTGGCTTTGCCTGTCTTCATATAAATCAGACATACCAATGAGGAAGCAAAATAATATAGAAATACTGGAATGAACATCTAATAGCAGATAAAGGCCATGAAAAAAACCCCCACCCAAATTTGTTTCATCTGGTATCTCTTATTGTATTGATTACACGAAGTGTAACACTTCAAGTCACTGATTTGTTGGTGGATTCCAAGAGAGAACTTCAAGACTCACAAAACAGAACTGGATTCTGAAGCTTAGCCATTCAGGTTTTCTGGCCTAGCAAATGTTCTCTTGACAGATGTGTGACTGTTGTTACCATGCCATAGATCAATGATTGGTTAAGTTCCGAAAGACAAAATTGCATGGAAAATTTTTATATGGGGGGGGGGTGGTGGTGGTGGTGGAGTGAGGTGGGGGGGGGGGGTGTGGTGGTGTAGAAAGTATAAACATTATGTGTTTCCATGATCTTAATATAAATAGATGCTAGAACTGAAAAATGAAATCTAATACACAGCCACATGTGCAAGTGATAATAGTAAGCAAAACTGTGGATGAATACCAGATAGTAAGGAGTTAAACATGAGTGACTGGTCAAGCAAATCAAGGACACTAGATGTCTGGGGTGTTTAGTAGATCAGCTTAAAAATATGAGAACATAAAAATAATACCATTATAAACACAGTCTCCCTCTTTTTAGTAGTTCTATACAGAAAGACCCCCTGGAGCTATCCATATTTTACTGACTGTTCTATCAAAGCAATCATATATTTATAAAATAGGAAAGCATTTATTTGAAATTTATGTTTTATTAGTGTGATGATGTGATCTGGTTTTGAACTGTCTACAAAATGTGCCAAAAAAACATCAAGACCATATGGTAACCTTCCAACAAGCTGGTTTTGTGCATCTATCTTCTGCATGTCAAGTGCTCCAAATAATTTTACTTGGGTCGCTTCATCACACACAAAATTAATGTAAGCAAAGAATTCAATGGCATGTGTTACATATCCAAAGTTGCCCTACAGAGTAAGTACATTGCCTTTTTTTTTTTTTTTTTTTTTCTTTTCATTAAAATATATCTTCATTGCAAGGACTGGTTCATGTTTTAGCACTGAGCCCTCCTATAGGAGGCTCTCACAAAGGCATTCCCTAAAAGGGAGAAGAGAAGGCTCAAAGGCAATTAAAAAGAGGGCTGGGAGCACTGTATTTTTAATAATAGAAGTTTAAAAATTTATGGGATAAGCGTGTAAAATTCCGATTTTATTTTTTTTAAAAAAAACTGTAGGTTGCCGTATTCAATTAAAAAAAAAATAGCAGCCCATTCCTGAAAATATGTGTTTGTAAATAGCAATAAATAGAAATAAGAATTAGATTCCTGATTTAGCTCTGTACTTCATCTCGGGATTATTTCATGGTGCTGAGGTGTCATAGGTTTGAAGACTAAGGAGATAAATCAAATAGCTTCAGTGTTTTCTAGAGAGCACAAGCAGAACATATGCCCATCACATACTTTCAAAACACAGCTCTTGGGAGAGGTTACCATCATACCTGAGAGCATACATGCTAATAGAAACCAAGGCCTAAGCCCCATAAAGGAATAAAGTCCTCTAAATACAGGCTCTTGAAAGTACTGAAAGACGACTTAAAACCAATAAACGCTGAAAGCAAAATTCAGCAATTAGACTCAATTACAATGAGCAAAAAAGAGAACCTCCAGCTCAGACAACAGCTGAAAGTGTGTGATGTTTTCTGCCGATTTAATGACCAAGTGCTGTACACGGCAGGAGGCTTCGAAAGCAGTGCTGTGCATCCAGGTGAAGTGAAAATTATGCAACCAACAGTTCTTGCACAAACATTCCCAAAGCATGATGTACATACAAACAAGAACTTAAAAGAGAGTTTATGAAAATAATAACTGATGGTGGGATACCTCCAGGTTTAGCTGCAGGCTGACTGGAGGAGAACACATGCCTTTCCCTCTAGACTGCAATGTTGCTACAGAATTGCCTTTATGATACCTCTGCTGCTGGGATTAGTTTAATCTAGACTTCAAAAGCTGATGTGAATCCTGTACCAATTTTATTTCTGTAAGAGAAGCAGAACTATGGCATAGATAAAAAGCACCAATTAGTGATACTTAAACATTCAATCCATAAATATTTAACTAGCATTTCTCCATCTTTCTAATTGAATATAGACTCAAGCTGACTTAGGAAGTCAGAAATTGGATTCAGGTCTAAATTTCAAAGCCTTCCAAGTTAAATTCTATCTGGAACCAGTGATCTGGTCTGCACTTCCCAGAGTCTGTGGCCCTTCTTTCTAAGGAAGTCTCTGCTATTTCAGACAGCTGCTGCCATCAGCCTTGTTAGCTTAGTAAGAGAGATCATATGCACTATATGTATCCTTGGAAGAGAAGAAGGTATCATGCTAGATAGCATTATTTTTTAAAGGTTGTGTTATCAGTTTTATATATCATCAACACTAGTGCCTACTCCTACAAGTAAGCGGGGAAAAAAATAGTAAAAACCACACTTCAAATCAGTGCAGTAGTAATTTCTGCTGTAGGCAGAGTATGTTCTGATGGGCAACGAATTCAGCATAATCAAGTAGTTTCCTGGAGGCTTTGTCCCCCACCAGGAAGAATCTTGTTAACTTTGAGTAATACTAGTTTTGGTCTTTAGATCTTGATCACATTATTTATTGTATTGATATCAATGGTTTAGTGAACTTTCATGTTGTAAACACTATTGAAAATTGAAGTATCCTGTTGGGATAAGTGGTTTAGTAACTAT
Source organism: Psittacula echo (assembly GCF_963264785.1). Taxonomy (NCBI): domain Eukaryota; kingdom Metazoa; phylum Chordata; class Aves; order Psittaciformes; family Psittacidae; genus Psittacula; species Psittacula echo. The sequence goes on from NC_137743.1 coordinate 47,970,578, forward strand.
TGCTTTTTCAATTCTATAGAAGATTGCTGTGTTAAAAAAAAAAAAAAAGTTTCCAAGACCTTTAATCTAAACAGTTTGCACATATAGTAGAAAGGCATAAACATTTTTGTCTTATGTGACATTTCAAGGATATTCCCAACATCTGTAGTAACAGTAAACCAGGTAGAACAAATCTCTGAAGAATATAAACCAGAATATCCAATCTTTCCTAATTACTACCCAAAATCTTTATGTCTACTTCACATCTGCCTCCTACATACAGGCTGCATTCCACCCCACCTAAACGTTGAAACAGCTGTTGCATTCTCATGCTAAGAAGCAGCATGACATCTGGATACAAAGTCAGCCAGATGGCAGTTACTCACTGAGGACATACAATTTCACTTTTCATTTGACCTGCTGTAATCTGTGATGCTAACCCCAGTGACAGGGAATGCTCTGTTCTTCTGTGCTACTTCTGTTCTCCTCAGTTCTGTTCTCCTTATGTATCCGGAGAAAACTGCTTCATACACTTGTCTGTTGCTCAGAAGACTGATAAATTCTAAAGTAGAGGACTGGTAATTCAGAAATAGAAAACCTATGAAAATAAGACTGGATGATTTCTTGTACTTAAAACTTTTCACCCCCACATTCGGAGGATAAATAAGTATGCTTCAAGAAAAAATAATCATATTTGTTGAACAATATTTTCTTTAAGAAAAACAGGACTACCATGACTGTAAGACTGCAAAATGATATCTAAAAAACATTTCAAAGTCAACATGTATATACGCTTATTTGTATACATATACTAATTCCAACTACTAATTATCAGTACAGCTTTAAAACATTTTCCACCATCTTTCCAGTACCAAGATTACCTAAAAAAAAAAATAAAAAAAAATCCCTGCTCTGAAGTAGAACAGTGCTGCTGACTATATCCTTTTAATGGAGGAGAAATCCTGTAAACAAAACAGACCTATGAACAGAAAAAATGATTACCGATTTCACAATGCAAGCAGGATCAGCTAACTAGCTTTTTCCAGTCAGTTTTTCTAGGTCAAGGAAACTAATTTTCTGTTGGGGCGACTGAACTACTTTATCTCATAGACTCAAATCAGAGCAGAAATCACTGAGATTCCTCTCATTCCTTTCCTTTTCTCATTGAAGTATGAAATCAACAGGTTATTGACATGAGAATGGTTAGACTTTGAGAAAGCACTTTTACAATGTAACTTGGCCAAATTTAGTTGTTGTGGCTATTGAGCACAAAAGTCAAATCAAATTTAAGAAAACAAATTAATGGTTGGAATTCCACCTTGCCTGTAATAATTGCATTAATTGTAAAATAATTACAATGACAGACAGCAGATATGCTTGGAATTGTGGCCATGAGCTAGGTCAAAATAATTTAAACGCATGAGTAAACAAAGGTATTTTATACCACTGGTGGGGAATCATAACCTTCATGTCTACTTTTGCACTATGAATGAAATCACGAGTTAACCAGTTTTATTTATAAAGGGAGAGATTTTGTAGTGGTGAATGCCAAAGTTGGGAAAAATGAAGAAAAAAAATAGCAAGAATGTAAGAAAACTAGAAGGAAGAGCTAACAGCTAGTGGAATTCTGTACTGAAAGTCTGTCCAAGTAAAATGTTTATACCTTGAAATTGCCAAATACAGTGTTAAGAAATCAGAAGGATACCTGCATGTAGTCAGTCAGTGAGACCACTACAGCACCAAAGTAGAATTTATCCTGGTACAGTCTGTAATTCATTAACTGTACTTGAGAGTTAAAAGGTAGAAGGAAGAGAAGGGATTGATTTGTTGAGTTTCAACTTTGTGTATTTAACAGAACACATACTGGAGATACTAAAACCTGGTTTAAAGCACTGTTGAAACTGAGAGAAGAGCAAGATCCAAACATAAAGAAACAGACCAAATTTTAGTAAACAATGTCTATGTATTACTGATGTTCTTTAAATAGATGAAAATAGAGTATTATTAAGAAACATGGTTCCTAGATAAGCTACTACAGGTTATTTAGGATAGAAAAATAAAAATTAAAAAAATTTAAAAAAAGGTAGAGAATAATATATACAAATTCAATAATAATTTTAAAAACTGCAATGAGAAAATCAAAATTCGGAAGATGGTATAACAGTTGACTCAAGATATTTGTAGCACTATCACTACAGTGTTGCTTAAAAGCTCCCATCACAGGTATTCAGTCAAAGGTGACAGAATCTGGGTAGAAGAAAAGCAAGCAATCACAAACAGAAAGAATACTGTTAGAAACTATATAAGGATAAGGAAGAGATGAATGATACAGATTAAGCATGTAAAACAGAACCACCACCATTATACTCTACAGCAGCACATGCTGCTGAAAGAATGAAGAATGGAAAACTTCAAAGACAGGATGATGCACCAATAAAACTCCTTGAACAGTGGCAGTAGAAAAGCTGCTTTCTATACTCATGAAGGTATGGGAAAGTGGAGGGCAGCCAGATTCTTGGAAAAGATCAGTGTATATTCCAGGACCTTGAGTACTGAAGGAAAAATATAGCTACAAATCGATTTTGTTGATACTGCATGGAAACAAGGTCAATTCCATTCTGGAAAGGATTCAAAGGTAAAAAAAAAACAACTCAACATCAGTGTGAATTGGTATGATACATCCTTTCAAGAGCCACAAGGAACAAACCTCAAGACCAAGGATGTTCTGTTTGTTGACTTCAGTAAAGCATTTGACTTAGTGGAAAATGACTGTTTATGGCTGATGCTGCTTGAGATAGGTTTTCTACCACACTCAGGTGAGCTACTGTGTAAGATTCGCCAGAATCATCAATTTGCTATGTGAAAAGTTAGAATAATGTAAAGTGGCTCTTGGACAACAAAGGTGTACAGAAAAAGTTGAGTTGTATCATCCGATCCAGCATTCTAGCAGAGATGGCATAGAAAGCATGAAAACCATGAGGAACTCTGACTTTAAGCATGCAGACTGTATAACATTATCCAACAACAACAGTCTGTATAAATGATTACCAGCTGGTCTGAGGATCCACAGAACATGTCAATATCATATATATACTAGGAGTGTGGATTCTCAGCTGATCTCTTTAAATAAAGAAGTGTGTTGGCTTTGGCTGGGGTAGAGTTCATTTTCTTCATAGTAGCTGGTATGGGGCTATGTACTGGATTTGTGCTAGAAACAGTGTTGAGAATCACAGTATCACAGTATGCTAGAGATTGGAAGGGACCTCAAAAGATCATCTAGTCCAATCCCCCTGCCAGAGCAGGAACACCTAGGGATGTTTTTGTTACCACTGAGCAGTACTTACAGAGAGTCAACGCCTTTTCTGCTTCTCACCCCATCAAACCATGAAGAACTCTGGGGGTGCACAAAAGCTGGGAGGAGACACAGCCATGACAGCTGACACCAACTGATCAAAGGGATATCCCATACCACATGATATCATGCTCAGCAATGAAACTAAGGGGAAGATGAGCCAGGGACTGCTGTTCAGCGACTTGCTAGTCATCAGGTGGTGAGCACTTGTTTCAATTGCACCACTATGTCTTTCTTGGGTTTTATTTCTCTCTGCTACCCTTTTCATTATAATATAGTATTATTTTATTTCAATTATTAAACTGTTCTTATTTCAACCCATGAGTTTTCTCACTTTCATTCTTCAATTCTCTTCCTCCACCCTGCTGCAGGGGGGCAACTGAGTGGCTGTGTGGTGCTGGGGTTAAACCACAAGAATGTATGATTCTATGGTTCTAATGGAGAAAGAATAGTAATTTGAAGAGTTTTTATATCTAGGCTCAAGTAGTGACCAAAATAATTCCCAAGAAAATAATTTCTTGGAAAGAAATACTCTTGAAGTACTACAGAATCAAAAGACAAGTATATCAGTGATCTGGAAGAAAAAATAAGGGTCAGATGAAAACCAGAAATCCATGGTTTTTGAAGACAATAGCTTGCTAAAAGCAACATATACCTGTAAGATTCAGAGGTTGTGAAAAAGGAAAAAGGGGTGCTTCAGAGACTGCATTTTGAATGTTGCTTGTCTTACAGAATGGTAGCAGACACAGATTTGGGGGTGGGATGTAGTAATATTAGATCAAATACAACCACCCCAGATTTCAGAGCTGCTGTTAGTTTCAGCAACAATCTTATAACTGGATGCTAAAAAGGAGTGGTAGGACAAAAGACTTTGTCAATATGATTAACAGAGGAATCTACAAAATATGGTCATGTGATCAGGAAGGGAAACAAGCAACAATCCAAAAAGATAACCATTCAAGAATATATTGAAAACAGGAAGAAGAAAGTCCAAGAAGAGCATGGATGAAAAATATAAACTGTTGTACTTAGCTGCAAATCAATCAAGCAAAAAGACTGGCAAAGAGAAACAAGTGTTTTATCATGACATAAACCTGAGGAGAATTCACATGTGTAAGACAATTCCTCAAACAGAAGTGTACTTAGAAGCCCTAAAAATTCTAAGGTCTTGAACAAGAAGTATCTTTTTTTTTTTTTTTTCACCCTCTTAATCAGATATAAAACCCAACATAACCTGATCAATCCAGCTGACCTGATGACACAGCATCCTGGGTTCAGCAATAGCAGTCATTTTTCTCCTTCTTAGTAGCTGGTGCAGTGCTGTGGTTTTGACTTTCGGCCTGGGAACAGCACTGATAACACTGATGTTTCCAGTTGCTGATCAGTAATGTTTACTCTGATCAAGGACTTTCTGAGTCTCATGCTCTGCCAGAGAGATGGGGAAGCTGGGAGGAAGCAGAGACAGGACACCTGACCCAAATTAACCAAAGAGGTATTCCATACCACAGCACATCATGCCCACTATATAAACTGGAAGCAGTTACCCAGAAGGGCTAGATCACTGACAGGGTCAGGCTGGGTATCAGTCAGTGGGTGGTGAGTGGTTGTATTCTCTTCCCTTGTTATTTCCCTTATTATTATTATTATTGGTGGTAGCAGTAGTGATTTGTGTTATACCTTAGTTACTGGACTGTTCTAATTTCAACCCATGGGAGTTACATTCTTTCAATTCTCCTCCCCATCCCTCCAGGAGCGGGGGGAAGAAGGGGCAGGGGTGGAGTGAGAGAGCGAGCTGTGTGGCTGACTGAGCTTAAACCACGACACACAGCTTCAGTGCTGTGCGGAGGTATCTGCTTCTCTCAGCAGGAAAGCTATGCCATGAGGCCTATTTGAGTTAATGCAGTTTGTTTCTTGGCAGACACAGTGAACCAGGGTGGACAGGAAAACTGCAGATTTTCTATGGATGCACTCTTTTACAGGCACTGCTTTTAGCTTTACCTTTTAGCTAGCTTTTTCCCTATTGGTTCTTCATCATATTGGTGAATTTTACATTGACAAATATCAGATTTAATACAGAAGACAGTATATGCAATGAAACTGTGTAATCATAGTGGAAGTTTTCTGAGAGTAGTTAATCCTAAAGCTTGCCACTCAGCTCCAAGTAATTTCACTCTGACAACTAGGACTGAGTATCATTTGAATTTTAGATTTCAACATTTTATGTTCCTTGAAATTTTTAAGTATCCCGCAAGTTGTCAAACAAGAATTAGTTGAACACTATTACTTCATTGGAAAAATTAATTTTATAATGTTCCACATATTATACTTTGCCTTTAACTGTAAAGTTTAGTTAAATAATTTAATGAAAGTTTCATTCTTTTCAGTAACAGCACTAGACAGCCATTCTGTCTAACATTTAAATTTGAACATATCAACATAATAAAACAATCACTTCCCACATGAATGTATATATAGAAGACAACAAAGTTAGTCTTGTGGTTTAACTATTTCAGAAAGCAAGTCTTTCTAAAAGAAACTGACCAGAAAATTGCAATGCACTTGCATTGCATTTTCTTTCAGACCCAAAGAACATTTTTCTCTTTTACTATGTATATATTCCATATAAAAATATTCATTAATGCATGTATACATTCTATATGCACCCATATATTTAAAAACTATGTACATAATATAAAAAAAAAAAAAAGACTGCATTACAGTACAGACTACATTTCAGTACAATGTCATACTGCATTATGTTTCCGTACCTAAAGCACTAAATAACAATTAATTAAATTAAATCAATAGTGTTGCATAATAATCATAAGTGGGTCTAAAGCAGTTCATATTTTCTCCATTACAAGTGCTATTTCCAGGGTTGTTTTTCCTTCATTACATTCATCTATATCAGAATTATGTCAGGTATTTGGAGCAGTTTACCAACTGTAAAACGGACATCTTGAAAGGTTTTGTGTTGTTTGTAGACAACTTTCCATTAGAGTACTGATTTGGCTGAGTTTTAGCCATTCTTTGCACTTAGAATGGCTATTCAATTTATTTATAACTGGGCAAATAAGTTCTAACCTTATTTCCATCAGTATCTGGAACAGCTCCAGAAGCAAAATTAATTACTCTTTTTCATATACCACTGTAACAAACTAGAATGTATGCCAGGAATCTGCTCACAGACTATGCCAAAGTTAGTCACCTCTCTTAGCATTACAGTTTCTTACGAATTATAGTATGCCTACCATGAAAACATACCTTCAATTTCATGTCTGACTGGAATCATTAGAAAAGCACAAATAAGAGTCTCGAGCTAAGCTGTAAGGAATTAACAACACGCTATCACAATCACAGGCCTCAAGGTGAGAAGGAAAAAAACCACAACAAATGAGTTAATTGTTTCTTCATGATCTATTAATACAGTCTTTTTATTTTGTTAGTTCTGTATTCAGGAATGTATGACAGCTATTACCTAGATTCAAGTTTGTTAATAGCCTCATTAAATTCTGTGGACATCCTCTCACACTAGTATTTTTAAACCTATTCTTGATTTGGGACCAGACACAAGTAGATAAGTGAAGAAGTCAGCACAGAAAAGGTTATGAAATTGCAACACTTTTTAAGAATGCCTTTGTTCTCCTTTGTATGCAAGACAATCAACAACCGAATCATGGATCGGCAGTGAAGATCTAGTGGATCCTGATTACATTCTAGAAGTACAGCTGTACCAAAGTAGGAACACAGAAAATATCTAAACCAAGAAATATACAGGCAAAGAGATACACTACAAGAAATTTATGTGCAATATGCACATGCAACTTCCTTTCTCCCTCAACCAGTAATAGATGGAATCTGTTAACAATTTCAGATCAAGGCCACATTCCTTAACTATCCTGCAGCAACAATCTAAGAAGCTAATCTGGTAAGAAAGCAGACAACAAAAAGAGCTTCTTCATCCCCTAGAATTAAAATGAGCAAATGTGACAAGGCAGGTGTGAGACAAACAAGCAAGCATCAGGAGGATTAAAAAAAAAAAAAAATTTATAAAAGTTTTATGAACAAAAAAGCAACAAAACCAAAACTGAGTAAAGAAAAAGGTTGACTTTACTACATTTTTAGAATGAATGAGGGAGAAATGTGTGGTAGTAAAAAAATGTATGAACTATTCATATTTTTTACCTATTTTCTATATTACCTTCATGTCTCTTACCAAAATATTCCAGCTTCTGATAATTTGGATATGTTATACATTTAAAGAAAAAATATTCTAACAAGACCAATGATCTTTATCTTCATATTTATATATTTTCATGTAGCAATCCCCCAAGGGATACAGTAGACATGAAGTATCTTCTAAGTTTCAGTCGATAGAAAATGCCAGTTTCATTGCAATCAAAAGTACCAAGTGATTCATAGCAATCAAAAGTACCAAGTGATTCTTCTGGAATCTGTCTTGGTTTAAGCTCGGACGGTAACTCAGAACCACACAGCTGCCCGCTCACTCCCCCCAGACAGATGGAGAGGAGAACTGAAAGAACATAAAGCCCATGGGTTAAGATAAGTACAGTCCAGTAACTAAGGTGTAATACAAAACTACTATTACTACCACTAATAATAATAATAAGGGAAAAAACAAGGAGAGAGAATACAAAACTAAAAGTGGAAACGGAAAAAAACCAATAAACCCAAGTGATGCATAATACAATTGCTCACCACCCACTGACTGATACCCAGCTCGACCCGAGCAGTGATCTGGGCCTTCTGTGTAGCTCACCACAGTTTATATACTGGGCATGATGTGCTGTGGTATGGGATACCCCTTTGGCTGGTTTGGGTCACGTGTCCTCTCTCTGCTTCCTCCTGGCTTCCCATGCCTCTCCTCACTGGCAGCGCATGAGAGACTGAAAAGTCCTCGATTGGAGTAAGAATTACTTAGCAACAACTAAAAGCATTGGTGTGTTATCAGCGTTGTTCTCAGACTACAGTTGAAAACACAGCACTGCACCAGCTACTAAGAAGGAGAAAAATAACTGTTACAGGTGCACCCAGTACAGATTCATAGTTTGTCAATACATTCATGACATAGATGGGCATAAACAAAAACAATCTAGACATTTTAGCCCTAGCAGTGTCTGAAAGTGTGCATACCTTATCATCACAAGTGCACTTTTGTATGAGTGAAGCTCAGTCCCAAGCCTTGGATTATATCCTGGCAGAACTCCAGTGCAAAGAAAGACACCAGGACTAAAAAAGTGCATGTAGGGATAGGATTTCCCAACAAAAAAAAAGTCAGGGTAAATCAAAGTAACCTATGTCTTTTCTCACAGTGATTGTGAGTGACTGTTAGGGGTATAAACCCAACCTGCATAGATTGAAAACATGAAGATTTCCTGGAAGAAGAGTAATTGGAAAGTCATGTACAGAGAGCTGTTTAGGCCTGGTAGTTTCCACAAAGCATATTATTTAGCAAAGGTGTGTACAAAACTTCAGACAAGTCTTGGGAACTAAGACATTCATCAGAGATGCTCTAAGGTTACCTGTATTCTCCTGAAGAATGTTCAGCTCATGGACGCAGTTTGACCTTTGCCGAAAAGACTTACTATAGACCTCCCACTCAGTGCAACAGTCTAATTACCTTAATGGCCTTTCTGCCATGTAAACAGAGAGGTTAAGCCTCTCCCAAAACGGCTTCATCCTCCAGAGATGGAAATGGAAAGCACCACCAAACATAATATGCAAATTGATTTTTTTGAAGCCCAGACAGCATAAAGTTTAAGGATACAGTAAGCTGAAGAGTTGTTTTATTTTTGTTTTTGTTTCGGTTTTTTTTTTTTACTTGAATTTAATTGAGTGATAGTTTGAGAAATGAACTGGGAACACTAGAAAAAGAACAGGTAAAGAAGGAAAGTTGGTATGACTTGAATCTCTAGCTCATCTAGCAGAGTCAATAGCCACCAAAGAAGCCACCTTTATTTCACCACAGAGAAGGAAGAAGGGGACCATGAAACTCTTAAGGCTTTCTCATGAGAGATTTCAGCACCAAGCTGCAACTCTATTAGGGCTGGAATGCTTCACTGACCTCTGTAAGAGCTGTAGCTGTTAAGGAAACAGCAAAGAAAACCAGGAAACACGTCTTCCCATGACACAAGCAGAATTTGCATCTCCTCTCTTATTGACTCATCACACAGCAAAAATTCAGACCTTACCCATGAAAATGTTCCTCTTTCTCACTTCCAGCTGAAGCAGTTCGGTATTTCTAATGGTTTGGGGTTTCAATTTAACTCTCAGCAGTTGACTAAAACAACTCCACAAATCATTTATTCTATGGTTGTATTTGGATGATTTTTCCTTGCTACTCCTCAATGTTAAGCTTGCCTTTAGCCATTTCACATATATTGTCCATCTCATTGAGAATGCCATCATACAAATACGGCTTAATTCTTAAATCCAAAATGTAAATCCCTAGAACACTTGCTCAGCTAACACTTAGAGTGCTGCTACCTAAAGTCCTTACAAATTTGCACTGGTACAGGTTCTCCAGGTACAAGAATCCCACATTCTGGCTAGGAATAAGCCAGTGCACTTATTTCAGCTGTTCATATGGTGCAAAATCATTATGAATTCCCATGCAAATACATCTCTACAAACACAGGCGTATTTTTGCAGTATAAACATAACAAAATGACCAAAACTTGATTCTGAAATGCTGGATCTCTTTTACTTCAATAATTTTTTAGTTACTAGGAAAAGTTACAGACATCCAGCCTTTTGCCCTGAGGATTATGATTTTGAACATCTAGGGATAGCAGATAGATATTATCCATATGCTCTCTATCTTGTGGCTCTTTCTGTTTGAATGTAGGGTACGCTTAGGATGAATCCATATGTTCCTGCTCATTTACATGGGAACAAAAAGTAGAACATTTGCTCCTCAGTGAGGAAAATGACCTATGCTCATCCATTTATCCACACACCCATATGCATTCATAAGCATACACAATGTGTATTTACTGACTGCAGTCATTATGGAAAAGTGCAGATTTCCAGTCGTTTCTCTTCCTATGTCTAGATATCCATACATTACCATAAACCTTGGACTCATGTGACCAGATGTGCTGAGTTGCCTGCAACAGGCACAGAGCTTATGTAAATAATGTACTTGCCTCAGTTTGTTCCAAAAATTAAATCTGCTTCTTCAAACAAAAGCAAAATCTAAGCCCTAGCTTCTCAGGATTATTGGGCCATTGAACAACTGAACCTTATAGGACTTCAAGTCCTTCAGCACCCCATATCTACAATGTTCACTGATGATAAACTAGAGTGGATGAAAGGTGTCCATGTTTTCTCCTTCATAGAATTAAAATAAAAATAGGTAGACAAAAAATCTTTTTTATTCTTGATTTTAAGAAACCTTATCCCTACAGGCTCATTTGCTGTATTTAACTGGGAAATCCACTATTTTAATCAAAACAGTTTTAGATAAGTATTAACTGTATTCACTAACATTTATGTACAAGTTGCTCAGCACTAAAAGTAAAGCTTTGTAATTACTCTCTTAAAAAAAGGAAAGAAAATAAAGCAATGAAAGCAACACCTAAACAAAACTGCACAACCAGCTTCTAATTTCTACTTAATTGTGTAAAGATGCTGTAAATTCTAGAACTGCTGACAAAATATTCAAGTTCATATAGTTTGACAGAAATGCAGTATGCATTTAGCAAGGTCAGCTGAGTGGGTGAAGCTCGCAGGGTGCCAACAAATCATGGTTATAAAATAAGCCAAACCAGAACATAATCTGTTTCAAAAAACCCACACTGAGTTACCTCCTTCTTCTTAGGCAGGTATTTCAAGCCCTGTGGCCCAAGGCTTTTATAATAAATCTTACATAAGGTGGGCTACAGAAGCGACCCAAACTCCTCTGACAGTACAGGCTGCAAACTGAAAATAGAATTTGAACCTCAGAAAAGCAGTCCTATATGAGACAAAGGACATGAGAGCCAATATTCTGCCTCCAGAAGTGGCAATGGCACTTCTGAAGTAAAACACTTCTAATTTGGTTAACTTTTAAAGTAGAACTCTTCTAAGTGTCAACTATTTTTGGTCTAGGTACGGTCTGACTTGGCCGATGTTTCAATAAATTTAGCATCCCTTCACAGACATCTCTTCCATTGGCTCATTTCTTGAATTCATCCAAAATTTTAGTGTCTAAACTTTTTTGCTGAGGAGTTCCACAGCTCACTTACTTGCTGTACAGGGAACCATGGTCTTCTCTTTGTTTGAAACTGACTCTTAACACCTTCATTTGATCCACCTCATTCTTGTACTGAAATAGGAATGCGAACAACTGATTCCAGTTTACTCATTCCATTTGGTTTCATGCATCTCCATCAAATCACCACTCCGGTATCTTAGTATATGCCCCTCAACTATGTAACTCATGCAGCCAAGGAAAGGAATATGGAATTCACTTTCTAGTACTTCAAGGAAATAAGTCACCATTGAGTCGGTGATCTAAACTACTCTGCAGTCCCCAGTACCAGCACAGACCACTGATGGTCACACGCTATAACCCTAGAGTGTTGCTTTGGAGTGACCCTTCCTTCATTAGAAGCCCTGATTATTTGATGCATTCACAACTAACTTTTGACCCATTGCTGTGGTGATTCTGTTCTTCAGATTGCTTTCTGACAGATGAAATATGAAAAAATCTGACTTTCTTATCACAGAATTCATACAATTTTTTAATTACAGGACAGCTGTTAATGATTTATGTGATTTAGCTTCCCATTCACATTCCTTAGTGTATTTGAGAGCTCTGATTTAAAGAGCGATTCAGACCAAACACAGGATTCAAGTCCTACAGTGATCCTTCTACCTTTTAGTGGGAAAACTTTGAGCAACCCTGCAAAATAACTAGCTGTATTGAATTTACACTGCAATTTTGTAAACGACAAATGGGACAAGAGCATATTAGCCAGTTCCTCAAGTACAAAACAGAAGACTGCTTTTTAGGCTGTTTACGGCAAAGTTTTCATCTATGTCAGTAGCTATCTGTAACACGCAGTATCACAAAGATTGTGTTGACAGTGTGGAAAATGCTTTGCTGGAAAGGCAACTTCCTTGAATTCATGTCACAGATATGCCTGTGTAATGAGCAGTTCTTTAACAATGCACATCAGTAAAGGATACTGTTCCTAGCCATGTTTAAAATATCTGTTAAGCTTCAACAATAGGGAATTTGCCAGTTTTACAGAGTAACACATCCCTTAACTGAAAATAGAGATTAACAAAAAACATTTCAAAAGGCCTTAATAAAGACTGGCATTGTCAATTTTCAATAATTGTCAATACAATTTTCAAAATCAAAATTAAACAGGAAGAGAAACTTAAAAAACAAAAACCAAAACCAATCAACCAACCAAGCCCCAGAAAAAGACACTATTCCTAAAACAGTAGCAGTAACTACACTGACTTCAGTGTGGCATGTACAAGCAGCAGATAAAAATATAGTGATCCACATAATAAGGTCTCACTGGAGCTTTCTCCAGCCTGAACTCCAACTCTCTCAGCCTTTCTTCATAGGAGAGGTGTTCCATGCCTCTGATTGTTTTTGTGGTCATCCTCTGGACTCACTCCAACAGATCTGTATTTTTCCTGTACTGAGGGCTCCAGAGTAGAGTCTCAACAGAAGAGATTAGAGATGAATCACCTGCCTCAACCAGCTGGTCATGCTTCTTTTGATGCAGCCAAGCATATGGTTGGCTTTCTGGGCACACATTGTTGGGTCACGTCCAGCTTTTCATCACCAATACCCCCAAGTCCTTCTCCACAGGCCTGCTCTCAATCCCTTTATCTGCCACCCTGTACTGATACTTAAAACACTGGAACAGGTTGCTGAGAGAGGTGGTTGATGTCCCAGTCCTAGAAACATTCAAGGTCATGTTGGATGGGCCTCTGAACAACCTGTTCTAGTTCATGTCCCTGCTCATTGCAAGGAGGTTGTACTAGATGACTTTTAAAAGGTCTCTTCCAACCCAAACCATTCTATGATTCTACAGCTCACTGCTAGCCTTATGCTTTTCAAGGAAAGACTCTTCATTATCTTCCATTTGTAACTCCAGTGGCTTGTTTGGTGTTAAGCACTTTAGCAATAAACTATACAGATGAGAGTTACTATAATTTTTGCTTGAGGAGAAAACATGACAGCAGCAGACACAATTATTTTTATCTATAACCAAGAAAGAAGTACTGGTGTCTAAAAAACGTATGTTTTGTAAACAATTTGCTCCATGGTTGACTGCTTTTCTCAACTGTCTCTGCTAGTCAGTTTTCCATCTGCCTTTTTGGCAGGAAACATAGAATCTTCAAATTTCTCTGATTCAGGAACCATGAGGAAGTCCCTGAGTCTGACAGATTAAAAATAACTGAAACACTGAACACATTTGCTCCTTCAAATTATAATTTGCTTGTCTTCAGTACTATGAGCTGAAATTAAAATTGCCATGTGGCTAAATTTATAGAATAAAATGGATACGTTCAAGCTTTCAAAGTTCAGCTTTAACCAACAGGGTTTTAGGAATACATAAGAAAATGGATGACAGCAGAAAAGACTAAGAATAAAATTTAATGACAAATGATTGAGTGGTAGATACAGTAAATGATGTTTTAATATACTGGGTGTTTTCTTTGTTAGATGTAACTTAGAAGGCACTAATAGAATCCATCTGATTCTGGACTGTAATTTTGTATTAATTATGGGTGTGGTGGGGATTTAATTAATAATTCTGTAGAAGCATGAAGGTTTGTACTATTCAACAGCCGAATTTCACCCATTAGGAAGAAAGTATTTAGCTGTAATGTTGACTTTCCTTGCCCAGCTACTGCCAACATCATTTGCAGAATCCAGTCGCAGCATCTACTACCTCTTCTCCCATCCCAACAGAGTGAGTTCCAAATCAAAGTAACTTTGATATAATACTTTAAAGAGATTTTGCCCTTTTTTCCCCACTTCTTTCCTCTTCATTATTGGCTGATCAAGCTGAAGTTCTTTCAGTGAACCAGGAATCAATTGGAGTACCTTAGTTCTGATAGAAACACTACAAAGAAGAGTTTATCTTCCTATTCCACTTCTAAAAACAAAGCAAAAATCTGAAAAATCAGGGAAGCTTCTGTTCTACTTCTAGATATTATACACCCTTCCTTACTACTCTGATGTTAACATTTGCCTTTCACTCTGTAATTTGGTTTCTTGTATTCAATCATAGTACAAGTAAAAGGAATAACATCGTAGCCATATAAACTATGTTCGATCACAGGCATCCTTCCCTCTACAGTAAAGTAGTCTGAAAAGACATGCAACCTTCCCCAGTACTGGGGTATTTCTAGATAGGGATTAAACAATGTTTATTGTATACTAATTAAAGTACTAATTAAAAGACAGTAGAAGAATTAAATTAAAGACAGTAAAAGAATTAAATTAAAATTAAAGACTAATTAAAGACAGTAAAAGAAAACTTCTAGAAGTTCTGCCAAGTACAAAAGAAAGTAAGAACTGTGATACAGCACGCTGATAAATGGTATCCTGTTAATGGTATCATGTTTCAAATTATTCCTGTTGCACCCTATCTACTCAAGTAGCTGTAAACGACTTTAATGTTACCTTGAAGAACAAAATATATCTGAAATCCATCATACTCATACCGCTAATCAGTATTTTAGAAATTTTAGCTTTACACAGAAAAAAGTTTTCTCAATGCTGTTCTAGAAAATTAGATGAAATACAGTGTCTATGAAGGCAGAATGTTAATGAAACAAATGTTTCTTTTTTTTAAAAAAAGGTACGCCAATAATCCTTTCTTCTACAACAAATGACACCCTCCCATTATTACCAAGTTACAAAATGATGATATCCTGTCATCTCTTAAATGTACACTAAACAGTAAAACCTCTCATATATGTTATATGTTATAGATGGTGAAAAGGAGGCTGAGGGTACCATAAATAAAACTACAAACCACTTTATTTGCGGCAAGAAGTCTCGATTTAATTATGCAACAGCAACTGAGGCTATGAAAATGCTTGCATAAAATATTAACTCACTGATTTTAAGCTGTCAAGACTTTTAAACCCTTCCCCCCCCCCTTTTTTTTTCCTTAGTCATTACTCGGTCAAGAAATTTCCTTAGCTCTAGTGGTCAATTCTCTAACCATCATCTAGTTTTACTTTTGAGAAAGTATGAAATGCCTCTGTGCTGCCTCATTTTTTGACTCTCTGTCAAGTAGCCTTTCTCCTTACCAATCTTACTTGGTTTCAATAAAGTAAATTGCTACCTCTCCTGACCACTTCTCTCTCCTTCTTTCTCAGTGCCAGCATTATTAATTATAAGCCTGGTAAATTTTAGTATTTGTCACAGTCAACAAAGTCATATGATAAATTCCAGTCTCCGAAAGTGTTTGCTTTACCTTATCTGGCTGATATAACTAAATCCTGACAGAAATAAGGAGTTGTTGTGGAACACACATTTCTTTTTAAAGTGTAAGAGTAATTTTTATTGAGTTAGCCTATATGAAAATTACTTTGAAGTGTACTGTGCCCATAATATAGTCCAAGATAATTCTGGTTAGTCTTTGAGCTCTACATTAAGCGGCAGTTTTAGAAACATAAACATTTAGAACTACCTACACTGAGGAATCTGGTCTAGTGCAAGGTGTCCCAGTCCATGGCAGGGGGTGGGTGGGGGGTAGAGGGTGTTGGAACTAAATGATCCTTAAGGTCCCTTCCAACCCAAACCATTCTATGATTGCACACCTAAAAACATCAAAAAGACAAGAAAATACTCTGTTACTTACTATTTTGATCCACATATTAGACTTATTAAGTCTAATTCCAAAACCATGAAGCTTTTTTCATACTTTTAACTCATTCTTCTGAGTGTCTCAGTTGTCCATCTTACCATCTGCCTTTCTCTTCACACATGTATGTGTTGGACATACGGACATAAGCACACAGTAGACTGTGAGGTGATACTTTGTATTACTGTATGCTACATAACTTTCTGTCTCCATTTACCCTTCTCTTATACAGATTAGCATTTTGGTGAAGTGCCAGAAGTTTGTAATAAAGGTACACTTTGTGCCAGCAAAAATCCTTGATAAAGGCATAGTTATTGCAACCAAAGTTTTCTTAAAATAAGAGAAAAAATGAGGAAAAAAAAAAATCCCAATCTTTCTCCAACAGAATATGGCTTTCAGGGAACAAATGAAAGTTAGTTTAAGGGAGGTGTTTTTCTACAGTCAGCTGTACAGAAGTGACTGGTGCTGCACTAACGTTAGGAGCATTTGTAGGGAAGATTTTTTTCAAAAGGTAAGATGAATAGCCCCAGCTGGAGAGAATAGAAGAAATCACATGCATGGAACTATGGCCATATTCATCTGGTTCAAAATACAAGTGTGCTGTGTAGACACACACCTCTAAGTCCCTGTTGTGGGGTATTTCTACTCAGTGCAGCAGAGATGACAAATTTCCATGACTCACAATGAGTCTTACCCTAGAAAGATGGCAGGGTTGTTGGACATGCTTTGCCAGATGGCAACAGTTACTAAAGCTAGAACAATATTTTCAGTTTTCACCAGCTCTATCAGGTCAGGCGTGTAGTGATACATGATACATGCCTGCCATAGCAGTAACAGCAAAAACCCCTACTGTACACAGTTATGGCAACAAACCTGTTTCTACTACTGAGTCTTCTCTCTGATCCTGAATAATCCTAAACCGATAAAGGTGCATCTCCCATATTTCACTGGAGCTTTCAAACATGTCTTTGCAAAAGTTCAGAAAAGGTTTTATGCTATCCCATGCGCTTGTGTCCCTAAGTTTGTCTCATTTTATTTCTGGCTGTCTCACCTTTTTTTCCATAGGCTTTTCCAGGTCCAAGTCCAGAATACCTATATTTGCAACAAGAGTGCTGTTCCCTTTTTCTTGCTGTGACTTCTACAGAACATCCAAGCAGTACTTTGAAGAACCATGCCCATGGTTCCCCATGCTGCTCCACACCAGCCTTTCAAAGGCAAAGCCCACTTCAATACTTTCCCTGGTCTTCCTCATGCTCTCTGTTTAGTGTGCTTTGTTCATTCTTTGTTTCTATCGCAATTTCTCTAGAAGTCTTTCAGGACAGCCTCTCACCTGCTGCTGGGTAGGCTGTGCCTGTTACACAGCTGGTTCTCATTTGCTACTCAGGCATAGGTGAAGAGTTGATGAGACCATATTAGGCTCCGGGGGAAGGAAGCTGTTGGGTCCTTTCACAGGTACCTCAGGATTGGTTGCTACCCATGGTGGTATTGCAGGTGCTGATAATAACTTCAAATGCTTCTATATATTTACTTTCAAGGAGTCAGTACTACCATAAATAATAATGTTGGTTTGTTTTTGTTTTCTTTCAATATTGATTTCTAGCATTTAGAAATTTGACATGAAACAACTGAGAAGGTGCTTATTTGTCTCTCTATATGAGGTGGAGGAACTTTTGTTTACTGCAGGTGGGCTCGCATCAGGTTTGGAAAAAGTAGCTTCCCTTCTGTCGTGGTTTAAGCCCCGGCTGTAAATTAGAACCACGCAGTCTACTTCCCTCCCCCCCCCCCCCCAACTCCCCAGAGGGATGGGGAGGAGAATCGAAAGAATGTAACTCCCACGGGTTGAGATAAAAACAGTCCAGTAACTAAAGTATAACACAAATCACTACTGCTGCCACCAATAACAATAATGATAAGAGAAATAACAAGGGAAGAGAATACGATACCGCCTGCCGGAAAAGAGAGCCCGACAGAAAGAGAGCGTGCCCTTCCGGGTAGCTCCCAGTTACATCCCCTGGCATGACGTGCTGTGGTATGGAATACCTCTTTGGCTAGTTTGGGTCAGGTGTCCTGTCCCCGCTTCCTCCCGGCCCCTCCTCCTCCCTGGCAGAGCATGAGACTCACAAAGTCCTTGGTCAGTCTAAACATCGGTGTTATCAGCTTTGTTCCTAGGCCAAAAGTCAAAAACACAGTGCTGCAACAGCTACTAAGAAGGAGAAAAACTGACTGCTACTGCTGAACCCAGGACACCTTCTCTTGCAGCTAAGTGAGACTCAAGAGACAGTCAGGTCCCGAGGTAAACAGGAGCAACTTCAGTGGAGCCAGGCTATTTTTACAGGTAGAGGACATGGCTTGGGATTCTCTAAAAAAGCTTTTAACTGTCTAGAGTTTGCTTATTGATAACTCTTTAATAGAACACATTTTCATGTACTAAAAAGTCTTCTCATTATTGAATTACGGATGAATATTGAAACTAGTCAGCAACTCGCTGAGAAACTTCAATCTGACAGCTTTTCCTAGGAAAAACAAGCAAACAAAAACCCCACAGTTAGGATCTAAAGAACTGTAAGTGGTTTTCTTACTTTGAGCTTTTGTTTTTTGTTTTTTGTTTTTTGTTTTTTTTTTTAATCGCATAGTCCTTACTTACTAGAAGATTGCAGAATTGTCATTACAGCAGTTTGCTAACCATCACAACATGATTTACTCTAACTATAGCAAATGAGTAATAACTGTCTCAATTTCATGGTTTATATGATATGTATCTATTAAAACAGCTTGGCTTTTGATTGTTGTTTCTAATAACTTGATAAAGCCCCCACAGTATTTATGACTAAGAAGCCACATTACAGTGATCAAGCTCTACAGTTCTTAGTCCCAAGAGCTACTGCATTGCTATGGCTTCTACAACACAGTTTATAACCATTTTCTACTTAATTTACTGAAATTTCACCGGATATGATCCAGTCTGTAACCAAACCTCAACAACTATGGATAGTTTCACATAGGCCACTTGAATGCCAAAAATGGATGGCTAGATATTTAGCCTAACCTTCTTCACAAATTTCCTACAGAATTTCATTACTGAATTTCCTGCATCAAAATCATAACCTCTGATTGAGCCATAAGACTGTGTCATAAGACACATCCTTTGGTGAGGAAGTCTTTTGGAGGGGCTGGAAGGATCTCTTGAGAAGGCTGTCATAACCACCAAAGACTAAAGGTTCTTGCTAATTCTTGTCCTGCCCACATATTTCTAACCTTTGAAATATAACCTGCTTGTACTGTTAGTACTTCCCTCAAAGTGCTACACTCTTCATTTTTTCTGCCATACTTTTATTACGTATCTCAGGCATTTACACTACTACAATTGAGTGTTATCTGGACAATTAATTGTACAATAGCTGCTTGTATTCTGTCTGGTTATTTTGTTAGTTCTCCTGCATGCCTGTACAGAGCATTTTAAATGTAAAGTATTTCAGAGATATGTCTTGATACAGAGGCATCACCAACACTAGACTGAGCAAGAGTGTTAAATCAGCTCTGTTCCACCCAACCTTACCTCACAGTCAGGATTTGTATGAGCTGGGTCAGTGGTAAGGCTATTGTGAGGCCTTTATTGTTCCAGAATCAAACATCATTGCAAGCATTTAATTCTTTCATATGTCATTTTCTTTTGTAAGGAAAGATACTACATTGTATTGTGTCACTGCAGCTGAGGTAGCACCACTCTGAAATGTAAAGGACAAGCAGGTCACAGCTCTTTAAGCTGTTATTCCACGTTTAGGTGTCTGCCTCAGTCACAATTATCTATAAAGTCTCACAAAGCCACTAAGAGTTCACTTTGAAAAAACAAATCAAAACTAATTGCATGTCTGCAGCGCACATGGTAGTGCAAAGAGGTCAGGCTAGTGCTGACTGGCACATCTGCACAGAACAGTGTTAACGTATTAGAGACATGCTGTGTCTGTGCTCACAACTCCTGCCTCTCATGAGGGCTTATTAACTGTAGTGCAATGCTAGCTTGACACAGTCAAGTCCAACCTCTCTACAGCATGTACTACAGTGATCTTGAATGCCAATCAAATCAAATCCTTATTTGTCTCAAGCTCAAATTTGTATGTTCCCTAGAATCACCCTTAGTAAAATTGCTTTTTATGAGGTTGAAGTTATTACATGAAATCTGTTTGCTTTACTGGAAATATTAACACATTAAGACAGGGTTACAATTCATACTAAAAGCAAAGAGACTTGAAATTCAAGATTTTTTTGCTTAAGTAAAACATGCATGGTCTTGAAAAACACTGAACAAGACCCAGAAAAAAAGAGAATTCCTAATAACTAAAATGTTAGTAAATATTTGACATAGAAAACTTTTTTATAATCCTTGCTTACTCTTTATCCTCCATTTTTTTATAATAATTGACCACTTTACTTTGATGCATGAGAGATCTAGGAATTATCTACTAGAATGGAAAGATAAACTTCTTTTCTTCATTTGGATAACATAAATTACTTGGACAGAATGCACATAAAAGATTCCTAAAGTAGTTAAATATGTAATGTTATCTATCTTTCACTGCTGAATATTCAGATCAAACAAATTTTGGATAAATTGCTATGAAAGCAAAAAATTGGATATGCTGATTTACTGCATTCTGGATGAAGAGCAGGTTAATGTATTGCTGCAATAAATTCATATGATATGGAAAGCTTGCCAGAAGTAAAAACCCTATATTTTTAATCCTTTGCTTTAATTCTAAGCCAAATTCAAGAAGGAAACTGTACTTAGAGCCACTAGCCAAACGATAAAATGCATCCTTCCATAAAAGACATTGCTAAAGAGAGAATATGATTAAAGTGTGGTTAGTTTCATAGGGTCAGAAAAATATTTTCAGTTGGTTTGCAATTAAAAATTAAGCTTACTGATAACACATTGCAAATAAGTGGCAAGAAATGTCCTATTCATCAAATTAACTGTCAATATAACCTTCCAGATGTAGCATTAATGATGATTTATTAGATTTTCCTAATCAAAGTACAGTTCTTTACTGGTAATTAACACTGGAAGCAAATCCAACTTTTACATGTTGTACATTTTCTAGTAACAGTTGAGTTTGTTTTTTGGAGTCAGTCTGGAAAAATAAGATCAGTTATAGGTACTTATGTAACCAATATTCTCTGGCATGGTTTTAGATCAAATTTGCTATGTGCTGTCTGACAATATCTGTGGCTAATTCAGGGTGATTTACGTTCAGTGACACTGAATACATGCCTAAGCCAAAATGGTTCTATTTACAATAAAAAACTTTAAAATCCTTAAGGACTTTTACCTCAATTTCTGAGACTTAACAGCACATGAAACAACCTAGACTAACACAAAAAGTGAGAACTGACCAACAAAGTTATCTACAGGAGAAATGGGACTGGTGCCTGGCTGCCGCAGTAGCCATAGGGTTCTCTGTGCTGTTTCCAGATCCTTACATATAGCCAAGTTTACATAAATCTCGCTTTCTATTAGGATGTTAGCAATGAGACCATACCACATCATACTAGTCATTGTATGAGTATTACCTATCTCCTGCAAGTAGCAGTCACATCTTTCCCCCTTGCCTTTGTTGTCTGCAACCACCACAGATAATATGATTGGACAATCCTTAAGCAAAACACTATGAATACCCATTTTGATGCTTGAACTCAGGTTTTTCCAGCAGACTTCAAACTCATTTATGATCAAAAGATAGCTCTTAAATATGTCTGTCTGTCTCTCATGAAGCACATATCCATGTGTGTATCCTCTGCTTCAATAGCTCAATCTGCCAGCCACACATTGCCACATGTGGCGTATCATGACACGGACTCAAGTTCATAAGGAGACTCAAACCCAACTTTATTATAATCAAGCCCTTTTTATCCCCCTGTTTGGTACTTTCCCAACCTGCACAAACATGCCATGTTCAATCTCATGAGTTGACGTACCTTCACCACCAGGTTCTGCACCCAGGCAGCAATATCTTGCCACAGTGCAGCAGCCCAGATGGGTTTACATAGCAGGCAACAGCATACAATTGAGTTCATTGGCTGTTTTCCCCTAAAATCAAATCCCCTTGAGGTGCGCATCGGACTTCCCCATCTTCCCGCATTACCCACCAAGTATATCCGGGTCCCTGAGCAAAAGCAATCCCACGAGTGGGTTTGCCTTTACCTGAAGCAGGAATAACCCAGACTGTCTTTCCCAGCAAATTCTTCGTCTGTACCACAGGAACTTTGTCCCCCTCTACAATATGTAAAAGTTTCGACTGGGCTGGGCCAGCCCTGTTGGCAGATCCTCTGGTATTGACCAACCAGATGGCCTTTGGTAAGTGTGTATCCCAATGCTTGAAAGTTCCTCCACCCATTGCTCTCAGTGTAGTTTTTAACAGCCCATTATACCGTTCGATTTTCCCAGAGGCTGGTGCATGGTAGGGGATGCGATATACTCACTCAATGCCATGCTCTTTGGCCCAAGCGTCTATAAGGTTATTCCAGAAATGAGTCCCATTGTCTGATTCAATTCTCTCTGGGGTGCCATGTCACCACAAGATCTGTTTCTCAAGGCCCAGGATAGTGTTCCGGGCAGTGGTGTGGGGCATAGCATATGTTTCCAGCCATCCGGTGGTTGCTTCCACCATGGTAAGCACATGGCGCTTGCCTTGGCGGGTTGGTGGGAGTGTGATATAATCAATCTGCCAGGCCTCCCCATATTTATACTTCAGCCATCGTCCTCCATACCAAAGAGGCTTTAACCGTTTGGCTTGTTTAATTGCAGCACATGTTTCACACTCATGAATAACCTGGGCAATAGTGTCCATTGTTAAGTCCACCCCTCGACCACGGGCCCATCTGTATGTTGCATCCCTGCCCTGATGACCTGAAGTGTCATGGGCCCACCGGGCCAAAAATAATTCACCTTTACGTTGCCTCTCTAAGTCCATCTCAGCCACTTCAATCTTAGCAGCTTTATCCACTTGTTGGTTGTTCTGGTGTTCCTCAGTGGCCCGACTCTTGGGTACATGGGCGTCTACATGGTGTACCTTCACCACCAGGTTCTGCACCTGGGCAGCAATATCTTGCCACAGTGCAGCAGCCCAGATGGGTTTACCTCTGCGTTGCCAGTTGCTCTGCTTCCATTGCTGCAATCACTGCCACAGGGCATTTGCCACCATCCATGAGTCAGTATAGAGATAAAGTACTGGCCACTTTTCTTGTTCAGCAATGTCCAGGGCCAGCTGGATGGCTTTCACCTCGGCAAACTGACTCGATTCACCCTCTCCTTCAGCAGTTTCTGCAACTTGTCGTTGAGGACTCCATACGGCTGCCTTCCATCTCCCATGCTTTCCCACAAATATGGCAGGACCCATCAGTAAACAAGGCATACTGCTTTTCACTTTCTGACAGTTTATTATATGGTGGGGCCTCTTCAGCACGCATCACCTCCTCCTCTGGTGACATTCCAAAATCTTTGCCCTCTGGCCAGTCCATGATGACTTCTAGAATTCTTGGATGACTGGGATTTCCTATTTGAGCTCATTGTGTAATTAGTGCAGCCCACTTACTCCATGTAGCATCGGTTGCATGATGTGTAGAGGAGACCCTGCCTTTGAACATCCAGCCCAGCACGGGCAACCGGGGTGCCAGGAGGAGCTGTGCTTCAGTGCCAATCACCTCTGAAGCAGCTCGAACCCCTTCATAGGCTGCCAATATCTCTTTCTCAGTTGGGGTATAGCTGGCCTCAGATCCTTTGTATCCCCGACTCCAAAAGCTGAGGGGTCGACCTCGAGTCTCCCCTGGAGCTTTCTGCCAGAGGCTCCAGGTAGGACCATTCTCCTCAGCTGCGGTGTACAGTACATTTTTTACATCTAGCCGAGTCCAGGCTCGTCCAAGGGCTACTGCATGAAGTATGTCTTGTTTAATTTGCTCAAAGGCTCCCTTTCTTAAAGACTTCTTCTGATTTATCACCCCACACAATAATGTCACCAATGTATTGCAGGTGTTCAGGAGCTTGCCCCTGTTCCAGTGCATTCTGGATCAGTCCATGGCAGATGGTAGGGCTGTGTTTCCAACCCTGGGGCAGTCGGTTCCAAGTGTACTGGACGCCCCTCCAAGTAAAAGCAAACTGTGGCCTTCACTTTGTGGCCAAAGGAATTGAGAAAAATGGACTGGCAATATCAATCGCGGCATACCAGTTGGCTGCCTTTGACTCCAGTTCATACTGAAGGTCTAGCATGTCCGGTACAGCAGCGCTCAATGGTGGTG
This sequence comes from Psittacula echo, assembly GCF_963264785.1. Classification (NCBI taxonomy): domain Eukaryota; kingdom Metazoa; phylum Chordata; class Aves; order Psittaciformes; family Psittacidae; genus Psittacula; species Psittacula echo. The sequence goes on from NC_137743.1 coordinate 47,995,055, forward strand.
TGACTTCGTTCAGGCCACGATAGTCTACTGTTAGTCTCCTCTCTTCGTTAGACTTTTGCACTGGCCATATGGGGCTACCAAAGGGTGAGCGGGTCCTACTGATCACTCCTTGGCTCTCCTGTCTATGGATCAGCCTATGGATGGGAATCAGGGAGTCTCGGTTGGTGCGATATTGCCGCCGGTGCACTGTTGTGGTCGCAAATGGCACTTGTTGTTCTTTGAGCTTCAGCAACCCCGCAACAGAAGGATCCTCTGAGAGAGCAGGCAAGGTGGACAGCTTTTTTTTTTTTCCTCAATCTCCAAAGCAGGAATACCAAAAGCCCATCGGTACCCTTTTGGGTCTTTGAAGTACCCTCTCCTGAGGTAGTCTATGCCAAGGATGCATGGAGCCTCTGGACCAGGCACAGTGGGGTGCTTTTGCCACTTCCTCCCAGTCAGGCTGATTTCAGCCTCCAGTACAGTCAACTCTTGGGATCCTCCTTTCACTCCAGAAACATAAATGGGTTCCACCCCTTGACAGCTTGATGGCATCAGGGTACACTGTGCACCCATATCTACTAGAGCCTTATACTTCTGTGGGACTGATGTGCCAGGCCATCTGATCCACACAGTCCAGTAAATCCGATTGTCCCCTACCTCCACCTGGCTGGAGACAGGACCCCTCTAACAGTGACCACAATATGGGTTACTTACATCTTGTAGAAAGGGATTAGTCTTCTTTATCACAGGAGCTGCAGGAAAATCAGCTCTCCACTCCATCTGGGAACCTGCCTACCAGAGACTGAAGCTGCAGCTTTCATGGGATGATCATCCTTGACCTTTGTTCTCCTCTTATTCATGCACCCATTCCTCCAGAGCTGAGGTAGGTTTTCCATCCCACTTTCTCATGTCTTCTTCGTGATCCCGCAGGTAAAACCATAGGGTGGCCCATGGCATGTACCTCCTATATCTTCTCTCTCAAGCAGTAGGACGCCTTTTGTTAATAGCTGAGACATGGGTTGGTACACCTGGGGAGCTGGCTAGATTAGACAGATCATCTCTCAATTGCTTGAACTCCTGGGAAAGTTTTTCCACAGCTGAAATTATGAAAGGGGTGAGATAGAATCATAGAAACATAATAATAGTTAGGGTTGGAAAGGACCTTAAGATCATCTAGTTCCAACCCCCCTGCCATGGGCAGGGACAACTCACACTAAATCATGTCACTCAAGGCCTCATCCAACCTGGCCTTGAACACCACCAAGGATGCAGCATTCACAACCTCCCTGGACAACCCATTCCAGTGCCTCACCACCCTTACAGTAAAGGATTTCTTCCTTATATCCAGTCTAAACTTCCCCTGTTTAAGTTTTAACCCGTTACCCCTTGTCCAGTCACTACAGTCCATGATGAAGAGTCCATCCCCAGCATCCTTGTAGGCCCCCTTCAGATACTGGAAGGCTGCTATGAGGTCTCCATGCAGCCTTCTTTTCTCCAGGCTGAACAGCCCAAACTGTCTCAGCCTGTCTCCATATGGGAGGTGCTCCAGTCCCCTGATCATCCTTGTGGCCCTCCTCTGGACTTGTTCCAACACTTCCATGTCCTTTTTATGTTGAGGATGCCAGAACTGCACACAATACTCCAAGTGAGGTCTCACAAGAGCAGAGTGGTGGGGCAGGATCACCTCCTTCGACCTGCTGGTCACACTCCTTTTGATGCAGCCCAGGATACAGTTGGCTTTCTGGGGGGATAGTCTTAGAACTCCAGGAGCTGACAAATCATTTCATCCACTGTTGGTGGTACTATGTCATTCCAGGTTATTGCTGCCAACGAGTGGGCATATGATGATGGTGCACTCCGTGTGCGTTTCCGCCACATGGGTTGTGTACGTCTGACTTCGTCTGGATCTACGGATGCATTCCCAGCATCTGACCTGCGATAGATCACCTCTGCAATGGCTGATTCCCTCAGAGACTGGACACCTTTCTCTACTGTGGTCTAGTTGGCTGAATGACTCATAACATTGTCCTTGTATGAAAACCTTTCTTTCACAGCTGCCAAGAGCCACCTCCAAAGGCTGAGGGACTGTTTCTCTTTTGCAATTGCTTTGTCAGTTCCCCCTTCCCTAGCAAGTGATCCCAGCTACCAAAGAGCCATCTCCAAAGGCTGAGGGACTCTTTCTCTTTTGCAATTGCTTTGTCAATTCCCCCTTCCCTAGCAAGTGATCCCAGCTGCTTAGCTTCACTACCTTCTAGTTTGTGACTGTCGGCCCCATTGTCCCAGCATTGGAGCAACCAGGTGATGATGTGCTTTCCCTGGATGCCGGGTAAAATCTTTTTGCCTATTTCATAGCACAGTTGAGGTCTGGGGTCAAGAAGTCACCTCTTCTTCTTCCTCTTCCTCTGATCTACATAATAATAACTCTTTTTCAGATGCTGTCTCGTGTAGTAAGTGTACTGGTTGTTCATCTTTCTTCACTGTACGAGCTGTTTATTGTGCCTCTTCTTTGCTTTTCCTCTTGCAAACAAGGGCAACCAATATTGGCACAAACTGGTCCTTTGGTTTAGCTGCAGTGATTATCACTGTTGTTGGGGTTAGTGCAGCCACTGTGCTTGGGGGTTGAGTTAGCACCAGCAGCTGTGCTGTCTGTTGCTGTCGTGGTTTGAGTAGCTGCTGTACTTGTCACTGGGGCTGGTGTAGTTGCTGTGCTAGGAGCTGGAGTAGCTGCGTTGTCTGTTGTAATCAGAGTATGAGTAGCTGCTGTACTTGTCACTGGGGTTGGTGTAGCTGCTGTACTTCGAGTTTGAGTAGCTGCTGTACCTGTCACTGGGGTTGGTGTAGCTGCTGTATTTGGAGTTGGAGTAACTGCTCTACTTGTCACTGGGGTTGGTGTAGCTGCTGTATTTGGAGTTGGAGTAGCTGAATTGTCTGTTGCTTTGCCATCAGACCCAGAGACATTTTTTTCCCTTTGAAGGTGCTGGATAGTGTTGAACAGCGCATTGCCATGATTCGTCCCTCTCTGGTATGACCAGGATGACAACACACCTCATTTAAGTGATTTATTAGTTTTTCCGGGTTTTGCACTTGTACAGTGGTGAAGTTCCAAAGCACTGGAGGGGCCCAGTGGCCTAGATACTTGCTCATACTATCCCACACACCCTGCCTCTCATGACTGTCCAGCCTTGGGGAAAATCTCTTGGTCCCCCTATATCATTGTCTAACCCTAGACAAGCCCCAAACCCAACTCTGCTTAACTTTCAAGATCAGACGAAATGGTCATGGGTAAAATGCACTGTATGTGTGCCAACATGCTGGTCCCCATCACAATCAGCAGGCAGGTCTCAAGGGTACCCAAAGGCCATTCAAAACCTTCAGAACTCTCAAATGATGCTGTAAATAGTCTAGTGGCGGAGCCAGGATCGTAAGGGAATGTCTCCTTCATAGGTTGACCACCCAAGGAGGAGAAAAAAGATGTGTAATTGCTAAACACTTCCATTATATACCTCCCAAAGCATAGAGGTGATGACCACACTGGGAACACAAGCCAGATCAGTTTCATGATCAATCAGTCTATTGTATTACAAGTTACTACCATAAAGTACAGCGAAACAAGAACCTTACCCCAAGCCCCCCAGCCAATAAACACTAAAACAGCAAATATGGCTATAAGTAAGGTACGACATGCTGAAACTCTGAGATCAAGAGCAACAACTTTGAGAGCCAATAAATCAGCATTGTGACGAGTGACTATTAATCGAAAAACAATGAATGCTTATCACAAATACGATTAGACACACTCTGGTCAGATCTGTTGTTATGTCAACCCTTCATGCCCCACGTTAGGTGCCACAAAGAACTGTCATGGTTTAAGTCCAGCCGGTAACTCAGAACCATGCAGCCGCTCTTTCACTCCCCCCTTCCTCCATCCCGCTCCTGGAGGGATGGAGAGGAGAATCGAAAGAATGTAACTCCCACGGGTTGAGATAAGAATAGTCCAATAACTAAGGTATAACACAAAACCACTACTGCTGCCACCAATAATAATAATGATAAGGGAAATAACAAGGGAAGAGAATACAACAACTCACCACCAGCCAAACGATACCCAGCCCGACCCAAGCAGTGATCTAGCCCTTCTGCGTAACTGCCCCAGTTTATATACCAGGCATGTATGGAATACCTCTTTGGCTAGTTTGGGTCAGGTGTCCTGTCTCTGCTTCCTCCCAGCTTCCCCTCCTCCCTGGCAGAGCATGAGATTCAGAAAGTCCTTGGTCAGACTAAACATTACTGAGCAGCAATTAAAAACATCGGTGTTATCAGTGCTGTTCCCAGGCTGAAAGTCAAAAACACAGCACTGCACCAGCTACTAAGAAGGAGAAAAATGACTGCTACTGCTGAACACAGTGTGAACTCAATGTGAAGAAATAATCCCAAATGTTGACAGCAGTGTTTGTATGGCAGATGCAAGTATGTACTGCATAACACAGTTAGCAGTTAAATAGAAACACTGACAATGAAACAGTAATTCTAACCTTTTTCATAGGCAAGTATCCCATAAAATACGTTTCATACTGGTTTAGGTCATATTAGGAGTACTTACGGTTTAACAGTTCAATCAAATTATCTTTGTATTTGCTTCATTTGGTGAAGAGATGACTACACTATATATTTGCTTAAACACATAAAAAAGCTATTTATATACAAGTCTATCCATCTATCTCTGTCCTAGATGTCCTTCATCCTCTCTGATCTACATCATACAATTGGTTGTTAGTAGAGGTGGGATTCATGAAATAGTTTAGTTGATACAAAGAATCTAAGATTACAATCTCACAGACTATGGGGACAAAAGAAGATAATGCTGTCACCCAAGCAGTGAAGCAGATGAAAGCCTTGCTCTGTCACACATATATCCTATAGCCTCAGTCAAGTCACTTTTTGTCATGTCAATCTAGACTACATTTCCTAGATAATGGATGCTGTGCTATTATTTACTTCTGTAGTTCTTTGCTCAATATGGACTACTAGTTGAAGAACCATGACTATTTGGTAGTGGAAAGTATATTCTCAAGAGTATGTTATCAAACTTGCAGTATTCAAGTCCACTAACCTCAAACAATCAATAAATGTATGTGACCCTGACAAAAGCATCATACAGAATAGCTTTAAGCATCTGGCGTGATCTGTAGACAAGAACCACTAAATACGATAACTAACAAGTAATGGTATTATAAAATGGAGGAAAAAGATCAATGTGTTCTACTCATATTTCTAGTAAAAATGAGCTTTCAGGGATCTCAGCAGTGCACTTGAAAAGAGCACAAATTGTAGGTGTAATAATGATAGGAAAATACTGAAATAAATAGACAAAAGCACCTTGGAACAGTCAAATCAAACGAGGGAACTAGAGAAAGCATATGCAGAACCCACACTAACAGCAACATCACAGAGCTGGCGAGTATATGTGTAATATGTCACACACAGTGATTTCCCACAGAACAAACAAACAGATAAACAACTAAAATTTCATGGAATCAAGTTGGAATTGCTATGTGTGGGTTTAAAAACATGATCAGGAAATGGTTACTAAAATTTTCCAGGATAGTCTCAATTGAAAAAAATGAGAGCAGTAATTATCAGTCGTGGTTTAAGCCCAGCCGGCAATTCAGAACCAGAGCCAGGGGGCAGTGACCGAGTGGCTGCGTGGTTCTGAGTTACTGGCTGGGCTTAAACCACAACATTATCACAAGAAAACAAGTTAAAAATAATAAAATGGGTGACAATTCTTCATTAAAGATCTAGTTGAGGCACCCGCAAATTTAGAAGTTTGCTGAATAAGCATATAATTTAAAAATAAACAATGAGTACAAGCAAAAATGCATATTTAGCATTACCATAATACTGTATCTGTAATCCCAAATACCAAGAGCTGTATGAATATTCAACTACCAAACTGAAAGCTAAATAGCAAGTCTATGATAAACAGAAAAGTACTGACACATACATAAATAAGCACACAAAACAGCATAACAAAGAAACAAGCTTTTCCAGCAAAAAAAGAGTAAGGCTGTACAAGGCAATTTCTAGAGTACACAGTATAAGGCAGTCTGACACACAGAAAACAAGCCTATTTATCACACTGCCTCCAAAAGTCTACTTAAATTTAAACACAAGTCTTTTGAATTTTTTTTATTTGTAGATGCACCTGTACCAAAATTCAACTTCTAAAAAAAAACAGTATTTAAGAGCATGTTTTTAACTGTTTATTTATTTCCCTTTTAATTTTGTTTTGATTTTGAAGAGGTAAATTATAGACTTCTGAAACCTCTAGTCTAAAAAAAAAAAAAAAAAAAAGCCTTTAATGTTTTGAAACCTTTAAGATAGATAATTTCCTTAATGATTGCCAGATGCTCTTCTTATCAGCCAGCTAACTCCTAGTGCTGTGCTTTTAACCAATGAAAAATAACAGATAAATTTGGAGACTTAGTTTTTGTTGTTCTTTTTTTACATGTCCTAGCTTCTGCATATGAAAAATAATCCTTAGATGCTGACATAAAGAGGTATTAAACTCAACAGAGTAAACCTATGGAATAAACAGGTTTGTGTAAAAAATGCAAAACAGACGTTTAGAAACTGATAGAAGGAAGAGGAAAAACTCTCAGCTAAATAATCTAAAAAAATCTGTTTTGATACCAGTATCAATACCAAACAATCAGTAGTGATTTACAGAGACTCTGGTGCACTGGAAGTTCAAAAATTAATTACACAGCTTGAGCAAAACCATAACAAGTCTCAAGTTCAGAACCTACAGATGACTTAAAATCATAGGATCCCTCAGACTGGAAAGGACCTCAAGAGAGCTCCAGTCCAACTTTCTGCTTAAACCAAGGTCAGCTGTGAGGTCAGGCCAGGTTGCTCATGGCAGTTTCCAATCATGTATTAGAAACCACCCAGAAGGGAGACTGCACAATCTCTCTGGACAACCTGATCCACTGCTGGGCTGTCCTCCAGGGGGTACAGGATTTCCCTGGAGTCAGGCTGAACCTCTCCTGTTCCAGCTTACTCCTTTTGTCTCTCACCCTCCCATCACATGCCACTGTGCAGAGCCTGGCTCCATCTTTTTCATTACCTTACATTGGAGGGGCTGCTCTTAGGGTGTCTTCTCCAGGCAGAACAAGCCGACTTGCCTCAGTGTTTCCTTTTACAGAGCAAGTGATTCAACCCTTGATCCTCCTGATGGCCCTCTGCTGAACTTGCTTCAGTTTATTAGGTCTCTGCATTCGCCCATGTTGAACTTCATGAGGTTTCTATCAGCCCGTTCCTTGCTTCAGCACTGTTCGAGCTACTGTTCCTAAACTCTCTACAGGCATGAAATCCCAAAAAGAAGTTACATTAATTGTTTCTTTATCACAAAATATTGCTCTGTGAGATGACTGTAGCAAGTTGTATGCAACCAAAGTTGGCAGGATGAGATAGTGTAAGAGTAAAAAGTTCATAAGAAGTTTAGAATTTCTGTGACATTGCTTACTTGACAGCTAGGGTTAAACCACGACAGTCCTATGGAGAACAACTATAACATCTGGCCTTAAAACATTGGGTTTTAGCACTTAAAAGTCTTCCTCTGGATTAAAATGTTACCCCTACGTTATGCATATACAATTATATGAACACATTATTTTCATTATCACTACCTCTTTTCTACCATACTTTAAAAACAAATTGTTTTCTTAACTATAAACTACAACGGATTTTGTAATTTACTGCTATAGTGAACATGCAGAAAGCATTAATTTAAGTTTGAATTTTAGAAGAACAGTGTTTTCCTTTAAGTAGCAGTTTACTGAACAAAAAATAATCTTTTTTTTGTTAAGGCTATTTTCTTCAATGACTGAACTTGAGCATGCTTTTTTTGTTTTTTGCATAACTGTAGGTAATTTCCTTAAAATTATTAATCCTATTTTATGTAACGATGTATAAAAACCTGCATTCCTCATGGCACCTCATAAATATCTAATTTCTTGCTGAAGCTCTGTGTGTAATACACCAAACAGTTTCCTCTTTTGAATAGAAGATAAAGAATATTGCAGTGGAACAGATTAGAAGTTTTCTTTACTAAGCAAAGTACTTGCTAATAAAAGTGGTTTGGTAATACCACTGTTCAAATACACAGTAACTATAAATTCATTATTTCATTAAAATAATATAACTAAGCATATATTAAAGGATTTTTAAAAATTCTTTTAGAGGCTTCATAACCTAAATTCCTACTGACTTTTTAAATAAGAATTGTCATTTTTCAGTGTGAAGATGCTTTGGAAAAGCAGGCACTATAAACTACACTATTTTTACCAGTTCTGAAAATTTATTAAACTTTTGGTATGTTGTAGTTTAATATTTTTTTTCTTAAGTTATAACAAGAATTATGTGGATGACAGAGGTATTGTGCTATGCACTTCATGAACACAGAATAAAAGACTGGCTCTCACCTGAAGCCTATGACAAGGCTAGTTGTGGTAAGACCAGTTTTACACTGCCCAAGAAGTTGTGAATGCTCCATCCCTGGCGGTGTTCAAGGTCAGGCTGGACAGAGCCTTGGGTGGCATGGTTTACTGGGAGGTGTCCCTGCCCACGGCAGGGCGGTTGGAACTAGATGATCTTAAGGTCCTTTCCAACCCTAACTATTCTATGATTCTAAGAAGGAGGTCAAAGTTCTAGTCCATGGCCTTTTAGCAGCAAGATTATTTTGGCATATTCAAAATTCTTATTGAATATGTTAGAATCTGAAAGGAACAATTTAATAAATGTGATGAAATTCACATATAGTGAAAATTGAACAGATTTATTAATCAAAATTAATTTGCTTAAGAAATTCAGAAAATATCTTGACAAACAGATTCTTTATAATCATTTGTGAAATTAAATGGTATTCTGTTCCTTACTGAATAGTTTAGATAAAAAGAGCAGTGGGAATTTTGATATACATTTTGTAGTTCAGAGTTGGATCCTGCTCAGGCTACTTATGAGAATTCGCATGAGAGAAACTGATTCCCCAGACAGACATGAATAGTAAATACAGAATTATTTCAAAGCACCCAATATTCATTAGTTTAAAAATCCAAATGAATATTTACATAAATAAATTGAATTATTTGCTCAAGACTTTGTTTCCTAAGACTTTTCACACAGAAAATTCCAGCTAATACCTCTGTGTTTTGCAGGAGGATGAAATTGGAGCTTTTGTGCAAAGGCTGTGCAAGCACCGCAAGGCTATGTCGCATGTTTCCATCTTATTCAGCTTCTGGAGATACAATCTTGATTGAGGAATCTTTCATTTTGAAGGATCAGAGCAAAATGTCTTAACTGCAGAAGATTTTCAGCTATAGTTTCTTACCTAGGTTCCCTCTTTACACAGCAGAGTCAAACAATGAGCCTGCACTTGGGACTGGGGTGAAGGTCAGAGTTAGGATTAGATTCGGAATTAGAAGAAAGTTTACAGCTTCATTTAGAATGGGTCTGGAATGCAGCTGCCAAAGGAAATGGAAAACTGTAAAAAGAACTTGGCTGTTGGAGCTTTTCTATGTGTACTGATGAGAGGCTGGCAGGGACAGGGGAGAGACACTTGCTTAAAGCTCAGCCTTTGCTCAAGTTGGGATTATGACTGAGTAAAAATGAAAGCCTGTTTCTCTCACATTTTTTTTTTTATTTTGCTTCATTTTATTTTATTTTAGAGCTGTATACTCAAGAGTAGCAAGGTGGGACAACAGAATAACAGTATTTAGATTTTTATACTCCTGAACTGTGTCCGAGTTCTTCAGAACTCATTAAATAAAGGTAAGATTTTTTTAATAGAAATTATAGGAGGCTCATACATTTGTAGTAAATAGTACAATAGGCTGAGAGGAACCTTACAGAATTCAGGAAGAACTTACACAAAGTCCTCCAACTGGGAAGGAACCATGTCCAGCAATGATACAAGCCAGGGGCTGCGTGGCTGGGAAATAGCTCTACCTGAAACGGACCTGAGCATTCTGACAGAAAGCAAGCCCATAAGCCAGCAGTATGCCCTGGCAGCAAAAGTCAACAGTTTCCTGGACGGTATGAATTGCAGCAGAGCCAGGAGATTGTAATTAGCCCTCTTTACTTGGTACCCAGTAGACGACAACTAGATACCATGTCACGGGCTCCACAGAATATGGAAGACTAGATCAGCTGGGTGAGTTCAGTGAATGCCCACCAAGACAGTCAGGGGCTGGATCACTTGCTCTGTGAGAAAAGTTTGAGGTAAGTGAGCTTGTTCTGCCTGGAGAAAAAGTGGCTGCAAAGGCACCTAACAGCACCCCCTGCAAAATCTTTGAGGAAGTCTTCCAGAACATGCTGTTGGGCTCTGCACAAGGTATTCTAGCCTACACACAATGTGTTCTATCCTACAGGCAATATTTCTGAAATTTCAGTTTGGATAGAAGAAAAAGAAAAGACATCCTTTGTAGACAACGTCTGGAATTTTCACCCTTGAAGGCACAATGCAGGATATGTGCCTGAAATATGAGTACAAATATTCTACCAGCAGATCAACTGGGAATGCTAGTAAGTGTCTCTTCTAGCATCTGTGTGTTGAATGCTACTTCTGAGCAAATCCAGAAGCTTGAATATTTGCTTGGTGGTAAAATTACCTGATGAGTTTTGAGAAGGCCTGGAAATATGACCAAAAGGTGAATACTGCTATAAAAGTTACAGAAGCACCTTAGAGAACAGCGCAATTGCAGCATATTTATGCAGAGGTCCAATGATCCTACTTCACCTAAAATTTTACTAAGTTAATGACTAAGGTAGAAACAATGCTTTATTATAAAGCAATTGACCACATAAAGAAGGTCCTATGCAACTTCGTATCTAAGGTGTCTGTCAACAGGAAGCAAAAAACTTTATAAATGGGCTACAGGAAAAGTGACAAGCAGAGCTTTGAACTGACTGACACTAGTTTTTACCTGCTGAGAACGCAATGATCTCATACAGATATAGATGTCTATGTCCTACTGCCTGAGAAATGAAAATTACTTCCTTATTCCACAGAATTACTGACCACAGAGGCACTATTTCAAATGAGAAATTTCTGATCAAAAAATTCAAAACATTTTCAAGTCTTCATTCTTTTAACTGAGGAGAAGTGTCTGAAAACTCATTTGCATCAAACTGTATAGGGAATCAATTTTATAGAACCTGAATAAAATGCTAATAGGACTTCAAGATCCTGTGATGGGGTCTTAGAAAGGGGATGCGGAAGAAGGAATAAGGTGTTCCCAAGAATTAGAAAGTACAGCCATAGACTAGGATATTAAAAGCCTGCCTTGCAGAATTTATACACAGCCATTAGGATTTAAATCTGTCAGTCTGTCCTTGAGAAGACATCTGACTGGAATTATGGGTGGTGGATCTCTGCGTGTAGGGTTAACAGCTTTCAGCTATCTGTCAGAGCTGCCTCACAGCTGAGGTGTTTGATGCTGAGAACTGACAACAGCAGACTGTTATTTACTCCTGGAAAATTTCTGGAGAATATGCCAAGGGGCTAGGGCAGAGAAACAGAACAGTTTGCAAGAAAGCAGTGCTGTAGGAGGACTGCTGTAGGGAGGACTCTACCCTGGAAGTGTCTTGGAATAGTCCTAATGGTCTCAGCACAGGTACAGGGTGCATTGCAAAGTGCAGTGCTTCAAGCCAATGATAAAAAACCAGGTTGTTCTTCTCAAAGGAAGCAGAGCTCCATCTGAAATGACGCCTGTAATTTGAAGGTAAAAGTATTAAAGCTGGAGATCTGGATCTTGCTGTGATTAAAGAGCCATGCCTACTTCGAAGAGTAACCACGAAGTCTGTATGTTGAGTTGTCTGATGCTGGGGGACTTTCTGATTACCATTGTAATGAGACTTGAAGGGGTCCCTACTAGTTAAAAAACAATTAACTGGTGGCCAACATGAACATTAGTGACAAAGTGGGAAGTGGTAGGAAGAGTTTGGTCAGTAGATGAGAACAGAAGGTCTATGCTGCTTGGCCTTTTTGTATGTCAAAAGCTGACAATAATAAAGAAGTTAGGACAGCTGAAGAACAAACCTGAATCCCCACAGAGCAAATAATTCTTATTAAAACTTCGACAGTGCCTTAGGATGCCATGTTTTATCAGAACACAAGCAGGCACAGGCTGGTAATATGTAACGTTCATTAAAAATGAAAATATTTCAGAACAGATCCTCTAAGGCTGCTAGTTTTTCTGATAACTACAGGAAGAATTTTCTGACAACACCCTCCCGCAGCCAAGACAGCACATGGTGTGGCAGTACTAGAACAGAAGAGTCCGAAGGAATGCTCTTTTAACAAAGAGGAGCTGGTGATTTGTGAGGAGAAAGAAGATGTAGGAAAAGATGAAAATGGCTTGAAACCACAAGATACATGTGTCTTCTGCACAGATTTTGGAGCTGCACACTGAGAATGTATTGTACTGCTATTTTCAACATGCAAATCATGCATCTGGTGAGCAAAATTTCCTGCAGCATGTTTCCTCTGAACAGGAGCTCAGACTTGCTCTACTGGCTCCTGTCCTTTGTTTCCTGGTCTACTGTTTTTGGCTGGCATAGAGTTAATTTTCTTCATAACAGCCTGTATGATGCTATGTTTTAGATTTGTGATGAAAACAGTGTTGGTAAAACAACCATGTTTTAGCTGTTGCTGAGCAGTGCTTACACAGAGTTAAGACCTTTTCTGATTCTCACCCCACCCCACCAGTGAGTAGGCTGGGGTACACAAGAAGCTGGGAGGGGACACAGCCAAGACAGCTTACCCCAGCTTACTAAAGGGATATCCTGTAACATATGACAAAGTGCTCAGTAATAAAAGCTGAGGAAGAAGAAGGAAGGGAGTACATTTGGAATTATGATGTTTGTTTTCCCAAGTTACCATTATGCATGATGGAGCCCCACTTTCCTGGAGATGTTTGAACACCTGCCTGCTGATGGGAAGTAGTGAGTGGAATCCATGTTTAGCTTTGCTTTCCTGTGCAGCTTTTGCTTTATCTAATAAACTGTCTTTATCTCAACCCACACGTTTTCTAACTTTTGTCCTTCCAGTTCCTTCCCCCCCTCGCACTGGGGGTGAGTGAGCGGCTGTGTGGCATTTAGCTGACTAACAGGGTTGGTCCATGACGCTTTGAAAGCTTCAATGTTCAAGCAGTAAACCTCCTGGCAAAGGAGCTTCCTACTGGCTTTTGGCCACTATGCATTTGTGCATCTTATACTACTGAATGGAAACGTGCATTCTTGTACTGCTATTAGTAGTTTAAAGCTCTTAAAAGCTGCAACTGACTTGGTAGCTCAAAAATGTACTCTTTGTCACTACTGGTACCACAAACAGTTACAGAGGGTGGTATGTAAGAGGTCTCAATAGTGCTGCCATTTTTTTTCCTCCTCATATTCCAGATGTTACTGTCAGCTCCATACTGATTTAAAAGCAGCTCCAGGGGCCATGACTTAATCCGCTCATTGGAAATGAGAAGAAAGAAAAGGATAAAATACCCAAGTAGTTTCTAAGATTTGAGGACATGGGTCACAAGGAAGACAGATGTTTTAATTTTCAGATATGCAACTGATAATCCCTATTTCTCCTTTTCATTGACTCCTGTTGCCTGTTGTCCTGATTTCTAGGAAACTGGACTAGTTTTCAGGAACAATCAGTGGTGTTATTCTGACTTTGGGATCCCATATGTATCGCCATTAGCTTCTCAGAATGACAACTCCATAACATCTAACTTCTGCAAACAGCCTTCCAGCAGACAGACTTAAGATTTTTATATACAACTAGGTCACAACCCACTGCTGTGGAAGCAAAAAAGGTCTTCCCTAGAAATATAGATTCACAACCGTCATGCTGTAACCGTAATATACAGAGCGAAGGCAGATTCAAATGAAAGTAGCTTGGTGAAAGACACTAGAAGTAAAATTGAACAAATTTCTTTCCTCCCCAAGTGAGCATAGATACATGTGTCCAGATGTAACTTAAACATCACAATAAAAATTAAACTAATGTTAGCAAAAGTGTAGTGTTACTAATTATAGAAAGGATGTTACCAATTATAGGAAGGGCATACATCCATAAGCCCCAAATCCTGAGCTAGATGGTTATCTTTGGGTTCAACATAATAGCTTTATTTTTCCCTTTCCACTTATTTAAAGAGACTTTGTATAGATCCAGGCTTAGTGTACTGCTGAAGTATTTGAAGGGGAAATTCAAAGTGTAACTGCTTAGCAACGGTAATATCTGACCAAAGACATGATCTGGCATGGCAGGTAAAATGACTCAACTGCAGAACGGGTTAAACTGGCTGGAAGACGGAACACCACCAAAGACAGAAGGACTCCCTGTAAGGGAGTGAAGTTTACCTTGCAGATGAGATGACGTTCTACAAGACAGCACTGTCTTGTAGAAATCCTGGAACGTCAGTGCTCAGTGCCCACCTTTGGGCAGCAGAGCTGGGGAGGGGGGAAAGGGGAGTATGGACCCAACACAGGGCTAAGGCACTCCAAGGTGCTGCTCATGGAATTGGTGCCACTGGAAGTGTAAATAAGGAACTAGCTTGTGATGTATCTTTACAGACTCTCTGTAGAATCAATTATGGTGGTAGGACTCTATCCAATACTTCTTTAAAAAATATATTTCAGCACAAATGTGTGTTTAAGTCACCTCAAGGAGTACAATAACAATTCCCCAACATATTACTGAAATTAGGTTCCTGCTGTGAAAGACTGCTTTCAGATTGTAAATCTATTTGAAGCTAGTTTGCTCTATCAAAGTATCTTAAATACTTTTTTAAACTCAAATTACACTCCCCTTATCTACCCCAACAAACTCAGTCCCATCCTTAGCTGAACTGCTGCATACATAAACTGACAGCAAAATGGCAGTGAGATCTCTGTGATGAAAAACATTTATGGTCAATTAGGCCTCTAGAGTAAATTCTGATGGGCAGTTTTCTTTTTATTACTATCTTCTTTTAAATTATGCTGTAATACCATGTGCCATATTTCCTGGATGTGTAACAAATGCTGTTTCTGTATGATTTGTTTATACCTTTGGAAGCTCGCCACCAATAAGCTCCATTCCCTCAGGAGGAGTTAAAGTTGAAACATGAGTGCTGTGTAGGGAACATACGAGGTAAACTACTGCATTGCCTGTGCAGACCTGCAGTAAAATTTAATTAATATTAAATAAACATTGGTCTTTATCTATATTATTGTCCTAAAAATGTCACCCACTGGTCTTTTCCATTCTATTAAAATTGGGCTATCACTTCTATTCACATTACCCTAAAGGAACTTGCAGAGCTAAAAGATGAATGAATGAATTCTCTCTGCTGTACTAGAAGAGCTAGGCGTATTTCTCAAGGTCTATTACGTGTAGAAGCAGGCATTCACCTACCATCATTTTCTCCTTTTTCTCAATTTTGTTTACATTGGCTGTTCTAGGATATTGTAAACTCAGCATCCTTTTTCCCTCAGAACATCAGTGATTGGTTTTCAAGCAGCCCTTTATTTTCCCTAAAGTTCTGCCTCTCCTGTATTTTATCATTATGAGTCTCACTGGTAAAAGTACTGTCAGAGAGCTCCATGGATTTTCTCTTCATTTTACTGTGACTGCTAAATTGTAAGATTCTGATCTTGAGGGAATTAAACAAAAATAACTCTCTGTGTCTTCCCTTCTCCTCACACATCACTTCTGCAGAGTATCGGTTTCCCTTTGGTGATCATGAATTTCAATGCTCCTGAAAGAGATTCAGACTCTAAAACCCAAACAAAGCTGTTTTGTTTTTGGTTGGGTTGTTTTTTTTTTTGTTGTTGTTTTTTTTTTTTTTTTTTTTTTTTAACAGCTTCTTGGCAACAGCTTTATTTAAACTCACCCCACAAACACTGGTTACCATTTCCAATATCCCAGGTCAAACAGAAAAGAGTCATTCAATCTGGGGCTGGAAGGAACCACCGTGACAGTCTGCTCTGACCTGATTCAAACCGGTGATCGTCGGCCACTAACGGCCATCTGCCGAGGTATCTCCAGAGAGGAGCCTTCAATCCCGGAGCGAGAGGAAACACCGCATCCAGAAGCCTCAGTTCCGAGCGCCGAGAGCCACCGACGGCACCTCCAACTCCCGCCAGGCTTTGCCCAGGAGCCCGCAGCTCCGCTGACGCGGCAGGGACTCACAGGGGGCGGTGCCAGGAGGGAGGCACCGCCCTGAGCGGGCAAAACCCGCCCCGGGGAGCGCTGGAGCAGGGCGTGGCGCGGCAGTTGGTGCCGGCGGCGCGAGCGGGGAGCGAGCGGGATGGGGGGCGAGCGGGATGGGGGGCGAGCGGGATGGGGGGCGAGCGGGATGGGGGGCGAGCGGGATGGGGGGCGAGCGGGATGGGGAGCGCTCGCCTCAGGGCCAGGGTCCGGTCTGGGAGCTCTGCTCTGGCTGCCCCGGCGGTGACAGCGTCGGCACCGGAGGCACTGGACAGAGCCGATGAGAGGGGAGGCAGCAGCCTGTTTCGTGTCTATTGACATTATTTTATCAATGTCAATGCAGATTTTATGTCTGCTGATGGTCATTTAGCAATCACAGAACGTTCTAAAAAGGTGGGAGGCCACCAGCACACAAACTGCTTGAATTAGAGAAACAAAAAAGTTTATTCCTGATAATAAATAAGAATAGAAAATCTCAAAAGCGAAGAATATTTGATTAATTGAAAGTGGAAGAGAAGTTTCCTTCCTGAAAAATTACCAGGGGAGAGTAAACAAATAGTGTATATGGAATAATGCCAAATATAAGGAACTTCATGTTAATATAACCACAAAAATGAATCTGTTCGTTCATCAATTATATAAAGGCCATATATACTATACAGCCAACAGGGCATTCCACATTTCAAGACTTACTTTCAGAAAGTGTGTGGAGATACAAAGAAATAAGGCACACAGCAACTCATCTTAATCTATTTCCTCAGATTACACTGACAAGTTATAAGTAACATGACCGTATATGGCTATTGTTATATATGCACTGGTTGTATGTATATTTGGTGCTAGCCAGAGTAAAATAAATTATTCCTGCTAAACCAAAATTAGGTCAGCCATTTTAGGATATTTTATGAGCCAGAACTTCTTTTCCAAGGATTCATAGTACACAAATGGCATACTATTTGTCATAACAAACTTTAGGAGGGGCAGACATTGTTTAAAGACTTTGGCAGATACTTGAATAACTTACTTTTGTAGTCAGTCCTTTTGCTTTGTGTCATGAGATTACTGTCAAACCCAGGCATTTTAATTCATTCAGCATTCCCTAGTTTTTTTACCTTTCTTCAAGTCAAACCACATAAGCATAAATCTAACAACTAAAATACTATTTGATGGGTCACCAGACCATGGAATGGTCTGTTCTGACAGACTGAAGTCCTGATCTGTAAGCATAATTACTCTTCTGGGACAGAGCAAGATATGTCAATATACTATGTCTTTGTGGCATTTGACAACAATATTTACTCACCTAGCTGCCCTACTTGCTTGATAATGAAAAGGACTCAACGGTATTGCCAGTTCTGCTGGTGACCTTTCTGTGATGCTGAGCAGGTCCAAGTTACCTCTTTGTGACTTATTTTCTTTACCTGCAGAAAGACAAAAAACCCCATGCATTCCATTAGGATTCTCCAATATCTACAAATAAAAATAATGTTATGATTTTATTTATTAACAAATATTTCTTATACTTACTAACAGAACAAACAAAAGCTCTGAGAGTACTGCATAAACTCATAGTACCAAAAGAAAGTTTTACTGCCATAGACTGTAAGTTTGAACAAGTATATATGAACAAATTAGTAAGACAACTGTGAGAATTCACAATATACAAATTAAAATATCTTAATTTCTTGGTCTCTAAAGCAATTAAGTAATATGTAACTCTAAGTGCTGGCAACAGATACCAATATCAAATATTGGTTACATACAAATATCAAATATTGGTTACATACAAATATCAAATAGAGAAGCTTCCTTAATTATTATTTTGCCTACTTTTTAGGGTTAAAAGAATTTATGATGTAATATGTAGCAAGACACCCCTGACAACTGGAGTATCATTTGAGCAATTTTATAGGAATTGTTCCCTTATTGTTTCTGTGAGCTTTGAGCCTTACCAAGAGCTGGTGATTGTATAATCCAGTCATTCTCCACATTACTAGGCATCAGCTGAAGCAACTAATTCCAAAGAGTGCGCTCCTTACTGCTTTACTTCTGCATTTCCTGTATACAGGGCTCATTCTTCCTGCCATTAATTTCTCAAGTGCTAAGAAACTGAGACACACTAAAAGAGATATAAGCATGTCATTTATTGACTTTTCAAAAAAAAAAAAAAAAAACAAACAAAAAAAACCCACTCTGAAAAAATACTGCGGTTTATTGCTCAATTCTGAATATATGAAAATTTTGATAAATACGGTTAATTTTTCTGAATATTGAAGAATTACAATAGAAACGCTATTAATCATAAAGGGTTTTAAGTGCAGGGCTTCACTGACCCTAAAGTAATGCACATGCTCTGTCCCTCACAGATTTCTCCAGCACAGTCTATCATGCTGTTATTTCATTACTTTGAACAGTGCGGCTTTTTGCAAACCATTTTACTGGTTAATTTAGTTGGCCTGATTGTGTGAGGAACACAGTAAGAGACATCTTCATCTTCACGATGACTTTTGACTTCACAAGTCAAACTGAGTTTTTCAGTACAGCAGTAAATAGCAGGAAATCATTTGCAATTTCAAAGCCTGAAATTTTGCCATGTCTTTGAAGGAAGTAAATTAGGGAAGAATCCTTTTGTCTTATCTTCCCACAAGCAGCTTCTTACAATGAGCAAACATAAAGGAAACCTCTGTTTTGTGCTACCACCACTTTTTCCATTACTATCACAACATGAAACCCAAAGGTCCCACGAGATGACACATAACACTGCTTTTGGAGCCACGCATCTGAAAAAGTCATCAAGTAAGTAATTTCAGTATAAGATTATAGATAAAGAGAATATCAGAACCTTACAGAGAACTTCTAGAGAGACCAGTACTTGTTATTATGAGAGCAGGTTATAATTCTTTGGAGTCCCATTATAATTCCTTTTCTCTTTTAGAGCTCTTATAACAAGAAGTACACTTGCCATCTAACTGCCTGCTTTCTACATTGTTCAACATTTACAATGCTCCTCAACACATTTGCCCGTGCTCAGTGAAAACTCTGGGAGATAAGTTCTTAATCTGATCAAACCTGTTATTTAATGTTATTTATTAAGTCTGTTATTTTATGTTATTAATGATGAGGGGATGCTTATTCAAGAAATCAGTAAATTATGGATTCTTCTTATATAGACAACTATTCATGAGTTAGACTGATCCATACTAGAAATTAAACAGCAAGGGTCCTACATTTTACATTAATCAAAGTCAGGTTCCAACTTCATTTCTTTAGAAAGACTATTTGCATTAATATCAATGAAAGGTAATTAAAATTCTCAAGGCATTTCTTTCCCCTAAGAAACATTTTCACAAACATAAAGACATTTGAAGGCATTTGTGTGTTGCAAACTTCAAAGCTCACTTTCTGGGATATTTGGAGGTTCCTGATTTATTTATTTTTAACTACTGAAATTATCCAGAGTAGCACAACCTGCCTTTCCCTAAACTAACCAAAACTGAAACATGGGAAATGCTTCCTCTTTCACCAACAGCATTTTGAATATAAGAAACAGTAACAAGTCATCACTTTTTTGTCTTATCACATACAGTTAAATACCAGCTAAGAACTAAATGCTGAAAGATGCACTGACTCCAGGTGCTGCAATTTTTACAAAATATTATTCATATAGCCAGGTTTTCAAGAATTCTATCCCATTTATGTAGCTATAGTGAAGTAAAGATTTTTCAAAGCAGATTTCCCCCCACCAGAACAAGAAGCAATAGTGCATCTTAGCATCTTATGAACAGAAAGCCCTTTCCCAGGAAAAAAATATATGTTGAAAAAGCACTTAATTCTGTGTGGCCTTGTATGATGATCATAATTGTAGTAAAAAAGAATACAAGCATGACAGAAAAAATGCCATTCTTCACCAGATATATATGAAAGTAGGGGCATGCAGAACAAACACTGATTCTGCACCAATAGTGGCTTTAAAATGGATATTTTAACTTTGCAGCTCATCTAAGTAGTTAGGGACGTTTTCCTTGTTCTTTAAAGTCTCACTGGTCTCTTTCCTTAATATTAGCAAAACAACCTGCAAATTCTTAACATTGACACATGTTTCCTGAGATGTGCCCGATCCATGGGACATTATAGCTTAATCAATGTAGAAATATCATGTCAGTTAACTCCCATTAAGTATACTTCCATCACTTCTAGGTTTTTTCATATCTTGTTCTATCTTTTTTCCTTGGTTCTCATATTTTTATGTTGCTTTTAATATATCAGCTTAAGCCATTGCTTAACAGTGCTACTGCTTCGCAGATGTTTACTGCTAAGTATCTTAAGTAAGTACCTATCATTAAGCAGGTGCAAAGGTAGAACTGAACTTGGGATAAACTGCTGGATAAATACTTAGCAAACATAAATAAATCCATAAGAAATTGATTTTCAGTACCTTACATGAAGTACATCAATAAAACACAAGCATGCTTTTGTTAACTTGAAAGTCATTTACAAACCTGAGTTATCTACATTTCATTGATACATGTCCACAGATCACACTAAAGGCAAAAAACTTATAAAAGCATAAAAATGCAGTACAGAATGAAAACTCTAAATTTCTAAAATTAAAATACTTGTGCAGTCACTTTTCTGTATAATATAAACAAACATACAATGCTTGAGGTGGGAATAAAAGGTGAGGGAACATCACTGAGTTATTATAGGCAAAAAACTTGAGGTGTGCAACTTAGAATCCAAACAGGCAGCGTTCCCCTGCTTGTAAGAACTCAGTATTGTCTGGAAGGCACTCCTTTAAAGGTCAGAAATCCTTCGATTCTTCTCATCCCAGCTATCACTCCGGTCCTTGAGAAAATTCATCCAACTCCTGGTTTCTAGTGCCCTTTCACAACCAGTCCTTACAACTCTTACTCTACATAAAATGAAACAAGCAAGACTCTTGCAGGTTTCATATGCAAACAGGCTGAGAACATATTCTTAAGCTAGTAAAACCAATAAAAAATATAAACAAAAAGAGAAAATGTCTTCCATGTACAAGACTCCAACATCCTTACAACCTTCTATCTGGACCTCCATCAATCTAGATGACCCCTTCATCTTCTATCTGCACCCTTTTCTACAAGTAGCAGCCTCTATTCTCCGAGATGCCTTTCTCAACATTATACCAGGTAGGGTAGAATGGCTATTATTAGTAGTAGTAAGCCATCTTACCGCCAACTGTTCCATGAGAATTGCTACTGCTGCATCTAAGAAAGTCAACAAGAAGGGCAAAAGCCTGAAATATCCTATCAGGTACCAACTGAATTGGCAACATTGATTTAGGCACCACTGTTTCTGACAGTGATCAGGCACCGAACCATCCAGGGAGTCTGTAGAGAGAAAGTTAAAGACTTCCTAGATTATCCATCACCAAAATGTGGCGTTTGGAGGTCTCGCTTGATAGGCTTATGCACTTAAGGACTTCTGCAGGACTAACTCTTCACTTACTTATTTCAAGTTAAACTAATGACAAAATATGACATAAGTAAATTACTTCAGGCTTCATTTTCAGGTATTTGCACAAGGTAATCTTCTAGAATATCATCAGCAACAACTGTGAGACTTCAGTCTCACGCTGTACATCAGCCTCACAAGGCATCCTTTGAAGTCATTAAAAACCCCCCTAACTGTGAAGGATCAGGATTTTTGGTTACTTGTGGCTGCACTGAGTTTTCTAGTCAATTTTACATTTCCTTTCTCTAGATGTGAACAACAGAAGAAATAAAAATATTAAGACATTTTCTGCCACGTGGATTCAGTTCTCAGATGTGTGACTTACACAGGAGACGATGAATAGGAATCTAAACACAAATGTAGAATGAAGGAAACATCCAAAATGCATATGCTATGACAAGAGGAGATCTTTTACCTGACTGATACTACCTTTTAATGTGTCTTTAAATTAATGGCCTGTTATTTATGTAATTTATAGCTACAAGTTGACCCCTTTTATTATCTTTCTCCAAGGACTTAAAGTATTGGGAAAAAAAAAAAAAAAAAAGCTATTCCACAGCTTGTGAGGTTACAGAGAGATGTATCTGTTACCAGAGGGAAGCAGACAGGGTGATTTCCATAACATTGAGCTATTTCAGTAAATAACAGTTAACTTCACTTAAAACATCTTTCTTTCTCTATCTTCTTCCTTCTACAGTACTTCTATCCTTACAGCACCAGAAGTTAGGACACTTAATGGAATGCAAAGCTCTTTCTGCAATAGCAACACTCTTTGACTGATTTTATAGCATCCAACAGCAGCCCCTCCAAATGGGAGGGATGTTGTAAAATACATAGTGAAAACAAGGATAGGAAGGGGAGTGAAAGTGTTAGCTTGAAGCCGAGCCTGGAGAAGGGCGAGGAAGAGTATTTCTCTAAGGGTTAAATTATATTTTCTTTTTTCTCAATAAAATTAATTAGTTGGTAATAAATTAAGTAAAATTCACTGAATCAAGCCAGCTTTGCGCGCCCATGACAAATATGCTATGATTTGATGAACTATATGCTTAGCTTTATGTTGAGATTTATTTTAGAAACCTACTTCTGCATAAAAATACTTTTTCTTAACACCAAGGTGTATGCAAGTTTCACTACAGGAGTAATATTAGCCCATGCCAACTCTGTGCAAGACTATACAAACTGGTACAAAACCTTCCAAATGATAAAAACTATATGCTTGACTGCATACGAATTAACTAGACAGTACTAGTACCACTGTCATTAGTATTATTATTTCCTCTGAAGTACCAAAGGTAGATATTTTCTTGAAGTGCATGGTTAACATGCTTTGAAGCTGCATCCACTAATAAAGGATTATTAACAGAAAAAAATCACATTATACAAAGAACTTCACGGTAAAGTTGACTCTAAGGTGGACACAGGAAAACTAATATAAAGTAAAATTTGACAATGAGAAAATGCTTTCCAGTGAAGAAAGCAAAATGATATATGAAGCAAAACGTTGTAGTTAAGGTTATTTTAACTATGTGTTACTGAAAGTTTGTTTACCAAAATGACAAACCACTTACTCCCTAGCCAAAAAAAAAAAAAAAATAAATAAAAGGGTACTAGCTATATCAGAAACCACAGCAGTAAATTCTGAAAGTATTAATAAATTCCCTTCTGTCAGTAATATGACAAGAACTGATTCCTATGAACTGTTAATAAGCCCAGACCTATATGTTTATTAGCAATGCTCTACTCAGAGCTGTCAAAGTGACAGATAGAAGAAAGGATTTAAATGATACAGCCTTACATACTGCTCACTTTGGATATCAACCAAGACATGTGTCTCATGTTTCAGAAACCATTCTGATGGTTTCTGAAAATTCTACATAACAAATGCTTTTCATTATGAAATTTGGTTTTCAAATAGGCCCCAAACTGCCTGACGTGATATTGCTGATCATTTCTGTCCTCAGTTCTGTCAGGATCAAAAAACTTGGCAGTCCTCTGACTACTATTACATGATCTGTTAGACATGACCAGAACAGGCCTCAATTACACACATAGTCCCTGAAGTAGTAGCATCACCATCTGCTAATAAATTAAGCTTATACAATGTGAAACAAACATGGTTCTATTCCATCTATTATGTGAGAATATTCATGTTATAGACAACTCTCAGGTGAATGGCAAACTCTCCAATGAAACTTGCTCATTTTGCGAGATTTAGTTATGCCAGAAAGAGAGCAAAGGAATAAAGGTGACTAACCTCACAGTTCAGCATAGGGAAGTGATGGAGACCTCAATTCCTAACCATGCCCAGAAGAAATCTTGTAAGCAATTTATCCCACGTATCCCATATTAATAAAATCTTGTCAGTCATCAGAATTCCCTTGGAAGAGCCGGCTTTTAATCTTTGCTGGCAGCGCTCGTTGTCCCAACTGCTCATCATTTCAAGAACAATTTGCAAAGCACTCAGAAGTCCTTGCATTTACTGGCATGAGGCAAGAGCTGTGCAAGCGTTTCCTATTTCTCTACCATGGCTATGTCAAGACAGCTCCAATGGAAATGCATGGATATGTCCACCAATGTGAGGTTTTGAGCTTTTTTCCCAGAAATAACTCCTACACCATACCAAACAACTCAGCTTGTAAGGGACCTCTGGAGGGCTCCAGTCCAACATCCTACTTAGAGCAAGGTCAGTTGTGGGATCAGACCAGGCTAATGCTTTGTCCACAGGGAATGATTCCATAGCCTCTCTGGGAACCTGTTCTAAAGGCTGGCTGACAAAACTACCATATTTAGCTGTACCTGCATGAAGGTAGTTATCAGGACAGCCATGAGAGAACCTTTTTTTTTTTTTTCCTACAACACCAAATAGCTGTACCTGTTTACAATACATTCATAATGCAGATCTCCCACTTGAGCCATATGTCATCTATGTATTTCAGAGTTCCGTTCTACAGTTCAATTAAAATATTCAAAAGAATTAAAAATTTACTTTGTCTTTTTATTATACCTTTGTAGAAAAGGGATGATAGTAAACTTGGAATTAAAAATTTCTAGGGTAGTGTTGTGGTCTTCTGCATCCCTGGAATAATCTCCCCAGGGAACTAGTGGATTCCCCAACACTGGACACTTTCAAGATTCAGCTTGACAGTATGCTGGGACATCTAGTCTAGGTTCTGCTTTGTGTAGAAAGGTTGGACCAGATGATCCTTGAAGTCCCTGCCAACCTGACATTCTATGATTCTATCATCTATGATCACCATTTAGCTTCTAGTTATGGCTGTCATGTAAATAGCTCTTAATGTGCCTGCAAATTCTCAAAAATGACAAATCAGTGACATCTAACTGCAAAACAATTAGCTTTACAATTTAGATGAAGTTATTAGGATATAGCTATACTATACAAAATGTACCTTGCTGGATATGTACATGCATATGTATGAACACAAAAGGAGGGAAAGGGAGTAACAGAGTTTTCTGAAACTGTGCAATCAAGAGGGAATTAAAAGGAAGCATGCACATTTATTAGCTATTTTGTGATTTACACTTACTGACACATTCTTCCTCAGTAAGTAAACTACCTCTCTTAGAGCTTCTGAATTCAATGTAAAAAAGAAAAGAAGAATAAAAAGGAAAGAATGTTTTCTATAGAACTAACAGGCATATTCTTCAATGACTATTCTTTAATCAATGCGCTTGTTCAAAAACAGTACTATAAAGTCACTATTAACGCAAATACTGATGATCTACATTCCATCAGTCCATAAAACTGGATAAACTATCAACAGTTCAACAGCCATCAGCATTTTTGACTGCTTTATGATACAGATAGATTGAGTAGGCTGAGCTTTAATTCCAGTTTTGTAATAATGCCCCTGGTAAATGTTTTTTTTATGCCTGGCTTTCAATGCCCTGGCTTTCAAATCACTGCAGCAATGCAGCTGAAAAAATTAAAACATATTTTACTGTGAAAGAGCATAAACAAATCATTTTCATTTCACACTACTAGCATTCGTTTTATTTTTTATGCAGGTACTTCTTCCATATCTTTAAACAGTTCACTGATTATTTGCCTGCTAGAAAGCAGGAATGAGTAGTAAGTTAGCTCAGAAATTACTGTCTATTGCTGAACTTTCATGATTGACAGTCCAAGGACTGCATGCACGCTGATGACAAACCCATCTTTGTATATACTCTCTATGACGGGACCTCTAAGCATCTTTTGTTTGTATGGTTCTGAAAATTAACACCATTGAATATTCCCGTGAGAAAGTGTCATACATTTGCCAGTGTGCAAACATGCTACTGTTTCTATTTTGGGGGAGGTGAGAGGGTTAGAATATCTCAGGAGAAAATAAACCTAGGTGACTAATGGCAGGTTGATTTACATAAGAAATTACTAAGTCTTGTCAGCTAATGTAAGCTTTAACTCAAATAAATACCCAAACTAGTAGCTATAGGAAATGGATTTTCAGAATGAGCAGAACAGTAATGAAAAAATGTCTATGGGGTTTTATTAAAAATGCACTGAAGACAATCAGTGTCTTAACATTGAATAGAAAACCTGGTAACTGATGAACAGCTATTATTTATTATGATGAAAGTAATAGTAGTACTGAAGGATTCCACATTGCTCACCAAGCATATATAGCTCAGAGAGTCCCAGACCACTAAATTTCAGCTTTATAAAAAAAAAATCCAAAACCAAAACCAAAACACCAAACAAACTGGCAGAAGCAAGAAGTTATTACCCCTATTTTAATGACAGAGAACTGAGGCATGGAACATCAGTGCAGTCCAGAGTTAACGCTTACAGGTCACATAATGTATCCCTAAAATTTGAACACTAAGCCACTAGAAATGAATACTTTAAGACATTCCAGCAAATAACTCTTCATGATCAGGACAAATGTACTCATCATTTGCATTTTCAGATGGTTTAAATTTCACCTGTTTTCCTGTGTCCGATGTTTCCTATTTGCTACAGCTAGATCTAAAAAGTCTAAACATCTAAAAAATAACCAGAACAATAAACCAAAAAATATTGCACACTATTCTTTCTTGGGTTTTAAGTAATCTTACAGGTGTCTACTTAATTTTGTATCTGCCTTTCTTTACAAAAGCAGTGAAAAGGCGGTTTCCATCACAAAGTTTTATGGAAGTACTGACTAAAACTCCTTTGTCAGTACATGCAATACCAACTGGCTTCAGGAATTTTTTTCTCATAGCATGCTTATTGGAAAGAAATTTAAGACAATCTGAAACTTTATAGTGAGGATCAGAAAGTTAGCTTCTCAGTCTCTCAGAAAGTGCTAAAAAGAAACCCATGTTTTGTAAGATAGTAGTTTCACATCAATGCCACGAGAAGACTTTCATCATGTATTATTCCTAAGGAAAAAAAAGGAGATTTTACCAAACTTCTGTTTTTCTATTATGTAATTGCAGCATATAACTTCCATCTCCTTCTATTATAATTTTCCACATCTAGTTGTATATACATGTACCTCCTATGAGAAATCTTTTACTAACAACCACAGTACTTTCTGCTGGTGCAAAGTTTTAATGCCATGGAAATCTAGACAATAAATTCGAATAAGCTGTTACTGACATTTGGGGGAAAAACCAGTGTGTATTCAACTAGTGTTTCTCTGTCCTCCTCCCTCCTGCT
This sequence comes from Psittacula echo, assembly GCF_963264785.1. Classification (NCBI taxonomy): domain Eukaryota; kingdom Metazoa; phylum Chordata; class Aves; order Psittaciformes; family Psittacidae; genus Psittacula; species Psittacula echo. The sequence continues at coordinate 48,022,438 of NC_137743.1, forward strand.
CTCCTGGCAACCCTTCATTTTCAGGGCACTGAAATGGAACACAGATTAGTTGCAAGTAATTTGTTTTCCCTTCTCTTCATGGAATTATTTAACTGCAATGGCTACTGTTAATAAGTAATTAAAGCTTAAATAGTATACTCTAAGGACACAGTCACATTAAAATAGAATAGAAAATAATGGCTGGTTGCAAATCCTTTGTTTACTGTGCAGCTAATCATCCTGCAGAGGTGGGATAAGAAGGGTCTGCATATTCCCCTAGTATGAGAAAATAAGACTAAGAGCAAAGATGGCTCTCCTATGAGTTCTTGCTGACATGGAGTCTCAATCCCACAGTATTTTGGACTGAGGGCAATGGAAGCAACTTTGAAAAATACTACCTCATCACATGCAACACTGTAAAATTGCAGACAGATGCAAGACAACTTGTAAACTACCTTGACCCTAAGAAAATAAGAGGTCTGATATAAATCCTCATAGGAATTAAAAGAATTCCAGGATGATCCTGATCTTGAGAAGATATCTTCAAGGATGGGTCTAAGATCTATAGTGACAATCCTACAAGTCAAATATTCTGAGACTTTCTTTTCATGTACATTCTGTGGGGCCTGGATGTTTAAATGACTAGCATATGCTCCATGTAAAAGTTATCTCTTTTCACATGGGAGAAATAATTCCACGTGTGACAATTAAAAATATTTCATTAGAATATAGGAAAGTCATTGTGCAGGATCAAGAGTCTATTTAGTCTAATTTGCTTCCTCATAGGACCAGATGCTATGGGTGCAAAAATAATCTTAGTTCTGGGATTTGGTATCTCTGCAAACATAATCCATTCCCTTGTGCATGAGTTCTAATTACCTTTCATTACGTGATCACAACTGTTTTTCCCAAGGAACTCCAGCCTCAGTTATTGCTCAGAGTGAATGCTGGCCAATTAAGCACCCAGCAGGTATTATTTCTTTTAATCCTTATTGTTCTTTATAAGGCATGTTAACATGTCAGAGTATTTATTGCATGCTATTCAACCCTTAGTTTAAAGACAGAACGGTAAATGCTGAATGAACTTTTCCATATGTCTTGTCCTGAAGCCCCGGTTGTGTCAGGAAAATGAAGTCAAAATAATAAATTATTATATTATTAAACATGGATTTTTTTTTTTTTTTTCTGAAAATCTGGAAGTTTTTCTTTTATTCTTTTGGCTAAATATTAGTTCCTTCCCGGCTGATGAAGAGAAACACCAATGCCAGGCGGTAAAGCTGCTGGTCTGCTTACAATGGTCTTAACACCTAGTGTTTTCTATTCACACACAGTGTGTTTCAACGTGTACAGTCTTGTCTGGTTTTGAACCTGATCGTATCTTTATCAGTCCAACTGCTAAATGACACACCTCTGGCCAGACCGTTGCAACAGTAACTCAGGGTTGTGATGACGAATTTAATAGGAAATACTAGGCAACAAGGACGTATCATATGTGCTAATTCTGTTACACAAAAAACATAATCTCATTCAGTGCACAACTCCTTCTCTGTACCACTTCACTGATGGTCAGACTCAAGCATCACTGATTTTAGCCCTAAACAAACAAAACCTGCTGTTAGTAAGCATTCACAAAATGGAGATTGACAGGAGAAAGTGAAATTCAGTAATTTCCCAACAAAAAATTCTGTTTCACCCCATTTGCAGGTTCTGAAATTAATGCAATTTTCCCATAAAACATAGTTGACACCTTGTCCAGGCCTAGTTTTTGTCCCTGCAATGATGTATTTGGATATATGAAATGATTGTTCAAAAGAGAATTCAGTAGAACGGTGTCACAGTGATGCTTTCTCCCCTGGCAATCTCCATTATTCTGCAAGTGTTGTGTCTTGCAGGCACACACGACTCCTGCATCATCTCTGCACCTGATGTGAAAGCAGCTCCTTGTAAGAAGACTATAATAATGTTTTAAAGCAAACACCAGAATGAATTAAGCAGCAAAGAAATCTGTTCACTTAATTACCATCCTCCTTCTCCATTTCACAAGACTAAGATTCTTCTCAATGGTGTGATCTCCTCAAGCTAAAGGTAAAAGAAAAAAAAAAATAATTCTTCCAGAATCTAAGAATTTTGTGGCAACTAGAACTGTTAGGCTGTGCTTTAATTTTTGTGTGTGTGTGTTTTTCTTAGCAGATAGGAGATTGCCCTTTTAATGTTATTCTCTAGCTACAAATAAATGATTTGTGAGATTTATGTTAGTATTTTTTATTAAAAAAACCAATAAACCAAAAACCAAATCACAGAGTACTGTTAATAACAGAAAGCTTTACCTTACAAAAGATACAGTATTTTGATAGTCAGTTACTACATGTTAAGCATGTAAACATCCCACAAAAGTATATTTCTGTGCATTTAACTTGAAAAGGCGATCTTCAATACGAAGTGTCCTTCATTTACTAGCATTATGCCCTATACCTCCCTTCCTTTTGCTTTCCTCCTCCCTTAAAAGAAGAATGGATAAATTAAGAGACATTTGCTGTTCACATAAAGATGGATTCCTGCTTACATTTGGTGTTAGGTTCATGACTCTGAGATAACCAAGGTCTTTATTTTGCAAGTCTTACACCTTCTTTGAGAAATTTTGCTCAAATGTCAATAATCAAAGAAACAGGGAATCAGTTTCAGATATATTCCAGTAAGGCAAGTGAGACAAGTTTATAGTTTCAGAGTACAAATAATATTCACCTACATAATTAGGACTCATCCATGAGACCTCCATGAAGCAACACAAGAAAGAAAATTTATGCATATCCAAATTCTGATGCCCTTAATTCCATCTTACCTTACAGCTTCTAAGAAGACTATAGTAAGTGGAATAACTTCCACTGCTGCACATAGGCTGCAGATTATGAGGACTATTCATTTCTGTTAGCAAAGGTAGATCATGAGTTTAGAGCAAGCAGACAGTGTGTGCGAGAGTTCCTCTACAGTCAACAGTCACACACACCTGCAGTGAGAGATTAGCCTCTCTTCCTTAAACTGTTTGTATGCACTTAAAGATGTACTGCATCATAGAATCATCAAATGATTTGGGTTGGAAGAGACCTTAAAGATCATCTAGTTCCAACTCTCCTGCCATGGGCAGGGACACCTCCCACAAGCTCAGGTTGCTCAGACCCATCCAACCTGGCCTTGAGCACTGCCAGGGACGGGGCAGCCACAGCTTCTCTGGCGAACCTGTTCCAATGTCTCACCACTCTCACAGCAAAAAACTTATTCCTAGTATCTGATCAAATGTACCCTGTTTCAGTTTAAAGCCATTCCCTCTTGTTCTATCACTATATGTCCTTGTAAAAAATCCCTCTCTATAAGATTTCTTATAGGTCCCCTTTAGGTATTGGAAGCTGCTGTAAGGTCTTCCCAGAGCCTTTTCTTCTCCAGGCTGAACAAGCCCAGTTCTCTCAGCCTGTCTTCATAGGAGGGATTCTCCAGCCCTCTGATCATCCTCATGGCTATCCTCTGGACTCACTCCAACAGGTCCACGTAATCCTTATGTTTTGGGCCCCAGAACTGAACACAGTACTCCAAGTGGGGCCCCACAAGAGCAGAGTAGAGGTGCAGGATCACCTCCCTCAATGCGCTGGTTACAATTCCTTTGATGCAGCCCAGGATACAGGTGGCCTTTTTGGCTGCAAACGCACACTGCTGGGTCATCTTGAGCTTCTCATCAACCAATACCCCCAAGTCCTTCTCCTCAGGTCTGTTGTCAATCCAGTCTCTGCCCAGCCTACAGGTGTGCTTGGGATTGCCCTGACCCAGGGGCAGGACCTTGCACTTGGCCTTGATGAACTTCATGAGGTTTGCATGGGCCTACCTCCCAGGTCTGTCAAGGTCCCTCTGGATGGCATCCCTTCCCTCTGACATGTCAACCACACAACACAGTTCAGTGTCATTGTCAAACCTGCTGAGAGTGCACTCAATCCTATCGTCCATGTTACTGACAAACATATTAAACTGCGCTGTTTCCAATACGAACCTCTGAGGGACACCCCTCATCACTGGTCTCCATTTGGACATTGAGCCGTTGACTGCAACTCTCAGTGTGCAACCATCCAGCCAGTTCCTTATCCACTTGGTCTACCTGGCAAATCCACACCTCTCCAGTATAGAGACAAGGATGTTGTGTGGGACAGTGTCAAATGCTTCACACAAGTCCAAGTAGATGAAGTCAGCTGCTTTTCCCTGTCTACCAACATCATAACCACACCATAGATGGCCACCAAATTTGCCAGGCACAATTTGTCCATAGTGAACATGTTGGCTGTCACCAACCACCTCCATATTTTCCATGTGCCTTAGCATAGTTTCCAGAAGGGTCTGCTCCAGGAGTTTGCTAGGCACTGAGGTGAGACTGATCAGTCAACAGAAATGCCAGTTTCCCTTGTTAACTGTAAGGAAATACTAATCAATTACCTGAAATTTGGACTGTAACTTTCACAGTGTTAATATTAAGCTATTATGCCACAGATAAGACCACAGTGAGGGAATAAAAGAAAAAGGGCTTCGCTTTTAGCAGAGTTCCCCCTCTGAGAATAATAAACTAAGAAACAGAAAACACATGGCTCCTAGGGAGGCAAAGGAGATAGCTGAGAATTAAGCGTTCCAGATTGGTTTGGACCATGCTATTTTCAAAAATATCATAACACACAATTCAATTTCAAATATATTAAACCTGTGGCATAGAAGAAAAAGAAATAGCTGGAGAGATAACAGGGCAATACCTGTAAAAAGGCAAAAAAGAAGAAGGTGTCCAAGTCAGGAAATGTATTGTGCAGAGCAGGAGGAAAAATTGCCTTTAGGGCAGTTTGTTTAGACCAGAGAGAATAAAAACAAACCCAGAGGAGATCAAAGAGAAAAAAAAAATTAGTCTTCGTGAAAGAAAACACAAAGATCTAGAAGAGAAAAGGGAAAAGGTACAGTAGAGTCATGCAGCTATTTGGTGAGATCTTACACTTCATATGGATTAAAGGACTGACTTTAGAAGAGAGAGCTTCTGAGCAAGAAAGAAGATTACAGAGCAGATCATCGTAAATGGTAGAGAATGGAGAACACAGTTACACAGAACAGAAAAGGAATATCTCAAAATGAGGGCTCAAAGAAGCAGAGGGAATTCTGGCTGCAGCAGGAGGGTAGTGCAATGAGCTGGAAAGCTCTTGCTTGTGCAGATCTTGTTAGATGGTGTCAATTTAATTTTAAGAAAATGTGAGACAATTGCGAGCTCTTTGGGTAAGCATTTTTAGTATGCTTATTGTCATTAAGAAGCAAGAAAGTTCCTGCACTCAAAAGAACTGTTTCACTATACTTATCAAAATGCAAACTAGGGTAACAATGTCATATACAAACAGACAGGTTCTTCAGATTCAAAGACAACCCTGTGTTGATGAAAGCATGCCTCTTTTTTCTCAGCTGTGTTTGTTGGCCTAATACAAAATATTATCTCCATACACTAACTGAAATTCTAAGGATAACCTGCAAATTTTAAACTTCAAAAAATGCAAATCAACACCACAAAACCATACTCCAAAATGCATTTTCAGTTAGAATAATCAAAGTCATCAAATGACTAGCAGATAAATTATTTTTTTAAGTTACTTCCTACTACAACTATTTGTTACTGACAGCTGGATCAAGCTAGTACAATGGTAACTTGCAAAATAATATCCCATATGTAATTCCTCATTACCTATCGCCACATTTTAATTTTCAAATTATGGATGAAACCTCGACATTTTTTATAGTTCTGATTCATGGCCTAAATCTTATATTCTTTCTACTAACTTATACTCAGATACACTAGTGCATCATATCAACCCTCTTGGAATTTGCTCCAGTACTTACTTTTTAGAGTGATTACTTATATGTGCAATTATTTATTATCATGGAGTACTTACTAGAATCACATTCCATCAACTATGACTGTTATCTTTTCATTAGCCCTTTTTGGCAATGATTAAACAAGCACCGATGTCTCCTTCTTCAGAATTCAGTTTTAATGAAGACTACTGTCTAATAATACTCTTAAAATAACAGCGTATAGCAATTTTTAAGATTATAGAATTGAATTATTATATATTATGTACATTTTTATTCTCTCCAAGACTTCTGCAGCCTTCTGTATTAGAATGGATTTAAACCCCCAATAAACTAATAAAAGAAGACATCAGATTGCAAGATACACACATATTTTTGCATTAGTTATTGAGAATAGATGATTTTTAAGTAAAATCCAGTAAAAGCATATTATAGATGGAATTTAGGCTGAAAATAACTGTTAATTGCCAGCATGACTTTCTTACATTGCTGTTTCTAGACAAACTGAATTTTTGCTAAGATATGCAAGTATAGAAACACATGTTTAAAGAATAATGAACGGAATAGGAAAAACTATAAATTATTAAATCCACTTAATTTAGGAACTTTTGTAAAACGTTCTTGAAAGTGAGGTATTCTGTTCTTCAGCTGCTGAGAGGATGAGTCAATCATGATTCACTATAGGAGGGCACTGATACCATTGATGTCTATCCAGTGTTTATGCATCCAGTAACAAAGTGAATTGGTACCTTGTGGCTTTTTTATAATCAAAGCTCAATTTTAAAGATTCTGTAGGTATGCACAGTAGAAGACAGCCCTGCCCCAAGCACTTTACAGCCTAAACCTAAAAAAAAGGTTAAAGAAAAGTACATGAAGTAAATCTCCAATATTATAGACCAGATTGCTGCCAGAACAAAGCATAAAAAAGGCCCTTATTCATATTCTATTACTATTACTGTGACATCTATTCATAGCATTTCACTAAAGAAGTGCAGATTTGACTTCCCCAGAAGTTACTGGCAAGTCCACCACTGCATACAATGTATTTCATGCTTAAGTGTCTTTTTCATTTTGTCTTGTGTCGTCTCTGTGTAATTATACAATTTGCAAAGACTAGTCAGATTAGTTCATTATAGCTTTGTTGTAGAAAAAAAGAAATCAACCTGTTGCATGAGTAGAAATCTTGTCCCATTCTTTTGGCAAACCTATCAATGTCTCTGTCATCCATTTTCCTTTGCTCAAGTTAAGGATCAAGAACTAGATGCACCACAGCAGGAAATTTACTTGCACAATTCCTGGAAAATATATTAGATCTGAATTGTGATCTGTCAGGAATGTTGCTGTCTTTGTCAGCTGTTCAAGAACTATCTGTTGCCCCTGTCCCTTATTCTGAGTCTGGCATTTTGAAAAAGCTTTCTTAATTTCCATCACCAACAGCTATTATCAGTAAGGGCAGTTACTTCTGATTTATCTGTCCTTTTTTTCTCAGCAGTTATGTCTAACATCAGCTGTTATTCCAGGAACTTACATAGGTCTGAAGGATTTGAAGTGAAAAACCAACCCTACCTATTTTTCATTATTTCAGAAAACCCAAGAACTTCCAAATTCTTTTTCAGGTAACTAAACAAATCTTACCTTACTACAGTCTAGACAATATTAAAGTAAGACTGTACATGGCATTGCATACAGCTATAATTTTAAAAATAATTAGAAAGGCATTGAAAGTAAAAGAATAATTTTGTTTCTTTAGAACAATAACTACATCAGGCTGAGGTAACAGTCATATCACCTGTATTAAGAGTTGTAAGAAGTTTGTTCAATGTAATACATGCTTTTCAGTCTGGAAGCATAAAAAGATATGCTATCATTCAGAAAACTTTAAAGGAAGAACAGCCACTACTTCAAATAGAGCAACTGTTTGCACATGTAAAGAGTTTTATGCATCTAGTTAGTAACACTGAAGCTAAAATTACGTATGTCTCAGCAGTATTAGACCAAAAAGGAATAATATAAAAGTGCAATCCATAGTAGAGAATGCCAATGCAAATATACAACATGAAACTAACAGCCACAGCTTGCAGCAAGTTAAACCCAGAAGCATCTGTCAAAAGCCATATAAAGTAAGATTCAAATGGCAACAGAGGGAATAAATCAACAAAATGCTAACAAGGAAATTAAGCAAAGAAGCCACTGAAAGATCTCTGCAAAGATAATTCAGAAGGTGTAAGTCAGATAAAAGTTGTTCGAAAGTAAAATCTCTGTAACAGAAATAGAAACGCCCAACTTCCTTCTCCTTTGAATTCCAATTTATACAGTTCTCCATAAGTGGCCTCATTTTAACCGTGTGGTAATTGAAAAGCTGATGATTAATCTAAGGAGAGAACAAAAACCTTTGTCTTAAAAAAGGTTCTCATCTCTGTTCATTGTAGCATATTTAGTACTCAGTAGCAAAGTCCATGCGCAAAAAGTCAGATGAAAATGGTAGCGGCACAGGGAAAAATTGGAAAAAACAGCTGTCCAAAGAAATACTTGTTCTTGGATGCTCTGAAAGAGGAGGAGGTTGAAAACTCAATAAAGAGACACAATGATAAACAGTTCACACAAAACAAACAACACAGTAGCAATTTTTCATTGTTAGGTTGCAGAAGATTACTGTAAATCGAAAGTTGTGCAAGGAGAACAAAGAAACAAAGGCTATAAGGGACAATTTCTATAATGCCAAGCACAGGGAAATATGGTAGCATTTTGTTTAAAAATTCACGGTAGCAATTACAAATGCAATCCTTTTGAAAAGTCAGATCTGAAGAGAGGAAGAGTGAGTACTACTAAGATTATTTAATGGAACTGCTTAGGGTCAGTTTGAAACAGTGACCCAGCACAACAGTTTCTATAATAACTCTGGTGATACTACTTCAGTCAGAGAATGTTCTCTAAGAAAACTATCATTTATTTTAAGTCCAAAGAAAGTGAAAATCTAAGTTCCCTTTCTCTTCTATCCCCATATTTGCATTTTTGTGGAAGCACAATACATGCTTTTGTACAATTTAGCACTCCCAAGGTCCTCCTTCTCTAATACTGTTTCTTAGTCAGCATTCCCACATTTTATGTTTTTCATTGTTAGTTTTTACACTGAGAACCTCTTTGTATTCATGTTGATTACATTTTACTCTGCTAACATCTGCCTCTGTGTCGTGGTTTAAGTCCAGTCAGTAATTCAGAACCACACAGTCACTTGCTTACTCCCCCCTCTTCCTCCCCCTGCTCCAGGAGGGATGGGGAGGAGAACCAAAAGTATGTAACTCCCACGGGTTGAGATAAGAACAGTCCAGTAACTAAGGTATAACACAAATCACTACTGCTACCACCAATAATAATAATAATAAGGGAAATAACAAGGGAAGAGAATACAACAACTCACCACCAGCCAAACGATATTCAGCCCAACCAAGCAGTGATCTAGCCCTTCCAGGTAACTGCCCCCAGTTTATATAGTGGGCATGACGTGCTGTGGTATGGAATACCTCTTTGGCTAGTTTGGATCAGGTGTCCTGTCTCTGCTTCCTCCCAGCTTCCCCTCCTCCCTGGCAGAGCATGAGATTCAGAAAGTCCTTGGTCAGACTAAACATTACTGAGCAGCAATTAAAAACATCGGTGTTATCAGTGCTGTTCCCAGGCTGAAAGTCAAAAACACAGCACTGCACCAGCTACTGAGAAGGAGAAAAATGACTGCTACTGCTGAACCCAGGACACTCTGTTAGCTGCTCTACTTCCTACAGCCTTTTATTTCCAACTTCACAAATGTCATTATGGGCTCCTAACATAAACATTACGAACAAGTCACTGATAAAATTTTAGGAGCCAGAGCTCATGAATATATATAAATTATCAAATTCACTATCCTCTACTACAGAATAATTCCTTTTAACCTATTTTTGATCACAACAGAGATGCAAAGGGATTCTGCCATTTTCTTCTGGGAGATTACTGAAATGTTCTAAACCTGTGTCTATTGAACAGACTTTCCTGCTACTTAGCCAGAATTTCCTCTCTCAGCTGCATCTCATTAACAGATACAGTTATAGTTACACTTCTGATGAAAAATTATTTCAACTCCTGCAAGTAATAACTGACTTGAGTTTTCAATTAACTTAAGTTGTAACCAGAAAAAGCAACCTTCAGGTTATCAATTTGTAATATTTGTTTAGACATTTGAGTGCTGTAATTATGTATCCAAAACCCTTCATATAAAATAGTGAGATTGGGTTAACAATTAGATTGAGCTTCTTTGTCATTTAACAAAGGCTGCCTCTGGACAAACTGATTTCCCCTATTACTGTATACTTCAATGGTTTCAGAGAGTAAATCACTTTATAAAAGAACCTAGTGCCAAGTAGAAAGCCAAATCATGACTGTATTAATAATTATCCAATTATTTTGAAAAAGAAAGAGAAGTCAAATTATGCAGGTTTGTGAAGCCTCATGAAGATGCAGAAAAATGAAGGCCATTAAATGTTACACAAGAAGCCATATCCATTGTACTTTGTGATCCTTAGCATCTTCTTCTATCATCCTGTCACAGAATTCCTTAACATGTGAATAAATCTCCGTTGAAGAAGCACTGGCCACCTCTTCTGGGATGGTAAATGTCTCAGGACACACAGCTGTGCCTGCGGGCCCATAAAGCAGTTTGCTCCTAATAAGGCCACTGTGAGCAAAACAGTGCTAGTGCCTATGGTTTGAACAGCCACTATGAAATGCAGTGAGTGATGCAGTGGATAGATACTGGATGAATTAGTATGTAAACCTGCACAGATAATGCCTTTTAGGGCCCCAGGCACCAGCTGCACATTTGCAAAGGCTCTCACTACATCTGAGGAATGGCTTCAGGTTAAGTCAAGCATAGCAAAATTTAATGTCTTTTCTGGAGTCCTTCAGGTGTGTCTGAATATTCAAGTTCCAGTCTAGTTCATCTTTTCTCTTCCATGAATAGTGACAGTTAAAATCTTTATTTTATACAAGTACCTCCTCACAGAAACAATAAAATAGAAATTCAGAAAGTTAGAAGCATGTTACAGTTGCTAGGATCTAGAAATTTGTATTAACACAAGTAGCACTTGTGTGTGAATCATCACCTCTGAAATTCCTGTAATTAATTTACAAACCTAAACACAAATGTTTCAATGCTCTTACTGCTTCCAGTTCTAGCCATTGCTTTTTGGCTATTTTGCTATTAAAGTCTCCTGCTATACTTAAGAACTCTAGAAAGGAGGGGCTTGGTCAGATGTGGAAAGGAAAATCTTTAGCAACTCATGCAGAATGCTCACAATTTTCGTTTTAGTTTTTTTTTTTTTTTCTTTTCAGACAAGAATGCAAAATGAAGAATATTAACTAGGACTGATTGGATCCTTTTATTAGCTACTATTGACAAGCATATCAAAAACGTATCCTTGAAAGGATACACTTTTGTGACTGGGCTCTGTCACTTAGCAAATTAAAAAGTATTTAAAGTACAATGAAATTTCAAAGCAGATGAGGTATATAGCTTTTACAGAGTATCTGACTTGCATTTAATTTGTGCCATGATTTTCCCATGGACAGCTCATCCATTTTAACACAAAGACAGAACTGACTTATCTCGCTTTGACTATAGCTTTTACCCATTCACTGATGAATTGAATTTCATACAGTTTTACAGTAGACAAACACAAAACTGTATCGACTGAAATAAGCCTTTGGATTTTCTCAAACTGTTAAAACAACTTGAAGCGCCAGTGCCCTACAAAGAAATACTTATTCAAACAGTTAATGGAGGACAGAAATCATTATTTAGATTATTTTTTTCTTTAAAAAATCCGTGAAAGCCTGCAACATCAATTACTTCTCCCTTGCATAAGCTTTTAGTGGGAATTGTACAAGGTCACATCAAGAATTATTTTAGTCCTACATAGGTGTGTGAGGCTAAAACAGAAAAGAAGCAGAAAAGAACTTGTGTCCCCCACACCACAGATGATAAATAAGCAGTACCAGTAGGCACTCTGAAATTAAGTTAATGCCAACAGTATGGTTTACTGGAATTATCCTAATGCTCTGTTCAGACAGATCTGTATCAAAATTCTCTCTACTCTTAGCTTCTGTAGAATTAAGTTGGATATTCCATTTCCCATGCATCCCCCTCCTCTCCTGCTTTCCTCTGATATATTTCTCCTTTCCTGAGACCTTCTTGTCTCGTTTGCTTTAATTCTTCCTCTGCATTCTTTCTGAAGAGGTCTGTAAAATTCTATTCTTGCTCAACTTTAAGTCCTGAAAATTAATCCTCGGAAAACCCAGGACAGTAAGACCAAAGGGAACTAAGAAATATACAATGACATAAAAGAGGTTTGCATTCAGGTTAGTCTGTCCCAAGCACAGAGTACCATAAAAGGCACCATGGATTTCGTGTATTCTTTGTGTGTTACTGGCCATTCTTCTTGGCAACCACTTTGGAATAAATTACACCATAGTCCAAAACACTACAAGAGTTTAATGCATAAATGACAATTCAATAGCGATGTCAACAGATGAACTCTGTTCTAGTTTGTACCTTTGTAACACTGGCTGGAGTGGGAAAAAATATCAGGGGGGATTTCCATGATGAACTTCCTAGGGAACTAGGAAAGGTAATATGATAATTATCAGTCTTGGCCAGAAAATGAAAACTTCTTTGCTTTCCAGGGACTTCTGCTTTGCTAGTATATTTTTATATACTATACTATTTATATATTATAATACACTAGTATATTATAGTACGTTGAGATAACTTGCTCGAAGCAAATGCCTAGGGCAAAGAAAGAGGTGTCTGTTGTAGAAGAAAAGAACAAATACAACTGGGAAAGTAAGAACAAACTCTCCAGAAGGGTGCATATTTTGCACTCTAACACTCATGATCAGTCATGGTTTTCTAAATCAAATAACCCAACAGAATGACAGCATTTTTTATAATATGTGGGTAATATATTAGTTATTATTAATAATTGATATTTAAACTAAAACAACACTTGCCTAATAAACTTTAATTGAAATGTAACAACATAGAAAAGTGAAAGGCAAGCATGCTCGTGGGATATTGTTTCATGCTCTGACAATGTCAAATATTACCTGCATTCAAAAGCAGTGCTTGAGGTAAAGGTTTTTTTACTCTTGCTTTTAGCAAAATTTGAATAACCAACTGTCTTCATGAGAGAAAGTTAAATAGAAGAAAACAGTGCTACTAAGTGCTCTAAATAAAACAACAACAACACTAGTGAAAACATTTCTTTCATCAGTGGTCAATTTTCCTCCATATTTTAAACCAGTTTTTTTACTCATTTATGACTGTATAAAGCTTTCAGTGATCACTGAATTCTCTGTGAGGGACCATAGAATCACTTCAGATTTAGGCAAGTGACATTTATCCTTTGACAGTATTCTGTCTATGGATAACATGTATCTGAACTATCTTTGCCTGTATGTAGTAAAGGCTAAATACCCACCATATGGTTTTAGCCCTAGACTTTTGCAGGAGGGACTCACCTCTAACCCAACACCTGAAAATACCTCAAAATGTAGGTTAGGGATCACTATAGCCAAGGGTAAGGATCTAACAGTGTTAGTAAGCGAGAATTTATAACCCAGATTATGATAAAGGCTTAAAATGCTATGAAACTATACTCCTGACAGTGCTCATTTCATCGTTTGCTTGAATATCCTTTTCCTTCTCTCTCTGTTCCTATGTAATTCAATGTCAATGTCAGAAAGACACAGCACAGCTATTTTTCCCAAATGCTGAATAAAGTAGTGGTTAGGTTAAATGAGAAAGTTAAGATGCAAAAGCTACCTCAGCATTCAGCTGTTTGCAGTTCTTTAAAAAAGCTTTAACAGTTTTGAATATTGATGAGGACTGCTATCTGGCAAAGAGCAAGAGTGGCTACCATATGTGTAATGCACTCCATAGTTAAGAAGACAATGATAAACTGGTCCCTGGCCATACAGAGCAAAATTTGGTGAGGCCATGAAGTTACTGTGCCCAAATGAGCATCTATTTGCTTTATAAGATTGCCTCAGTTGAACTGTATATCAAGGGCCGTTCACTGCTGGCATAAAGTGTTCTCAGCCTCTTATGCTCATTCCTGCCAATTCTTAAGTGCTGACTAAGGACTGATCAGGCTGAACCAAATATATATTACATATGATATAGTTTCCTATAGATCTTTAACTTCTCTGACCCACGTAACCTGTACAGGTCCCACAAACAGATTTTTTTTTCAGCACAATCAGGAGTGGCACTGCAAAGCAAGTGGAGCAGGAATTTCTTAGAGCAGGCAGGACACCTGGCCTGAAGCAGTTACAAAATATTATAGATAGTACATGAGAGAATATAGGAAGAGGCCCTCCTCTGTCTTTCAACATACGCTTTTCTGATCCTTTCTCTCAATGAGCAATTTCCTTCTCTTCCATTATTGACTGTGCAAATTACATCATTCAATCTGCACTATGTTTCAATGTAATCCGAAGTTGGCTCTTGAGAATAGGAGTAAAAAATGCTACCTGCTAAGAAATCACACATAGCAATTCTATGACCACATAATTTATTGGAAGAACTGCAATTCAAATTTGGCTCTCCCACAACGTTAATAAATGCCACCACACAATCAGCCTATGAATTAGTTTGAGATATGCTTATCCCAAATTTTCCTGTTGGAGCTGTTCCACTGTGTAAACTGAATATTAATTAAAGCATGAATTTGAACAATGGTTTGCCGGCAGGCGAGCACAAAAACCATCTTCTGAGTCCATCTTTCTTCTTAACAGCTGAGACACCATTCATCTGTAACAGCTGTATTCTTATACAATGCTTAAGGTTTAATGAATCAGAATTTCTGATAAAGCCAGTTAAATCAGAATTCCTGACCAGACCTGGCACACAACCTACATTTCTCTAGGGACCTGAAACATCCAGTAGCAATTTTTTGTGATGCCTAATGCAATTTCAAAGAGTCTGATTAAATGAGGCAAAAACTGGATACACGACTCAGATTTAGAGTTTACAGACTACATTTCAGTGAGATGTCATGCAATTCTATTTTAACAAGCTAATTAATTTCCACTAAATAAATTATTTTTAAAAATACAGGGTTCTAAGGAGGAACTGAGAGAGAGCTTGTTTTTAATAGGGAAATGCATTTATTATTTACTAAAGGAATCATCTTACTACAAGACAACTTAGGGAACCCATACTCATGTAAGGGGAAGTTAAAATTGCTTAAAACTTGTTCTCTACTGAAGAATTACAATAAGCATTTAGTAGAAAGTTCTATATGAAAGTGAGGAATGTACACATTGAAGACCACTGTTTCTAGGGTCAATGCAAATGGATTTTTTTCCCCCCTTTGCAAAGAGTCTAACCTCCAAATTTCTCTCTGGATGTTTAGAGATATTTATCAGATATAAACAATCTAATTTTATAATATTATAATAATATTTTATTAATATGAAATATTAAATTAATGGTAATTGATATGTACTGTGTCTAAGTTCATGAGATCTAAACATCTCTGTATATTTAGAGTTGTTTATTACAGATAATTAAATACCCTGGACAATAGCTTTATGTATTCACAGCTAAGACTAAATCCTGCTTGATAAAAAATCAACTGTGATAAATTGCTAAGTCTACGTCTTCCCTAAAGACCAAATAATGAAAATAAAAAGACTGAAAACAAAACACACCCATGAAACTCTCTAGAGGACAGAAGGCAGAATAAGCTTCATACTAGCGATTCAGCCTCTGCTTTGAAGACATCCGGCTATGTATCATCTGATATTGAATTATTAGATATAAAACACTTTCTAAGGAACCTTTGAGTCTGTCTTTCCCTTGTCATGTTTCGGGAGAGCAAGCATAACTCTTTATGGAAGGGCATGTGCATGCTTAGCTTGCTTTTTTGAGTGGGAGAAGAGCTTGACCATTTTCATGAACCTTGGTTCTTCTGCACAGAAACATGTCAAGGCTGTAATGTGTGAGGAAACCACATTTCAGTGCTGGAAGGCTATCAGAATAGGGCTGGGCCACTGCTGCAGGAACCAAGTAATCTTGTGGTGGCAGGAGTCCCGGTTTTGCTCCTGTTTGGCACTGAAGGTATACAGTGGGCAATCTGATAATTGCCTGGACAATTAATACCTGGCTGACCTCAGTTACAGACACTGGAGACATCTCTGTGCTACCCTGCCATCGGATCTGCAACCACAAAGTAAACTTATATTCTGTCTCTTTTGTAAAATTTAGTCTGCAATTAGTTATGATATAGTTCAAAATCATGTCTGCTCCCCTCCCCATCCTTCCATCCCCCCATTCCCTTTCTCTGTTCATCTTGCTCACTCTTTTCTCTATATTTTTGTTTGTTTGTTTCTTTGAAGTTCTTTCCAGCATTTTTCTCTTATGGAAAAAAAAAAAAAAAAAAAAATTACATCTACAACAGTTTTTATGAGCAATTCTGCTTATTTAATCTTAATAAGCTTGCAGGGCTCCATGAAGTCTTTCAGCTATGATAAGGCTCTTCAAAGTTAAAAAAACCCCCAGAAATTGAAATGTAATTGAAATACATGGTCTACATTTTAATTAAAGATTTCTGTACTTGGAAGTGTTGCTGGGAGTCTGCGATCACAGCTATCTCAGAAAGTCTATGAAACGCTATTGCTTGAAGAGTTCTTGGATCTTGTATCTCTGAATGCTTTTATGGAAACCTGGATAGAAAAACTTCTAGGATGAGTCCATGTGTCTGGGAACATATTTAATTCTTCTTCTGAATTTCTTGCACTAGTTCTAGATCTTGTCTGACTCTAACCCTATCAGTGATTTGACGATAAACAAGTCTGAATACTCAAAAGACAATCTAGTTCAGTACTATGCCCACTTTCTTCACTTTATCCAAAACAGTAATAAAGAAAATTAACTAACCCAAAACTATAGCTCCTATAAATCTGGCAGAACTTCTCCCCAAGAACTACAAATTTCAACATTTCCTTCTGGATGGGTTCACCAAATTATCTAACATAATCAAATCAAAGACAACACTGACTGATAAAAGTTGCCAGATTTTTCAGTAAGATTACCAAAGCCAAGACAGGACATATTTGTTTCATGAAGCTATCCATCTTATATGGACTAAGAATAAAGTGGAGTTATAAACATACTTTGTGTTACTTGTTTTTGAGAACATGATGTTAATATTTGGATCGTTCCTCCTACAATTTCCAGCTTTTTTTCCCCTGGATGTTTATGTGTGCAGAAAAAAATGAGGGAAACTTCCTAAATTTTAAGCATCTAAATTATAAACACAATTAATTTTCATTAAACATTGTGGTTTAGTCTTAATTTTTTTTAAAAACCACAAACAAACCCCCAAACCACCAAACCTTCAGAAGTCTCTCCCTGACACAAGATTTGAACCTGACTTATGGCTTAATCACAAGACAAAAAAGAAATATCTTAGGAAGACCAACACAAGTAACATAGATATCACAGTAAATATTTTCTCTGAGTGGTTATACTATACAGTATATACTATATATATATATTATATATATGTATATTATAAATAATTAAATAATTTATATTATTTATATTAATATATATTATTTATATACAAATATAAATATATTTGTGTGTATATATATATATACAAAGCATCTTTGGATGAGCAGGGTTTGTTTTTTTTTGTGAAGAATGGTTGACTATGACAATTGTAGTGACTATCTGTCCTGGGTTCAGCAGTGGCAGTCAGTTTTTTGTTTTTTTTTCCTTCTTAGTAGCTGTTGCAGTACTGTGTTTTTGACTTTTGGCTTGGGAACAAAAAAACCTGATAACACCGATGTTTAGACTGACCAAGGATTTTGTGAGTCTCATGCTCTGCCAGGGAGGAGGAGGGGCCGGGAGGAAGCGGGGACAGGACACCTGACCCAGACTGGCCAAGGAGGTGTTCCATACCACAGCACGTCATGCCAGGGGATGGAACTGGGAGCTACCCGGAAGGGCACGTCCCCTGGTCGGGCGGGCTGTCTTTTCCGGCGGGCGGTATCGTATTCTCTTCCCTTGTTATTTCTCTTGTCGTTGTTATTGTTGGTGGCGGCAGTGGTGATTTGTGTTATACCTTAGTTATTAAACTGTTCTTATCTCAACCCGTGGGAGCTGCATTCTTTTGATTCTCCTCCCCATCCCTCCAGAAGCGGAGGGAAGAAAGGTTGGGGGGGGGGGGGGGGGGCAGTAGACTGCGTGGTTCTGATTTACAGCTTGGGCTTAAACCACGACAGTTCTTTTGGCGCCCAACGTGGGGCACGAAGGGTTGAGATAACGACAGATCTGACCGGAGTGTGTTTAATTGTATTTGTGATAAGCATTCAGTGTTTTGGATTGATAGTCACTTGTCACAATGCTGATTTATTGGCTCTCAAAGTTGTTGTTTTTGATCTCACAGTCTCAATATGCCGTAGGTTACTTAGAGCCGGTATTTGCTGTGTTAGTGTTTTTCAAGTGTGGGGCTTGGGCTAAGGTTATTGTCTCATTATATTTTATGGTAATGACTTGTAATACAATAGAAAAATCGATCATGAAACTGATCTGGCTTATGTTCCCAGTGTGGTCACCACCTTTATACTTTGGGAGGTATATAATACAAATGCTTAGCAACTATACATCTTTTTTCTCCTTCCTGGGTGGTCAACCTATGAAGGAGACATTCTTTTACCCTCCCAGTGCCCCTTCCAGACCGTTTACAGCATCGTTTGAGAGTTTTGAAGTTTTTGAGTGGCCTTTTAATATTGTTGAGACCTGTTTGCTGATTGTGATGGGGGTCACCATGTTGGCACGCATACAGAGTGTGTTTTGTCCACAACCATTATGTCTGATCTCAAGAGTTAAGCAGAGTCGGGTTTGGGCCTTGTCTGGGGTTAGACGACAAAATAGGGGGACCGAGAGATTTTCCCCGAGGCTGGACAGCCATGAGTGGCAGGGTGTGTGGGATAGTATGGGCAAGTATCTAGGTCAGTGGGCCCCTCCAGTGTTTTGGAACTTCACCACCGAACAAGTGCAAAATCCAGAAGAATTAGTAAAACACTTAAATGAGGTGTGCTGTCATCCTGGTCATACCAGAGAGGGACAAATCATGTCAACGTGCTGGGGCTTGGCCTATGCTTACCGGGCCTTGTTCAACACTATCCAGCACCTTCAAAAGGAAGGAAATGTCCTTGGATCTGAGGGCGAAGCAACAGACAGCGCAGCTACTCCAGCTCCGAGCACAGCAGCTACACCACCCCTAGCGACAAGTACAGCCACTACTCAAACTTCAACTGCAACAGACAGTGCAGCTACCCCAGCGACAAGTACAGCCACTACTCAAACTTCAACTGCAACAGACAGCGAAGCTACCCCAGCTCCAACCACAGCAGCTACACCACCCCCAGCGACAAGTACAGCCACTACTCAAACTTCAACTGCAACAGATAGCGAAGCTACCCCAGCCCCAACCACAGCAGCTACACCACCCCCCGCGACAAGTACTGTTGCTACTCAAAGCACAGTGATAATGACTGCAGCTAAACCAGAGGACCAATTCGTACCAATATCGATTGCCCCCATAAGCAAGAGAAAAAGCAGAAAAGAGGCAAGAAGGGTGAAGCAAGATGAAGAAACAATGTATTCACCACCCAGGCCACCACCTGATCAGGAGTCATCATCCCATGATGAAGAAGAAGAAGAGGTGACTTCTCGACCTCGGACCTCAACCGAGCTATGGAATATGCGAAAAGATTTTACCCGTCAACCAGGGGAGCACATCATCACCTGGTTGCTCCGATGCTGGGACAATGGGGCCGATGGTCACAAACTAGGAGGTACGGAAGCCAAGCAGCTGGGATCACTTGCTAGAGAAGGGGGAATTGACAAAGCAATTGCAAGAGAGAAAAAGTCCCTCAGTCTTTGGAGGCGGCTCTTGGCAGCTGTGAAAGAAAGGTTTCCATACAAGGATGATGTTACGAGTCGTTCGGCCAAGTGGACTACTTTAGACAAAGGCATCCAGTCTCTGAGGGAATCAGCCATCGTAGAGATGATCTATCACACCAAACCGAATAACGGAGATATACCCATAGACCCAGATGAAGTCGAATGTACACGACCCATGTGGCGAAAACTTACACGGAATGCACCGTCATCATATGCCCATTCATTGGCAACGGTAACCTGGGGTGACATAGTAACACCAACAGTGGATGAAATGATTCACAAACTCCGAGAGTTCGAAGACAATCTCACCCCTTCCATCATCTCAGCTGTGGAAAAACTGTCCCAGGATGTCAAACAATTGAGGGACAATCTATCTGATTTATCCAGCTCCCACGGGTGCGGACCGGGGGGCGCGGGCCGGGCTGCACCCCCCGGGGGGACCCTGCCAGGGGTGGTGGGGAGCGGGGCTGCCCCCGGGGCACGGGGGTGCAGTGGGGGGGCTGTAGCGGGCTCCGTGAGTGACCCACAGCTCAGTTTATGGCAAAGATTTTGGAATGTCACCAGAGGAGGAGGTGATGCGTGCTGAAGAGGCCCCACCATATAATAAACTGTCAGAAAGTGAAAAGCAGTATGCCTTGTTTACTGATGGGTCCTGCCGTATTGTGGGAAAACATCGGAGATGGAAGGCAGCCGTATGGAATCCTCAATGACAAGTTGCAGAAACTGCTGAAGGAGAGGGTGAATCGAGTCAGTTTGCCGAGGTGAAAGCCATCCAGCTGGCCCTGGACATTGCTGAACGAGAAAAGTGGCCAGTACTTTATCTCTATACTGACTCATGGATGGTGGCAAATGCCCTGTGGGGGTGGTTGCAGCAATGGAAGCAGAGCAACTGGCAACGCAGAGGTAAACCCATCTGGGCTGCTGCACTGTGGCAAGATATCGCTGCCCGGGTGCAGAACCTGGTGGTGAAGGTACACCATGTAGACGCCCATGTACCCAAGAGTCGGGCCACTGAGGAACACCAGAACAACCAACAAGTGGACAAAGCTGCTAAGATTGAAGTGGCTCAGATGGACTTAGATTGGCAACATAAAGGTGAATTATTTTTGGCCCGGTGGGCCCATGACACTTCAGGTCATCAGGGCAGGGATGCAACATACAGATGGGCCCGTGATCGAGGGGTGGACTTAACAATGGACACTATTGCCCGGGTTATTCACGAGTGTGAAACATGTGCTGCAATTAAACAAGCTAAACGGTTAAAGCCTCTTTGGTATGGAGGACGATGGCTGAAGTATAAATATGGGGAGGCCTGGCAAATTGATTATATCACACTCCCACCAACCTGCTAAGGCAAGCGCCATGTGCTTACCATGGTGGAAGCAACCACCGGATGGCTGGAAACATACGCTGTGCCCCACGCCACTGCCCGGAACACTATCCTGGGCCTTGAGAACCAGATTTTGTGGCGACATGGCACCCCAGAAAGAATTGAATCAGACAATGGGACTCATTTCCGGAATAACCTTATAGACACTTGGGCCAAAGAGCATGGCATTGAGTGGGTATATCACATTCCCTACCATGCACCAGCCTCTGGGAAAATCGAACGGTATAATGGGCTGTTAAAAACTACACTGAGAGCAATGGGTGGGGGAACTTTCAAGCATTGGGATACACACTTACCAAAGGCCACCTGGTTGGTCAACACCAGAGGATCTGCCAACAGGGCTGGCCCAGCACAGTCAGAACTTTTACATATTGTAGAGGGGGACAAAGTTCCTGTGGTGCACATGAAGAATTTGCTGGGGAAGACAGTCTGGGTTATTCCTGCTTCAGTAAAGGCAAACCCACTCGTGGGATTGCTTTTGCTCAGGGACCTGGATATACTTGGTGGGTAATGCGGGAAGATGGGGAAGTCCGATGCGTACCTCAAGGGGATTTGATTTTAGGGGAAAACAGACAATGAACTCAATTGTACGCTGTTGCCTGCTATAGTCCATCAACTAGAAGTCTGCAGGGCACCAGCGACTGGCTCTGACTTCCCTCCGACCATCATCCCAACAGAGAATGAACTTTGATAGAACCGGATGAGTTCTACAGTAAAGGAATGATCAGCATCAGCAGGCAACGATCCAACACTGCATACAGCTTCTTCTGCCCTGAAAGACTGTTCCAAGAGATGGAGCCCAACATCATGAACCGAATGGACTCAGTAGCTTTATAGGAATTGGTCCGTGCACTAAGATAACAGTGCACCGAGATGAGAGTGAGGGTATATGGAAAATGTGGGATATGAGCATGACGTGAATGGTATGGAACAAGGGGTGGATACTGTCCTGGGTTCAGCAGTGGCAGTCAGTTTTTTGGTTTTTTTTTCCTTCTTAGTAGCTGTTGCAGTACTGTGTTTTTGACTTTTGGCTTGGGAACAAAAAAAACTGATAACACCGATGTTTAGACTGACCAAGGATTTTGTGAGTCTCATGCTCTGCCAGGGAGGAGGAGGGGCCGGGAGGAAGCGGGGACAGGACACCTGACCCAGACTGGCCAAGGAGGTGTTCCATACCACAGCACGTCATGCCAGGGGATGGAACTGGGAGCTACCCGGAAGGGCACGTCCCCTGGTCGGGCGGGCTGTCTTTTCCGGCGGGCGGTATCGTATTCTCTTCCCTTGTTATTTCTCTTGTTGTTGTTATTGTTGGTGGCGGCAGTGGTGATTTGTGTTATACCTTAGTTATTAAACTGTTCTTATCTCAACCCGTGGGAGCTGCATTCTTTTGATTCTCCTCCCCGTCCCTCCAGAAGCGGAGGGAAGAAAGGGGGGGGGGGGGGGGGGGGGGGGGCAGTAGACTGCGTGGTTCTGATTTACAGCTTGGGCTTAAACCACGACACTATCCCATATTCACAAAGCTGTCTTTCTTATGTCTTGAGGTTTGTTTTTTTTGTTGTCTTTTTGATTTTTTTTTTGTTGTTGGTGTGTGAGGAGCTTTTTTTTCCCCATGAATATCACTTAATATTTTTCTCTATATATCCTATATAAATACTGATAAAGAGTTCTTCCTGCAAATCATTCCTGAAAAAACTTACATAATGTCTTGGAAGACAAATATCATTATTATTTTTGTCTGAAAATTGGCATTTTGTCATTCAGTCTTAAATGAAGTCCCGTGCTAAGTCAGATCCCCAGCTCCCATACTTGTGACATTGGTAGATTAGATTGTGAAAAGTAGGTACAAAATAATTCACTGACATGTTTCTCTTAGTTGTCTAAGTCAAATGATGCCAGTTGAAAAGCCACAATGCAGCATGGCTTGAGATACTTCACCTGGTTTTCCTTAATAGTATCAAGCTGTTTCATCTGACCCACAAAAAGCTTCCAGTAAAGATAAATTCCGTTACTCTGTGTTGTACTGCACGGACCTTGCTTCTTTTCTGTTTGCTGATTTAAACATAAATCACTGAAATTGGCTTTTTGGTACGACCATCCCTCAGTGGTGATGGAAGTTCAATTCTGAGGTGGACTGTATTTAGAAAAATGCCAAGAAATCATCATCACTGTACATTCCCTCCATTTTTGTATGTGTTCATTTGGCTATAATATAACTGTGTGACCCACAAAGTGAGCAAACTGATGTTGCTATCAGTGTAAGCTTACCTTTACATATTTAGGTTTTCTTACGACCTGGTGCTCTATTGCAGTTTTTTATGGATACTATGTGGTTTTACATGTACTTTTAAGGCTAGTTGTCTTAGTCCCTCCTTTTGCCACAAGTTTTGGTTTGGTTGGTTTTGTTGTTTTTTGTTGTTTTTTTTTTTTTTTTTTTTTGTTAGCTCTTGATCTAATGCTTGACAACTCTTGTTTTCAGTTTTTACTAGCTATAAACTCTGCTGCTTTACTTCCTTGCCATATTTTCCCTAAAAATAACTGCTTACAGTTATTACTATTACTAACTGCTTACAGTTATTTTTAGTTGTAACTGCTTACAACCAGCACATCATCGGTCATGACAGTTTAAGTTATAGAGAAATTAATGTCTGGTATAGTAGCATAGAGTGGGTTTTTTTCTGCCCTTTAATCTTAAAAGGGTTATGACTATGATTAACAGCCTAATCTATGACCTGCATTAACGTTTTACTAAGAAAATGGCTGTATGGCTGGGCTTAGTCCCTTCAAGATAAAAAAAAAAAAAAAACAAAACAAAAAACAAACAAAAAAACCCAAAACCATTTTCCCTTAACAGATTGCTGTCAGGCCTGTTTCAAGAAGCAAATTTGCACTTATCAGTTCTTTTTGTCTAGGGCTTTTTTAATTCTCTGTTAATCACAGCAAACATAATATAGTCAATGAGGAGGATGTCACTTCCTCATTGTCAAGAGATCCAGAGTCAGTGGCTAAATTGCTCATTAACGTATGACACCTAGTAGATGCTGTTCCAAAGCAGTTAAAACAACAGCAGTTAAAGTGGAAAAAAATTGCTTCATTTGACCCACTGCTTGGGACCTGAGGGACAATGCAATTCTCTGCACTTAGAAGAGCTAACTTATATAAAAAGTGGTAACAACTTATTTTAGGTATCTTTTTGAACCAGCACCAATTCCTCTACTTAAGCCAGTCATCAAATGGCAATATAACCGTATCTTTGGCACTCTGGTGACAAAGTAACATTCCCTATAATCTTAAATCATAAAATCTGGACTAGCATAGTGTAGAGATTTTTAGAAAAATAAATATGTAAGGAAGAAGTCCTAAACAGCAGTTTGTGAATGCTTGCTATTAACATTGAAACTAGACTCTCCCACAGGACTTTGGAATGATTTAGCTGCATACACATAAGAAGCACATGTATTTTTTTGTTCTCTAACCACAGACTTTGCTACGTAAGTATAAAGTTCAACATGAATGTCCATGTGTAAGTGCATTCATGTTTTTTTCCATTTATGTTTTCATGTATATATATATTTATAAACATATACAAGAAAAAGGCTTCCAATTAAGTGAAATGGTTGAAAGCATTCTGGTGGATTACATGCAAATTATTGCTATATTATCTTCCAGAACATGAATAAAGTATTGTACAGCAACTTAGATCCATATAGAGAGCTTGCTTTTTTGCCATCTAACTCAGACACATAATAGTTTCAGTATTTAACCTTCAGTCGCATCTTCCAGCAATCCCAAATCCTCTCAGAGATGGGTTGCTGAACCTCAAAACTATTCTTTCAACAAATTCCCAATCCTCAGATCTTGCTAGATAGTCTCTGTATGAAAGTAATAACTGTCAGCTACAAACTCTGAAGCACATTAAAAATTTAAGGTAAAATAAACTAAACTGAATGTAGTAATGTAAAAAGCTATGTAAAGATTATATTCTGTTTGTATCTTAATTTTCTTAATATAGGTCAATTTAAAAAATCCTTCTTTTTTCATTTTTACATTCATTTGCTACCCAATTTCTTTTCCTTGCATTTGCTTTGCCATGGAAATCAGTCTTAATTCTACTGACTGCAAAATATGTGGGTCTTGCAAATAAGCAGTTCCTGGTAAGAGTTGTAACCACTTAATATATAGAAATTCATGATTAAGGAAGATAGTTTTGAGTCTTCATCTGGAACAGAAAATAAAAAGGGAAAAAAAAAAAAAGACTGTTTGGGTTATACATAGCCAAAGCATGGAAGAAGAGTTAAAAGTCAAGTTTACCATCCTGGAAAATTACTCAATGTGTTAAAAATAACATATGCCAAAAATCGGGACAAAAAACTCCACAAAATTTTGAAATATCCCAGGAGTCAATAACTGACCTTAAACAATATTTCTAACAAAACAATTTCTTAAAATTTTACTAAGCTCCTATAAGCTTAGCATGGGTGGCTGTCATTAAGAGGAAGAAAAGGGTGCAATCTAATCAATGACTTCACTCCAGAAGCCGTCATTTCTGTCAGACATTTCACCAATGAACACTAGTAAAACATACAGAGTCAGTCTTCAGGTCCTTGGGCTACTATAGGTTATGGGCCTTACCAAAGTTCTGCTAGGTTCTACTGATTTACATGGACCAAATTTGGGCAGACATTTAGATAGCACTTTGAACAGATTCTAGTTCTTTAACTAAACAAGAGGCTTTTTCCTAGGCTTAGATTAAAACCAGGGTGACATCCAACCTTTATTTTCATATATGTAACACAGTTACGTAAGTAAAATCTGCCTCTTCTGAAAAAGGTGCTAATAGACCAAAACAGCCTCTTTTCTGCCTTTTGTAATTTATAAGTCAGTTCTTTCAGTCCTTAGTTTTCCTGTGCAGAAATCTAAGATAAATTTTAGTTTCACTTGTACAGAAAGATTCTGGGCTGACATGATGTCCCCATACTAGCATCACTCGCAGCTATTTAAGTGTGTCTTGAGTAAATGGAACCTGATGGGTTCAAGTAATCATACTTTTTCCATTATAGAAAAAATACTGACTTCCTATAGTTGTTCCTGTTATAATATCAATTGAAACTCTGTCTATATGTTTGAATATTCTTTGTACTGCAAGAGAGGACCAGGCAATACCAATTCAGAAGAACACTCGATACATAAAAGATGCATTTTTAAAATTTTGGTGAAATTCTTTGAGACAGGCCTCCCTTAAAATCCTTTTCCACAAAGGCAGATTTCTATTCATATGGAAAAGAATGAATTTTTGCGAGTGACTTTATTTGGGAAAGAACAGCTCATATGTTGTGTGACAGACAGACTTGTAGACTCA
Source organism: Psittacula echo (assembly GCF_963264785.1). Taxonomy (NCBI): domain Eukaryota; kingdom Metazoa; phylum Chordata; class Aves; order Psittaciformes; family Psittacidae; genus Psittacula; species Psittacula echo. Next base: position 48,049,042 of record NC_137743.1, read on the forward strand.
TGTCCTGCTTTGCTGTTCCTCTTTTTTCTTAATTACAAAGAAATGAATACAGAGTGGAAGTCAGAGGGTGCAGAGCATGTTGTGTTTTGAAATCAATAAACATCACACTTCTAAACATTCACACTGCTTAGGTGCATCCTGTAAGACTGGTTTCATAAAAAAATAGTGGATTTCATCAGTGCATAAATTGCAATGCTTCCAAAACCATTAATAGTTTCAAACTCCTATTTCTCTTCAATGATAGGCACAATTCAATCTTTTCTCTGCCTCCTTTATATATTATCTGAAGACTCTAAGTCTGCTCTAAGACCAAAACATAAAACAGATTGCCTGGTGTGTGGACACAGTAGCTGGCTATCATTTCATGAAAATGAATGTTTGTATCTGACAAAATAAAAGTTCCACGTACAGATGAAAGCTGCTAACAACATCATCAGGCTGGTTTTAGTAACAATTTTTAGAGTGAAAAGCTGCAGACAGACATATTTTTCAGAATGTATCTGAAACAAAATTCTAAAGTATCCTTAGCAAGCAAGCTCTCAAATATTCCATCCCAGAGAAAGTAAAGATTTTAGTGCTTCCATATTTTTTTTCAGCACTATGCTACATGAAATAATTTCTGGAAAAAACAGTCCTCAAGTATGTGATGAAATCCTTCAACAGAAAGGCTGAACATAATACACAGAAACCACAATTTTTAAACAATTTACAAGATAAAGTTTGTCCTCATTAAACATTCGATGAATAACTCAGGATAACAAAACTGTAAAATTTGAAGTTTGTTGTAAAAAAGTTTGCAAACAAAATAAAAGGCTAAACCAGTGTAGCAAATGGTTTCCAATGAACTGTTTGCCTGCAGAATGTATCTTGGGAAACCAACTTCCTGCTTTACCCTTCTTGAAAATTATTTCAGATCAGTATGTCAAAACCAAATTTTGTTCTTTTTGCCTGTCAGAACTTGCTTTGCAAACACCTTGCTTCTTATTAAGTGGACATTGCCCATCATAAGTGGCATAATACCACTGCTTCTGAGTTTGTAAAACAGTTCCCACAGAGGAAAGAAAGCAAACACATCACCAACTCCATTGAAATCAACCTAAGATTTTAAAAGTAAGCATTTATGCAATACTGACATAATCCTGTATATATATGTTATCAAGAATTGTGATCTAAAGGCTTCTCATTACCTAAACACAATCCTAAACTTCACTCTTATCTATAAAGACATTTTATGAAAACAAGCAAGCAGCCACAAATTTTATAACCAGGTTAGCTTGGGGACTGTCTTCACTTTTTCAAACATTTTGTATTTGGAAGAAGAGGATAGGTAACGCAGGCTTTTTTTATTTTGTTTTTAACAGAATTTAAAATGGCTCCCTGAAAAATATTCCCTTGAGATTTTGCACAAAGTGATCCTCAGCTGTCATTTATCTTTTTTGCTGGGAATATTCTATTTCCTACACTTTCTCTGGGAATGAATCATATTCCTCCCAGGGTCACAGGCTTTTTGCTTTTGTGAGAAATCAACTTATTTCCAGGTGGATGATGCACAGAGGTTCATGAAGACTTTTGCTGTGAGAAGGCAGCCTGTCTGCACAGTAGTGGACTAATTTACTGCACTACAGTGCAGTCTCCTGAACTGACATCCATATAAAGTCTGCTCTGAAAGCTAATGAGACAAGATTATGCAGCTCTGCGTTTATTTACAGCATAAAATTTAACGCTTATTGATACCATCTGACTTTTTCCACGCTTTTTAGTATCTTTTTTTACAGTTTGCATTTGCGTAAAACAGTTTATTCAATTTGTTGCCCTGACAGTAAAAGCACATGTTCCCTACTAGAAGAACAGGATTTAGCCTATCAACAAGATCCTTGGTCTTTTTGGCCCTATTCCTGTAACACACCATTGCGGCTGTGGCTTTTTGATTCCTTTACATGCTGTTGAAAAGTAGGTTCTTGGACCACATTGTGTGGAAATCTAATTAAAATTATATTTGATAGGTGGTATTTGAACTCATTACTCAAATGCAGGATTTTGAACAGAAAAGGTTAGGGATATATACAAACAGATGGGCATTAACACTTTTAAGATGCCTATCTAAGCATAGCTAGGATCTGTTACAGAAGTAGGTGTGGATATGTAAAAAAAATAAGCATGGAACTTTAACTGAAACAGAATAATGATTTATTGCTTTTATTATTACAGGAACAAGAGCAATTAATCTTTTAATACAGGATGACCATTTGTCCATTCCTAGGTTCACTGTTCAAAAGGATACAGAGAAAATCCCATTCAGGTGAAAGCACTGTCCTGAAAAATTTACTGGGACACCAAAATCTACCCATGATTCACAGGGTAACATCTAAGCTTCACTGGAATGACAAGTCACCCTAACTTATTTATCTGTTGGTCTGAAATATTTACATGATTCAGTACCTAATGATTCTAAAAGATATTTATGAAGACAGGATGAGTATTTTTGATAATTTGCAAAGTTAACCTTTGGAAAAACACTAGCTATTTTGAGATTAAATTGATATGGGTCATACAGCACGAAGGAACTCTATTGGCTAGGCCATCTCCTGACGTCAAGACAGGTTTAGCAGTTTCTGGTCACTATAGATAGACATTGTCTTCACTGTTTAAAACTCTCCTATTATGGATAATCTGTCTCCCCCACAGTGCACAACAGCACAGTATTTTTGACTCCTCTTCAGTTTGGGAGCTTCAACAATCAGATGCTTTGATGAAAAGAAAAATAAAATTATTTCCTATTTAATCCTACCTGCACTTTTTTTTTGTTTCTGTGTTCGATAAATTCCAACTGAAATGTATACTTCTGACTGAACCATGGCTTGGATTTTTACTCCATTTCTTCCAATTTTCATTACTATTTTTCAGTTACAAACCTGCCTTCCAGCCTGCCTGTTCTTCCCAGCTGCATGATGCTGTCAAGTATAATAAGCATAATTCTACTCCATTATTTGAACCACTAATGAAGACACAAAGCTGTACAAACCTCCGGACAGTCCCCCTGGAAAACCTGACTAATTCCAATTCAGTAACAGATCATTAAGAACTACTCTTTTGTGAACAGAGTACCCAGCCAAGTTTGCATGAATTCTGCAAGAGTTTTACAAGACTATTATGAGAAAGAAAAATCCAATTATATCAAAGACTTAAATTCAAAATAATATAAAGGGCAGCAAGGTGCAAAATTGATAAGATTTTTCATATATATTGTTGTGCACCCGACATGTGTGATACTTATAAATCTATATGTCAGTTGGGCAATTTTAAGACAGGAATAATGTCTGAAGGTGTATCTGTTTAAGAAAAAAGGCTGTTTCTACAGCTTCAGACCTTATGATGTTGTCTTATTAGAAAAGGTAGTAGACAGTAAAAAAAAAAAAAAAAAAAAACCACCACACAAAAAGAAAGACTTTAGCTTTGTCCTTACTTAGTGTTATTAAAAATTGCCAAATCTGCATCTTACAATTTCTGCTGTGCAAACAACACAGCATTTTCAAGGAAAACTTTAACAGCTTACATGTGACTACAGCATAATAGAAAATTATTTTTTAAATGTACATTTAACTGGTCTTGCTTTATGTGTAAAGAGTACTTTCAGCTGTGGAAAACTGCATTTGGCATACACAAATAAATCAGCAACCAAACAAGATCAAAACAAGATCTTTTCTTCTGAGCGACCTCTGTTACCCTTCAAAGCATGATACCCACTCAGTCTTGAATGGAACTGAAAACCAGTAAGCATTGCTAAAATTCCCAGAGGTATCAAAATAAAGCCACCATGCTGCAAACTCTTGCAGGCTTAAATAAATAACTCAGATGGCTGATTCATTATATTGTTAAACCAACACAAATTCGGACTGCTGCCAAATGAGGCAATCCTATTCTCAGCTTCCCAATCTGTTTGTACTCTAGGTATTTCTTTGGTTGGATCTGTGGTGCATGATGATTTAAAGCCAAAATGGAACAGTCTGACTGCACAACCACAGAAGTGTCAACATGAGACCAGTAGCAAAAAGGCCAGGACAATCATCTTTGGTAGTAACCCCACTGTATATTTATTTCAAGTGATTGTAGCACCTCAACCACACCAAAACGTAAGAATAAGACACTTTATTTGGCTTTGATCCAGCAATTTTTTTCCTAAATGACAGCAAGAATATACTGTAAAATATTACTCAAAATGAAGTGCCATGTCATAGAAACAAAAAAAAAAACACCACCCAGCATTTTTCCTCTTTCTTTACCTTCCAAGTTATTAATGAATTGTCTAATCTGCTTGCATTTTCAAGTGATTTATGTTGCATTACCTAATCTAGAAAAGTTATTGGAGAGCTCACAAGTGAAAAGATGAGAAGTACACTCTCAAGAGATAAGTGATAAAGATGAAAATTACTGTGTATTAAAAAATATAAACATGAATTAAAAAAATATTCACTGAAGTAAAACACAACCTGAAATGTCATATAATATATTGTTCAAGTAACTGCAAAAACCCCAATTATTCTACTTTTTCCTAGTAACAGTATCTGTGGAACTGTAAATCCTGTCAGTATTAATAAATACTCTGTATAATATCAATCTAAAATAAAGAAGTGCTTTCACATTAAGAAGATAAAGGCAGTACATGTGTAAAAGATTGAAATCCTAGGTGACTTGACTATTTATTCTTGCTGTAACTCCTCACTACCTTTCTCTCCAGGGTGTTCCAGTGAGAGCTGCAAGATCAGTCTACATTATAGTGCTTTTAAGACAAACTGAAGATAAACCAAAGTTTTAACAGCTGCTCAAGGCCAGTCATTAAACCAAAATTCTCACAAGTATCTCAAGGACCACATATGTCAGTAAGCTCTGTTCAGCACAACAATCAGTAATGTTTATATTAAAATTCTCAAAACCTTAAGTATATCTTATCTCCCAGTCTGTCCCCTTTATGAGTATTTTAATTGAAACTGAAATACATTTGTACATTCATAGAAGTACAAATATTCTTTCTCTTACCCATATCTTGTTTTTCTAATGAAATATGTTTAGGATTTAGCAACTTTATTCCTCTTTCTAGATCACTACTTTCTCAACGGACAATGCAACAAAAGTCTAGAAGTAGTCTTCTCAGCACTTTAACTGTCCTTCTGATCTGTGCAACACTTCATGTGCTCTAATTGAACTTAATCCGGATTGCTTTTATTTAGGATTAGATTATCCACCACAATCCAGCTGTGGAGCAGAGTGGTGCAGTCGTGAATGCTTACAAAGCTATGGTAGGTTCTTGATCAAAACTTTTCTGTACTTCAGCTTCCCTTACTAATCAATCATCAAAAGAAGCATCAAAAGAAGCGTAACCAGGTTGAAGAAGGTGATCCTGCCCTTCTACTCTGCTCTCATGAGACCCCACTTGGAGTACTGTGTGCAGTTCTGGTGTCTTCAACATAAAGATATAGAGCTGTTGGAGCAAGTCCAGAGGGCCATGAGGATGATAAGGGGGCTCGAGTACCTCCTGTACAAAGACAGTCTAACAAAATTGGGGCTGTTCAGCCCGGGCAGAGAAGGCTGCATGGAGATCTCATAGCAGCCTTCCAGTATCTGAAGGGGGCCTACAAGGAGAGACTCTTCATCAGGGGCTGTAGAAACAGGACAAGAGGCAATGGGTTTAAACAGGGGAGATTTAGGTTAGATAACAGGAAGAAATTCTTTACTATGAGAGTGGTGATGCACTGCAGCAGGCTGCCTAAGGAAGCTGTGAATGATCCATCCCTGGCAGTGTTCAAGAACAGGCTGGACAGGGCCTTGAGCAACCTGGTCTAGTGGAATACGTCACTGCCCATGGCAGGGGGGTTAGAACTAGATGATCTTAAGGTCCTTTCCAACCTTAACCATTCTATGATTCCAAAATTAAACAAAACTTGTGGGTCAATACAAAAGGAGTTTAATAAAGCAAAAGCAAAGGTTATGTGCAGAAGCAAAAGAAAATAAAGATTCTATTCTCTGCTCCCCATCAGAAAGCAATGTCTGGTCACTTCCCAGGAAGCAGGGCTTCATTACATGTAGTAGTTGCTTCGGAAGACAATGCAGTAAATAATGAATGGCCCCCCTTCCTCCTCCTTTCTCTTAGCTTTTATTGCTGAGCAGACATCATGTGGCCTGGAATATCCCTTTGGTCAGTTTGGGTCAGCTGTCCTGCCTATATCCCCTCCCAAGACCTTGCCCACCCTCAGTCTACTGGTGAGGAGGAAATGTTGGAGAGACTGCCTTGATGTTGTGTAAGTATTGCTCAGCAGCAGCCAAAACACTTGACTGTTATCAACACCCTTCTTGCTACCAATACAAAGCACAGCACCATGAGGGCTGCAAAGGGGTGTATTAACTTCATGTCAGCCAGACCCAATAAAAAAGCAATAATAATTATTCTCTAAGGGACTCATTACTTCCTTTTGTGGTTTAATGTTAACTGGCAACTAAGTACCGCGCAGCTTCTCACACGCTCCTCTCCCTAACCCACCCCAGTGGGATGAGAAGGAGAATTGGAATAAGGTAAAACCCATAGGTTGAGAAAGAACAGCTTAATAATTCAAATAAAATAAAATATAATAAGGAGAAGGAGGAAAGAGAAGATTGATAATAACAATATTAATACGAAAAAGAGAAAGAGGGGAATAAAACTCAAGAAACACAAGTGATGCACAATGTAATTGTTCACCACCTGCTAACCAATGCTCAGCCAGTCCTTCAGCAGCCATCAGTGGCTCCTGGCCAAATCCCCCCAGTTTATACACTGAGCATCATATTCCATGGTATGGAATATCCCTTTCCATAGTTTGGGTCAGCTGTCCTGACTCCTGAGTTCTCATGCACCTGCTCACCAGCTGAGCATGTGAAACTGAAAAGTCCTTAACTTAGGGTAAGCACTACTTAGCAACAACTAAAACATCCATGTGTGATCAACATTATTCTCTAACTAAAGCCAAAACATAGCATCCTACCAGATACTAGGAAGAAAATTACCTCTATCCCAGCTGAAACAGGACACTTCCTATTTCAGACACCAAAGGAGTAAAAATTACTTTCCTAAGCCTCTGGATGGCTCTGGGTCCCGTTTCACCTCCTATTTTCATTATGTGCAAATCTAAGCACTTGCTCTTTTTCATTCTTATGTGGTTTTTTTAGATAAGATCACCTCAGCACTGATCTTTAATAAACTACACATAATGTCAGAAACCAGATTTAAGGGTAAACCTTCAATATCTCTTTAAGGGGTGAAGAGAAATGATAGAAACGAATACAGTAAGCTTAAGAATAGACTTAATGCTTGGACCTAGCAAAATTAGACAGGAAAGAGAGGGGTCCAGGACCAGCTAATTAATTCAATTCACATTGCAGCTTGACCTGAAGCTAAACTGTGCCCCATAAAAAGGGAAAAAACAAACAAACAAACAAACAAACAAAAGCAAACAAACAAACAAACCATATCCAAAACTATAACAGGGGAGGGAAATAGGGGAAAAGGAGAAAACAGAAAAAGATAAATTTCTGAGTCCTCCTGAAGTGCTGAGCAGTAACACCACTCGCCTGCAGACACAGCAAGAAAGCCACTGCCTTTCTTGCTATTGGCCTGTTTTCTATATTCTGTCTGACTTATCAGCTTCTGCAACCAAATTAGTGCAAGAAGTGTCTTAATATAAATTATTGCAGAGAAGGAGCACTCAGCTTGCGCAGGCCCACTACTCTTTTCACATAATACAGAACAAAACTGCTTTTACTTAGTTTAGTTTGTCATTTCAGTCCAATTTCGTCTTTTCAGGTTTTGCTGATGATCAAGCTTTTCCTTTACTACCTTCTTTCCATTCCCATTTTCATAATCCTGCACCGTCTCTTATTTCAATATATTGCTGTGCTCACCTCCTCCCCTGAAGCTTAACTTGCTCTAGTTGTAAATTGCCTGTTACTTTAGCTGTTAGCCTGCTCTTTCTTCTTTCCTTATTTACTTCCTCACCTTTTGTATCACTGCCTTCTTTCAGAATCTTACCCTTTTTTCCCTGAAGTTAATGACCACAGTCTATTACCACTGAATAATATAGGCAGCATGCATAGCATTATATATTTTCATAGAGGCACATGTTTAAATGCTTTGCTGAGTGCTCTTACTGATTACTAAATGCTATACTAAATTCCAAAATCGAGACTCTAACAGTTAACTGCTTACACCTCACTTGCCTGTAGCATGCAGAGGAAAATAAAGCTGTTCTTCTTTGTTGTAAGTGAAAGCAGTTAACCATTTCCTAGGTAGGTTCAAGCCACTGTATATAATATGTGCATTCATCCACAACCAATGCTGACTCAAGACTTTTTCAACTACCAAGTAAAGATATGAACATCACCTTTGATTTAGATCTAGCAGAGCCATTAAATGACTTCAAAACTGATGATAGTGAGATGTTTCTGAATGAGAAGCTGAATCAAGTCATTACAAAAATAGCTTACCAAAGCATAACTCAGTGCTGTCCTCTCTTCCTGCTTAGTCTACAAGGATAAAGAGACTATCAGAACAAAAGAACAAAAGGCAATGAAAAAAAAAATTGAAAGTATAGTTCATAGCAAAACACTTCATTATTACATAAAGCATCAACCTCCAAACAAGGACAGTTCTGAACCCTCAGAAAGATTAAACACTTTCAGGAACATATAATACATTTTCCTTTAAAGTGGTATTTAAAACAGGGCAATTTTAATGGGAAAAGTTCTTATTTCAGTGGAGAGAGAGAGTTTAAAGTATGCGTATACAGACTGGTTAAGCCACTTCCTGAAGCCACAGTTTCTCGCACTTTATAAACACCCAAGCTCTACTTCACTTTAAATTCAATATTTGGACCTTTATCTTCACCCTCTTCAGAACACTGGCTGAAGCACATTAAGAGATGTGGAAGAACAGATGATCTCCAGATGGAATTCTCAGCAAGAACATTCCTTACATTACTTCCTTAGTCTCATCAGTGGCCTCGAAAACCCAAATGCCAAATGTTGCAATAATTCTATATAGAAAATCCCACCCCCCCAAAAAAAAAAACCCAAACAGAAAACCCCAAACACAAACAACAAAAAAAATCTCACCACAAAATTTGTTAAAAAAACAAATTGTGCAATAATAAATAAGTAGGAAATATGCATCTTAGAATTGTTTAGTCAGAAGTTTTCAAAACTATTAGCTTGAAGTGGCCATGACAACCTAGTACAGTATGGCTGCTGAAAAAAGTCTGTTCCTTGGTGGAAATGGCACTGACTGATTCAGCTTAAACAGGACTGTGGTAAAAACTTCAACAGGGGAAGTTTAGATTGGGTATAAGGAAGAAGTTCTTTACTGCGAGGGTGGTGAGGCACTGGAATGGGTTGCCCAGGGAAGCTGTGAATGCTTCATCCCTGGCGGTGTTCAAGGCCAGGCTGGACAGAGCCTTGGGTGACATGGTTTAGTGTGAGGTGTCCCTGCCCATGGCAAGGGGGTTGGAACTAGATGATGTTAAGGTCCTTTCCAACTCTAACTATTCTATGATTCTATCAGTGAAAACCTACATTTATTTAAAAATATTTTTTTTAAAAAATGTGTATGGCTTAATGAGCATAGTCTGAAGGCAAACTTATTTTATTTAAAGAAATGAGCTTGAGATATGACTGCCATGGCTATGTAGACTTGTTTCTACTTTCAAAGACTTTGAAACATCATTCAGAAAGGAAATGACTATTATCTCTTAAAAGACATCTTGTTAAACTACTCAAAAAGTCAACTAGGTTTGACTAAGACTTTTAAGAATTTTCTAATATCATGACAGTTTTACCCAGTGACTGCTTCTAAAACAGTTGCTGGATGCATGCCAATGCCAAATAAAGAAGAGCAGATAATTAACAGTTTTAAAAAGGCTGACTAATGGCAAGCTTAAATGCTGATATCTGTTCATGCACATTCTTGAAAGAAGAGATTTATGGAGAAGAATTTTATTTCAGTGTGCTAACAAAGGGGCTCAAGCATAACAATATACCATGGTATTGCACGCTTGAGGGGAAAGATATAAAAGTTATCCAGGTTTTAGAAATTTGGTTAAACAATTAAATTTGTCAAGAAATTCCAATGGAACGGGCACAGCAATTGACATTTTATCAATTAAGACAAAAATAAACATTTCTATTTCTCAATTTTGTTAACATTTTATACAAAGGTGGAATCTTCCAAAGTACTGTCTAGTTAAGCTAATTAGGCCAGATAGCTGTGAAGAAATGCTGCACAAAGCACTGAACCCTCAGACAAAAGTGTAAGAAAATGTGAAATACAAAGCAAGAAAAATGTAAGTTTGCATATGAAATCAAGATCCACTTAATATGTAGCAGACAAGTTAATATTCTTTTTTATCTTCCAGACCACCGACTGCAGTACTTCAGTCCCACGTGAGCCTATTCTTACATGTCCACTCACTTAATAGCTTCAGTTATTAATCAACTATGCAAAGTCAGGAGTATACTTTCTTGCTTAAGGGATTTGAGTTTGAAGAAAACATATCTCATCTCAAAAAAAAAGAAAAAGAAAAAAAAAAAGCCTTCTTTGCCTTCTTTCTCTTCTTATTCATCAGAGAATAGAGCCTCCATTCTCTTCTTATTCATTACACAGCACTTAAACGCAATCTTAAAATTCAGAACCTGCTATATCACTAAACTGGAGCATAACTAATATTAATGATTCCCAGATAAGGAAATGCCCTACTGAAGATAGCTTGCGGCCGTATAAATGTGTATGATAACACTGCCTGAAACTTCTCAAATCATAAGCTCTACAACATTCCATTCAACGTTAGAAATTTATATGACCATCTAATTGTCAAATTCTTCTTCAAGAATTAAGGTGTGTAAGATTTAACCTTAAGAAGCATGATTCCTGTACAAAGCCTTATCATAAAAAATGCAACTGTATTAAGAAGTAGCTATGGAAATGTTCAAGGTATGTGCACATTCAGAATATCTCAGAAAATTATCTTCACAGTGTAAATTCGGAATGTGATATAGAGCAGCTAATATCTATAATAAGAGCAGTATTTTCAAACCTTTTGATTGGTGAATAAACCACAAGAGAGTTCAGGTGGTGCTACTTTCTCTTGGTGTACTTTCGTCTGAATTCAGCATCATAAATATTAATTTATTTTTGACTAGTTTTGCTAAAAATGTGTCTGTCTTCACGAGGCATGAAAATCTAATTTCATTGCCCTACTTTTCAATGAAGAACCTTATGAAAAGTACAGTTGGATAACTGCATTTGTGTACAATTTAGTGTATTGTTACAGGATATTGTTTACCATTCACTCTGTCACCAGATATGATCCATATAGAATAACTGTCTGCTATGCTACCAGCTGAAGGTATTTAGACACCTAAATATACAGCCAGGTGCCTTACTAGGGTTTCTAATGCACTTGGTTACAACTTTAGACAAATAATTACCCTTAAAAATTGTGATACATTACTATAAGGGATAATGTTCTCCATGTATTCATACCACTAGCTCAGTTTCTGCTAATGGGAATCTGCCCTTTGTTTATTAAAATGCAGGGATGCTTTACTTTGAAAAATGTAAATAAATAAAAAGAAGAAAAAATTTTATTAAACACTCTTTCATCTAGTGAACATTACAGAATGTTTAAGACATGCTTCTGAGAATTGCTTAAGCATATGCTCTATGTAACATCCTGGGTTTTACCCTGATATATTTTGTTAGTTCATTTGTGGTTTTTCTGCCAAGACAAAGATGTAAGTTCTAAGGGAGAGACAATGGGAACTGTTGTTCTGTGGCAATTTTCAATATTTCTAACACTGAGTTACTAGAAGACAGGACTCTCTTCAGTTCTTTCTCACTGTTAACAAATTCCATGACAAAGAGTTACCACACCTCTAATGGTTTTCAGAAAGAATTGCATAAATCTGTACACATCCATGCTATAAATCTCAGCTAGCAGACATTTGTTTGAAATACATGAGAGTTCTAATTTTTTTAGTAATGCCTTATGTCCAGCAGTATCTGTATTTCATTATAGGTTGATAGCATTTACTAGTGATACTGTGCAAGTAGACCTCTCTTAAAAACAATTAGTTCTAAATAATCAGTAAGTAATGATTACTCAGTTAAACAAAAAAACAAAACCAACAAAAAACAAAAACAAAAACAAAAAACACCTCCCCCCAAAAACCCAAAACATCAAAACCAGAAATAATTTGAAAAACTAATACTGCTTCTGCCATTGCAGAAATAGGAATGGATGAAGAGATAAGATGGCCCTATGAAGTCATCTTGCTGGAAATTTTGGGCCCATGTGTTTGAAATCTATTCCACCTGAGCAGTGAAATGCTGGAGCAGCAACCTGGAAATTTGGCATTCACCTGCACACTTACGAATCATTAATCTGAACTTCTGAAACATCCTCTATTAGAAATCCCTGTCCCTTGGAGACATTTATGGATTCAGAAAAATGAGTTATGATTACGAGTAAGAGTAAAGAGAGACTGGAAGAACATAGTAAGTTGAAACAAACGAATGAGTCAACACTGGGGAAAAGATAAAGAATAATACTGGAACTGAGAACTCAAATAAGAAAGAAATACTGAACAGGACAAAACTTGTAAGCTTGTCAAAACCAGAAGAAACTAACGCTAGTGTCAATTAACAGAGCTGTCCCAAGAACTATTAACACTGATTCTATGGAAACATTGCTTCAGAATGAGGAACCCTTCTAGATACTGAACTAACTGCTGGGCAAAATTGAAAGCACTGTATCAGCCTCAGCTAGGCTATGCTTGAACCTTAAACTCAGTGACTAATGTTAATGCAGCTTTAAAATATAAAAGCTATCCTAACAAAATAGATATACTCAAGCTAATGTAGCACATGGCTTACTCCGATTACCTCTCAGTTGCTGTTCTTAAGAAGCATTTTCTATTTCAAATATATTTCTTTACCACTTTTTCCAGTAGCAGAACTGTATAAAGAGAAAACAACTCACCAAAGAAAACTTACAAATGTTTTACTATAGCCTGTTTTAATCTCATTAGCATTCTTTATGTAGGATTTTTGTAACATGCTGCATTTGACTAGAGGCATTATCAGAGCATGAGCATTTTACCAGATTAAAGGAATTCTCTCCCTTCTTCTAAATTTTACACTGCTAAATTTAGTTATACTGGATCAAGAAAGAGGCATGTTAAAACTGCAATTTTAAAGTAACTGACTCTGAGCCTGCCTTATTCACTTATCACAGCACACCATTTTCTAACCAAATTCAACTTAGACAAAAATAAGAGTATTTACATAAACCTAAACCAGACAAAAGCTCTGTGGCAATCACTGATTACACTAGATTTAAACCATTTTGTATCTGTTGGTAGCTGTTGTATTTCTATATTGCCTAGACATGATTTTTCTCAGTTTCTTAGAATTCCAAAAGTTGCACTGACATGTGGAAACAGATCCTGTTTTAATTACATGTGGCACAACCAGAGAATACAAGATTATTCTCTCTTCCAGTATAGGTTATCACTGAACTTTTGAATTGAACCTAAACAAATTAAAGCAAGAGATAATGTCAATTACTGATTTGCATGACAAAATATGTTATGTTACAATGACCCATTTGAGAATTGAAACTGCACACTTAGCACAGGTTCTGCTAAGTATAGATACCTTGTTGCCTTCTAAGGTTATTTCTGGGTATTGTCTGCACTGTGAAATACGGCACCCCTCCTAAAACAGGAGTTTTAAAAGCTGAAAGGTAATGTGCTTTTAACAGAAATATAACATTATCAGAAGTATCTAGGACTTTGAAGCAGAATTTTAATTTCTACCATTGCACTTACTCTGGTTTTTCTGTCAACAGCCATTCCCTGCCTCTCCTCTAAGAACTTTCATCTTCCTAGATTTTTGCCCCTGTGTATGTTCATCAGCCTCCTCTGCTGTACGTATACACTTCTTCACTGTACATTATGTGATTCTGCAAGGACCAAACCTATTTTCCTTGCCTTCACTTTCCTAGGCCTGAATCTATATTTAGTAAACTTGCTCTTCATTGATTATAGAACAATGTAATTCTACATTAACCTTCCTTTCAAACTGAGAAAGTACTTTAAAGATTCATTTTCCTCAAGATAAATTTTGATAACCTTAATATGTAAAAATGCTACACTTTGGTAATGAGATTCAGATGCTTCTAAAACCACTTTCTATTCATATGGGTTTTACACTGCAATCACAAATTCACAAACTACCAAATATTCATTTAATTTCCTACAGCCTGATGGAGTCGTTTCCCATGTTCTTATTTAAAGAATTTCACTGTTAATCAGAATAGTTCACCAGTGGTGATCAATGAACATTTTGGATATTTACAGAATAAATATTATGAAGAACAGCCACAGACAAATCCACAACATAGCCCCCTACTATGAAGAAAATTATCTCTACCCTAGCCAAAACCAGCACGCTATCCTACCCTCAAAAGTAAAGATCACTTCAGATAAAATCACAATTTTTTAAATTTTAAATAGAGACTTATGATTTGGACACATGGTCGTGGACAAAGGACTTGTTTGGCAGGAGTTCAGAATCCAAATCAAAGTCAGAAACAAGTGTAATTCCTACATTTGCAGTAGGAAAAACTTAAAAAACAGAAAACTCCATTTATAGCATGGTATCGAAACTTTGACTTTGCACTAATCATTTTTAATGGAACAAACGAAACTCAGGAGGAACATTCAGGCAGTGTGTGTAATAGGTGCCTGGACAGACTGGGTATCTTGATGAGGACTCTTGATGTGTTCAGATTATGAATTTGCTGGGTACACACAAATGAACAGTACTACACTGGCTCAGCAGGACTGTGGCACACACATCGAGTCCCATGCATCTGAGCCTCTTATTAGATCTGTGATTTTCTCAGCCTGACCACCTTCACATATTCTTACGAAACTGAAGCTGACTAGCCATGACAGCAAACACTTAAATTCATAAGTGGGATGAGGGCAAGAAGATCTTACTGCAGATGACTAAGTACTTTAGGGGGATTCAAAACTCCTGGTGTCACTAAGTGGTCAAATACCCAATTACTGCTTGCTTCAGTGCATGATACGAATTCTAACCAGTTTTATAAAAAAATGTTCGACCTAAAGACTGAAGCCACTGGGCAAATGGCATACCTCTGTGACAGAAAGCTACAGGATTTTGCACCACAAATAAACGTAATAGCTACAGACATCCTGAACTGAGAATTTTCTGCAAAGGGCAGGGCTCAAGGCATCGGGCATAAAACACGCAGATCTGATTATATCTGGTTTTGTACTTGCAGACAGAAAAGCTGCAGAAACACAGGACACACACACACACACACACAAAAAATAGAGGAAAGTAAATTACACTATAGCTCATTTTTTTTTCTTCTGGGAAACAATATGTGAATTCATAGAGCAAGCATTAATTTATTTTATTCAGCCACTCAAAATACTACATATGGAAGTTTCTTATAAGCAGATCAGAGACTGTGTTATTCACAATAAGGGGCACCAGTAATCTTTACAGTATCATCCACATTTTAGAATCATGTCTTTATGCTCAAATAGCAATCTGTAATTTTTAAATGAAGATGATAAATTTAATCCTGTATGATGTTTCCAGATTTCCACATCCATCCCTATCGCTGGTTCCTGTAAATACTCTGTTCACAAATTCTACACTGCATCCACTTCAACCTGGTTGCTTACATAGTATTTCATATAAAAATAAAGCATCTGTGTAATTAGCCATCTACTGTCATGACTGGATTAGAATCACAGAATCACTAGGGTTAGAGGGGACCAAAAGAAACATGTGACCTTGGGAAAGTGGGAGTTAAAACACCACACATCTACACTCTTCTCAACATTAACAGGAAACTGCATTTTGAAAATGAACTCCCACTTGCTAACATAAAACTTACGAATTCATAGCATACTTGTTCATTCCCTCAATGCAGTTGGTTGCCTTAAGCCTTTTTCTTTGCAAAAAATTGCAAGAACAAGAATCACATTAATTCTAAGAAATCAGCAGAAAATTATACACAGCTGTATTTCTGTGCATGATTTCAGAGCAAACTCCAACAAGATGAAAGAAAAATAGGTCTTTTATTTAAAAGGGATTAAAGGAGTGAGTTATAAGAAATTATATAATTAAGACCTAATGCAAACTTAGAGAAAATTATCCTATACCTTAAGTTTTTTATTCTCAAACCTTTTATTGGTTTTATTTAACTCATCTCAAGTTCAGATTCCAGTCCAAGTTGAATACTGCAAGTTTCATACTGAGCACTACATGCAAAGCAGTCCTCAAGGCATGAACCTTTCAGTTACCACAGCTGGTTGTCACCAGCACATGAACTGTGCTAGACACCTTTTAGATCACAATCAAGGAGGAGCAAAATAAAGATTAAACCAGCTTTAGCCCTGTTTCCTCAAGGAACAGAGATTTGACTTCCAAAGTACTGTTTCTTCCATATAATTTTATTCCTCACAGCAAATACACCTTCAACTGAGCATTTAATATTTCATTTCCAGTAAACCTCAATGTCCTGAAATTTAGTCCGTATGTTCAATATAAATAATTTTTATCACTATTGTAATAATCAAATCTACTAGTTGTTTTTAATAGACATTTTTAACACAAGTAATTTTAATCACCATTGTAATACTCATCTAAGACAAACCACTACATTAGAAGTTCTATCATCACATACTTTTATGAGATCAGCCTTAAAGTCTGTGGCAAAATCCCAAAGTTGTGAAATGTGGATTATCACAATAGCTACATCCTCCATCACTCAAATATTTAATGGCACTTGCTATATACTATCCCTTTATAGCTGCGTGTGAGGGGCTAATACACATCAAGCATTAATGACTCCAAATGACTAACTAGCTTTGCTACTACAACCACTGCCAAAGATTGTTTCTTATCATACCTGCAACCACAATCATCATTTATTTCATAAAAGTACCTTAAGTTTTCTAAATTAGAAAATTTAACAGCGAATATTGGTGTAGTTATTTCTGAGCAATATTCTTATCTCTCAACTAAACTTAAGAGAGGCAGCTATTAAGACCTGAGATTTTAAAACAACCTGATTCTAGTAAGAATTATTAGGGATAGGCAGTAACAAAGGAGTTAGTTGCTCCTGTCTGCTATTATTAAGTCTTAATTTGCAAGTACCATTTTGCCAACAAGTAAAACAAAGCAGCCTTCCCCTATGTCATGGTTTAAGCCCAGCCAGTAACTCAGAACCACATGAACCATCCAGCCATTTGCCCACTCTCCCCCTTTCCTCACCCTTGCCCTTGCTCCCGGAGGGATGGGGAGAAGAACCAAAAGAATGTAACTTCCATGGGTTGAGATAAGAACAGTCCAGTATCTAAGGTATAACACAAAACCACTACTGCTACCACCAATAATAATAATGATAAGGGAAATAACAAGGGAAGAGAACACAACCTCTCACCACCCACTGACCGATACCCAACCTGACCAAGCAGTGATCTAACCCTTCCAGGTAACTGCCCCCAGTTTATATAGTGGGCATGACATGCTGTGGTATGGAATACCTCTTTGGCTAGTTTGAGTCAGGTGTCCTGTCTCTGCTTCCTCCCAGCTTCCCCTCCTCCCTGGCAGAGCATGAGACTCAGAAAGTCCTTGGTCAGACTAAACACTACTGAACAGCAACTGAAAACATCGGTGTTACCAGTGCTGTTCCCAGGCTGAAAGTCAAAAACACAGCACTGCACCAGCTACTAAGAAGGAGAAAAATGGCAGCTGCTGCTGAACCCAGGACACCCTACAGCTTTTGAAAGCTGTAATTATTTAGACCTTCTAACGTTGCATCTATAATCACTACAATGTCTCTAACTCAGATTATCTTAAATTTCAGAACCTGGAATTTAGTTATCATTAACAGTGTTTCCAAATTAACATAATTTCTTTTTAATCCTAGGTAATCAGACATAGCCATTTCCTCCTAAGTAATCTGTGATGGCTTCTGAAGTGTTCTGTTAGAAAGAAACCTGAATTAATATATTTTTTTCTATCAGTATTACAGGGGACTTTTAGATCTCTATTATAGTTCCCTCTTGCTGCAATATCTCAAACCCCCTATATTAAAATGGTAACAGTTCCGTGTTTATTTACCAGCTAACTTCTTAAAACTGAGATTTTGCCTTGCCAAACCCCTAGATAAACTGACACCAAACAAGTATGATACACCAAGCATTGTAAATTTTCAAGATATCATAATATAAAATAAAAATTAAGAACAACAATGTCCTGCTTTCCAAATATAATGTATTTTCTCCAAGCAGTCATTACCAAACAAATCACTTTTTAATGGTCTATGATTTTTCTGCTTTACCCTGATATACCCTAAGATTCATGTACTTTACAGTTGTTGAATGCTAAAGACCTTTCTGAGCAGTATCTCATTCTCAGGACAACATTCTATGGTTTGGAATAAATGTTACTTACACTTCTCCAGGTTATGTTGGGAATATATTCTGGAAGTGCAGCTTCTCAGAAAACCACTATTGTTTATAGTCACTAATTATGATGGGAAAGCAGTAAATAATGCTTTTTAAGATATGTCAATTCTCTGGACATCATATTAAATTTGTTTCCTTCATCTTATTTACATATTTATATTTTTAACAGCTGCTGGTTCCTCTGATAATGTTAGCCATATGGTTCCCTTTTGACATCTTCTTTAACAATGATGGACTCTGACTTGTGCTAATTACAACTTTTGGTTTGATTCTATGGAATTTTTAGAAAGCATATTGACAGATCCCATTTTCAGAGCTCCCTGTCTCATAGTTCACAAATACTGACTTGACAAGCATGATTCCTGCTTAATGGAAGCACCTTCCAGTAAAGATCTCATAAAATCTCATGAAAGTCAAATTAATATTCCAAAACAACTACATAATTTGAAAATTATGGTCCTGATTTGCTTTGCTCTCTCAAATAATATTGTCCTTAACCAAATTTTACCTCTATGACCAAAGTAAGCTTTTTAATTCTTTTTTCCTACCTTCTTTCATGTATTTTACCATAACCCTAAAGATATTTCTTCGAACAACTCTATGATTTGCATGAAACAACTGCAACTCTCTATGTATTAGGCCTAAATAGCTTCCTTTCTTTTTTAATACCAGTTTATCTCTACCATAAGTTTGGGCACTGTTATATGTGTTCAGTCTGAGAGAGGTATTTAAAACAATTCAAATCAGAAGACTATGTATAGCCTTGGACTTGGCTCTATGTCCCCATTTAAACACTGGGCTCAAAAGCAAGCCTTTATGCAATGCACTTCTCAGGTTATTTAGTCACAATCTTGATTGTACTATTGCATGAGGACTGTACTGATGTCCTCGCTGAAAATATGTTTTGGCTCTTGTTACTTGATGTCACTTCACAACACTTAAGTTGCACGCACTGTTAAACTAACCTCCCCAATTTTCCTATTGTCAATGTTTTATTCAGTACTTACCACACAGTACTACGAGCTTCACTGAGTTCCAGCACAAGTTTGTTTGTTCCAGGCTTTCATATTACTGCTTCCAACAATGTGTTTTTTAAATTACAGCTTCCTACACTTATCAGCCTCTATTGTACTGCAGCCAAAAGAGTCAGAAGAAAAATACACACATACTTCTCTACTAGTATGTAAAATTATGCCGTATTCTTCCTAAATTTATCAGAGAAACATAAAACCTGTAAGCATTGCTCTGTAGGTTGACGGTTTTTCTGGACTGTATAAATCTTGAGTACTTATGGATTGAGTCACACATCCCCCTGGAGCTCAATTTCTAACTACATCATAGCACTCCATAATTTCAAAGTTGTTCACCTTGTCACACTGTTCACCTTTGCGACAGTTGTGCAACAGGACCCTGCCAAAGAACTTTATTTCATGTCATTATTTTTACGTATTTCCTAAGAAGTGATGATAATGATTCAGAACACGATACAAGTCTATGTTCCTTAAGAGACTATGCTCTTTATTCAAAATTCTGAGAAGATCGCCACATGGTTGAGAACTCCAGAATGACAGCACAAAAGGCAACATAACGTATTTCTAATTCAAACGTAGGAAATAAGCTAAAAAATGAAAGTAAATATGCTATGATCCATCACCTGTACATCTGCTGTAGAGACTATGAGAAAATGAAACAAATACTAAGTAATTAAAAGCTGCATTTTCTCCTTCACAAAGCACATTATCTTACATATTAAAAATAAATGGCAATATTGTAAATTTAAAAGTCTAATTTATTTAAACTGACAGAGACAATAGACTAGGCCTTAAATAAGGGAATTTCCATAAAACTCACTGGAAAGCTTTGACTGTTTTAAAAATGGTACCTAGGCCAAAGAAGAAAGAAAAGCAGTGAGTCTTAGAAGATGTATGCGCAAAGGAAGAGAATCTTAATTAGGCATCCAAACTCTTTGTACTGCATTTATGATTTTATACAGCTCTGTGGGAGACAGAATTCAGAAAGACAGAGAGGGAGAAACCATATGTGACAGAGCGTGAGATAGTTATCTATTATTAAAGTTCTAAAAAGATTTCAGGATATATCAGAACTAAGAGCTGCCTAACACTCCTCTTAAGACTTCTCTGTATAGCACAATATTAGAAAGTAAGGATGTGGAGGTAAATAACCCTTCTGAAGTATTCATTGTTGTCCTGGTCCTGTTCCCACAAACTTAAACAGCATTAGCATTGAGGTGAGGTCAAGCGCTTTAAAAAATTCAGCTTTAAAGGGTACTTTTGGCTTATTTTCAGAAGGGCAGCTTCTGCTTTGGCATATATCTTAGAGACAAAACACTCTACTTGATATTTCATGATGGCCCTCCACTGGTACACAGCAGAATGTAGAAAACTGTTAGAAAACTGTTTCTAACACAGTAGCAGTCTACTTATACTTTGATAATTCCTTTTCAGAGATTTTCTTTTACAAAGCATGTTATATAAACATATGCAACCAATAGACATTTCTCAAGCTGAATAACTGAGAGCTGAGGTAACTCCCCAAGCAGAATGCCATTACAAGTTACTATGTTGTAGGTGCTTTATTTCTCGAGAGATGTGCTTGATTAAAACAAAGTAGAAAGCAATCATGGATTCATATATTACAGTACCATCTGAATGCCTCTTTGGGTCACATGGGAACTTAGAGCAACCTTAGGCTGCTTTGATCTATGTTTTGATTCAAGGGGCTCCAGGCAGTAATCAGGAAGCAGGAAATTTGGAGGGAATACAGCATGCTCAAGTAGTCCTTCCTTTGGCATTCCGCAACTGTGCAGGCTTTCACACTTTCCACACAGTCAAGACTATGTGTCAAGACTACTTGCTCTATGCAATAAATACTTCCCACTATCTGTGTCAGGCAGTCTTGTACCTGTGATGGTATTGCTCCTTGTGCCTAGAAGGATTTACCCTGTAGCTAGCCAGTTCACTACTCACCTTCCCTTTTTTAAAAGGATGTTTCAAATTAGAGCAAAATGTTTTCTATGTTTGCACATTTATTCTGTTGTAAGCTGCTCTCTTTTGTACTTTACTGAAATTAATAAAATTATGGAAAATTAACAAAACTCAGCCAGACAGATCCAACCATGCTTTTGTCCATTTGAAGCCCACATGATCAATGACACAGAGTTAGAGCCTCAAGGTGCAAGGGCAAAGGACTGGTATCCTAACCCTAAGCATAAGCTCCTCCACTCTCAAAAGTGGAAGTAAAAATATTCAAAGACTTTGATATTTGGCTAGAAGAGATTTTTTGTGCATAATTATTGGATGAGGTCCTTAGGACTTTAACCTAAGGTTCTTTTGAGGAAATTTCATAACCCCATTATTACAGTTCCCATCAAGATTATTAACTGTCCCTGTCCATTATTGCTCTGATGTCTCCCCCACCCTGATCTGACTGCTAAACTATCTTGAAGAACATTCCTGAACAGATAATTCTTTCTTGCTCAATATTATCATTTGGCTATCATCCACCTACTGCTCATCAGCTATCTTACAGTTTTTATTTACCTGCATTAGTGCTATATACACTATACTATATACACACTAGGTAGCGACTGCACTGCAGTATGCTGGGAGGTTTCCCTCTCCATTTGCTGTCATTTTTTTTTGAATTAATAGCACTGGTTACCACAGGCCAATGTATTAAATCATAAACCATTTCTAAGGGTTAAAAACAAAAAGCTTTGGTAAGGTACCATACAACAAAAATAGGATGACCATATTTACCTTTGAATTTACTTGCTTATTCTAAAATTAAGTGCCTATGGTATTTGAACTACAAAATGTAGTATATGCTTCCACTCTCTAGGAATAAAATATACTCATGTGGAAAAAGAGAATCTATGGATTACGGAAGGAGGGGCTGGCCACTTGGGAGGAATATAGGACAGTTGTTAGAGGATGTAGGGAGGCAATTAGGACAGCTAAGGCCTCCTTGGAACTTAATTTTGCAAGTCGGGTTAAGGACAATAGAAAGGGCTTCTTCAAATACATAGCGGATAAAACTAACACAAGAGGCAATATAGGCCCACTGCTGAACGAGGTGGGTGCCTTGGAGACAGAGGATATAAAGAAGGCAGAGGTGCTGAATGCTTTCTTTGCCTCTGTCTTCACTCCTGCAGACTCTCCCCGCGGGCCCCAGATTCCTATAGCCCCAGAAGGAGTCAGAATAAAGGAGGAGGTTGCTTCGGTAGATGAGGATTGGGTTAAGGATCAGTTAAGCAATCTGGACATCTATAAATCGATGGGTCCGGATGGAATATACCCACGGGTGCTGAGGGAGCTGGCGGAGGTCATTGCTGGGCCACTCTCCATCATCTTTGGTAAGTCGTGGGAAACAGGAGAGGTGCCTGAGGATTGGAGGATGGCAAATGTCACGCCAGTCTATAAGAAGGGCAAGAAGGAGGACCCGGGTAATTATAGACCGGTCAGCCTTACCTCCATCCCTGGAAAGGTGCTGGAACAACTTATTCTTGACACCATCTCTAGACATATCAAGGATGAGGGGGTCATTAAGAGTAGCCAACATGGTTTTACCAAGGGGAAGTCATGTTTGACCAACCTTATAGCCTTCTATGAGGAAGTAACTAGGTGGATGGATGATGGTAGAGCGGTAGATGTGGTTTTTCTTGATTCAGTAAGGCATTTGATACTGTCTCCCACAGCATCCTCATAGATAAGCTAAGGAAGTGTGGGCTTGATGAGCAGGTAAGTGAGGTGGATCAAGAACTGGTTGAAAGGAAGAAGGCAGAGAGTTGTGGTCAATGGGGCAGAATCTAGCTGGAGGTCTGTGACTAGCGGAGTCCCTCAGGGGTCGGTGCTGGGACCAGTGCTGTTTAATATTTTCATCAACGACCTGGATGAGGGAACTGAATGTACCCTCAGCAAGGTCACTGATGACACTAAACTGGGAGGAGTGGCTGACACGCCAGAAGGCTGTGTCGCCATTCAGCGAGACCTGGACAGGCTGGAGAGTTGGGCGGGGAGAAACTTGATGAAATTCAACAAGGGCAAGTGTAGAGTCTTGCATCTTGGAAAGAACAGCCCCATGTACCAGTACAGGTTGGGGGTTGACCTGCTGGAAAGTAGTGAAGGGGAAAGGGACCTGGGGGTCCTGGTGGATGGGAGGATGACCATGAGCCAGCAATGTGCCCTTGTGGCCAAGAAGGCCAATGGCATCCTAGGGTGCATTAGAAAGGGTGTGGTCAGTAGGTCAAGAGAGGTCCTCCTTCCCCTCTACTCGGCCTTGGTGAGGCCGCATCTGGAATATTGTGTCCAGTTCTGGGCCCCTCAGTTCAAGAAGGACAGGGACCTGCTGGAGAGAGTCCAGCTCAGGGCAACTAAGATGATTAAGGGAGTGGAGCATCTCCCTTATGAGGAGAGGCTGAGGGAGCTGGGTCTCTTTAGCCTGGAGAAGAGGAGACTGAGGGGTGACCTCATCAATGTTTACAAATATGTAAAGGGTGAGTGATCAGGATGATGGAGCTAGGTATTTTTAGTGATGTCCAGTGACAGGACAAGGGGCAATGGGTGTAAACCGGAGCATAAGAGGTTCCATGTGAACATCAGGAAAAACTTCTTTACTGTGAGAGTGACAGAGCACTGGAACAGGTTGCCTAGGTGGGTTGTGGAGTCTCCTGCGTTGGAGATATTCAAGGCCCGCCTGGACAAGTTCCTGTGTGATGTACTCTAGGTTACCCTGCTCTTGCAAGGGGGTTGGACTAGATGATCTTTTGAGGTCCCTTCCAACCCTTGGGATTCTGTGATTCTGTGATAGTGCATGGCTCTAGAGAAAATTCTATTAAATAATAAGCATGCATTGCAATAAAATGGAAAATAGAGCTCAATTTGCATTTACCAACTTTTAACATTTGAAAATTTCAGCACAGCAAGTAAAACCAATCTCTCCCCTGTTAGAAAGATTTGTAAATGCATTATTTTCTGAAAGTCCACATTTTTACAATTAAACTCCACACATAAATTGGATAACTAGTATAATGTTCATACAGCACAAATGTATCCTCTGCCATCAAGCTCCAAATCATTTTCTTGACCAGTGCAACCCAGTAGGAAAGATTATTGTCAAAAGCACACAACTGTATCACAGCTAGACGCTGATGGATCATGCATCACTTATAATGCCTCCTTAATTTTTACTACCTCCATAAAATGTTGCAGACTCTAGTGTTCATTTTAAGAGCACTGCCCAAAATGACTTACATATTATCCTTCTGATAGGAGAAAGTCATGTTTATGATTTCATTCATTAGAAAACATGGAATTGCATCCAGTTTTTTCCTCTAACAAGATCATGTTTTCCCTGACTTCAAGGTCAGTACCTGTATACCAGTATTTGCTTCTGAATTCAAGCTGCCTCAAAAAAATGTTTTCTACAATTCTGTTAATTGCAGGCTCATCTGGAGAAGTTAAACACTCGCAAAGGAGTGGTCACTAGCATCTAAGTAGAGTGCACACAGCTTGCTTTGAAATAACTTTTGGCAGTGCCACACCGGCCTCTCTACACTGGCAATCAATAGAATAAAAAAATAGTCCCTGAAGCTATAACAGAGCTGACAGACACTACATACATTGAGGTAAAAACAGCATGCACACTCACTTTTATGTACACACGTACACACATTTTCCCTATTACAGCTCCCTTTTTGGCATGGTAATTCTTGATTTTAATTGCTTTTACAGGCACTAGCTACCTTACAGTAATCACCAACAAGACAATTTCTACAGATCTATTACATGTTGGGTTGCTGAATGACAGAAAATACAAAAATTTGATCATAGATCAAATTTATGACATCTAAAAGGCTCTACATCTATTCAGACCTAGGGTAGCTTTCCACAGCTGCGCAATAGCTTCTCTGGGTGCCAAGAGAATGACCACAGTGACTTAGGGTTCCCAGGCTTCTTTTGAGAATGACAGAGCTACCTGTTTTGTCTTCAGCTAACAGTGAGGATGTGCACCAGCAATGGCAACCCTTAAACAGAATATTACTCTGGTATAAGCAACAACAAAATTTAGTTTCCCTCCATTATGTTTAAAAGATAACAGAGTGTTTTGCAAAGTTTCAACTCCTCCAGTTTATTAGGATATCAATAGACATGTAAGTTAGATCATTACAGCTGTTCATAGAAAGACATGAACAGGAAAAAAAACTGAATAATTTTCTCCCTAAGTGTACAAAATGTACAGACTGCCTTCAAACAGCACTAATAAGGATGCTGCTGACCTTTGTGAGCTTAGAGGGCAATTTCACATAATTCATGAATCTGTTATCTCATGACTTTACTCATAAGCCACAAAAGTAACCCCTGCTAAGAAGTGTTCAACTGCATTATCAAAGCACTCTCAAATTTACCATTAGTAATTTACTAATTAGTAATTAGCAAAATTACCATTATGTCAATGAGTCAGTATTCCACTTCATAAGAACAGTAGAAATTTTAACACACTAAGCACTCCTGCTATTTCTGTGAAACTAATTTTGAGCCAGTTCAATGGTCTGTACCCCTTTGATCACAAAGGACATACTCTATTATTATTCCAGCAGCATAAATTACAACAAATTAGGAACTTGTTGAATTGGACTGTGCCCATGATGCATGTGTTTGCTATTAGTGCTAGGCATGCCCCTTCAAACCTGCTAGAAAGAGGGTACAGGTAACAGAGCTTGATATTCTGCTGAAGTATCTCACATGTGCTGTAGAAATTTTCAGCTGTTCACTTAATTTCACTTTCTTGTCCTGAACAGAAAAAAACCCACCTTGGTCATGACATTCAGAAGCTCAAACGGCAGATTAAGATAAATCAAACCAGAAGATTAAGATAAATCAGAGTTCAATTCAATATTCAAATAGTCTGTCCTGGGTTCAGCAGTAGCAGTCAGTTTTTCTCCTTTTTAGTAGCTGTTGCAGCACTGTGTTTTTGACTTTCAGCCTCGGAACAAAGCTGATAACAACTGATGTTTAGACTGACCAAAGACTTTGTGAGTCTCATGCTCTGCCAGGGAGGAGGAGGGGCCGGGAGGAAGCAGGGACAGGACGCCTGACCCAAACTAGCCAAAGAGGTATTCCATACCACAGCACGTCATGCCCGGGGATGTAACTGGGAGCTACCCGGAAGGGCACGTCCTCTTTTCGGTCGGGCTCTTTTCCGGCGAGCGGTATCATATTTTCTTCCCTTGTTATTTCTCTTATCATTATTATTATTGGTGGCAGCAGTAGTGATTTGTGTTATACCTGAGTTACTGGACTGTTCTTATCTCAACCCGTGGGAGTTACATTCTTTCGATTCTCCTCCCCATCCCTCTGGGGAGTGGGGGGGGGAAGTAGACTGCGTGGCTCTAATTTACAGCCGGGGCTTAAACCACGACATAGTCTTACCTATGATTAACATAAATAAGGCTCTCTGCTTCCTAGTGACTGGCGAAAAATGCAGGTTCTGTTTTTAATAAAATGAAAATAACAAACAAACAAGAAGAAGAATGCAAGAATGAACATTAGAGAAAGTATTCAGTTTCTCTACAATCTTTCGGAACTAACCTAAAAAGCAAAAATGAAAACAAGTCTGGTGGTAAAGAATTCTGGGCTACACTAAAAGAATAAAGGTATTTGCAAGTTTTGATTTAGATCCTCGTATCCAGGAAAATAGCAGTGGCTCTGATCAACTGCGCTGACATTTAGGGTCATGGGCCATTATCTGACATGGAAGAAATATCAGAAGGTTATTTTTCTATTCATTACTAAAAAAGTATTTTTTGTGTGTAACCAGCATGTGTTAGGAACATCACTGCAAAGCCCAGAAGCCAGGTCCTAGCCTGGAGGCTAGCCCCAGAAGCTAGAACCTCCTTGGTACTAGCATGGAGGATGCTATATAAACAACAAAGAAATAAACAAACAAACAAAAAACCCCTAAAAACAAACAAAAAACCCAAACAAACAAACAAAACAAAAACAAAAACCAAAAAAACCACAACAACAAACCACCACAAAACCAAAACAAATCTTCCTTACTCCTAGGCACTTAAAATCCCAAAGATTTCATGCACTGATCCAGTTTTAGTCCCTAACAGGGATTGTAGCATAGCTAAAGCAACAGGCTGGAGATAAAACATACATAAGACCTTTTCTGTGGTATGTCTAGCAGAAGGTCATAAATTCCCAGCTACCATAACCTAAGCCAGCAAAGGAACTACTCAGCACAGCTGCATCTAAACTAGAAGTCTGCTGATAGCATACAGTTTGTTCACAATTCCTCAGTGATGTTACTATGGGAACTTTAGTAGTGAGAGTTCCTTATATCTGATCCAAGTTTCAGAAAGACAGGAGTAGGAACAAAGGAAAGAAACTGAAGAAAATGATAGGAAACCATATCAGCACACTGTGTCCCATTTACTGTCCTACTGGAGAGTCCCAGCAGTGGAGATGAGGCATTTCATACAGGCAGTAACCAAACAAGGTTAGTTAGCATCACATCACCGATTTACAATATGGTTCATGTTCTTAATTATTTAGCTGCTACTGAACATTAATTTCACATTTAAAGAAAAGCAGCTTTACCCACCTATAGTGATAAAAGACAAACTTCTGCTAGTCAAAGTATTTGCAAATACTTCTGAAATGCAACTTAAATACACATCTTGGTGCACTGTTAAATTCAGCGAGTTAAAAACTAAATGGCAACAAAGTATACACTTGGCACAACAGCCCACTGCCCTCCTCCCAGTTCTTACTGCCGGCTTGCTACCAAAGAGAACAAATATCACAGAAATAGCAACAGTGACACAGATCTGCTTACCCCTTAAATAAAACCAGAAACTAAATGGAGAAACTTTTTTTTTGCTTTCACAAACACCGCAAAGCCTGTGTAGATTGTAGCACAAAGTTTTTACACCAGTTTTGTAGTATAATGGTAGCTAGGAAAAATCAGTTATGAAGTCTTCCTTGCCAGAAGTGTATCAATATTAATAGAATCACCATTTGTCTCAGGGAAATCAAATGGTACTGGGAGAAACCTACTGAGCCACAGAATACTTAGCATGAGAAGTTGTAGTCAATATTAATTTCTGGTTTATTTTCCCATTATTAATGCTGGCAATGAACAGTGCTCAGCTTCTCTCTCTCCTGTGTATTCTTGTTTCAATATATGTATCAATTTCCCCTGCAGAGTTACTGTCATATCTAATGAGCAAACACATGCTATATGACATCTTTTTATGCCCTTTATATTATCTCTAATTAATTCAGATCACCAATAATATATTTTTAAAGTGGTCACAATTAAAAAGTCGTATTAACTTTGTGCAGTCTTACAGCACATAATGCAGAAAACCACGTAACATGTTCCTGTTGCCTGTCACAAAAGAACCACCCAATTTTTCTTTTCAAATTTTCATTTAGAAAACCCCTCAAAAACTAAATAATGAAGCTTCATTAGATATTATTACAGTATCAGAAAGAATGCAAATATAGTCTAGCTATTTAACTCCAAGCAGAGCACTTAATTTATGGTGATAAGTTGGTTCTGCAGACATGCATCCTGAAAATGTCATCTTCTCTAAGAAATTTATGTTTTAAACCAGTCAAGGACGTTGACAGTACTTGGTAATAAGAACTCCACAAAAGAGCCCTCTAAACTACAATCCACAGTATTTTTAAACTCTGAAGATGAATCACAGTTTCAAATTAATTTCAAGTATTTCCTTCTCATAACTTTGTATTAAATATCGACTGAATTGTTCCCCATTTCTTTAAGCCATCACAACAGTCAACATTTTTAAGGAAGTTGTTAAAGCACCAAAATGCACAGTTCCTTTCGAAACAATACACAGACCAACCCCAGATTCACTGGTCATGTCTATTATTTCTAAATAATGTGGCCTAGCAGGTGAAGAATTACAAAAGGAAACAGTGGTGCACAGAATTTCATGTCCACATTATATCCATTTCACAGCATTTTAATTTCAAATTAGCCCTTTTCTCATCCCATGGTCTGAACATTAATTTGACGAAGTGTACTTCTGGAATTCATCCTTAATTTCAGTCTACTCAAAAGGAAGTCAGTTTGTGTCTCTATGATCACTTCATGATGTGAACCAAAGCACAGTAAGTGCTGATAATCAAATTTGCTTCAAAAGCATGTTACTGATTTGAAGCAAAGCACAAGATGCACCCATTGAAGTAAATGGAAACTTTGTCATTCCTTTCAGTGAGATAACTTACTTAATAATCCCTCACTCCTGGTTTTATTTTTATTTTTTTTTCTCTATCTGATCTTTCAGTTTAGGTGTAGCAAGACACGAAGAGTAAAAAAGAACTGATAAATACAGGAGAAAAATAGAATCATAGAATAGTTAGGGTTGGAAAGGACCTTAAGATCATCTAGTTCCAACCACCTTGCCATAGGCAGGGACACCTCACACTAAACCATGCTAACCAGGACCTCATCCAACCTGGCCTTGAACACCGCCAAGGATGGAGGATTCACAACCTCCCTGGGCAACCCATTCCAGTGCCTCACCACCCTCTCAGTAAAGATTTTCTTCCTTATATCCAATCTAAACTTCCCCTGTTTAAGTTTGAACCCGTTACCCCTTGTCCTGTCACTACAGATCCTGATGAAGAGTCCCTCCCCAGCCTCCTTGTAGGCCCCCTTCAGATCCTGGAAGGCTGCTATGAGGTCTCCATGCAGCCTTCTCTTCTCCAGCCTGAACAGCCCCAACTTTCTCAGCCTATCTTCATACAGCAGGTGCTCCAGTCCCCTGATCGTCCTCGTGGCCCTCCTCTGGACTCGATGTCCTTTTTATGTTGAGGACACCACAACTGCACACAATACTCCAAGTGAGGTCTCACAAGAGCAGAGTAGAGGGGCAGGATCACCTCCTTTGACCTGCTGGTCACGTTCCTCTTGATGCAGCCCAGGATACGGTTGGCTTTCTGGGCTGCGAGCGCACACTGCCGGCTCATGTTCATTTTCTCATCGACCAACACCCCCAAGTCCTTCTCCACAGGGCTGCTCTGAATCTCTTCTCTGCCCAACCTGTAGCTGTGCCTGGGATTGCTCTGACCCAGGGGTAGAACCTTGCACTTGGCATGGTTAAACTTCATCAGGTTGGCATCAGCCCACCTCACAAGCGTGTCAAGGTCCCTCTGGATGGCATCCCTTCCCTCCAGCGTATCAACTGAACCACACAGCTTGGTGTCATCGGCAAACTTGCTGAGGGCGCACTCAATCCCACTGTCCATGTCACTGACAAAGATGTTGAACAAGACCGGTCCCAACACCGATCCCTGAGGGACACCACTCGTTACTGGTCTCCAGCCGGACATCGGACCACTGACCACAACATTTTGTGTGCGGCCATCCAGCCAGTTCTTTATCCACCAAGTGGTCCACCCATCAAATTGACATCTCTCCAATTTAGAGACAAGGATGTCGTGTGGGACACTGTCGAACGCTTTGCACAAGTCCAGGTAGATGACGTCAGCTGCTCTGCCCCTGTCCATCAGTTCCGTAGCCCCATCATAGAAGGCCACCAAATTGGTCAGGCAGGATTTCCCCTTAGTGAAGCCATGCTGGCTGTCACCAACCACCTCCTTGTTTTTCATGTCCCTTAGCATTTCTTCCAGGAGAATCTGCTCCAAGAGTTTGCCAGGCACAGAGGTGAGACTGACTGGTCTGTAATTCCCTGGGTCATCCATTTTTCCTTTCTTAAAAATGGGGGTTATATTTCCCTTTTTCCAGTCATCAGGAACTTTACCTGACTGCCATGACCTTTCAAATATTATGGCCAGTGGCTTAGCAGCTTCATTCGTCAGCTCCTTCAGGACCCATGGATGGATGTCATCAGGTCCCATGGACTTGTGTACATTTAGGTTTTTAAGATGGTCTCGAACCAGATCCTCTCCTACAGTGGGCCTAGGGTCTTCATTCTCACAGTCCCTGCGTTCGCCTTCCGAGACTTGGGTGGTACGATCAGACCCTTTGCCAGTGAAGACCGAGGCAAAGAAGTCATTAAGAACCCCAGCCTTCTCCAAATCCTGGGTAGCCAGGTCTCCCGATATCTTCCAGAGGGGGCCTACATTGTCCCTAGCCTGTCTTTTATTTGCTGTGTAAGTATAGAATCGCTTCCTGTTATCCTTCATATCCCTAGCGAAGTTCAATTCTATCTGGGCCTTAGCTTTCCTAACCTGGTCCCTAGCTTCCCAGACAACATCCCTGTATTCTTCCCAGGCCGCCTGTCCCTGCTTCCACCTTCTATAAGCCTCTTTTTTCCTTTGAATTTTCCTGAGCAGCTCCTTATCCATCCAAGGAGGTCTCCTGGCCCTCCTGCTGCATTTCCTTCTAGTTGGGATGCAACACTCCTGAGCTTGGAGCAGGTGATCCTTGAATATCAACCAACAGTCTTGGGGCCCCCTACCCTCTAGGGCTATATCCCATGGAACCTTACTAAGCAGGTTCCTGAAGAGGCCAAAGTCTGCTCTCTTGAAGTCCAGGGCAGTGAGCTTGCTGCACGCTCTTCTCACTGTCCCGAAGACCTTGAATTTGACCATCTCGTGGTCACTGCAACCAAGGCTGCCCTGGAGGGTCACATTTCCAGCCAGCCCTTCCCTGTTGGTGAGCACGAGGTCAAGCATGGTACCTCTCCTTGTTGGCTACTCTATTACTTGCAGAAGGAAGCTGTCTTCCACACAATCCAGGAACCTACTCTGCCCTGGTGAGACCGCATCTGGAATATTGTGTCCAGTTCCGGGCCCCTCAGTTCAAGAAGGACAGGGACCTGCTGGAGAGAGTCCAGCGCAGGGCAACTAAGATGATTAAGGGAGTGGAGCATCTCCCTTATGAGGAAAGGCTGAGGGAGCTGGGTCTCTATAGTTTGGAGAAGAGGAGACTGAGGGGGGACCTTATTAGTGTATATAAATATATAAAGGGGGAGTGTCACAAGGATGGAGCCAGGCTCTTCTCAGTGGCAAACAATGATAGGACAAGGGGTAATGGGTACAAACTGGAACACAAGAGGTTCCACTTAAACTTGAGAAGAAACTTCTTCTTAGTGAGGGTGACAGAACACTGGAACAGGCTGCCCAGGGGGGTTGTGGAGTCTCCTTCTCTGGAGACATTCAAAACCCGCCTGGACACATTCCTGTGTAACCTTGTCTAGGTATTCCTGCTCTGGCAGGGGGATTGGACTAGATGATCTTTTGAGGTCCCTTCCAATCTCTAACATACTGTGATACTTCCTGGATTGCTTGTGCTGGGCCGTACCTTCACTCCAACAGATGTCAGGGTGGTTGAAGTCCCCCATGAGAACAAGGGCCTGTGAGCGTGAGGCTGTTCCTATCTGCCTATAGAGCACTTCATCCACAGATTCTTCTTGATCAGGCGGTCTGTAACAGATCCCCACAGTCATGTCCCCCATAGCTGTTCTCCCTTTAAACTTGACTTACAAACTCTCTGTCAGCTGCTCACCCATCCCCAGACAGAGTTCCATACTCCCCAGCCTATCCTTAACATAAATAGTAACTCCCCCTCCCCACCTGCCAGGCCTGTCTTTTCTAAAGAGCCTGTAACCTTCCATTCCAGCACTCCAGTTGTAGGAGCCATCCCACCATGTTTCTGTGATGCCCACTACATCATACTCCCGCAGTTGTGCACACATCTCTAATTACTCTTGTTTGTTCCCTATGCTATGGGCATTTGTATAGAGGCATCTGAGCACAGCTCAAAATGAAGCCGGCTCATTGGCTGGAGTGGCTGGAATATCTCTGTATCGCTCCGAGCATTTATTGTAGGTGCTGGCAACTGACTGGGTGTGTTGGGATGGAACGATGCCCCCCTCCCCCAACACATCTAGTTTAAAGAAACCTTGACCAGCCTGGCAAGCCTCCTACCAAAACCACTCTTCCTCTTCTTTGTCAGATCAGCTCCACCAGTTCCCAGTAGACCTGGCCTACTAACTTGGGTCCCGTATTCAAAACAGCCAAACCCCTGACTATGGCACCATCCTTTTAACCATTTATTAACCTGGCCAATCCTCCTAGCTTTTTTAAGGTCCTCCCCTGTATCCTGGAGAATTGATGAAAAGACAATCTGAGCTCCAGAGCCCCTAACCACCTCTCCCAGGGCTCTGTAGCCCTTCTTTATGTTCTCCAGGCTACTGCTATCAACATCACTAGCACCCACATGGATCACCAGAAGTGGGTAATAGTCCGTGGGACTCACTAGAGTAGGCAGCCTCTCTGCAACATCCCTGATCCGTGCCCCAGGTAGGCAACACACCTCCCTCGAGACCGGGTCAGGCCGACAGATGAGTGCCTCTGTCCCTTTCAAAGTAGAGTCCCCTACCACTATGACCTGCCTCTTTTTCCTAGCAGCACCAGTACTGATCTTCTTTTCCAGAGCAACTGTCGGTTGTTTCTGGTGCAAGTGCCCTTCCTTCTTAGCACCCTGGAGGACAGCAAAGTAGTTCTGGGTGGGGACAACAGATTTAGGAGGAAGCCCCTTGCTTTTAATTGTTCTCTTCCTCCTTTTTTTGTTGATTTTTGTTGTTACTATTTCCCAGCTTTCTGGGTTGACAGCCTCCTCCTCTCCTCCATGAGCTTCAGGGGACGCTTGAGGGCTCTGCACAGTTTGGGCCTGGAGGAGGCAGCCCTGTTTCCTCTCAGCTTCCCTGACATCTTGCAGTCTCATTAACAGCATCCCACAGCTCAGCCACCTGCTGCAGGATGACCTCCACCAGGGGGCACTGCGTGCAGCCCTGCCCATTGGGCACCGTTCCCTCAGGAGATCAGTGCAGGCACTCACTACGCTCTCAGCATTGCACTGCAGCCTCCCTTCTCATCAGCTCTGTCTTGATGCCTAAGCTGGCCACCGCTGGGGCAGCCAGAGCAGAGCTCCCAGACCGGGCCCCGGTCATACGGTGAGTACTCACCATCCCGCTCGAACTGCCGCGCAAACTGCCTCGACCCGTCCTGTTCGCTGCGCTCCCGATCGCTCGCGCTCCCAGGGGCAGGTTTTTAACCAGTCAGGGCTGGTGCCGCTCCTCGTGGCTCCGCCCCCTGTGAGTCAGCTGCTCGCGTCAGCTGAGCTGCCGGCTCCTGGGCAAGTCCTGCCGAGGACTTGAGGCTCCCCGGTGGCTCTGGCCGCTCTGAGTTGAGGCTCCTGGACGCTGATCTCCTTCCCACTCCGGTGCTGGAGGCGTCCTCTCTCGAGCTACTCACCTCAGCAATTGAAATAGTGTGTTAAATAAAGGGAAAGTTTGCTGGTGTGGTTATTTAGATTGCTGTAATTTACTCTGGCTTTTCTCATTCCCACAATCATGCACTTAGAACCAAAACAACGGGATAAAGGTGGTGATATTTCCATGCCTGTGCTCAGAAGTCCACTTTAGGGTCACACTGCAGTGTCCAAGCTGAAGGCAATGGGGCTCTAAAGAGGCTAAAAAATCTATTCGTATTCAGCTAGTTATACTTCTGAGCTTTAAAAGAATGTGTCTATGATGGCAAAGGTAACATACATAAATTTGTCAGCTCTTTAGGATCCTTTTGTCCTGTTTTCTCAAAATACCTCCACTCACGCTTACTGATACAGAGGTGAAAGAAATGTGAATGCAGATACCTGCATACTACTGGGCCCTGAATGAACATGAAAATCTAGTTATTGTGGAAGAGGCTGTTTAAAAAACTCATGCCTGGGAATTAGAAAACTTTTTATTTTGTATTACGCCCCCCCATAATATCCTGTAGCAGAAGAATCTCCTTCATATATTATACATTTTTCATTTTCTTTCAAACTCTAAACATCATTAATCTTGTGATTTATCATTTACATAGCAATGATTAGGTGATTATGCATATTTATTGTCCACTGCAGAGCTAACACATGAAATCCAAACATATATTATAGAGACAGTATGTACGACATTAAGACACTTAAGCACTAATATATCCATAAAGTAGCAAAATACTGAGCAGACAACAAACATAAATCCAAACTTTTAGCATAGTAGTTCCTTACACATCTTTTCTACGAATTAAATACCATCCCCCTCATATTCGTTACTGGAGTCATAGAAACTGCTACCACTTCTTCCAAAGTGAAGCATGACTCCAGCACATCTATCCTTTCAGAAAGCATACTCAGTATAAACTACATTCCCAGCCACCAGGAGGTTTGGGAATAAAAATTGGAGGTAACTGCCATCTTTTTTTTTTTTTTTTTTTTTTTCCAGAGTCTTTCATAAAGTGTTATGACTTCATGATGCTATAGTCTGCGTAACTTTGCTGTCAATCTTGCCCCTGTGATATTGCACCTACAGCCTTGGAAATTAGCAAGATCTTGTTTTGAATAAAAAATGTTTTTCTCAAGAAAGAGGAACTTTTAACAATGTAAAGACAATACCTAACAAAGCTTACCAAAAGAGTAAATGTCATAGGGAATCAAGAGACTGTGGAAGTAAGCATCAAATGCTTATTTTTTGGTGGGGTAAGTAAATGAAATCTGTAAAATCACAAGTTTTGTAGCTTCTCCTTAGCTCTCCTCCAAAATTCTGAGACCCGAGTCAGACTAACTACCTGTTTAGTTCAGAAACCTCCCCATATAACTGTCAAAATAGCAATATTTCTATTGGCTGACCCATATTCTCAGAATCACCTGTATAAAGCTCTTCTTGGTGCATTCTGCATTTGCATCACTGAGAAAGGGTCAGGGATCAAGCACAGCAGAATCTTTGGTATGAGAACTGCTGGACTTGCTTCAGATCTCACTTGATCACTTGTCTTCCCATCCAGAGTGGCTGGGCCTGAGAACAGAGGGGAAAAAAGTGGTGCTTAAAATCATAATCCAAAGACAAGAGGGGTCATATGCACTGAACGGTGTCTCTCTGCAGTCTTAAGACACAGGAATCCTTTGACCCTCAGCTCTGCAACTCCCACTTTCCCTTCCGTATGAGAAAGAAAAAGCAAGCCTTTAATTCTGGACTCTCCTCTGTTCTTGTTCAACAGCCACAAGCCATTTGTGGTTCAATAACCACATTCCTTCCTTTGCCATTTGCTCATACTGTTCCTACCCATTGCTGCACGGCTATTTTTCCTCTGGGTATTTCCTCTTCTTGAAGCTTCTCTCACTACTATCACACAAGTACTCCACCTGCTGCCCACACTGTCTCTCAAAGCACTACTCCACCTGCTACCCACACTGTTTCTAACTGGCTGCTTGGTCGCAGGTGGAGTTTCCACATTAAGCCTTTTCAACTACTGTTGAGGGGAAAGCATGCACTTCATCACATTCATCCTGGAAGAACCACTGGTGGATCCTGAGCAAAGTGCATGGAAAGTCTTTGAACTTCCCAGCAAAATTATATTAAAATATTCTGCAATTTCTTGTTAGTGCAAAATCAATTAGATTTTGTCCTCAAACCTACAGCAGGCTGGAATTAGACTGCATTTTCTCTTTTCAGTCCTTGTACACACCACTCTCATACAAACCACTTCTTCAGGTGGGTGCACCTCGATGCCCAGAACCTTGCCTGCAACAATGGGTGCATATGTAGTTTCTCTGATACATCTGAAACAGCCTTCTCACAATGATAAACAAAATCCCAATTGTATAAAGCATGTCTCCTCTGATTCTCATTTAGTAAATATGCACACATTGATTTGGAGAAATCTCCAGGAACTCGCCAACAAAGTTTAGGTTGACAAGCAGATATTCTTTATAGCTCTTCCCAGCGTGTCCCTGTGAACTGCTAAACAAGCTGTCATTATATAGTCATTATGCATACATATTTATTATGTACATACATGTATACTCATGAGGTTGCGTATGTATTACATCATTCTTCCAGAAATTTTCCCTGCATGCATGCAAAAATGTGGTGGTCTCTGGGGGTCGTTTACTTCTTCCAACAATCTTCATCACTTCTGGCAGCCTCTGAAGCACGTGCAGTAAATAATGCTTACATCAGCTTAATTGGTTCGGTAACACTGCAGACATAGTCATCCTATCCTTCTACTTACCAGTTAGTTCAGCTGCAGCCCATCCTGGACGTCTGCTAGTTTCAGGTACTCTTTATCTACACATCCTGTTTTTCTATCCTGTTTTTCTTACACTCATTTTTGTACTAAGCTCATAAGGACCTAAAACTATGTCAACTACAACAGTTTATCTTATACAAGTATTCTCATTATGTTCTCTAGCTGCACTCCATTTTTTTCTTCTGTGAAACACGTACCTCAGTTATTTTCCATTGCTACTGTTACAAAGCCATCAAACTTAACGGTACTTAGAACTGATTCTACTTATTTACAAAGGTTTGTATTTCATTTTGTACCTACTTGTCTCAACACGTGCTAAGGCTTTCCTGTGCAAAAATTGAAATTGCTGAATATTGATTTTAGGGGAAAACAGACAATGAACTCAATTGTAGGCTGTTGCCTGCTATAGCACATCAACTAGAAGTCTGCAGGGCACCAGCGACTGGCCCTGACTTCCCTCCGACCATCATCCCAACAGAGAATGACCTTTGATAGAACCGGATGAGTTCTACAGTAAAGGAACGTTCAGCATCAGCAGGCAATGATCCAACACTGCACACAGCCTCTCCTGCCCTGAAAGACTGTTGTAAGAGATGGAGCCCAACATCATGGACCGAATGGACTCTGTAGTTTTATAGGAATTGGTCTGTGCACTAAGATAACAGTGCACTGAGATGAGAGTGAGGGTATATGGAAAATGTGGGATCTGAGCATGACGTGAATGGTACGGAATAAGGGGTGGATACTGTCCTGGGTTCAGCAGCAGCAGTCAGTTTTTTTCCTTCTTAGTAGCTGGTGCAGTGCTGTGGTTTTGACTTTCGGCCTGGGAATAATACTGATAAAGCCGATGTTTTCAGTTGCTGGTCAGAATACTTACCTGGCAGGGGAGACACCATGATCAAGCAGGTGGTTTTCCCAGGGCGAGGCTCATCCCTTGCACTCTGGGTGTGCTGACCCCTGCGATTTCCCCAAATGCGGGAAACTCGACTGCATAATTTGTGGTGAATACCCATGGCAGACAATTGTGCTCCATGTGCAGTATTTCAGCAAATCTGTACCCTTTACCCACAGCATTACTGTAAGAACTTTTTTTAGGAAAACAACTTAGGAACGTTGAAAAGTCTCTTTACAGTTTAAGACAGACTTTTTGGACACCTCAGAAGTTGCATTCTTCCTATTTCCTTAAAATTCATGAGAGTAACTTGCATTCTTCTAGTGCTTGACACAGAAAAGTTTCATTGACACTGCCTGAGTTGTAAAGATGCAAATCATGTTTGGGCCTGTTGCAATAGTGTTGCCATTTTGGGGCTTTCTAAACAAAGACACAGACTAGTTTAGAAAGGAGACATTGTTTATTCTGCACAGGGTGCTTGATGGAAGTCTCCACAAATCAAGCACACTGATGATCGTAACTTGAAGCTATGTATACATTTTGAGAAACAAACAAATCGATTCCATTGGTTGAGAGTTACACAATTTGTTCATTAATCAGTATTCCACCTCTTATTGTTTTAGAGGTCCCTCTCATCTCTCATGCTAATCAGGCATGCATTCTTTCTCTTGACTCAGTGGGTTTCTTGAGTCTGTGGGTCATGCAGTCCCCAGCCAAAATTACCTGTTACCTTATTACTGACCATTTTCTTCTGGGTAGTCATCCAAGAGCTGAGGACTGATGCTCCTCATTATCAATTCTGAGTCATCACCCAGAGAAGCAGGATGGATGCCCTTTGCTTAGAGAAGTCTTTTGTATGTTATCTCAGTTATGTAGATTATCACTTCAGAGCTACTGATTGGATTACCATTGTTTCCCTAAGTGCCACAAGCACCAACTGGAAGAGGAGTAATGGTTTTAAACTAAAAAAGGGGAGATTCAGGCTAGACACAAAGAAAATTTTTTACAGTCAGGTGGTAAAATACTAGAACAGGTTGCTCAGAAGAGTGGTATATGTGCCATTCCTAGAAACATTCAAGGCGAGGCTGGATATGGTTCTGGGCAAACTGATCTACTTGAAGATAGCCCTGCTCATTGCAGCAGGTTTGGACTAGATGGCCTTTGAAGGTCCCTTCCAA
This sequence comes from Psittacula echo, assembly GCF_963264785.1. Taxonomy (NCBI): domain Eukaryota; kingdom Metazoa; phylum Chordata; class Aves; order Psittaciformes; family Psittacidae; genus Psittacula; species Psittacula echo. The sequence continues at coordinate 48,088,812 of NC_137743.1, forward strand.
CCCAAACTATTCTATGATTCTATGTACTGCAATATTTTTTGCTGAGTTCTTCCTCTTCATAATTATCAGAGAATCACAAAATAGGTTGGGTTGGAAATGACCTAAGATCATCTAGTTCCAACCCCCCTGCCGTGGCCAAGGACGCCTCACACTAAACCATGTTACTCACGGCCCTGCCAACCTGGCCTTGAACACTGAAAGGGATGGAGGATTCACAACTTCTTGGGCAGCCTGTTCCAGTGCCTCACCATTCTCACAGTAATGAACTTCTTCCTTATATTCAACCTAAATTTCTGCTGTTTAAGTTTGAACTTGTTACCCCTTGTCCCCCTCTGGAATTTTTGTAGGCCCTCTTCAAATATTGGAAGACTGCTATGAAGTCACCATATAGCCTTCTCTTCTCCAGGCTAAAAAGCCCTAATTTTGTTAGCCTGTCTTCGTATGGGAGGTGCTCAAGCCTCCTCATCATACTCACGGCCCTCCTCTGGACTTGCTCCAAAAGCTCATATCCTTCTTATATTGGGGACATGTCCTGGGTTCAGCAGTAGCAGTCATTTTTTTCCTTCTCAGTAGCTGGTGCAGTGCTGTTTTTGAATTTTAACCTGGAAACAGCACTGATAACACCAATGTTTTTAGTTGTTGCTAAGTAATGTTTACTCTGACCAAGGACTTTCTGAGCCTCATGCTCTGCCAGGGAGGAGGGGAAGCTGGGAGGAAGCAGAGACAGGACACCTGACCCAAACTAGCCAAAGAGGTATTCCATACCACAGCACGTCATGCCCAGGATGTAGAACTGGGGGCAGTTACCTGGAAGGGTTAGATCACTGCTTGGTCAGGCTGGGTATTGGTCGGCAGGTGGTGAGTGGTTATATTCTCTTCCCTTGTCACTATTATTATCACTATTATTACTGGTGGAAGCAGTACTGATTTGTGTTATACCTTAGTTACTGGATTGTTCTTATCTCAACCCATGGGAGTTACATTCTTTCGATTCTCCTTCCCATCCCTCCAGGAGCAGGGGGAGGAAGAAGGTGGTGGGGAGTGAGCAAGCGGCTGCATGGTTCTGGGTCACCAGCTGGGCTTAAACCACGACAGGACACCAGAACTGTACGAAGCAGTCCAAGTGGGGTCTCATGAGAGCCGAGTGGCAGAATCACTTCCTTCAACCCGCTGGTCATGCTTCTTTCGATGCAGCCCAGGAGACAGTTGGCTTTCTGGGCTGTGAGGGCACACTGCTGGCTCACATTCAGTTTTTCATCGACCAACACCCCAAGTCCTTCTCCACAGGGCTGCTCTGAGTCTCTTCTTTGCCCAACCTGTAGCTTTGCCTGGGATTGCCCTGACCCAGGTGTAGGACCTTGCACTTGGCTTGGTTGAACTTCATGAGGCTGGCACTGGCCCACCTCTCTAGAGTGTCAAGGTCCCTCTGGATGGCATCCTTTCCCTCCAGCATTATCAACCGAACCATATAACTTAGTGTCATTGGCAAACTTGTTGAGGATGCACTCAATCCCACTGTCCATGCCACCAACAAAGATGTTGAACAAGGTCGGTCCCAACACAAACCCCTAAGGGACCCATCACTGGTCTCCACATGGACATTGAGCCATTGACTGCATCTCTCTGCGTGCAGCCATCCTATCAATTCTTTAGCCAGAAGATAGTCCATCCATCAAATCCATGTCTTCCCAGTTTAGAGACATGGATGCCATGTAGGACAGTGTCAAATGCTTTGCATAAGTCCAGGTAGGCGATATCAACTGCTTTGCTCCTATCAGTTCCATAGCCCCATCACAGAAGGCCACCAAATTGGTCAGGCATTATTTGCCCTTAGTGAAGTCATGTTGGCTGTCACCAATCACCTCATTGCTTTTCATGTGCCTTAGTGTAGTTTCCAGGAGAATCTGCTCCATGATCTTAGCGGGCACATAGGTGAGACTGACTAGTCTGTAGTTACATGTAACTATGTATTATGATACACATCTTAAAATTATTCATATATATGCATGTACTTTATCAAAGATGTTTCTTTTCAATAAAGTTATTGAGACAACAAACTCAGTTTAAAGTTTTCTGAAAGTGGCAGAACTCTATAGCACTCATCAGTGAGAACAGGTTAATGATGTTTGCAAGAATATTTGAACAACTTTAATCCATATTGTACATCTGCTTTCAGACAGCATGTGTTTCTGACAGCCTCTTCTAGAGCTCCTGTGGCACTTGGGATTTTTTGCGTGTTCAAGAAGCTGGGGAAGAGTGAGTGGCACTTTTAAGACTATCAAGGACTCTCACATGTCAAGACTTTTTAAGACACTCATGTTTTCAAGAGCCCTCTGAAGAGAGAGTTAGAGTCAAAAGGTCTTCAGTTCCTTTGCCATTTCCAGCAACACTGACTTAGAAATGATCCAGCACTTGCAGAACATACCCATGCTATTAGAACTGCTTGTGCAGTCTAGGGGCTCCCTGCAGAAGATAAAATGCATGGCAACTTACACAACACTGCAACACTGGCATTTTAATCCAAGTGCCACTCATAGAGCAAATGGATTAAGTATAAAATATCTTGAGTGATATCTGCCTCTGATTTAAGTGATCAGGTAATTCATTATATAGTAGGCACAAAAGCAGACTTTACTTCTGCTCCATTGAATAGGTTGTAGAGCCCAATTCAAAACAGTGCTGAGGCCAGAGTATATATAAGCAGCCTGCCTAATGATGCGGACAAGAAAGAGATATATGAATCATGTAAAGCCACATATGCGTTCCTACTCAGTTTTGCTGGAAATGACAGTGGATGACATAAAAAACTTATTTGCAGGTATTAAAGCTGTACATATTCACAAAACTGCAGGAGACTGTCAATAAACAGACCTTCCAAAAAGCAAGAAGGAAAATGCAACAGGCAACAGGTTTATGACTTAAGACAAAGAAAATATCATCCTACAAAGAAAGGCCTTCAAAACAAAAAGGGAAAAAAAAAAAAAAAAAAAAAAAAAAAGTGGTACCTATTCTGATACATGAAAACTTTCCACTGAAAATCTAAAGTTTCCATACTGTGTCGTACTCATTACAGAATTTACTTACATTTTCTTCTCTTTCAGAAAACTGAGAAAACCATGATCACCATTTGGCACATAGCAATCTATATATTTAACAAAATCTGAAACCGAAGAGCTGCGCTCCCTGTGAGTCAGCTGCTCGCGTCAGCTGAGCTGCTGGCTCCTGGGCAAATCCTGTTGAGGACCTGAGGCTCCCCTGGTGGCTCTGGCCGCTCTGAGTAGAGGCTCCTGGACTTTGTTCCTGACTTCGTTAATGCATAACTTTCTGAACCATGCCAACAAAGGTGCAATACTTTTGAAGTGCCCAGAGGCAGTGGAAGCACCTCTTTCATTAATGACATTCAGTATGGAATTCCACTGGAAAAAATTATTCAATAACATGATACATTTTGAAGATAACAGTTTCTCCAAGATGGTTTGAGTCTTGTGCTTACTTATGAAACACTGAATTCTTCAAAAACTTTCCAGTAGTGGATCAGAGTCTACAGGAAAATGTATCTGAGGTGCTTAAATATGTTCTAATGTATGAGTAACTTCTTTCCTCTGCCTTTATTTTTAAAGACCTCAAAATGGCTATCACCTGGATAACTCTAGGTAACTTTATATTAATTTCATTCTAGCATGAACTAGTGACTGTGGACTTATGAAGAAACTAGAATATGCAAGCCCACCATCAATAAAAGGGCAGTTATGTACAGTCAATGAACTTGTAACTATTTTTTATTATTTTCCCCAAGTGTGATACAAAATTATCCCACATCATATCAAATAAGCTGTATCAAATCATTGCAAACAGCAACAATAACTTTTTTTTTTTTTTTTTAATTTAGCCACCAAAGTAGTTCTGCTGACTTCTATTTCAGACAGGAGAAAAATAAAAGCTTAAATGCTTCAGGACAGTGAAAAAGAGAAGAAAGCAGAAATATTGAAATCTTTTCTCACAAATATATTTAAGTATTCCCTTTGTTCTAAAATAAAAGTTTTGTGAAATAGAAATAGTTTAAAATCATGAGTGATACTTATATTAACCTATTAGAATAAAATAATCTACTAAAGAGAAACCAAAATTTCAGAGTATAATAAGAAACCAATATCTGATGTATTATTCCTACAGTACTTGTCAAATGCATCCCATTGCAGTTAAAGATAGTATAAATCATCTTTATTAAAAGTCCTGAATTCTGCAGATACAGTAGTGATGTGCTTTTCTGAATACAATATAATATAGCACAATAGAGAGCCTATCACTATGCTATGTGGAAACCTCATAGCAGCCTTCCAGTATCTGAAAGGGGGCTAATAGGGATGCTGGGGACGAACTACTCATTAGGGACTGTAGTGATAGGACAAGGGGTTACGGGTTAAAATTTAAATGGGGGAAATTTAGATTGGATATAAGGAAGAATCTCTTTATTGTAAGGGTGGTGAGGCACTGGAATGGGTTGCCCAAGGAAGTTGTGAATGTTCCATTCCTGGCGGTGTTCAAGGCCAGGTTGGACAGAGCCTTGGGTGACATGGTTTAGTGGGTGGTGTCCCTGCCCATGGCAGGGGAGCTGGAACTAGATGATCTTAAGGTCCTTTCCAACTCTAACTATTCTATGATTCTATGATCACATATTGAGTTTAAGTAAAGGAAAGAAATCTAACCTAAAACATTTCCCTATAAACAAGGGATTTCAGTGGTATAGGCATCTTGTAGTTAATCAGAAATTCTAAGTATGGATTTTATTTTTTCTTTTCCTCAGCTCCTACCTCCTGCTTCAAAGTTTGAAGGCCTTTATATGGATTTTTGAGAATGACTCCATGTATTGAGACAGTGACGAACCTCTACACAGGAAAAGAAGTCATGAGGGGATGATTCTTCTAACATTTCATTAAAAAATATAGAAAGTATAGCAGAGAATACAATCAGACTAATCAGCATTACTTCTTGAGTACTCCAGTAGCAGTTCCATTAAGTAAACCTTGAACAGGATTGCCAAAGCAGTAAACACTGTTAGTACTGGAGCTATTGATGCAATAACCTGTTTTGTCTCCCAGTCTTGAAGCATTTTTCAGTTTGAGAATATATCCTTATCATCATAAAAACACACTTAATGTTAAGGACACATAACCCGAACTCTAGCAATCACTGCATATCATTGTAATTATCCCAAGATAAGTGTCTATTCCTTGGGTAAAATGCAGTTTTAAAAAGCACTGCATTTTGAAAAACATTTTAAGGGTCTTTTCCTTATATATATCCTTAGTTTCTAATACCAGCCAGGCAACAGTAGAAGGCATTACTTAAACATGACATGACATCTTCAGTGGTGAAAGGAGGAATTTTTATACCCTAGGTCAGTAACTGCACCTGGTGCAAAAACTGACAGGCAACCACATCAAGCCTATTAGACATACAAATGGAACCTGACTATGCTACCCTTATATTCTCTAATTCAAAAATGTCTCAAAACTACAAAAAAATATAATTCTGTATAACTGAAAAATTACTTTCTCCTCATATTTACTTTTCAAAATACACCAATACAATGATTGCTTAACAGCTCATATAAGCAATCTGATCCTATTTGTTTTATAACAACAGCTTACACTCCCTGACACAGGAAAGCCTTTACAGATGTGTTTCAATATTATATTCAGCTGGTAACACAACTAGCTTTAATTCAGAATAATGCTATACAGTATCGTCTTTTGTAAGTCTAAATTATAAGGAATTTGACAGTTATAGTATTCAGAGAACCTGTAGCACTGCCATGTAACACTGCAAACTAAGAAACAATTCTATGCAAGACAAAGGGGTAACAATCATTGAAAATACTGTTAAAATTTTAAATGCTTTATTCCTTGTTAATAATGTCCTTGTGGAAATATGAAGTTAAATATTTTTCTATGTGTTAATTAAATGCCTTTCCATTTGTTGTCATCTTCTCCAAATATTTTAAAAAATCTTTCCACCCCACACGAAGGGAAGCTGCGGAGGAGCAGGACCGCTTCCTTTAAAGACTGTGCCACCTCAGATGTCACCTTATCTTTCTGAAACACTTCCCAAACACTTTACACACTAAGCTATGCCAAGTAATCTTTGCCCCGATTTGGAAATGATATCATCTGTGATAAGAAGACAAACAATATGGTATGTTACCCCCTCTGCCATACCAGAGATGTTCTGTCTCCGGTATTTTCCAGGAGGTTAGCACAAAAAGGAAAATGGGAAGATAGCTACCCTTTAAATGAGACTTACTACCTCCACTAGCCACTATATCCCAAGAGTATGCGGATTCATGTTCTATTTAGTCAAACCCCAAAGATAACAAAGAGAACGATTCTCCTCCTCACTTCTCAGCGATGAGAGCTCACCAGGAGCTACTGGGAGGCAGTTTGGAGCTTTCCGTGTCCTGCCTGAGAACGGGCCCCCTTGCGCCGCGCGTGACCAACAGCTGTTAACATCTGCTCGAAAAAGCCGAACTGCTGGCTCGAGACCACACGGTGGTGGAGGGAAAAGGGGAAGTGGGCGCAGAGGCGGCAGGTCACGTACCCGGCCAGACCCTCGCTGTGGTTTGCCACGTGCCTGCGCTGGCGCAAGAGCGACCGAGGCTGGTGTTTTGGGGGTGTGACCAGAGGACGGGGTTAGGCTGTACGCCTTCGGCTGCCAGAGCGGCTGTCTGTGGGAGGTCAGGAGGGAGGGTACACCCGTCTGTTCAAATTTACTCTCTGCTCTGACAGGGAAAATGGTTCTACTCAGGACAGTGCCAGAGGAACAATGAGGAAAGACTACCTATGGAAAACAGTGCTGGCATCCACGTGCTTGAAGCAGCCATAGATACTCTGTGGAACACAGCCATTTCCAGTGTTTTCCATGTCCTTTGTAGCTTCAAAGGCTAGACAGATAACCAGAGCATGGAGAAACACCAATAGTCTTCACTGAGTTTTTGGGGATTTTTCTTTAATACACTATAGGAATGATACAATCACTTTCAGCTGTTGGCTTGTGTTTCCCATTGCATCAAATTGAGTGCTTCCTACACATCAGTTGTCTAAACTGAAATGTAGACTAAAATTAATATGCAGTTAAACCACTCTTTTAACATTATCGTATAGGCTAATATATTATCTGAACTTCCAGATTCAAAATATAGGGAGTTTGCAAGTCCTAGAATACTATTTTAGAAGAATTATATATACATATACCTGTAGTTATTTATGTTCTTTATGTGTTGATATAAAACTGTCCAGGTATTCAAATGATACTTGTTAGCAGCTCTAGGGGGTTTTCTGACCTACTACATTTCCATTTGACTTTTCAACCTATCCCATTTGAAATTTTAGCTTAACCCCCCCCCAAAGAACGTGGGATTTAAATAGCTTATAATTTCTTTAGTACTCCTCACACTTTTTGTATGTCCTGCAGCCAGAGGTGTAGGATATTATATTTAGCTACACATAACGTACAGAACATATGGCCAATCTAGCTACACAGCTCGCAACAAGGGTTTTCCCTGCATCTTAGGAGAAGCAAGCAGGAAAATTCCAGCATCTATCTCACTGTGTAGAACATGTAATTACACTAAGAATGGTAAATTATGATAAAGTTTGACCAAATACTGGATGATATAATCACAAACATAATGTGAAATTTTTAGTTGCTGATACTTCGTGAGTACAAATATCTGTAGAAAAGACTGACAAAGATTACTAAAATTTAATTCTTCCAGCTGGGAAAAAAAAAAAAAAGAAAATCTCTAAATCCCTGACTGGACAGGACAGTGGAGTTAGAGAATACAAGACCCAAATTACCCTGCCAACCTAGATACGCAATGAGATTCTGGCCTCACTGAAACTCACTGGCCAAGTATCTGCTGGCTTGCAACAGGAACACAGTTTCTTCTGTTAAGTATTGGCAGCTTGCTCTTCCTGTTTGCAGATAGGAATACTAATGAACATGAAATGAGATCCTGTAATTTATATTCCAAGGACTAGGAGCCTAAAACTTAGCCACTGCAGTACCCCACTTTGATTTCAAGATGCAGTTCCATTTTCCTTTCTTTCATTTCTGATGAAGTATAGTCTTGCAGAAATGTACAGTCTAAACAATCAAAGGGGAGAATGTTTCATGTCTTTTCCTTGTCAATTGAGAGCATTACTTACCAGTATCTTTATTATTCTCTGTATTGGTTAATTAAGCCTAATCGCCTATCCGTCCTATCTTCCTTTGCAAAACTCTGGTACTAAAGCAGGCAAATGTCTTTTTCAGAGGTTTTATAATTTTAGGAAATAAAACCATCTACTCCACACATCAGTGGAATTTAATTTCTAACTACAAGTACAAAAACATGGAAACATTCCATTTGAGCAGAAGTTAATGCAAGCACAAATTAAGGTTACTTTGGAAAAATCAGACCAAATGATTTTATGCTGCTGTGGTTTAAACCCAGCAGTTAATTCAGTACCACACAGCCGCTCATTCCCCTGCCCCCTCTTTCTCCTGCCCTCTTCAGGCAGGATGGGGAGGAGAATCAAAAGACTGTAAACCCCACAGGTTAAGATAAGAACAGTTTAATAACTAAAGTACAGTATAATACTACTACTAAAAATAATAATGATAACAGAAATAATGACAGAATATAAAAGGGAAAAGGAAAAAAAAATAATAAATGTGATGCAAAATGCATTGGCTCACCACCTGCCAGCTGATACTCAGCCCAACCTGAGCAGCGATTGATCCCTTCCGGATGACTCTCCCCAGTTTATATAGAATCATAGAATCATAGAATAGTTAGGGTTGGAAAAGACCTTAAGATCATCTAGTTCCAACCCCCCTGCCATGGGCAGGGACACCTCACACTAAACCATACCACCCAAGGCCTCATCCAACCTGGCCTTGGATGGTCAAGGACGGAGCACTCACAACCTCCCTGGGCAACCCATTCCAGTGCCTCACCACCCTCACAGTAAATATACTGGGCATGATGTGCTGTGGTATGGAATACCTCTTTGACTAGTTTGGGTCAGGTGTCCTGTCTGCTTCCTCCTGGCTTCCCGTGCCCCTCCTCACTGGCAGAGCATGAGAGACTGAAAAATCCTTGATCAGAGTAAGCATTACTTAGCAACTAAAACATTGGTGTGTTATCAGCACTGTCTCAGACTCAAGCCAAAACACAGCACTCTACTAGCTACTAGGAAAAAAATTAACTCTATCCCAGGTGAAACCAGGACGTACGTATGTTCAACTCTTAGACTCTGAACACACATTCATAGTGATCTTTAGAACAAATTCAGGCACATGAACAAAATAATATCATTTTATACCTGTAAGAAAAATCAATCCAAAAGACAAATAAATCTTATTTCAATTGAATTTTTTTGCATACTTTTTCTACTACAGAACCTTTGTGAGGTAATTAAAAAAAATCGACCTGTCTTGAAATTCTCTATCAAAAATTAAACTGATAGATATTATTAAAAATTTATCAAATAACCAGCTGCTGAGGATCACTTTGGAATGCTTTTACACATGCCAAGTATTGTTTTCTTTCTCTCGTTAAAGCAACAATTGCAGCTGTCCACAAAGTTTAGCTATTTGGGTGGTTTAGAGGGAGATGGAAAAGGATATTATTTCCAGGTATCCTCTACAGAACAAAAAATATTTTTGTAATAACTAAGTAAACAAACAAACCATACATTAATAATGTGCTTAAGTGCCGGAAAGTCATAGCCAGTGTGCTATCTCGTCAGTAGAACTGAACAATAACTTCCTGAATTCTTTGGATACATATTTTAAAAGCACACAGTGAACCATTATCTCTGATTACATGAGATGAATCACAAGATACATCTAAACAGAATTCATTACAATTTATAATTTACGCAGACTTTCTGTGATTTAAATTTTCAACACATGAAAAAGAAAATCATGAAAACAAGCAGTTCCACAAAATCTCCAAATACAGGTACTCTGTTTTGCTGCTGTGCAAAGTAGCCTGCCTGTCTGTCAGTACCAGCCCCAGGAACATCACCCCAGCAGAGAGAACAGAAACGAGAAAGGCAGGCTTTTCAGCCCAGTTTTGGCTGCAGTGTTCATACACTCTTCTCCTGATTAACAATGTGAGGAGACAGACCCAGAACCTGCAACATGCTGAAGCATTTACACAAGCATAACTTGCACAGATATAGTTTAGAAGACCCTTCATATCCATGGATTATCTTACTAGTAATTTCTTACTCATCCTTTACTACTGCTTTATAGTTCTGAACCTCTCTTAGGGATCTAAACTGGATTTTTAACACCCTTGAAATGAAATGGATGCTGATGTCAGGAAACAGCTCCAGAGACAGGGTTAGATCCTTAGCTGGAATAAACTAACATGTCTTTTAATTTCAACAAAACTATTTATATATTTACATCTGTTGATATGCTATTGTAGAACTCTTTCCTCACCCTTTTCCAGTATTTACTTTTTTAAAATATTAAATGTTCGTTTTTTGGAAATGATACAAACTAACTCAGCATGGCACCTGCCTTGCCACCAAGCTGGCAGTTCATGCCTTTGCCTTTGCAGGGAGAAACCACTCCCCATTAATGTTTTCACAACCAACTCTTGCTGTTTTATCCAAGATAACTGACAGCAGAAATACCAGGTTGACTGAACAATTAGGTAAATTGGCAGTAGAGGGTGTGAGAGTTGATCTTGCGAGGAAAAGTGAGGTGACAGGGCTCTGAATACAGGGGGAAAATCAGACACATAAAAATTCTGGAATGAACTCTACAGGAACCTTTATCTTATGGATATTTTCTTTTCTGCTTTGGACTTTGCTTGAAGGAATTTAATGTTCACTATGACCATATCTGCTAACCACCAAGCTGAAAAATCTACTGCTGTGTTCCAGTCACGATGCAAGTAACTCTCCCCCCTCAAGTGTCTACTTTATTTCAGCTAACTTCTTCCCATTTCTATTACTTATACCTCCTTGAATAACTTTCTGTAATTTGTCCTGTCAGCTTAAATGCTAATGTTTTTAAAATATCTGTAGACATTGCATTGATGTGCCATATAACAGACCTCCTACCCAAAACATCTCCATTTAGGTTTGTCATTTCCCCAAAACACAGGATATGAATATGTTTGTCAAGTCTCATAACTTCTGGCTACATGCTGAAGTGCTGGTGCTCAGAAACAGTTTTCTCGGAAGCCTAACAGGAGCTTTTCCTGTATAAGAAGTTCTTAACCAGGCCCTTTGTGAATTAAAATGGCCAGTAGTACATCTTTTAAATTCCCACTTACTATAATTGCTTGTTGCTACTAGCCCAGTTGAAATCAATATGGTAACAACTAAGAATCTAATTTGTATTGAAGTAAAAACTGCCTTTCATTCATCTGTAATAAAAACAAACCAAACCAAAACAAAACAGTCCTTGGGATAGACCACATTTTTTTCCATCAAAATGTTCCATATCTGAGTTCTGACCACCAGCTACATGATCATGTAACAAAAGCCAATGCACACTGCAGGCTATCTTAGCCTTGCTTAATAGCCATGCCATCACTTCTGCCTTTGCAATAGACACAAATTTTTACTCAAATAAAATGGTGTCTTAAAGTTAACCTGAATCTACAGGCCAAAACTGCCACAGAACCACACTTTTAAATAGATGACATTGTTTCTGGAAGTCCTTCAAGGACATTTTGAAAATAGGAGGTACAGAGCAGGAAAGCTCAGTTCCTTTCCAGGTAAAGGTGATCCCCAAAGTTCTCATGAGCATGATGGGCCTGACAAACTTTTTCATGAACAAACACCACTTTTGCTAATGTCATAAAGGCCTTTGCCAAATTTAAGAATAAAAATATATGGATGAGGCTGCATCATCTAAAGATTTATCTTCAAAGAGCTGAAATGCTGACAATAATCTCAGCAGAACATCAAAATAGCAACCTTTGCAGTTGCTGCAGACAGTGGAAATGTAATTATCAGACTCCAAACACCACATATTTCAGTAATATAGTAGTTTCTTTACCACATTACTTGGTATGGAAAATGTTCCAGTTTTGATAAGGGGAAAAAATAACTAGCAGATAATTTCCAGTTGGTAGAAGCTTGTTTCCAACAAACCCATACCAGAAGCCCCATATTAATTGGTTTGAGGCATGAGCATCAATAAATGGTAACATTTCTATTTCACACAATATCCATTAGAGGTTCTACTTTTCTTAGGTTGACACCAGCAGCACTTTGTCTTTAAAAATGAAATAACATTTTCTGAGTTATTTAAAGCATGCATTTTGGGGACAGAGCCACAAACAGTTACTAAGGAGACAGTAAGGTAAGAAAATGGATTGCTATCATGAGACTAATAAGTCACATTCACATTTATTTCAGAATCCTTTTGTTTCTATCCCTAAGGGAAAAATGTATTCCAATACAGAGTTATGAACATATGCTTTTAATAAACTTACATCTCTCAGAACTGTTGGGATGAAGCTTTACGTTTTAAGGCATTATGAGACATTGTCAGAAAGAAGGTGGTGACAAGGTTTGACTGAGGGCAGCCTGTGAATTTGAACTGCACTGTGACCCTGTTCAGCAAAGAAAATTACAGGACTGTGGTTTCAGCGGATAGATGCTTCTAGGCTAGGTACCACAAAAAAGGTATCTAACCAGACTGGAAGTCTACCAGTCACCCTAACTCCTTCTTAACGAATTAATTACCCTTTAAAGTGGAGAATAGTAGAAAAGAAAACCCACTGTGTGTGATTTTTTTCCCTGTAGTCAGACAGGTTATGTAAGCTAATTATGAAACAGCGCCAGGAACTCAGATTTTCGATGGAGTTTAGCTAAGTAAATAGTGGATTTTGAATTTGAACAAAGCCCATTATTTTTCTTTTCCATTTACCTCAATTCTTGTTCATTACCGAGGCTTCCCCTTCCCCCTCTCCCCCCCCTCCCCCCCCCCCAGTTAATCTGTAAACTTGTAGTACTACTGAGGAAACAGCTCCGTGAAAGTCTCATTGGAACTGCACAGAAATTTCCAATCACCTCCTGTGTAAATCTTTGTTTGTATTTCTGTATGTGAAACTAAAAATATTACAGGGGTTATTTATACTATCCCCTTGCCAGCTGCCTAAATCTATTTAAGTCATTCTGGCACATGTGTATCTAATGTGTTCTTGAATATCTCCAATACTAGAGACTGTGCAGCTTTTCCAGGCAACCTACTCTCGTGCTTTCTTCTACAAATATTTCCTAATAAATAACTTTGTATTTTAAATACTTTTTCTGAAATTCTGTTTGTATCATGTAAAAAAAATGGGTAAGTCATAGCAAAGCTTTTTCAACATCTTCCATGACTTAAATGACTTCTCACAAAGAAGGCATAAGATGCATATTATGCAGTGCACTTCAACATCTGTTTTGGTTGTGCAAACTACCTGGCAAGTATTCATTAACAGCTGACCCTTGCAGCATTCAGAATCTGTTTACAAACAATTGACTTACAGGGAAAAGAATTACCTTTGGAGATTCACTTCCAAAGAGTATTTTGGGAAGGCTGCATCAGCCATTTAAGAAGTGCCACAAATGGAGACAATTGACAGAAGTGGTGTATGAAGCAGAGAAAGGTAACTGGGAGGAAAGAGAAAAAACCGCGCAAGTCTGCAAAGCCCAGATGTGTTCCAAGAGCCCTTTTCATGGCTATCAGTTTTAATATCAGTGATCAAACAGAAGGCTGATTTCACCAATGTTTACTTTAACAGGATATTGTTTTAGCTATATTTCACACCAAAATGTTTTATGTTCATTTCCTTAAAGATTCTAATAAACTGATTTAAAGGATTCTCTGTGGTGTCTTCATGCTACAAGCTTATCTCTTTTGATTCTTAGAATGTTAATTACCAGCCACGTGTAAGTAGTATTACTGAAATCAAGCTTGGAACTGCTGGACAGTATGAATGACTGCTTTGAATTTATTTACTTGGACTTTACAGATCAGCTTTTACTCACTGCAAGCAATTGTCCAGTCAATGTGATCCATGCCCACTGTACAGAAAGGGGAAAGTATGAAGTGGTTTTATTGCATACACTTTATTGAGCTTATATTTGAATTTTATGGGATGCTTAGCAGGAATAGTTGGAAGCAAAGTATTTTGCAGTCAAAACACATTCCCTTAAATACTAGTGATTCTTTAAACCATATATTTCTAATTTTCCAAAGCCAAGTAATCACTTAATCCCCTCCTCTGTACGAGTTTTGCATATGCTATCTTATATCGTCTTGTTATTTTCAAAAATGAATATGAACAGTAGCTCTATCCATTACAACTTTTGGGTCATAAAAATTTATACACAACCAGTACCAGTGCGAAATTCTATTATTGCATCAAGTTAAAACTTAAATAATTTGTAAGCTTCATCATAAGGAAGCAAACATAATTCACCCTACTATTCATGTTATAGGAATAAAGTCTTGAAATTAGGTTATAATCTACAGAAGATTTGTTCTACCCTGACTCACAGCAGAATGCTATACAATGTATTTAATGCTCTCTTCTAAGTGATTCGGAGAAATCACCAGGAACTCACCAACAAAGTTTAAGTTGACAAGCAGGTGTTCTTTATTGTGGCACCAGGAGACATGGGGGATAGCTCCTCCTAGCGTGTCTTGTCTGAGCATCAACCAGGCTGTGATTATATTGTCCTTAAACATACATATTCATTAGATTACATACATATTCATTGAGTTACTTATACATTACATCATACTTCTAGAGAATTCCTCTCGCATGCGCACTAAAATGTGGTAGTGGGCTTTGGGACCCCTGGTGGTTATTTCTTCATCATCTTTCTCTTCATCACTTCCTTTTAGGATCATTGTCATGTCAGTAACCACCAGGCCGGTTCTGGCCAGTTCTTGGACAATGCTTATCTTAGCCATTTCCTTATCTCTTGTTGCTAACAAAGCCTCATGTTCTTGAAGTTACTTTTTTTCAACCCCATTCTTCAATCAACCCTATTCTTCAATGAACCCCATTCTTCATGAGAGATTCAGATCGAGGTAATAAGTCTCTCTTTTGGTTTTAACATCACCAAAAATAAAGGCTCTGTAATCAGACCTTAGAGGATTTTAGTTTATCAGAACTAGTATGGTTTTTAAGATTAGTCTTATTGTTTGTGCAGTCAGTAGCTTTTTCTTTTTTTCTTTTTCTTTTTTTGATTTTCCTGAGAAATGAAAGCCTGAATCTAAACTAAATACTTGTCCAACAGTTTCTACATAGGTAGCTATTTATTTGGAGAATAGGTTGTGTCTGTCTATGCTTAAAGAAACCTAATGGCCTGCCAAAACAGTCATTAGTTATCTGGTGATCGTGAAACAGAGAGTAGTTAGAAAGTGATGCCCAGCTACTTTACAGCATATGGGGGAAAGAAAACAGAACTAAATACAATTCAAGCCTTGCAAGTCTGGAAAGAATTTCAAAGAATGTGGAATTTCCCAGTAAGAAAATCAGAAAGTTCATCATCAAGAAAACACTGAGAATCAACTCTGTGAAAAGGAAGAAAAAAGGGAAAAGCATTTTATGGGGAAGGAGAGAAGTAGCAAAAAAGAAAAAAATTTTTTTTTACAAAGAACTGTGGCAAACATCTCATGCTAAAAATACAACCCCTCTCTTTATGACATTTTAATACCATGTTACATTATATACTTCCTAGATTACTGATAACATGCTTCTTCCCATCTCCAGAAGCAGTATAATTTCATTATAGGGCAGGTGCAGCCTAACCTTTGCTATTTGCTTTTGTCAACTCCATCACTGGTTTTCAGTGGATTAGTGGTTTCTATTCTTGTATGCTTACTAAATGGATGGTTAGAAAAGCTCTGAGTAGTATTTTAGAGCAACAGGCATTGTTATTTGAGACTAGTGATCTTACTAGTCAATTTTATATTTGATCCACTGCCACTTTTCTCTTGTAACTTATTATTACTATTATACTTTATTACCATTGTATCTGTGACCTCTGGATGTCTCAGGGCCTTGTTACATTAGGCAGCAGAAGCATGCAGTGGGAAGGTAGTCTTCACTGTATATACTGTAGCAAATCAGATGCTATGGAGTATGACATATAATACCATATACTGAGTTCAGCTGCTTTAAAAAATAGAAAAAAACCCTCCAAACCCAACCAAATCAACCAACAACAATAAATCCACAAAACCCCTCCCAAAACCCAACAATACCCTAAACTCCAAAATAACTGGAGTTCAAAAATTAGGAAAAATGAAAAATTAAAGGGTGGATGAAAACATTTTAAAGAAAAGTAATTCACATTTAATGAATTTTGTTAGCTATTACAAGAATTAAAAGGCACTAGTTTATCTGCTTAAGAGCAGATGACATGAAAAGCAATGAATAATTTATGTCCAACAGCAAAGGTACTTCTAAACTTAGCAATGGAAAATTTTTTTTTGTGATCATAACTTACAAGTACAGCAGTGTGGGAAAAGCACAGATGTATATATGCAAAAATAGTATTTTTGCAGACCAGGTGGAAAAATACCATTAGAAAGCCTGTTTTGTTTCTTCTTCTCAGAGCTAGAAATACAAACTTTTAACTGTAGCACATATACAAGAAAAACTAAGCAAAGCCACAATTCAATGATATGGATATTAAATAAAAAAGGAACGTAATCTATTAATCTTTCTTTTCATAAATCAAAAGGAAAAGAGAAAAAAAAATCTTACTGATTTTTGTCAAGTTAAGTCTTGTCAGGATTTTTCTTGATGATTTTCTGTCACTTGTTTGAAAACTGCCAATGTTGCAATATTCACCATTCACTTCAATGAAGTCAATGAACTGAGGAGACACCACAGAACAAGATTTTACCTTGCACTGAAATAAGACTTCATTCAGATATAGCCAGTTTATCATCATGATTCACATTTCTTATCCTTTGATCAACATTAAAGATCACTAGGAAAACCAAAGCCAGGTTGCAAATACTGAGCGATCAAGAGAAAATGGGAATTTCCTAACTTCACTTGCAAGTCAGTCAACCCTATACACCAGCAAAGTGACTGCAGATTGCTCAGTCCCCAAAGCAGGCCTGAAACAGTTATTGCCAATCACTTATGTTATTTAAAATATCAGGATCAGCCTCCAAGGATCTTAAATATATTTTACACTCAGTTACGAGCTTGGTGATTTAGATAAAGTTTTAAAAGACCATTAAAGGTTCCTAGTTTCTCTCTTCAGTGCCTGAGTTTTATAGATCTAGAGTGGCTTGAGAATATTTAAGCACTTACTAGTATCATACAGCTTTCAAGAAAAAAATACTAATTAAAGTACAGCTAGCAATCCTAGGTTTGGCTCTTAAGCTGGTCCCTTTCTCATAATGTCATAAATCTGGCCTAAAAGCATGTTGAACACACAAAGATCTGACTGCTCAGAATTTAATCAGAGAATGGACTTATTACAGGCACACTGATAAACGCATCTGACATTTTAATTTCCGTATCTCCCCCTGCATTACCATTAGACTGGCTTTGTATTTGTAAAACCCTAGCTTATCCTTGAAGAATAAGGACAAATTTCCTGCAAAGTTTCAAGACAACTGGTCAAGCATCCAAAAAACATTAATTAATAATTTTTTTTAATTTTGAAATTTTCAGTCTATAATGGACGTGGTTACCTTCGTTATGGCAGAAAAGCTTTGATTCAGAATTGTGCTTTACCTAGGGAAAATGTGAGAAAACTTCACCATATATGTAGATACAGAGGGACCCAAATGAAGCCTGCACACAAATGTCCATGAAACCCTAGTGTTAGTTCACTACATGTCATGAAAGGTTGCTGCATAGGAAGTAATGTGAGAAGGTTTTTTTTTTTCCCTGCAAATATGGAGTGTCACTTTTCATGAATACCAGGATGTGCGCAAAAGATGGATGGACTGAAAAATCCATTTCTTGTACAAAATGCCATTAAAAATACAGTTCCCCTCATTTTGTATGCATAGTTATGGGACATAGTTTAAATAGTTCGTTAGCATATAAAGCTGAAGACTGTTGGGAAAAAATAACGCATTACTTCTGTACATGTACTTCATGTGTACACATGATATTCACACATGGGTCAAATCAGTAGAAGAATAGAATAAAACATCATATATTTTACCATTTAACTGAAACCTCAGTAAGAAATTTTACCAAACATTACACCAATGTTTGCAATAAAGTACCTCTTCCACTGAAAGAGCAGGGTAACACCATTCATTCTGAGAGCTGCTTTGCCGTCATGGAAGTCATGCTGTTAGGGTAGAAGAACAAAGCTTTTTTATCATACTATGTATAGAAATATTTGAGCCTTGAAATCAAATAAAAAAATTATAACTGAATTACAATGTGCCTGGAATTTCTTTCATGGAATAGCACTCACTGAAAGCAACAAAGATAGTATAACCTAAAACTAGATGCATGTGTATAGGGGAAAACTTTTCTAATAACACATGCATTTTTTTTTTAAATATACTTATTTTCAATTTGATTTAATGTCCACACATGAAAAATAACAGCACTGTGTGTTTAAATGCACCCTGCTGCTTAATTAATGATATGAAACAGCCCATTAGTCCTCCTGCCCTTCTCCTATGAAAAATTTTTTCTTAGATCCAAATGCTTTTCCAGAAATCTAAATTACTACAGAATATTGCATGTTGCAAATATCACATATTATTTATTTCATTTCACCCATATTTGTATATGATATTAATATTAATAAAAAAATCCAACAACAAACAAATGAAAAACCCAAAACCAACGAAAAACTTTTGCTTCTTGGCTTAGAATATTACCTTGTTCTGAAGCAGTTTCATCTCAACAGCAAAACATGAAAACAGATAGAAATCATGCTTTCCTACTTAAAACACTATATAGCTAATTTAGGAAAAAAATAGTTGCCTATCTGTCCCTATGAAATGATTTTAAGAAAATATATACACACCCTCAAAAGCAGCTAGCTAGCAAGTATAAGAGAAACATACTTTGCTCTGAATAATTCTATTTCAAAATGAAAATACTTTGCTTTTCCACTTACCATTTTTCTCTTGTAATTTCAGTTAATACACCTCATTCCACATCTTTCACTTGTAGTACTGAAGTGTAATAATTTCTCCTAATAATTCTTGATTTTAATTATATTTTATCACAAAATAATGCTAACATAAGGAATAGAACCTCCTTTAATAACTATTTTCAATAATTAGAACTGTAGGCTTTAAGAATACTAAACCACACACTTTATTCTCACTGAAATTAATGGGATTTAAACCTCCTTAATAAAGACTGATTTAAAACATGCATAAAAACATTCCTAAACTGGAGCACAGTGCAATTCAAACTGTATGCTGAGCCCAACAAGTAGGCAGGCTAAACACCCCAGGAATACAGCTTAATTGCAGCCCTGTGACTCAAATACTCATATAGATCTGCTAATTCAGGAATGTACCTGTGCTCACTGCATACTTCAGCCCTATACAGGTCCCATCACCCTTCTTTTTCTCTGAAGTTAAGTCATGCAGGGAACCATGCACCCAGTGTTTTGCACAGAGATTCATTTAAGGTATTTCATATTAATTTTTTCAAAGTACAATTCCTTTTCTGCTTGAAGATGCTGCTATTTCTCCTGATAATATAGATTTTCAGTACTTTGAGTAGGTTCTTCCAAGTCCTATAACAGCACCTATTATTGATTAAATCCACAATGTGACACCACACCTTCCAGAAGACATAAGTAACAGGCAGTAATTCAACCTATGCTAAAAATAGGCCAGGATGTTGACATTCATATTATATTATACTACGTATACTTGAGAGAAACAGTTAAATATTTAGCAAAACAATCATAAGTGGTTGTTGTTTATTCTTTTTGTAGAAAAAAGGTAAAGAGAAGATGAGATAAAAAGACAGACTCCTGAAGGACTTAGTATTTTACCTAATAGGTCCATTTTTCCATACCATTTCATGTATTAAAAGCCAAGCACACAGTACAAGCTTGCCTAGCACTCCCAGCAAAAAGTACAGTTCTTCAAAAAATATAGAGTTTCTGAACCTTCCACTCAAGCAGCAAGACCAAAATAGAAAGCTACACCATCTGTTCCTGTAACATTCTTTTTTAACAGACTAGAGTCAAGGCTGAACCTTTTTGCCGGATATCTGTACTTAGTAGAACTTGCCAAGACCCCGAATGTGTTCACCATGAAATGTGAACTGTTATGGTCATAAATATATCACTCCTACTGCTATAGAAAAAGATTTTCACTTATATTAACGAAGAAATGTAAATTATCTCATAGCATTAGGGATCATACTCTGAACATTCCTGTGGTCCCTTTCAGTGAGGGACCAGTCACAGTAGGCTGAAAGCAAACTGAAGACTCAATGTGAATCGCAGCACAGCTATTTTCTCTATTGCCTCAATTCTTTTGCAGGGCACGTACACAAGCACATGTTAAAATGCCAAAAAGGTTGGTTTTGTGAACTGCCAAAATTCAGGAGAAATCCTGTAAGATATAGAGTTTTCCTCTGCTTCTGCATGAATACAGATATGAATAGATTTATGCTTTTGGGGCTTGTTACCTACCCTTAATGTCCATTAATTCACTGAATTAATGTCCTTAATTCACTGGCAAAGGCTCTGACTGCACCACCCAAGTCTTGGAAGGCGGACGCAGGGACTGTGAGAATGAAGACCCCAGACCCACTGTAGGAGAGGATCTGGTTCGAGACCATCTTAAAAACCTAAACGTACACAAGTCCATGGGACCTGATGACATCCATCCGTGGGTCCTGAAGGAGCTGACGAATGAAGTTGCTAAGCCACTGGCAATCATATTTGAAAGGTCATGGCAGTCAGGTCAAGTTCCTGATGACTGGAAAAAGGGAAATATAACCCCCATTTTTAAGAAAGGAAAAATGGATGACCCAGGGAATTACAGACCAGTCAGTCTCACCTCTGTGCCTGGCAAACTCTTGGAGCAGATTCTCCTGGAAGGCATGCTAAGGCACATGAAAAACAAGGAGGTGGTTGGTGACAGCCAGCATGGCTTCACTAAGGGGAAATCCTGCCTGACCAATTTGGTGGCCTTCTATGATGGGGCTACGGAACTGATGGACAGGGGCAGAGCAGCTGACGTCATCTACCTGGACTTGTGCAAAGCGTTCGACAGTGTCCCACACAACATCCTTGTCTCTAAATTGGAGAGATGTCAATTTGATGGGTGGACCACTTGGTGGATAAAGAACTGGCTGGATGGTCACATGCAAAGAGTTGTGGTCAATGGCTCGATGTCCGGCTGGAGACCAGTAGCGAGTGGTGTCTCTCAGGGATCGGTGTTGGGACTGGTCTTGTTCAATGTCTTTGTTGGTGACATGGACAGTGGGATTGAATGTGCCCTCAGCAAGTTTGCCGATGACACCAAGCTGTGTGGTTCAGTTGATATGCTGGAGGGAAGGGATGCCATCCAGAGGGACCTTGACATGCTTGTGAGATGGGCTGATGCCAACCTTATGAAGTTGAACCATGCCAAGTGCAAGGTCCTACACCCGCGTCAGAGCAATCCCAGGCACAGCTACAGGTTGGGCAGAGAAGAGATTCAGAGCAGCCCTGTGGAGAAGGACTTGAGGGTGTTGGTCGATGAGAAAATGAACATGAGCCGGCTTCAGTGTGCGCTCTCAGCCCAGAAAGCCAACTGTATCCTGGGCTGCATCAAGAGGAGCGTGACCAGCAGGTCAAAGGAGGTGATCCTGCCCCTCTACTCTGCTCTCGTGAGACCTCACTTGGAGTATTGTGTGCAGTTCTGGTGTCCTCAACATAAAAAGGACATGGAACTGTTGGAACAAGTCCAGAGGAGGGCCATGAGGATGATCAGGGGACTGGAGCACCTCCCGTATGGAGACAGGCTGAGAAAGTTGGGGCTGTTCAGCCTGGAGAAGAGAAGGCTGCGTGGAGACCTCATAGCAGCCTTCCAGTATCTGAAGGGGGCCTACAAGGATGCTGGGGATGGACTCTTCATCACGGACTGTAGTGACAGGACAAGGGGTAGTGGGTTCAAACTTAAACAGGGGAAGTTTAGATTGGATATAAGGAAGAAATTCTTTTCTGTGAGGGTGGTGAGGCAGTGGAATGGGTTGCCCAGGGAGGCTGTGAATGCTCCATCCCTGACCGTGTTCAAGGCCAGGTTGGATGAGGCCTTGGGTGGCATGGTTTAGTGTTTAGTGTGAGGTGTCCCTGCCCATGGCAGGGGGGTTGGAACTAGATGATCTTAAGGTAATTTCCAACCCTAGCTCTTGTATGATTCTATGATTAATGTATTACTGTTCATTAAAGATATAGAGGTGTTATACGAAAGGAAAAATACCTTTTGGATCATATGGATATAAAAATGTGTATGCTAGCATATGTAGGGAACAGCTGGCAGATGCCTTCTAGGTCCCATCTGCTAATTTGGTTACGGAACCCAGCCCAGGAAAGGGCATTTTAGCAGCATCTTCCCTCTCATCGTAGCACCAACCAGTCTGACACTTAGGACATCCTTCTTGAGGGTTACCATGGGAATGAGGGTCTCTAGTCATGCCTATGGATTTTTAGACTCTCTGTAGTTCCTGAGGTCTTTTTTAATTAGTCCTCTACTGCTTCTTGTCTGGCAGGCCTAAAGGTACTCATATTTCTCTGCTGGCAAGGCCTCACAGCTGTATCCCCTGTTGCTGCCACAGTCCCCAACAACCTCTTGATTTTAGCTCCTCTGGTAGGCGCTCCCATTTGCAGGCGGCTCTTGCTGTGGCAAGCTTCCTGTTCTGGGAGAATAATCCATCTCCATTCTCTTCCACCTACATGTACCTCAGCTACACAGCTTAGAGTCAGAAGAAGCAATTGGAGAAAACTAATTATTTGATTATGATCTAATAAGGAAGAAGGAATGCTACCAGCAACACAGTTGGATGTCGTTAACCATAAATCTTCAGACATTCTGTAAAAAAAGCAAAACTCCCTCTACTTGTGAGGCCTCTACACCTTGATCGAAGGCAGACACTTAATCCTTGTATATGTATCTATCACTTTAACACTCAGACATCTCCTAGGCAATTTCCATCGTATTAATAGGTAAATTAATGTATCCAATATTCAGAACTGAACTGGAAACACAAAGTATACTGGAGCACTCAGGTTTTGCTTCTTCTGGAGCTTACGTTTTATTAGGATGAAAATAGATGCTCATATTTAAGGTTCCTGAGAACTCGCATTCCCTCTTATCGTTCCTCATTCTGGCCCTGAAACATTTAGACATCTTTTTTTGCAGATAACTCCATTTTTTAGTCTCCTGTTAGGTACACAAATTGGTACCAGTGAAACTATTTTCATCTGGATACTGAGATTTCTGGGAGTATAGCCAACTAGGACATGGTAATTCATGGATGTGAATTCCTTACAAATTATACTTTTTTCACCAGTTGAGAGGATGGCCCTATGTATTTGCAGTTTGTCCAAAACAGAAATTACGAGGTGTGTACTCACTAAGAGAAAATTAATTTACTTTTTGGGCTATTGAGCTAACTTGCATGTATGAAAATCTTTACCTACTCTTCAATGGTAGGTAAAAAGAATACATACTTTGTTGAATATGCACAGAGGTTTTTTTTAAACCCTTGTAATGACTATCCAGTTAACGGATAATTCTTCTGGAATATGTGAAACCTACATGAAATAAACAACATGAAATTACTGAAGTTCTTTACTTTGATACCTTGTCACTTCACAGCTGCAAAATCCATTTCAAAAAGCTGCTGTTTACACTCAAAAACATTACCTCCTGCATATATAGGATGCAGGAAGCATCACTATGTCCCAATGACATCTTCCCACGCCAATCTGCTAATTACAAGAAAAACAGCAAGACTGAAATATTCGAGTATCTGAAAAACTCCCCAACTGCAATCAACATGAGAATGAGACAGTAAAAGCCATCAGATAACCTTTAATACATTTCTTAGGTCACTGATAGGCTTTCACAATGTAAACTGTGACTACCAGTACTGTAATGTAGGACAAGATCTGAAAAACACAAAGGAGGTAAAATTTCTAACAGCAATTTTACAGGGTTTTTTCAACAGTCTGGGAATAAGCATTCAGTTCCAGTTTTGTTTTTATTTAGCTATAGTAAAATAAAGCTTTTAAGATAGTAAGAGAGTGTGGGGGTGGATAGAAAGTAAGCCAGAAAAATTAATACTGAAAAATCCTTGAAAGATAATCATAAAAATTTCTTCAAGTTTATGGTATATGCCAAAAAAGTGAGGTTGTATGAAACGATCACGTGCTAATGATCAAAAAAGATCCCCTAGAGCTACCATGGCATTGATTTATTTGAAATGACTGTAAGTACCTATAGCAAACTTCAGTTCTCAGGTCATTGATCCTGACAGGATACCCCGCTCAACAAAAGATTACGAAGATCAGATTGATTTTTGCAAGGCATCGTACAACTGACATTCCATCATGTGGAGCCCAGAGAGTAGAGCACAAGCTGCCTGCAGTGAAGTCTGGGTTTAGATGTTGTAGCACATAGCTTTCAGTATTTCTAATCTATCTAGTAAAAAGGATTGAAATATGAAAGTTCTTAATGAAAGAAGAATAGTGATTATAATCCTTGATACTTTACCCTGAAACTGCAGGACAGTAATAAGAAAACAAAAATGCTGTGTAATTTTCAGATACTATGTGCAAGTAAACCTCAAAGTTACAAAATCTGTATTGATGTAATCTGTGGCTGAAGAAATTAAAGATTTTCAACAGCATATATGGATACAGAATGGTAAAGGAGAATTCTATGAATACAGAAGGTAAATGAGAAAGGAGAAAGGAGAAACCCCAGGACTGAGGGTTTCAAAAGGTGCCATGAGTCTTTGAACACGATCCAAGGTTCCAAACAGCAACTTCATCCAAATCTCTCCCTAGAGACTGGGGATTGTCCCCTGGAAGAATGTGCATTTGTGAATATTTAAACCATATTTTTTCTGCTTCCAGAGGGAGAGAGATAAGGGATGATTTTGTCATTTTGCCCAGCATGAAAACAGACTGAGCAAGTGGACTTTCACTATGCAACTGCAGTGCTGATGCTTTGAGGGACTTACAAATTAGAATGTCTCTACAAGGCACTTCCAAAACTGAGTACTGCAGGAAAGCTACTCAATAAACCGGCTACATGTATCTGGAACTGCATATTGTAACAACTTGTGAAGACTTTTTGTTGACTGGGATGGAACTGTGATAAATACATTAAATTTCTGTTGCTACCAAGTATTACAGATTAGCAGGGCAAGACTTTGTGATGCTAAAAAGGTGCCCCTTTGATAGTGCCCTTTATGAAAATACACAACTCCGACTCACAGCTACCCTGATCTTCCTCTGAATTGTGATTCTGGAAAAAGCATAGCCTTTTTAAGGTAACACTGAGGAAGCAGAGAAGCAACTGCTGCAAGAGATGCAAATGCTGTGTACTGAGGTTTGAACTGCATCAATTCATTCAGTTTAAAACAACTGAATTTTTAAGAATCATCATACTAAATTTATTTCATTTAACTTCTCCTGTGTACTACTAGCTTCCAAGGCAAATGCAGAATAATTTTTCTGTCATTTAGACCTACAGCTACAGCTCTAATGAAGAAACCTTGTGAACTTTATAATTTGGTAATAATACCTTAGCAATTCTATTTCCAGAAGAAATTCTAGATGAAGATTGTGCTTCTTTTCATGATGGACCTTTTCGGGGGTTTTTTATTTGCTTGTTTTTTTGTGTTTTTTTTTGTTTGGTTTTTTTTTTTTTTTTTCTTTTTTCTGCAGTATTTAAGGGTATAATTGTGCCTATACATTTCCCTAAGGGTTTGGCTTGAAACATTTTCTGTTCCATCTCTATTGGAATGATTTACTGCCAGAATCAAAAAATTCACAGCCCCAATCTGCAGCTACAGTCTAATAATTCTTTCACACTGCAAATGTAATGTCTCTTTGCTTATATCCAATGTGGCACTAAAAATATTTTCAAGATGATTTATGTACATAATACACATCAATATATGAAATATGTCTCTTTAATTTGTGAAACAATATTCTCTTCTAAATATTTTAACTTTTGGAACATTTTAGTTGGTTCAGTAGAAGTCAAGACACAATTTGACATTGGTCTATGTTTATCATATAAAAACTACTGCACTGATTTATCTTGAAATTCTGAATGCCTGTTATAACTTGAGTTATTGTAGTGCTTTTTCCAGGGCTACTGGTATCAGACAGTTGTTGGTGGACTATACTTGGACTGTATTATTTTAAGATCATTCAACTGTCAATTTTTAAACTGTCAAAGTGTTAAGTTTTATTGCATATTGTTAAAGAGAGTCTCTTCCAGCAGCAATTTTTTTTTTTTTAACTGTCTCCTACTTCTATACATTTTTACATTAATTTGCAAGGGGGGTCATAATCCATGCTATTTTTATGTTGTTGTGATTAAAAATATTTTAAAATAATGTTGACTTAAAGAGCTGTCAAATTACTGAGTCCACAGCCGGTCAGCATATAGATTGGCTTTTCTACTGTGCTGTAGCTGATACTCCATTACTTGATTGAATGCAAATAAAACCAGCAAAATAAGCATCCAAGGCTTATTATTTCATTTTGAAATTCTTCTTAGCTCTGCAAAAATCAACAGACACACTGCTATTGATACTGATTTCACTGGGATAAACATTTTTCTCCTAAGAAGCAACTATGATGAATACTTGGGTATCTTGTATTCATCTTTTTCTCAATTTATATTTCACACTGCATAAAACTTCATTAAAGAAATCTCCATCCTTCCAACAGTAAAGAGCTAGATAAAATATTCCTTGATGTACATTCCTCCTGTTAATGCCTCCATGATCATGAAGGAAGTTGGGGACTATCCAAAAAGGCAGGACTACAGAATGCACTTCTCACCTTCCCCACCATAAACACAATTGGATTCAGTATGTTTAAGAAGTGCACAGCCAGCTTTGCAGCAGCAGAAAGGACAGTCATTGCTCTTTGCCTTCTAAAGGATAATAACCTTCCTGGGGAATAACAGAACTAAGTTGAAGCCTTTAAGATGCTGTCATGGGTAACAGGAGAAAAAGGCAGGGTTGTTCAGGATAAAAGAATCATAGCAGAAGTATTGTTGTGTAAAGAGGATGCACAGAAGGAAGAAGCTATGCCTAACATCAACATGTTCCAAAATCTGCCATGTGGCATGGAAGGAAAACTCTCTAGCAGTACCATCAGTTTAGGTCACATAGTATGAAGGAGCTTGAATGTTTCTGTGGCTTGTATTCTACTCTGTAAGTTCCTTCTTATCCAAATTTAGCATAGACACACAAAGGATAACTAGGTAACACATGATGCAACATGTCCTTTGGGATGCTGGCAAGGTGGGGACAAGTAATGCTTTTTATTAAATATCTGTCAATATAAGGACAATCACAGCGTGTGGAAAAAAATAAGTCACTGTCAGAAGTCAATTTTAACCACATTATGAAACTGTATTATTTTAAAATAAATAATTATACTTGAGATTGGCTTCAGAGTCTGTCAGAAGATGATGTTGACAAAAACATTTGTCCTGGTTTCGGCTGTAACAGTTCTTTTTCTTCCTAGTAGCTGGTGCAGTGCTGTGTTTTGGCTTTAGTCTAAGAACAACGCTGATCACACATCTATATTTTAGTTGTTCCTAAGTAATGCTTACTCTGATCAAGGGCTTTTCAGTTTCTCATGCTCTGCCAGTGAGGAGGGGCACAGGAAGCCGGGAAGAAGCAGAGACAGGACACCTGACCCGAACTAGCTAAAGGGGTATTCCATACTGTCCTGGGTTCAGCAGTAGCAGTCAATTTTCTCCTTCTTAGTAGCTGGTGCAGCGCTGTGTTTTTGACTGTTCGACCTGGGAACAGTGCTGATAACACCGATGGTTTTAGTTACTGCTCAAATGTTTAGTCTGACCAAGGACTTTCTGAGCCTCATGCTCTGCCAGGGAGGAGGGGAAGCTGGGAGGAAGCAGAGACAGGACACCTGACCCAAACTAGCCAAAGAGGTATTCCATACCACAGCACGTCATGCCCGGGATGTATTTGGGAGTTGCCCGGAAGGGGATTTCGCTGCAGGGTGGGGTCGAAATATTGGTCAACGGGTCGTGAGGTGTTGCATTCTCTTCCCTTGTTATTTCCTTTATCATTATTATTATTGGCGGTAGCAGTAGTGATTTGTGTTATACCTTAGTTACTAAACTGTTCTTATCTCAACCCGTGGGAGTTACATTCTTCTGATTCTCCTCCCTGTCCCTCCGGGAGTGAGGGGAGGAAGTGGGGGAGTGAGTGAACGAGCTGTGTGGCTGGGTTTAAACCACAACACATACCACAGCATGTCATGCCCACTATATAAACTGGGGGGAGTCACCCAGAAGGGATCGATCACTGCTCAGGTTGGGCTGAGTATCGGTGGGTGGTGTGTAATGGTATTGTGCATCACTTGTGTTTTCTGATCTTTCATTTCTTCTCTTATCATTATTGTTATTGTTGATATCCTTTCTATTATCACTATATTGTATTTTATTTTAGTTATTAAACTGTTCTTATCTCAACCTGTGGGTTTTACCTTCTCTCGATTCTCCTCCCCATCCTGCCTGGGGAGAGGGGGGAAGAAGAAGGGAGTGAGTGAGGAGCTGTGTGGTTCTGAGTTACCGGCTGGGCTTAAACCATAACAACAGTAAGATGCAGATTTTTTTTTTTTTTTTCAAGAAAATATATTTTTTAATCTTTTTTTCTCCCGTGTCACCTTTCCTTCCTCTGGAAATATCCCCCTCTCTAATTGGAACGTTTGTAATTAATATGTGATTCTTCAGGTAAAAATATTTTTGAAATTAATGCATAAAGTTAGGCACATAAGTCTGTATTTATAAATCTAAATCAAAATACCTTGACTTCAAAAGGAGCTGGAAATGGGTGTTTGCATTTCCCTTTATTTCTAGAAATGGGTCTGCTTTTCAGTTAGAGATATACCTGTGATTTAGAAGCTCAGATTTAGGTACTGACAAGGCATAATCTGACACACCACAGCTTTCTTCAGTGAATATGAAACCCAAACTCACAAATAAAACTGCTGCATTGATTCACAATAAATAGGTTAATTTGCCAAGAGACACACTAGAGCTATTCTTCTGTTCTGAGAAAATCAGAAGGATGCAACTTTTAGCAAAGTTGGGGAAAACACTGGCATGAAAACAGTTCTTGCTACAGGCAAAATAATTTTAGTTTTGGCAGGTTTACAGAAAAGCAAGTCAGTTACATTTTCACCTCAGGTGGTTTGTGGTATGAAAAAGACAGTTCTTGCAGATGGAAAACTGTCATTACATGAGGACAAGCTGTTTGCTGAGGGAAATGGAAATATTTTGCTCTCTGTCAAACCTGTGAATATTGGAGAGAAAATCTGTTTTCATATAGGAATACTCAAAATGGAAGCTGATAGTTTAATGGAGTTCTACTTGACTGAAAGTGTGGCTCACCAGGCTGGTCTCTGGCCAACTCGTGCTTCTGCTATTACACAAAGTTACCATAAATTTTCAGTGATGAGTTGCATACACAAGAAAACAGTAGTGTGGACCTAGAGATTCTTTCTGATAACCTCAAATAGATCTTTTGAGCTAAGCAAAGGCACATAACTGTGGAACGATATCACCAAAGCAAAGACTGTGCATCACATCTCCCACAGAAAGTGCAGCTGTTGTCCACTCAGGATACTCTGGAGTACTTTAGTTCTGCTGTAAACTGCCCATCATCAATGACCACTGATGCAGAAAGAACTGTAAAGAGGGCATACAAACAGGTGGAGAGCTGCTAGAAAATCACGTGCAGTTCATTGCCTTTCCCCTGCTTCCTCTTTGGAAGCAAAGCAAGGTTGTGGAAGTACTATCTGTTGCCACTGCATGTTACCATGTGAAATCAATCAGTAGGTGGAGAGCAGTAGAAGAAAAAAGTCTTCAGTGATGTATCTGATGACATCTTTGAAAGGAACCACTAGTATTACCTTGAATAGGGCAGAGTCATCAGATCCAAGATTTACACAGATTAAGGTTGCAAACCCCAGAATTTTAGCATATATGTATGTAAATCAGACAATTTATCAGGGGAAATTGATCCAGCCAGGAAATATTGACCTTCTCAGCAAAAAATCCAGACTTAAAGATAAGTAAAATGCAAGATATGTAGCCCAGCAGAATATTCAATTAAGAGAGTTTTATTTATATTGGACTGAACCAATATTTCTGATTTTTTTTTTCAAAATTTGTTTGTGCCTACCATACCAGCTTAATTCGGATTTACTCTTTGCTCCCAGGCTCTGGTCTTATCATCATCCACATCCCCTGCAGTCCCTTTTGTGACAAAACCCACACAGCAATTAGTTTATGCAGGGGTGGTAGGGATAAGCCTCTGTGCCTGCCATGCTGAACAGCTCCCCAAGCCTATCCTGATAATCCCTACATTTCTGTATGTCCACTCACACCTTCCTTCACCAGCAAATGAAACATACATTGACAAAGCTATAAGACCATTTTTGCTGATGCACAGCAGCATGCTCTTTATTTTACATGATAGACTACAACACCAAAAAGCAAATTAAATTTACCTTTCTCAGAGCACTGACACAGGCCCATATGATCTTACAGTAAGATCAGAGAAAAGCAGTCCTATCTCCATCTCTTATGAGCTTGGCCAGAAGGGTAATGGCCTCTGTGGGCCACTCAAAAAGTGTACCTTTAGGCATTCACTCACACAGAAAATGTGCTTCCACAATGCTATGCTGCACCAGATAGGTGTACAACTATTTGGGAAAAGCAGGCTGGCATCTACCACAGCTTCTTCATTTGCCTCTGCCTGGTATAGGAAGAGGAAAGTATAGGAAATGGTTGCCTCCAATGAAGTCTCTCCCAAAAAACACTCGCCATGGGGAGCAAGACAAAATTTAGGCCTTCTGATCAGGCTTTTGTTCCCTTGCTTCAAAAGAAATGTGTATTAAAACACACCTGATATCTTTGCAACCCATCAGACAAGACAGAAGGCTGCACTGCAGAGGGAAGAGCCACTTCTGTTACCACCAATCTCCCATAGCCTCTCTAACTAATGCACTAGCAATGCACTGAGGATGTTTCCAAATAACAACCAGCGACCTGGTTGGCTCATATCATCATCCACTGAGCACACAAGCATGCACCTGCAGCAGAAACACTAGGGCAAACAAATCTCACAGCAGATACTGTCCAGTTAGGTATGCATTTATTCCCCTGCATGCAGGAATAACACTTCCAGCATTAAAGAAACACTCAAAGCATAATAAAACTCAGTAAGGCTGTGAACTGGAAGGTCTAGCTCTAGTTATCTAGTATCAATGTATTTCACATAAAGAAATTTTATGATAGGCAGATAATCAGGGATACAAGGCATTACAAGGAAAAGTGTGAGCAGGCTGTGATGGTTAAGAGAGCTTGGAATTTTATCAATTTAGTAAATATCCCAGTGAACAAGTAAGATAAAACCCATATAAAAACAAAGGCTTTAATCAGAAGAATTTTGCTTTAGGTTTATATTACCATCCAAGATGGGTCATGGATCATGTCACTGGGATGGGAAGAAGAGACTCAGTGGCTAAGTACTAGCAAAAACTGCTTCAAGAAACAGCTGCTAAGGAAGCTCTGAAGAGGTGACCTTGATCTGGTCTTGAGTAGTATCCAGGATCTGACCGAGAATCACACAGTTAAAGAGCATGCATAGCAGTGTGAATAGTCTAAAGGCCAAGAGACCTAGACACCATTTTGGTAACATAATGCAAAACCCATCACCTATTAAGGAAGACTTAGGGAATTGGTGCACATTGCTTTTATTTTCTGCAAAAGGGGTAGAGCTGTCTCAAATAAGCAAGTAGTCACTAAGGACTGCATCTGTGTTTACCTCTCTTCTATGTCTATAAACAGAGGTTAGCACCATTCCTAGGCTTCCTTTTGCTTCTCAGAGCCAGTAAAAAGGGTCTCAGTAGCTAGCACATACCACAGCAAAACTGCTGACCTCACTTGTAAATTTTATGCGAGACCAAACTTAAACAGAGTACGTGACAGCAGCATTTTGAGTAAATTGCAAAAGGATTACACAGATATGCAGTCTAAACCTACTGAGTAAGTTGAGAAATTTTATACAATCCAGTGCTTGCCCTAATAATGAATCATGAGACCAATGCCTATTTTTGCTTTCTCCTTATTTTTATAAGCTGACAAAGTTCAGTGCAACACTAAACCAACACATGTATTCTGGCATGTAATATGAAGGCTAACATAAACTTTTTTGGAAACTATCTCTTGAAATAGGCTGAATCGAGTACAATTTTTAAATCATCAACAATTGCCCATTATGATTTAATATTTTTCTATTAAGTGCCACGGAATTTCTTACAATTCAGTAAAATGAACAGCACATTAATTTCCTGCCCTTATGAGGCTTCATAGCCTTTTTTCATTACAACTAAAATCCACTCACACAATCCCCTCCCCAAGTATTATTCTTCTCTCCAAAAAATTCAAGTCCCATTACACCTTATTCATTGGTTTCTACCTGAAGGTTCAGATTTTTAAAGCTTGAGAGGAGTCAGACCCCACTTTGGAATTTTGCTTTAGTTTCATCTCTCACATCTGAATATCTGAGGAATGAAGTCCACGCCTAATGTTTTATGAGGTAACAGACTCAGCGGTACTGCTTGCTTTCTTCCAAATATCAGAAAAATCTTTTTACTCACACTTATAAAGTACAAACTTTATGAACTTTTCTTCACATCCTAAATTTCCTTTGATAGCTATAGCTATTTTACATTTTAAAAACAAGTTTCTACCACACCAAATACCTGTGTCTTAATAAGAGACATCTTCCTTTTGCTAATTGCTCTACTGCAATTTTCATTCTGCCATACGGATTCCCAGAAGACTTTCAGAGCCACTTTTCATGCTCTGCTAGCAGTGCTCTAATGCTCTACCACAAAATCACGGTAGTTTTTATCATCCTTTAGTCAATTTATAAAATCCTACAAGCGACAATTTGAAATACTGTTTACAAGATTAACCTGTAAAAGTACAGTATGTGCTTTGAAAAGGTCACAGAGAAGCTTTCCATTAAAGAAATCAATATGATCACAAATAGATCCTGAAGCCGTATTACCATTTTAATTGGCTGGCACAGCCTTTTCACAATTCCACCTCAATAGTGATATTAATTATAACTGTGACAGTACAAGGCTGTGGTAACACAAATGGGAAAATAATTATTACACACTGACTGGCTATCTTTTGCTACCACCCAAACATACCAAAGTTATTATATTAAATATCTGACATTGTTTTCTATTCAACAGATTCACCTCTTCCTTGAACTAATTTTGGCTTTCTGTTCTTCAGAATGTGATATTAAAAATATTAAATACAAGCGCTACAAGATGGAATTTAAAAATAAATTTAAAAAAAAAAAAAAAAAAAAAGAAGGAAAAAGAACCCAAACTCAACCCTACTTCAAAGCCACAATACTGAGCAGCATTAAGACTGGCTGGCTAAGGAGTGATGAACTTCTTTGCCCGCTTCCCTGAGAGATGCGAAGGCAGCTGCCATAACTGGTGAGCTGCAAAGTTGCTGAGAGCAGAGGACAAGTAAGGCTGCCTGTCCCCACTCCCCATTCTGGGCTCCTGTAAAGTGCCAGCCTCATTCGTTCTATTCTGGCTCCTTCTCCCAGTCTGTTTTGGTGGGGTTTTTTTTACAACTTCTTCTCACAGTCTTTGTCTCAAGTTCATGTCTGCTTTAATTTGTTTATTATGTTCATCTGTAGCATTTACACAGTACTTACCAAGTTACAGTTGCCTCTCACTATCATGTTCAATGTGTGTGTTTCCACTACATGTCACTGGCTCCTAGTTTTTGTCGTTAGCCGTGGTCTGCTTACTGCATCCCAAGCTCCTCTAACACACAAAAAACTCCACTTCCTTGTCTGTTACTCCTGTAACTTCAGCTCAAAGTTGCCAAACTCACTTGCCAAACTTCTTGTCCCTCCTCCCTGCCCCTCAGGTCAAGTGTCACCACTATTATTCCAAAATATTCCTTCTTTGTCCTTGGTCTGGCTCCAGTCCACTCTACATTCAAATTAGACATGCCAACCTCAAATCCACACAGCTTCATTACCAGCATGGGTGTTGCTGAAAGCATATAAGGTATATTCAAGAGCAGCTGGGGACAGCAATTACAAGAAAAGTTTGATTTACTACATGGGGACGGCATATGTGCTATCTAGTCAGACCTAGGAGTTATGAGAAGACAGTGCTTGCTGTGCTGCTCAGTAAGTTAATTGCACACAAGCTGGTCAGCACTGCAAATACAGAGGGATGGAGCATGATCAGCAAAGGCAGTCCTCAGAGCTTTCAATTTGCTCTGACATGTATGCAAAACTCCAGTTTTTATAAATGTAATTTGGCCATATTGGGGCAGATATTTTCATGAATAGGGGAAACTGACACCTCTTTACATTTCATATGTCTAATTGAAAACATGAAAATGTTAAAGCTTAGTAAATTATCTTGAACCTATTTCTAGCTGTAATTTTTTTTATAGTTATTTTTTATTCATCCAATTAATGAAAAACGTGAAATATAAAAGTAGTACTTAGCAACCAACAAAGAAAATGCCAACCCACCAAGTGAATTTGCACAAAGTTAAGAGAAACTGAAAGGGTTCTGAATACGCTCCAAGAAGAAGTGCGTGTATGTGTATATATATATATGTATGTATATACATGTACATAGTGTTGCCTGTATCTTAATTTGAAATAATCAACCTCTCTGTACTCTTTAGGGGGGGAATAGTATTTGCTTCTAAAAAATAAAGGTTTCGCCATGTCCCCAAAACAACTAAACATACTCTGTGATTATGTAAGGTGTACTTTTAAAGTCATACAGAATTCCTTAATGTTTTTGGACACTATGAACACAAACAGATTAAAAAGTAGGATTTGTCTGATACCTTGTATCTGTAGGCTCTGTGCTGGAGATAGCAGACTATATTTAGAAAGAGAAGGAACGGTTAGACATTAAAATTGAATTTAGAAATGAATCTGAGGATCCATAGCTGACATTTGAAATTGCATAAAAGCATCATACAGGAGAAAATTATTAAAGAATAACTTTTGCATATGAAAACAATGTCTGCTGGTTCTATGAATAGTCAGGAATAAGATGACAGAAAACATCCCTGACTTGAAACACTAATTTTTGTCCTCAAATCCAGATTTGTCAATTAACAAGAGAGATTTAGGATGCAGCGATACCTCAGCAAATGGTTAGAAAATAAGTGTACATTTCCAAAAGAAACTTATTTCTCATCCCCATGAAGACATTTTGAATAAATGTTTTACTTCAAGGATATTAGCAACCTCTTTAGGAGGAACCTTTGCCTGCCCAAGGCTCCATGCCAACCTGCTACGTTCAGCCACAATTTGTTCTAGTGTAGGCAATGCAAATAAACAAGCATGTCCATTGGCACTTGGGAACTTTATTGAATTTTCCTCATTGTCAGAGAAGTGTTAGAAAATCAGAGAACTTATTCACTGTGCAAACATGGGCAAGCATGGGCATAATCAGGACATTCTGGGGAGAGGGGAGGGTGGAAATGAGGTATTTCTCTAGTTAAGATGAACAAAATGCAGAAGCTGTATTTCCTCTTCCCAAGATGCAGAGCTCTATGCATCCTAAACAGAAAGGAGAACAATAGTAAAATAAGTCCCTGTTTTGCTTTCTGAAATACAGCATTTTCATTGTTAACTTATTTCTTATTTGGGCTCTTTCTGAGAACACTCCCTCATTAAAATGAGTAGTGATTTGTCAATGGTCTGCACTGGTGAAAGATATTTTGTTTAAACATTACTCTTATTTGAAAGAAAACCCAATTAAGCAGATATGTTGATTCATACAGCTGACATTTTTAATGTAGACTTCACTTACACCCATTTCTATTTGCAGTGCCATTTTCTAATAACTGCATTTTAAAGCCTAAACCAAAATCTAACCATTAAAATTTCTTTTTATACAAAGTTATGGAAACTAGCAGTTTGCCTTTATATAATGCAGGTATCATCTTCAGGGTGCCCTTACCAATTTATGCATATCTTCAAAAGCCCTTCGAAAGAGTCTTTTTCCCTGTATTGTGTTTATGTATATATTTCAGGTTAAATATTGGTTGCATAAGCATAGCTAAATTCAGTTACATGCAGAAAAAGTCAAGTTAATCTTAGAAGATTTCTGTCTTGTACAGGAAGCTGTATCCACAGCTGGGTTCATACTTCACCTGCTTGAGTTTTGAGAGTCTTGCTGTGTAGAAACTTTGCAAAACCATGTTGCTCAGATTTTGTTTATAATGATCAGGCCACTCTCCATGACCCAGAAGAAAACTCATGTAAAATAGAACATGCCATTCAGTTTTCAACTATTCGATATACAGGAATTGAGGTTACAAAATATTAAGTGAACGATTGCTAAGATGATGTGGGGAAGTGAGAGTCTGTCTTAGGAGACAAAATAGTGTGCAGTAAAATAATAAAGCATGGTATGAATAAGCACTTGGGGCTTAGCCCAAAGGAGAGATAACAGCCATTTACATTTAAGGACCATACACTGCTTATTCCAGGGAACATTTTTTATTTCCTTCCTCCATCTCAGGAGTACATGAAAGGCTGAATCAATCAATCAGGCCTGAGCAGAGCTATATTACTGATTAAACCTTGCTTTTAGTATAGAACTCAGCCTGAAGAAACCTGACTTCTTAATGAAGTTTCACCATAACCCTCAAAACAGTGATTCTCCCCCTTTGCTCTCCTGTGATCCCACCTGCAGTACTGCATTCAGCTCTGGGGGCCCCAGCATAAGAAGGATGTGGACGTATTGGAGCAAGTCCAGAGGAAGGCTATGAAGATGTTCAGAGGGCTGGAGCACCTCTCCTATGAAGGCTGAGAGAGTTCAGCTTTTTCAGCCTGGAGAAGAGAAGGCTCCAGGGAGACCTTATAGCCACCTTCCAGTACCTAAAGGGGACCTACAAGAAAGCAATAAAGAGACTTTTTGCAAGGGTATGTAGTGACAAGACAAGGTGGAATGGCTTTAAACTGAAAAAGGATAGATTTAGACTAGATAAATGGAAGAAATCCTTTACTGAAAGGGTAGTGAGGCACTAGAACACGTTGCCCAGAGAAGTCGTGGAGGCACCATCCCTGGAAGTGTTCAAGGCCAGGTTGGATGGGGCTTTGAGCAACCTGGTCTAGTGGAAATTATCCCTGCCCATGGGAGGGGGGTTGGAACTAGATGATCTTTACCACAAGAGGGAAATGTTGTGCAAGGTTAACAGTTTTTAATCAGTGAAATTTTGCCACATGGGCAGCTGATACTGTGGGCCACTGTAAAAGTTCAGCAAGTACCGTGAACACAGCGTCCCTTTGAGACATTTGAGAAAAAAAAACAAACCAAACCAAAAAACTTCTGAAAGGTCTGGGTATTTCCAAGAAGCAGCTTTACAGGAAACAAAAATTTCTATATTGATTCAGCAGACTATAAGGAAAGAAGACCTTTAACTGAAGTGATGCTTCAGCATACAGACACTATTTTCTCTAAGCCAGTGAAGATACTGCAGCATGAGAGCATCAGTTCTGTGAAACTGGGGAAAGGCCTCTCCTTAGAGGCCTTGTTCCACCAGATTAAATGTGAAGATGGAAAAACCTGCCCAGAGGCAGGCAAACATCAAGGAATGGCAGAGAGAAGAAATGTGATGACTTATTTCTTGAGACTTTTGATGACTTCCTCTTCCCCGAGCCACCACATCTGAAATTATGCTAACAATACAGTAGCTGCTTTTTACATTGAATGTTTTAGTAAAACCCCCAGTATTTCTCGATTAGCTTGTGGAAGGTACCTAGCTTGTCTGTTTCTGACAAGAAGGAACCAGCCTTGATATTTATTCCTTTCAGTCTCATATTCTTAGGAGTTACACATTTCAGCAGCAGTTCCTACACATTGATTTCCTACAATTATTTCATAAGAAGCTGATACTAATCCAATTGAAGTAAATGGAATTATTTCAATGGCCTCCTCCTGACATCCATCCATGCCCTAAATTCGTTAATAACCAAAGGAGGACTATTTCTATAGCACTGTAGGAATAGATTCAGGGAGTAAAATCATCTCCTTTCAGCATTTATTATACTAACAATTTGGCTCTGGATTTCCTCAATGGATTAATTTAAACACTAAAATTTAAGATACCACCACTAAATTGCCTTAAAAGATGGAGGTACTAGGTCATGAAGAACCCAAAGAGAATACAATTTAGGAGACTTCCTTTCTCCAGACTAGTTTCATAAGACTGTTTTGTAAGTGCAGATTCTATCAATTAGGCCTGTATCATAAGCATGCAGTCTAATTTAGATAAGCAAACTAAAGTTGTACTTTGCTCAGAAAGAGATCACTATAGCAGCTAAGATACTATTTTAAGTCTGAGAATTTCTGGACCTTGTGTGAGCCACTGCTACACTAATAACACTCGAACAATAACACAGTGTGTCTGGGAGGTGCAAAGAAAGTCTAAGTGATGATCATAGAGATCTTAACACTAAAAAATGTTCAGGGAAAAAAACCAAACACCCAAACAAAACAAATATAGGACACATTTCAACATCTGATGACTGAACAAGACAATGTTTTTATAATGCATCTGTATTTTTAGGATACTTGCCAACCTATTAATGATGTTTTTATACTAAGATGACTGTTTTCTCTAGGTACTCTGGGTAGAACAAGCAACCTTTCAAATGGGATTTTTATATAAACCAGCACAGAAGGGGAGCACAGAAGCCACACGAACCATTAGTCCAGGTAAAACCCACTCCCTCTTCCGAAGTAGATCAAAAGCCTCTGAAGCTGAGGGCTGCAAAGGAGGCTGGAATGAGCAGGGAAGGTGCAGCAGTGAACTGTTTACTCTTAGGCCAGAACTGGACAAGCTCTCACGTGCTGGTGGCCCATGAAGAAGCAAGTGCATAAGAAGGAGCGAAAGAGGGCATCCTATCCTGTGCATAGCTAGTCCAGGTAGTAAGTGTGGATGGGGAAAAGAAAGGTCATCCCAGGAAGCTAAAAAGGGGAGGAAGTTTATCCCCGATTTCAGCTCTGATTCAGAAAGGGAAGCTCGGAAGTCTAGGCTTGTGTTATCTCAGTGTGTGTTGCTTTTACCTGTAAACAAGCCCACAAGTTGATGAATGAAAATACAGTCATCATCATCAAATAAACACAGCCTAGGGCTGTCAGGAACCTTTAGATGTCATTTGGTCCACCCCTGTATAGAAAAGTGGAAACAACTGCTCCCGAGAGAGATTTGTCTCGTGTATCTTACAGGCTTTCACAGGACCCAGCCAACTGAGGTAGATATTTTCAGTGTTTGTTTATCCCTGCTGAAAAACTTAACACCTTTTCCTAGCATGGAACCTTAGAATAATCCTAATCTCACACTTAATTGAGAGTAGAATTGGTTTTTATTCTATAAAAACCAAACCAAGTTGCACATTATATGCTTGCATGAATTATTGGCTGGAGGGTACTGTAACAAAATTACAAAAAAAGTGTATGCGGATCAGACAGAAGTTTCCATATTGTTTCTAGAGGGAAACATTATGGTCTCACATTAAAGCAGAGAAATAAATGAGCAGGGCAAAGGGAAGTGGGAGCAGACCTACTGTCAAACAGCAGATGAGAAAGCCTGGCTTTTCACACCCCAGGAAATAGTGTCTAGTACAGTTAAAAAGCTACAAAGAAAAGTGGCTATCAACTTGCATGATGGAGATGACTAAGACAAAATTAAGATAATGTCTTTTCTATACTTTCAGAGCTCAGTACTGTTACTGGTGAAAGTTACTTAAAACGCACACCTTCCTCCCAGCTTTCCCAGATCAGCAGACCTGAATAAAATTTCATCCAGTCCCAGAGCTGAAAAATGAGCAAAGATTTAATGGACCCTTCAAATGAAACAGCTGCATATGCAAACTTATATAGAGAATCACCTTGAAGAAATGATTAAACACTGGTAATGGTTTAGAATAATCCCCCATATAAGGTTTTGTTGGTTTTGATTAAAGCATAAAATGTTACCAATGTAGGGTGAAAAGATGTTCTCCTCAAGAAAGCATTATTTCCGTAAGTTAATCATGAAAGGTACAAATATTGGCACAGATTTCAAAATATGCCCTTCATTTGTGCAGTAACATATTTGTATGGCAGATTCTGCCAAGGCAGAGAAGGAAAGAAGGAAAACAAGAGAAAACATGTTATCAAAAGGACAAGATGTCCCCAGACCTCTAATGCACTTTGCTAGAACCTAGAGAGATAGCGCCACAGAGGAGGCAGAAATGGAGATAATGTCACATCTGCACAAATAGTCCCAAAGCAAGAGGCCTTTTATCACCAGCTTCTGCAAAAAATGTAGAGGAGATAAAGTTGAAATGCCCCTCTGCTTAGGAAAAACAACCAGAACAAAAAAAGACTGTCTGGATTTTTCAAATAATCTGACTTGCAAATCTCTTCAAAAAATTCCAGCTGGAGATTCAATTCCTAAATTAAATCCCACAAAATTGGTGTCTGGGATTGGGCTGTTTTTTCTTATTTGCATTCAGTTCTACTGCCACAATGCAGTAGAGGAAAAAATCAACAAAGCCAAAAACAAAAACGGTTTTTGCAGCAATTCTGCTGAAGATTTTCTTTTCTTTCCTATTTACTTTTGAAATAATGTATGTGACATATGTAGATTTCCTGTAAAGGCATTTTGGACTGAATAATTTATCTGTTTTAAGAAGGGTAACATCAAAATGAGTAAAATATAGCAGGCTCTACTAAGAGAAAGCATGATCTGCCACCTCCACGGACAAAGGCTGTACCCCAAAAACAGATGTTTACAGTTACAAAGTAAAGATGTTATCTTTTAGAAAGTTAGATATTTTTTTTTTCTGTTTGTTGTAAATGGCAGGACAGTACAAGTAAGCAAACAGCCTGACAATTAATTTTGTTCCAAACAATACCGGGAGATCATTTCCTGTCCCTGGCCTGCATGTAGCAGTTAATTATTTGAAGTATTTGGGGTTTAAACTTCAGACTTTTCTGGTTATCACTGAACCCATTAATTGCATGACCCACTTATGGCTTTTGATTTGCAAGGTAGCATCTCTGGAACAGATTTCTTTTTTTTTAATATAAATTCATAAATTAAAACCTGTTTTCAAGACTCTGTTCTAATGTTTATTCAACTACTTTTGTTTCCACAGACATCCCTGGTTACTGACATGCCTGAACAAGAATATTTATGAAGAACTAATAACAGAAATGAGTTAGTGCAGTCAAAAGCATAATCACAGTCTAACACGAGTGAGTATTTATTGAAAAAAACACTCAGCAGGATTGACCATGTCACATAAGGCCCTGATTCTGCATGATTAAAGGTAACAGGATCTTTGTTGTTGACTTTCAATGAGGATTGGAATGAGCCCCAAGGTAGCAGCTATCAGAAAGTGAAGCTGCTTAAAATTTTTATTGCTCTTTTACTTGAAAGCTA
This sequence comes from Psittacula echo, assembly GCF_963264785.1. Lineage (NCBI taxonomy): Eukaryota > Metazoa > Chordata > Aves > Psittaciformes > Psittacidae > Psittacula > Psittacula echo. The sequence goes on from NC_137743.1 coordinate 48,130,605, forward strand.
TCAGAATAAAACATACATTACAGACATAGGCATACAGGGAAGCAAACATGTCCACACATAAAGCTTTATTTTTTCTCAGGCTTCTGTATCTGCAAACATGTAGAAATTCAACAGTTCATTTGGGAAGTGCTGCCAAATTTTTACATTAGCCACTAGTCAGCCTCAAGGACAGTGGTTTTGGTGCTGGCAATGTTCAAGGTTGGCCTAGAAATTTATGCTCTGCATTGCTGATAGAATTTGACCAGAGATATGCTGTACTAATTCTGAAATGTATTTTGAATGTTTTGGGGTTTTTTGTTTCCAAGTGAGTAGGGGGTTGCTAACAATTTTGTGCTGTATCTTATTTTTTTTTATGAACAACAGTAACGTACTACCCAAGACGTTATTACTTCAAAGTATGAAACACAGCTACTGTAATCATCTTCAGAGTCATTCTTCATGCACTGCAGTTTATATTAACTGTTCATTTTCATCTTGAGTTTTAGAAACATAGTTGTTTACCATTTTCATTGCATTTTATTTCTAATAACCATTGATGGGATTTTGATCATAGTGTTGCATGAAATTCTTCTTACATTTACAAGCAATTTAGTATTTATTTTCATGGTAGCAATTACAACTTTTTTGATGTTGAGATATTTTTAAGGACTACTATTAAAGAACTCTCTCTTCAAATATCTTCACAGCAAGTAAGTATTTCAATGTGAAAATAAACAACAGTGGGCAGACTGCCCGTTACCAGCTTAAAACACTGCACTGTGTGCTCCTTGAACAAAGGCAGAAATGGTCAGTATATGTAGGGTGCAGAAGACTGGTACCACTTGTATGCAGTCTTTCTTAAAGAAGCAAGCCTAAAGAGCATGCTGGGACAATACAGTGGGGCTGTGGGCTATGAACTGTAGGGATGCTTTGGCACTGGCAAACTTACTACTCTGTAACTTCTCTGGTGGATTTCAGTTAGAGGCTTTCAGAGATAATGTAATTTATTTAAACTTTTTTTTTTTTTTAACTGCTATTAGTGAATTTTTCTTCCACTAACTTGTCCATATACTGGTTTTAATCTATGTAAAATTTTAGCATCCACAAGCATGTAATATGCTTGTTGGCCTTGACCTTTCAAAAGATCATACCTGTATGCATATATTAGTGTAACACTAGTAAAATCTCAGTGTTCAATGCTACAAGCTCAATGAAACATATTCTGCTTTTAGAGATGTAGTTGTTGGAGACTGTAGTCTGGTTAAGAGTCAGAACATTAATTTTTCAAAATACAGAAATAGGAAGACAGAAGAAAGAAGATGCTTGGAAAACACTATCCAAAACATACTGTAAGGTAGAGTTACCAAAATGGCTTAAGACCAAGCACGTATTTTCTCAAGATCTCAGTTTCCTAGGTATATTATATATCTAATATTGGATTATAGATCTAACATTGCTGTGGGACATCCTGTATTTCTTGTTTTTTGGTCACCTGGCTGGTGAATTTCATGCACATTTTCCATCCAAGATGATCTTGCTAAATCTATCAAATCTTGTTAAGAAATGAATTTGTAACAGGACTAGCAGAGATGTTTAAAGAACCCAACATTCATTATTTTTACATTCTCAGAAAGGTCCTTGGTTTATGGGGCTTAACTCATTATTTTAATTTTTGAGATTCATAACATTACCAATAAACTTCTGAAGGATTTGGACCTCATCTTGCACCCCTGTCTGTTTATTCTGGGGTCAGCTATCTAAGCAGAATAGCTCTGGTTTTGCCAGAAGTTAGGTATTTGTAAGAACCCAAATCTGTGCTTGTAAATAGATGGTAAACAAAAACCTACAAAATAAACTCCCACAGCAGGAGCAGAGGTTTGCAGTTACCCCTATACCAAAGCTGCACATATATGCCAAGTGCATTTGCAAGCAATGCAGCTTCAGTAGAAGGCAGGTATTTCTTAACAAGAACTCAGCATGTTTATTTAAAGTGTGAAAAACTCATTCTTTTTCACTTTTCTGTGAAATTTAGAGAAGACTGGAAATAGAGAAATTCGTTCAGGTATAACATAAACACCTGGTGTAGAGCAAGGATCTATATGGTGTCAATGAAAGGAAGCTGACAAATAAAGAACGCTCATTAAAGAAGACATAGTAGTAACAGATAAACTACATAACTATAACAACAACGATAGATTGCAGGAAAGTCAGAGATGCATGAGGAAGAGAAAAGACACTAAGTTGGTTACAAATAGATTATAGGAAGTGTTATGTTCTCTATGTAGCTGTTCATGTAGCTGTTCAGTGGTCAAGCACTTTGCATGTGCTTGACCAGTGCTTTCAGACATTGTCCCATTGACACACAATTTTCCCTATACTGTGCATACCAGTGTCCTGTCTACCACCAACATGAGAAATTGCATTGCAATGCCAGTGTTATTGGAGAAGCTTTGTAGCAAAGAGATACAATTATGGCAAATTTTGTTCTAAACTGTTATCTTTATTTGAATAATAACATGAATTAAAAGAATTTTTGTAGTAGGTGAACTAAGGATATATAATAAGATGCAATATGTATCAATTTCCAGATTGAACTTCTGACTTGAATTTTGTAACCAAAGACCTAGGTCAGAATAGCTAACTACCTTTTCCCATTTTTTGACAACAAAATAGTGCACGAGAGTTTTGTTTTTCAGGATGTTTATTTTTTAAAATGAAAAGGTGTGCTAGATGACTGGAGATGGTGATTTTTGAAATTTGTTGTAGCAATTGAGGCATGAGTCGTAAACAGAGATTTGCTCAGGGAGGTAAAAAAAAATAAAAGATTATCCCTCTGTGGGTTTTATTTCTCAAGGGAAAATGGATTCTTGTTAATAAAACTATGGAACAGTCCCAAGTGTAAGGCAAGGAACAAATAAAAATAAGCTGTTTTCAGAGCTAAGTCAAAAATTGAGAAAATGCTGCTGCTTAAAGAGTTTTTCTCTTTACCAAATTGTTAAAAGATTCTCTTTATGACCTGGTAGCTGTTGTGCAAAACACAGAACTGAATTTCTTGGCCTCTAGAGACTTCTAACAGCTCACAAGACACCACCCTACTCCCCATGCCTTTAGGGAAGAGTTTATAAATTATCTTCTTATCAGCCTACCTCCTGTGAAGAGCACATACTATCAGCCTTGGGGACCTCTCCTTCTTGGAAGTCCTTCAAGATTGTGACTCCATGCCTTAACAGCATTAAAAACCTAATTCTCTGGAAAGAAGCATCTTCCAGATGCAATCCACCTTCCTGGGATTTCTTCCCAGCACTCTCATTCTTTTTCGTATCTTTAGTTTCATTTGCTGCAGCAAAGTCTGAGCTGGAGCTTCACTCTCTTTGACAGAAGAATGTCAAAGTTTTTATCCTAAGCTGCCATAAAACTGAATTTTAACATTTTAAAAATAGCCAGCTCCTCTACAAAGCACTTTTTTGTGGTTGGCTTTACAGTGTTACCACACGCTTTAGGCATGAGATGCCTTGCAGCAAATAAACTACTTAATTCTGGACAGGCTACAGGGTTAATTTGAACTGAAATTAATAGAACAAGGCATTGGAGCCACCCTGACCATCAGGATAAAATGTGAAGTTCTTTTCACACTTCTAAAAACCTTCCAATCAAGAGTTCAGTGGTGTCATATCAACTCTGGATCTCAAGATTCCATCCATGATTATGGAATTATGTAACTCCAGAAGCATTTTTATAGTAATTTCCTTACACACAATTTGTTCCCCTAAGTGCCACAGAAAGGGCATACACTTACACTGTCACTCAGTCTGCAGTCACAAATGCTCTCCTGGTTGACTGGGAACTAGCATCAGTTACCATCAGTTGACTGATGATCCTGCTACCCAAATTATATACAAGAAAAGTCAAATGAAGCCATTGCATTCAGTTTAATGTATACTACTCAGGCTGATCTGGGCTTAGAACAGCAAAAGCTGGCTTAACAATGAGAACAGCTTTGGTGACTGACCTCTGAAAACTATTTGAAGCCTACTGAGAACTGAGCTTTATGTACTAGGATTGTGCACCTCTTATTCTTTCTCAGATTTAACAGATAAATTTACCCTTATATTTTGTGCTTTCTTGGCTAAATGTAGAGAAAAGGTCTTAATAAGTTTTGAAAGATTAGCGGCTGCTTAAGCGGGTATATTATCTCCTCTAAGAAACTACATCAATCATTTTCTAAAATAGATCTAGAAATATGTAACAAATCATGTTAAAACTGTTTCAGAGACTGATCTGTAACCTCAAAGTTAATGGATATATTTTCACTGGTTTCAATGAGTTGTACTTTCAGGCCTTGGTTACTGGAAGGGTAGAATGTCAGCAGTAAATACTAAACAAATGACCTTGTTGTTCTAACTGGACTTTTACTAAAAGTAACCAGATAAGTTTCAATGCTTTCTGCTTTATAATTGAGTATTTGAAGTCACTACTCTCAATTTCTGTTTTCCTTATAAGCATTTACAGTTTACCAGTCTTCCAGGTTCTATTTGAACTGAATCAGAATGCAGAACGGACCAAAACCAATCCACTGTGATATCCACAAATGAAATATATACAATTTTTGCTTCTTTTCTTAAAGTCGTCTTTTATCAAGTAGTTTTATCAGTGTCTTCTTGAATGTTAGTCAAGAGCTTCCCTTGTGCAGTCTTTGCCCTCAAATTCATATGATATCATGATACCCCCTCAAAGAAAGGCTTACAGACAACAGTTGATGAAGTGAGTGCATTTTGCAAAGTATCTGCTAACCACAGATCAGCTGGGAGCTTCTCAGTACTGGGGAATCTTTTGACTGACATTTGTGGATGAAACAACTCTACAGCTAGTCCACACAGACATGACTGGGCAAAGCTGTGAAGCAGATTTCAGTATAGTGAAAACAAAATGGTGCAAGTTTAACTAAAGCAAGTAAACATAAACAGATACCTATATACACATACAGAGGGAGAGAGAAATACCTGAGCAGATATAGATTCCCATCTATTAAAAACAACACCACCACCTCTGGAAAAGGGTAACATGGACTGCCCAGAACAGGAACTACTTTGGAAATGATGTAATTTGTACACTACATGCTGATTCACCAAAATCTTAAAGGAAAAGCTGTCCATCAACATTTTTACACTATGTTCTTGTTAGTATTCTGTCTCCCCATGTGCAATAGTATTTCCAAGTGTTACAGTATATAAAAAAAAAACAAACGAAGATGTTAACTTGTCTAGTATGGTTTTTTTTGTGGTAATTCTACAGCAGTGATAAAAACAAATCTAAAAAAAGCATTGTAATGTAATCAGCTGAAAATTTAACATAGTTTTCAAAACCACTGTAGAAAATACCAGTGCAACATTCAAGATACGAAGCTCCATGATTAAAAAAATTAAATTAAAACCAAAACAAAAAAATCCAACACAAACCAGGGAGGTCAGGAGTCATCACTGGAGCTCATTAGCTGAGTACATTTTCCTTTAGAGGGAAGTCTTTAAGAAGAGTGTACAAGCACATCGGCAGGGTTGTATTAATTTATAATTCTTTCTAATTTAAAAAACAGATATCTTTGATGATTATTCTATTCACTGTGTAAAAGAAGCTCAATTTGGTTTTAATAGTGACCCTACATATGTCATTACAGCAACATATTATTCTCATCTTGTCAATAATGTCCAGTCTGAATGATCCAACCAGAAGAGGGAATTGGAAAAGTAACCTCCTCTGCCAGAGCAGCTAAAACACTCCATCCATTGCCAATCCAGTATAAATTCCTGGTAATTAAACATGGCAATACCCTGTGAGGTTTAGGATATTTATATATCCAACCAAACAACAAACCAAAACCTTGGAAGAGCTGGTGCAAAAGCTAAACCAGGAGATATTAAAAGCAAGTGACCTGAAGACAAAAACATAATTCATGACATAAATCAATAAAAAATTAAAAACAATAATTGTAATGACAAAATATAGTTATATCTCAAACTGCTTTACAGTAGTTTGAGATTTATTTTACCAGTTATTTCATAATGTATTTCAAAGTTCTTTATGATAAATTTTTAACTGAGAAATGCTTTTTCCACAATTTAGCCCACAGACATTTGAATCGCAGACTTCCACTAGTAGATTTGCATATAAACAGTTCTCTTAAAATTCATGTGCTTCAATTACTTCTTTCTCACCTGAAGTCATATAGCTTCATATGGGATGTATGAAACTTTCTGCTGCCTGAGGTCACATTATAGGAGGTACAGGAACATACTCTTTCTCTGTCCAAGAGATTCAGCTGATGAAGCGGTACAGAAAGTGGTGTAGAAAAGCTGTAAGACAAAAACAAGAATTAGTACTAATGACTGAAAAGAAAAATGGAGAAAGTGTTGTTTGAAAAATAGGGCATAACATGCTGTTAAGGGAAAGACAGAAATAGGTAACAAGAAGGAGAAGACTGTCAGAGACTTTTGGAAACACTGCCAGTAAAGCCCACTTTATCCAATGTTACTGGAGTGTTATAACAGTGTTTCCAGTTGCAAACAAAACCACTGGGGTCAAATGAAATCAGGATCCCTAAACTGAGTATGTATCGGTAAAGAAGTCTTGGACTTTAATCTGTCTCCCCTGTCACTGTGTTCCAGGGGTTTATACAGAGGACATCCCATTTCCCCACACTGCTGTTAGCTGCCATAAATACTGTGAAAGAAAGACGAAAATTTGCAGCATAGTGTCCAGCTGCAGACATGCAAACACAACTGCAATGGCGTAGTTTGCCAGAGACACAGAGATGCTTCACAGCTGTTCTTCCTCTGTGAGCATGTCCTCCTCCAAAGGCCTGCAAAATAATTAGTTTGGGGCTCACAGGTGAGGCTGTGAAATACCTCAGTTCCACACAAATACTAGTGAACTGATCTGAAGTGCAATCAGTTTCTCTCTCAGTTGTCAAGAGTTCAAATAAAAGATATATCAGTATTATATGCCCTTCTCAGCCTCCACAGCATCATCTCTTTTCTGCATGACCATGTTGCTCAGCCTTTAAACGGAGAACTGATTCTAAGTGTGCATTAACTGACTTAAAAATGTTAGTTCAGCCACCATTCAAAAAAAGCAGTATTCAGCAGCAAAATAATGACTATAGTTTACAGATTTAACATACTGCCTATTTATTTACATATTCTAACAAAATACTGCCTTCCCCAATTCTCCTCATCACAATGGAAGAGATTTTCATATTTTAAGTTTTTTAACAAACAATTTTCACTGTGCTTGTTTCAGGTCTTTTGTTGGATTGGCATAGGACTGTCACAGTTCTAACATACACAGAATTTAGACGATTTAGACCGAATTTATCATATAATGTCATACGGTCAGTGCTTTTTAAAATCCATGAATCTTTAAAAAATAATATTTGGGCCTGAACCACCACACACTCCAAGACAAAAGAAGAAATACAAAGTACTTGATGCAATTTCTACTGATCCTCTTATTATTGTTTACTTACTCAGTAGTTTAAAAACTACTGTATTTTTAAACCAAGTGTATTTCATTATTTTCAGAAGTCTCTATCAGTGTAGAGAACTGCTTTTTCAGAATTTTATCAATACTCCAAATATTTTTAAACATCTATCTAAATGACTGTGCCTACATTATTAATCATAAATCAAGACAATATGAATTCAACAAGGCTGCTTGTATGAACTACTTTATCCTTACTAATAATTGCATTAAAAGGCTCAGTTCAGCTTTCATTCCAGTCAATGAAATAATGTATAAGGCGACTATGGAAACTTGAGACTAAACCAGAGACTAAATATAGAAGTCAACCACTAGTGTTGTGACAGCGTTCATATCTACACCCACTCGCAAAACTGAAGCAAAATAGTTTCCTTGCAGTGCTGTATTAATGTAACAAAATCTTACAAAAACAATTATGCATTTGCAAAACTGTTCAGAATGTGAAAAAATGCTGTAGAACAGAATACAGAGGTAATTATAATGATGTTATAAAACCAGAAGTATTCTTCCAGAACTCTAAGAGCAGAAGCAGCAGGAATCTAAAAGGAATTCAATGAGCATTGTTAGGGAAATGGAGAGTCCCGTATGAAAAAAAAATTCGAAAGACTGATGCAGTTCACATTAGTAATTAACTAATATAGGATTTGCCTGAAGAAGCAAAACCAATGAAGTGTATAGGCTGGGTAGATCAAGTGCTCTCTCATAATACAGAGATAAAGATACAGTTAATGAAAGCACAAGGCTACATTTAAACACATTAAAAACTGATTAACAGGATATTTTAATGCAACAGAAAATTAACCAGGACAATTCACTGCAGTAGAAGAGTAAGAGATTAAAAATGGATTATACATTTCAGTGACTGCACTCACACTTATAAAACGTGTGTGATTTCCTGTTTGAGGAAGTAGTCAGCCACTGCTTTACACAAATGGGGATTTTTCTCCTTCCTCTAAGCTATTCATTGCCCAGGGAGCAGTAGGACCTAGAGTGGCCCTATTGGCAGGGGAAACTCAACAAAATGGCCAGCATGCAAAAAAGTTACTCTCTGTCAAGTGAGCTGTAATAGCTGGCCATGTGTCTGCTCTTTAGACACATCAGATCCAAATCAGTTAGGCTTAGCTTAACTGCTCTTTCAGGAGGAAGGGGAAATGATGATAGCTGAATAATGACTACAGGGAACTGTTAAAAAGGGATATATTTTTTGAACAGTCAAAATGTGTAAACATTAAAGAAAATTAATCCCACTTGCCTGACATTAACATGATGGTAACAGTGCGCTCAGAGATAAGCTAAGAAAGTACTTAGGCTGCTGGACCAGCTCTGGAATAATGGCAGTTGCATATGGAAAATTGTTCAGCTGGAATCTGAGTTGGATCTTAGAGAAATAAATGCTGCCATGGGCCAGGAATTTACCAGTTCTAGTCTGTCAGAAAAGGGTTCACTTTTATTCTCTGTGAATACATGATCAAATACTGATGGAAAGTCTGACCTGAACTGCTTGTGTTGTGCTCCTAGGTGACTGCCCAAATGTCACAAGCATTTATGTTTACTCTTGCAGCAAATACTAGATATCCAACAAGATCTTGAGCAGCTCCAACAGACTTGGAGGGGGACCTACCTGAAATCACTGAAGGCTGGGACTAGTTTGTTCAGTTTGCAAAGTCAATTAAAGCTTTATGAGCAGCTGCTTTTAATAGTTCATTGCAGTAAGAAAGTTAGTTACAGGATGCTGTCTTGACCCTCTATCTGTCCCTAGATAACAGTAACAAGCAATCTTTTTACTTCTGCTACAGCTCCTGGATCTGATCTTTTCTGTTTTCTAACACAAAGCTGATGTGCTATGAGAGGCTAATACCACAGGGTAAATCAATTTTCAGGCACTACGCCAAGAAATATGAGAGAGTAGTCCTACAAGCCTTAGCATGTAAGCCTCTGCCCAAGAATAATACCAAGTCAGCCTCAGGCAGATAACACATGAAGAAATTTTGATATCAGTCATGAAATAAATATATTTCCCCTGGCAAAACTGAGAGATACCTATGTCAAGACAAATATAAGACTAAAATAATAGTGTTCCCAATGGATTTTTGAAGGTAAGAAACATACAGTGCCACTGCTCCACAGATGGAGCTCTATACAAAATACAGAAGCTGCTGCTTTTTCAAACTGAGCCTGGCTTTTTCCAAATGCCTCTCAGAGCTCAGCTGAAATGAACACAAGTCAAGTGGAAGTGTCTGGCTTTAACAGGACTTGATCTTCCTAGTGCGACAAGTTAAGAAAAGCTAATATATACAAGAACCTTACTCAAGCTGACCATACTCACACCTAAAATTCAGACCAAGAGGAAAACACCCAGAGAGGTGATTGTTCTCTCTGCAAATCTTCACAAGCATTTTTGAGGTTATAGTTGGGTTTTTTTGTATATATTATTTTCCCTGCTAAGTATTGTGAACAGAAATGTGAACAACAACAGTATTAAGAGATTTCTCTTCAAGCTGTGATTGCCATAAGCAAGATGAAACCATCTTCAGTCTACAGTGATTTCTTTTAGCTTAAAGGAAATAGAACAAAGGCAAGATTGCTGGCATGTAGCACAAAATATTTATGTCTTATTAACACCTCAAACTCAGAAAACAAAATTACTGTTGTCTCACAGAGTTATAAAAACAAGAAAGAGGCCCTACCCAGAACACACTGTCACATATGTCACTTGTCATCATATATTCCACAGAAAACCTAAGTACACTTTTATAATTTATATTAACAGAGATATTTCCTAACCTGTAGTAACCTATAAACTTCTTGGGTTTGACTATATATGTTCCAGCCCAGCAATGCCATTGAGGGCACACTTTATGATACAGAACATCAAATCTACAGCTGTGTTTTTTGAATTTCCACTACCAGTGCTCTATAATTTTTTTTCTTTTTTAACTCTTAGATACATTTTTCCAGAAACAGATTTGTGTTTTTTTCCTTTCTCTCTCTAATTGGAACTATTCACTGTCACTGCTTTTCAGCAGGGACTCTGCATTCCTAAAATCTTGAGTGGTTAACACCGAGGCACTTGATTCTACTTGAGCTTTTCCCCAGAATTCTGTCACATCACTGGATCACTGCATCCCAAAACCAGCAAACAGCAAAGCATTATTTATTACCCAAAAGATACAGAGCACACAGAATAATGATTAAAGAAAAAAAAATTACCTCACTTAAATTGTAATCTTTCCTACCACTTCCAGGAATGCAAGATCAGACAATCAGAACAGCGAAACTGATTGAGAAACTACCTTGCTACAGCTTCTCTGTCAAAAGCTATAGCCACAAACTGCCTCTAAATATTTTTTTTTTTTTTTTGATGGCCCCTTTTAACTTGGATTCCTTAAGTATTACCTCTGAATCTTTGCTTTTCACATGAGAATATGCATCTTGCCCTAAGAAAGGACGGTGCCATTTAAAGCCTTGTTCAACTTCAGGATTTAGCATTTTGTGTATTGGGCCAACTGCTTCAACACATTGCTTGCTTTTGCTTAGTTTCCAGCTCTCAGTCTCTTCTGAGGTAATGCTTTTCAGTCAGACAAAATAATATAAACCTACATAGAATCATAGAATGCTTCGGGTTGGAAAGGACCTTAAGATCAACTAGCTCCAACCCCCCTGCCATGGGCAGAGACACCTCACACTAAACCATGTCACCCAGGACCTCATCCAACCTGGCCTTGAACACCACCAAGGATGGAGCATTCACAACCTCCCTGGGCAACCCATTCCTGTGCCTCACCACTCTTACAGTAAAGAACTTCTTCCTTATATCCAATCTAAACTTCCCCTGTTTAAGTTTTAATCCCTTACCCCTTGTCCTCTCACTACAGTCCCTGAAAAATAGCCCCTCCCCAGCATCCTTGTAGGCCCCCTTCAGATACTGGAAGGCTGCTATGAGGTCTCCATGCAGCCTTCTCTTCTCCAGGCTGAGCAGCCCCAACTTTCTCAGCCTGTCTTCATACGGGAGGTGCTCCAGTCCCCTGATCATCCTCATGGCCCTCCTCTGGACTTGTTCCAACATTTCCATGTCCTTTTTATGTTGAGGACACCAGAACTGCACACAATACTCCAAGCGAGGTCTCACAAGAGCAGAGTGGTGGGGCAGGATCACCTCCTTTGACCTGCTGGTCACGCTCGTCTAGATGCAGCCCAGGATACAGTTGGCTTTCTGGGCTGAGAGCGCACACTGAAGCCGGATCATGATCATTTTCTCATCAACCAACACCCCCAAGTCCTTCTCCACAGGGCTGCTCTGAATCTCTTCTCTGCCCAACCTGTAGCTGAGCCTGGGGTTGCTCTGACCCAGGTGTAGGACCTTGCACTTGGCATGGTTAAACTTCATCAGGTTGGCATCAGCCCACCTCACAAGCATGTCAAGGTCCCTCTGGATGGCATCCCTTTCCTCCAGCGTATTGATCGAACCACACAGCTTGGTGTCATCGGCAAACTTGCTGAGGGCGCACTCAATCCCACTGTCCATGTCACTGACAAAGATGTTGAACAAGACGAGTCCCAACACCGATCCCTGAGGGACACCACTCATTACTGGTCTCCAGCCGGACATCGAGCCATTGACCACAACTCTTTGCGTGCGGCCATCCAGCCAGTTCTTTATCCACCAAGTGGTCCACCCATCAAATTGACGTCTCTCCAATTTAGAGACAAGGATGTCGTGTGGGACACTGTCAAACGCTTTGCACAAATCCAGGTAGATGACGTCAACTGCTCTGCCCCTGTCCATCAGTTCCGTAGCCCCATCATAGAAGGCCACCAAATTGGTCAGGCAGGATTTCCCTTTAGTGAAGCCATGCTGGCTGTCACCAACCACCTCCTTATTTTTCATGTGCCTTAGCATGCCTTCCAGGAGAATCTGCTCCAAGAGTTTGCCAGGCACAGAGGTGAGACTGACTGGTCTGTAATTCCGTGGATCATTCATTTTCCCCTTCTTGAAAATGGGGGTTTTATTTCTCTTTTTCCTTCCCCTGTCCCCAGACAGAGTTCCATACTCTCCAGCCTATCCCTAACATAAATAGCAACTCCCCCTCCCCACCTGCCAGGCCTGTCTTTTCTATAGGGCCTGTAACCTTCCATTCCAACACTCCAGTCATAGGAGCCATCCCACCATGTTTCTGTGATGTCTGTTATATTATACCCCCGTAGATGTGCACACATCTCTAGTTCCTCTTGTTTGGTCCCCATACTACAGGCATTTGTATAGAGGCATCTGAGCCGAGCTCCTAATGAAGCCGGCTCATTGGCTGGAGTGGCTGGAATATCTCTGCATCGCTCCGAGCATTTATTAGAGGTGCTGGCAACTGTCTGGGTGTGTTGGGATGGAATGATGCCCCCTTCCCCCAACACATCTAGTTTAAAGAAACCTTGACCAGTGTGGTAAGCCTCCTACCAAAACCTCTCTTCCCCTTTGTTGTCAGACCAGCTCCACCATCCCCCAGTAGACCTGGCCTACAAACTTGGGTCCCCTGTTCAAGACACCCAAACCCCTGACTATGGCACCACCCTTCTAACCATTTATTAACCTGGCCAATCCTCCTAGCTTTTTTAAGGTCCTCCCTTGTATGGAGAATTGATGAAAAGACAATCTGAGCTCCAGAGCCCCTAACCACCTCTCCCAGGGCTTTGTAGTCCTTCTTTATGTTCTCCAGGCTACTGCTATCAACATCACTAGCACCCACATGGATCACTAGAAGTGGGTTATAGTCAGTGGGACTTACTAGAGCAGGCAGCCTCTCTGCAACATCCCTGATCCGTGCCTCAGGTAGGCAACACACCTCCCTCGAGACCGGGTCAGGCCGACAGATGAGTGCCTCTGTCCCTTTCAAAGTAGAGTCCCCTACCACTATGACCTACCACTTTTTCCTTACAGCACCAGTAGTGATCTTCTTTACCAGTGTATCAGTTGGCTGTTCATCGTGAGAGTGTGTTTCCTCATTAGCCCCCTGGAGGACAGCAAAGTAGTTCTGGGTGGGGACAACAGATTTAGGAGGAAGCCCCTTGCTTTTTTTGTCGTCTTCCTCCTTTTTTTTTTTTTTTTTTTTTTTTTTTTTTGTTACGATTTCCCAGCTTCCTGGGTCGACGGCCTTCTTCTTTCCTCCATGAGCTATGGTGGATGCTTGAGGCCCCTCCACAGCTTGAGACTGGAGCAAGCAGTCCTGCTTCCTCTCAGCTTCTCTGACATCTTTCAGCCTATTAACAGCATCCCGCAGCTCAGCCTCCTGCTGCAGGAGGACCTCCACCAGGGGGCACTGAGCGCAGCCCTGCCCATTGGGCACCGTTCCCTCAGGAGACCAGTGCAGGCACTCTACACCCCGAGCTCTGCGCTGCCGCCTCCCCTCTCATCGGCTCTGTCCGGTGCAGATGCTGCCACCGCCGGGGCAGCCAGAGCAGAGCTCTCAGACCGGGCTCTGGTCCTACAACAAGTACTCACCATCCCGCTCGCCGGCCCACGCGAACTGCCGCGCAAACTGCCTCGACCGGCTCTGTTTGCCTGCCATGAACTGTCCGTGCAAACTGCCTCGCCACGCTCCTGTTAGCTGAGCTCCCTGAGGCAGGTTTTAACCCAGTCAGGGCTGGTGCCGCTCCTCCTGGCTCCGCCCCCTGTGAGTCAGCTGCTCGCGTCAGCTGAGCTGCCTTCTCCTGGGCAAGGCTGGTCGAGGACCTGAGGCTCCGTCGGCGGCTCTGGCAGCTCTGAGTTGAGGCTCCTGGACGCTGAGTTTCCCCCCGCTCCGGTGTTGAAGGCGTCCTCTCTCGAGCTACTCACCTCAGCAATTTCACATACATTAAAGTGAATTCAACACTAATAAAATACAATTACTTTATTTTTAATAACACATCTTGCTTTGTTCTGAGCATTTGGGTTCTTTTAGAACATTTCCATTCTTCTGGCTCCTTGTGTAAATTTTATATTTAAAAAACGGGATCTAATCAATGTTATGGGGTTCTGAAATGCACCGGTTCTGTTAGAACTAGGTCATACCTCTCACCAGTGACATTAAACAACAAAAGCATCATTTGTCTCCTCTACCCAGTCAAATATGCTCTTTCGGCACAGACTGTTTCTCTTTGAACAAATATCTGAGTATCTTAGGTACATCTAAGACTCTGGCAATATAAAATATGCAACATACCAAGAAAGACTTGCTTCTTATTAATTTTAATTAAAGCATTTATTCATTGCACTCAGATGTTAAGGCTCTGGCTTATTACACAGGCGGGTATACATCCTCCTACTTTTGTACATTGTAATGGAATCGTTACAAGTGATCAATATGAAGCAGGGACCAATCTTTACAGTTTCACAAATTAATTTTAATAGCACAGGTGTTATTACCAATATGTCTATAATTTCTTTTAATGTTCATATCAATTTGTTTGCTGTATTTTATTCATGGATTGGAATTCGTATTTCACCTTCTGCGACTGTCATATGACCATTTACAGTCTTTCTTGTTCTATTTGCCATTCTTGGAATAAATGGAGCTTTATGAATTTGAGATCAAAATACTTGGTCCCTTTGGCATTAAAATATTTCTGAGAGTTAATGTTAATAATATAAGAGACCGATGAGCTCGAAATTAGGGCTTTCGTCTCATATTTCTGATCTGCAATATGTTACCTGCAATTGTCCCTCAATTTAGCAAATTTCCTTCTTCTGTTTCAAACTACTGAGAACTATAAAGGTAGGGAGCTTTTAGAGAAACATGATAAAGGGAAAATCAGCAATGTGATGTGAGCTGATACAGCAAATGTACAATGAACAAGGGTAAAAGTGGTAAGAGCTGTCGAAAGAAGGTACCGTAAATAGACTTTTTAAAGATCTCATACTCTTAGATATGGTATTTCAATATCTATCTTTTTCCATCTACAAGATGAAATGTTGAACCAAGGCTACTTAGCTTTGTTTTGACATAAATTAAGCATGTGGTTTGCTATTTTTGAAATAGTTGCTAAAGGAGACTATAAATTACATTTGTGCTGAACTGAAGATGGAAGTAGTTTTGCAGTTCTCTGCTGCTTGTCTCTTTTCTATTTTGGGAATGTAAAACCATAAAGTTTGATGGACTTCAAGTGTTCCAAGGCTATAGAGTAGTTTCAGCCTTCCTACTGCTAAAAAAGGAAGGCAATATCTGCCATGTTTCCCCTGTGCAAGTTTTATAATATCAGTAGTAAAAGTTGCATAAGTTTTACTATTAACTACTATACCTTATTTACACACTGGTTTCAAACACACTGGTGGACTAGAAAAAGTGGACAAAGAAAAAAGAATTCTAAAGTAGTTTTAAAAAATTATCAGCACCATTTATAAAATAAGCTCAGAACAATTTTAGTAATTGCCACACTAAAAAAATAAGTAAAATTTTATTTCTTTAGTTTTAACCATGACATAAATAATAGATGCCTGTTGATTACACCACAAGCAGTTAAGAAACATCTTGTCCCGTTTACTGAATGGCACAATGAACAAAACTATTGCAGGAAAAAATGGGAAAAACATGCGTTAAACAGAATAGTACAATCTGTAAGCGTAACAAAGACTTTCAAATAAACTACTCAGTGAGCCTTGCCCATGAGAAAAAGCTTCAGAACTACTGAAACCATTGGAAACTTTGCTCAAACTTCTTTCCTCCTGGACTATCCTACTACTTTCTCTATGGCCTTTTCACTAAGGATTAAGATCTCTGTCCCTGTTTGTAATATCGTCCCCAAACAGAAAATACAACCTACCTCCCCACTTTCATTCTTTCATTCCTCAGAACAGTGTGAGAATCACCAAAATAATTCTTCATATAAAAAAAAGAAACCAAACTTCCTGACATAGGGGAAATTTATATTTAAGGCAAATATTCAATTTTGACTCTAGCTTAGAAAGCATACATTCCTTATTTCAGCAGCAGAACTTTTACATGTTACCCCTTGCAACACTAACATAATCTCTCTGTATCAATGAACATACAAGACTAGATGGGAATTATGGGCTGATCATCCAATTGGAGGGGATGCTGCTAATAAAACTTATTAGCAGCTTTATTTTTGAGATGAAAGAGATTTAAGCAATTGCAAATCCCTGAATAAACACATGGAGTCTATGCAGATAAGCTGTCGTGGTTTAAGCCAGTCGGCAAGTCAGCCACGTAGTTTCTACTCCCCCCCCCCGCCCAGAGGGATGGGGAGGAGAATCGAAAGAATTTAACTCTCACGGGTTGAGATAAAAACAGTCCAGTAACTAAGGTATAACAAAAATCACTACTGCTACCAGCAATAATAATAATAAGAGAAATAACAAGGGAAGAAGAGAATATGATACCACCTGCTGGAAATGAGCCCGACCAAGAAGAGGACGTGCCCTTCCGGGAAACTCCCAGTTACATCCCTGGGCATGACGTGCTGTGGTATGGAATACCTCTTTGGCTAGTTTGGGTCAGGTGTCCTGTCCCTGCTTCCTCCCGGCTTCTCCTCCTCCCTGGCAGAGCATGAGACTCACAAAGTCCTTGATCAGGGTAAGTATTCTGACCAGCAACTGAAAACATCGGCTTTATCAGTATTATTCCCAGGCCAAAAGTCAAAACCACAGCACTGCACCAGCTACTAAGAAGGAGAAAAAGTGACTGCTGCTGCTGAACCCAGGACAGTATCCACCCCTTATTCCATACCATTCACATCATGCTCAGATCCCGCATTTTCCATATACCCTCACTCTCATCTCAGTGCACTGTTATCTTAGTGCATGGACCAATTCCTATAAAGCTACAGAGTCCATTCGATCCATGATGTTGGGCTACATCTCTTGTAACAGTCTTTCAGGGCAGGAGAGGCTGTGTGCAGTGTTGGATCGTTGCCTGCTGATGCTGATCATTCCTTTACTGTAGAACTCGTCTGGTTCTATCAAAGGTCATTCTCTGTTGGGATGATGGTCGGAGGGAAGTCAGGGCCAGTCACTGGTGCCCTGCACACTTCTAGTTGATGTGCTATAAAAGTATTACATAGCAGGCAACAGCATACAATTGAGTTCATTGGCTGTTTTCCCCTAAAACCAAATCCCCTTGAGGTATACATCGGACTTCTCCATCTTCCTGCATTACCCACCAAGTATATCCGGGTCCCTGAGCAAAAGCAATCCCACGAGTGGGTTTGCCTTTACCTGAAGCAGGAATAACCCAGACTGTCTTCCCCAGCAAATTCTTCATGTGCACCACAGGAACTTTGGCCCTCTCTACAATATGTAAAAGTTTCGACTGGGCTGGGCCAGCCCTGTTGGCAGATCCATCCAACCAGATGGCCTTTGGTAAGTGTGTATCCCAATGCTTGAAAGTTCCTCCACCCATTGCTCTCTCAGTGTAGTTTTTAACAGCCCATTGTACCGTTCGATTTTCCCAGAGGCTGGTGCATGGTAGGGGATGCGATATACCCACTCAATGCCATGCTCTTTGGCCCAAGTGTCTATAAGGTTATTCCGGAAATGAGTCCCATTGTCTGATTCAATTCTCTCTGGGGTGCCATGTCGCCACAAGATCTATTTCTCAAGGCCCAGGATAGTGTTCCGGGCAGTGGCGTGGGGCACAGCGTATGTTTCCAGCCATCCGGTGGTTGCTTCCACCATGGTAAGCACATGGCGCTTGCCTTGGCGGGTTGGTGGGAGTGTGATATAATCAATCTGCCAGGCCTCCCCATATTTATACTTCAGCCATCATCCTCCATACCAAAGAGGCTTTAACCGTTTGGCTTGTTTAATTGCAGCACATGTTTCACACTCATGAATAACCTGGGCAATAGTGTCCATTGTTAAGTCCACCCCTCGATCACGGGCCCATCTGTATGTTGCATCCCTGCCCTGATGACCTGAAGTGTCATGGGCCCACCGGGCCAAAAATAATTCACCTTTACGTTGCCTCTCTAAGTCCATCTCAGCCACTTCAATCTTAGCAGCTTTATCCACTTGTTGGTTGTTCTGGTGTTCCTCAGTGGCCCGACTCTTGGGTACATGGGCGTCTACATGGTGTACCTTCACCACCAGGTTCTGCACCTGGGCAGCAATATCTTGCCACAGTGCAGCAGCCCAGATGGGTTTACCTCTGCGTTGCCAGTTGCTCTGCTTCCATTGCTGCAACCACCCCCACAGGGCTTTTGCCACCATCCATGAGTCAGTATAGAGATAAAGTACTGGCCACTTTTCTTGTTCAGCAATGTCCAGGGCCAGCTGGATGGCTTTCACCTCAGCAAACTGACTCGATTCACCCTCTCCTTCAGCAGTTTCTGCAACTTGTTGTTGAGGACTCCATACGGCTGCCTTCCATCTCCCATGCTTTCCCACAAATATGGCAGGACCCATCAGTAAACAAGGCATACTGCTTTTCACTTTCTGACAGTTTATTATATGGTGGGGCCTCTTCAGCACGCATCACCTCCTCCTCTGGTGACATTCCAAAATCTTTGCCCTCTGGCCAGTCCATGATGACTTCTAGAATTCTTGGATGACTGGGATTTCCTATTTGAGCTCATTGTGTAATTAGTGCAGCCCACTTACTCCATGTAGCATCGGTTGCATGATGTGTAGAGGAGAGCCTGCCTTTGAACATTCAGCCCAGCACGGGCAACTGGGGTGCCAGGAGGAGCTGTGCTTCAGTGCCAATAACCTCCGAAGCAGCTCGAACCCCTTCATAGGCTGCCAATATCTCTTTCTCAGTTGGGGTATAGCTGGCCTCAGATCCTTTGTATCCCCGACTCCAAAAGCTGAGGGGTCGACCTCGAGTCTCCCCTGGAGCTTTCTGCCAGAGGCTCCAGGTAGGACCATTCTCCCCAGCTGCAGTGTACAGTACATTTTTTACATCCATTTTTTACATCTGGCCCAGTCCGGACTGGTCCAAGGGCTACTGCATGAACTATCTCACGTTTAATTTGCTCAAAGGCTTGTTGCTGCTCAGGGCCCCATTCAAAATCATTCTTCTTCCGGGTCACATGATAGAGAGGGCTTACAATCGAACTGTAATTTGGGATGTGCATTCTCCAGAACCCCACAGCACCCAAGAAAGCTTGTGTTTCTTTCTTATTAGTTGGTGGAGACATTGCTGTTATTTTGTTGATCACATATGTGGGGATCTGGTGACATCCATCTTGCCATTTTATTCCCAAAATTTGAATCTCCTGTGCAGGTCCCTTGACCTTACTCCGTTTTATGGCAAAACTGGCTTTCAGCAGGATTTGGATTATTTTCCTCCCTTTCTCAAAGACTTCTTCCGCTGTATTGCCCCACACAATAATGTCATCAATGTACTGCAGGTGTTCTGGAGCTTGCCCCTGTTCCAGTGCATTCTGGATCAGTCCATGGCAGATGGTAGGGCTGTGTTTCCACCCCTGGGGCAGTCGGTTCCAAGTGTACTGGACGCCCCTCCAAGTAAAAGCAAACTGTGGCCTGCATTCTGCTGCCAAAGGAATTGAGAAAAATGCATTGGCAATATCAATCGTGGCATACCACTTGGCTGCCTTTGACTCCAGTTCATACTGAAGGTCTAGCATGTCCAGTACAGCAGCACTCAATGGTGGTGTGACTTCATTCAGGCCACGATAGTCTACTGTTAGTCTCCACTCTCCATTAGACTTTCGCACTGGCCATATGGGGCTATTAAAGGGTGAGCAGGTCCTGCTGATCACTCCCTGACTCTCCAGTCTACGGATCAGCTTATGGATGGGAATCAGGGAGTCTCGGCTGGGTCTCGGTTGGTGCGATACTGCCGCCGGTGCACTGTTGTGGTCGCGATTGGCACTTGTTGTTCTTTGAGTTTCAGCAACCCCACAACAGAAGGATCCTCTGAGAGACCAGGCAAGGTGGACAAGAAGGAGAAAAAGTGACTGCTGCTGCTGAACCTAGGACATAAGCCCAGTACATTGCACTGTTTTATCAGACATATGTATTTCATGGAATCATTTAAAATATTTTCCTGCAGCTTGTGTAGACCTCTTTCTACACGTTTTCTACAGACATTTAATGGTTGAGCTTACACATGGACTACTCATTAGATTGGTAAGAACTGTAAATATAGGCTGTTAGAGCAGACCCCAGGTTTGTAAGCATACTTGCCTGCATAAAAAAAAAAAAAAAATCAATTTGAGGACTCTGCTGTGAGAGGTTTCTCCTCATCAATTTAGTTCCAAATAAATAATGACAAGCAAAAATTTTTTAAAATTGTCAGCTTGTTACAAAAGCACAAGTGAAATAAATACAGAAAAATATGCTTGAACAGAAATTTGTGATGTCCTATATTCCCTGCCACCTTTAGCACTCCCAAGTGTTCTTCATTTTTCCAAGATACATTATTGGATTTCAAACTGGGAAAACAGTCCATCTGAAAGGGTTTCACTTGCTGAATAATAATTCTTTCAAACATATTCAGCTGAGTTTCGCTCACCAGGCATTTGAACAAATAGGATGTTTAAAATACTCTTCTCTGGCATGCTGTCTCTGTTGTGGTTTGTTTTATTTTGTTTTGTTTTTTCAAAAGACTTGCGCCCCCTCTTAAACGATTTCTTCAAAGATAATTCTCACCATGTGGCATCAACCATAGCCCAAAACTCACTTCTAACATGTGATTAACTGTCTCTGCCTGACTCAAAGGACACAGGCCAAAGCATTTCAATATTGCTGCTCTTGACCCAAGCCCTGTAATTCAAGATCTGTAGTATGGGGAAAGGGAAGGGAGTACATCATTCATACTTCATAAGTAGAAAGCCAAAAAGAAGTATAAAATTCACTGATTTCTTTTGTTTAAGAACTGCCCCAAAATTAAATTTCTCTGCATTTATCATGTCCCAAGAATGTAATGATTTATGCAGTACATCAGATGCTATTACAAAGTTTCTCATATCATAAACATAACATAATGCATCTCATGCATGATATGCACCACTAACAATGTCACTTGATGAAAGCTATCCTTATGCCTTTTATCATTCAAGCACATTAATGATGTCCCCCAAAAGATTCATGAGGAGTCTAATAGACCAAAAACCTATTTCAACAATCACTTTAAAATCTTTCAATGAAGCAATGTGAACTTTGCATCTAAATGAGCCTTCCCTTACTAACTCAGAAATAATCATACCCTCTTGCACTTGTGCTAGGCCACTAGGGTATTTTAACAAATTAATGAATTTATATTTTTATGAGGAGATGTACCAGGAGAGGAATTATCCTTTGGAAAAAACATATGTAACTTATATGAAAGATGTTTGCACTGAATGCTTTAGGTCCTCTTCATCCCAACATGGAGGTGTAAATGAGGAGACTGCAAAAAAAGTCACTGTTGCTAGTAAGAAATAAATACCTCAAACTACTGCAATCATCTTTCCTTTGATCCCTGAAGTTATTTTTTACTAATAGAGTATTCAACACCAATGGAAACATTTGGTTACTCAGAGACTTTCAGTTAGTTATTTGTATATGACCTTCACATATTCCAGGGAATGAGTAGGTTTTACTCGGTTCTACTAAATGGAAAAACCTTAATGTCCCACCAGAAGTCCTTTCATCAAGAGTTAAAGACAAAAGCCTCATACAGACATCCTGGGCCAACAAGGTGGGTCAGTGACACTTTCACCGACAGGGAACATAATGCAGTAGACTAGTATATCAGAAACTGCTCTCCTCCTACTTCATCAGTCTTCACAATCATTAGAATTAGCTACAACATCACTCCAAGCTATTCTGCTAAACACTCTTGGGTGAAAGAAGAGAAATGAAGGAAAATGCAATGGGAACACATCACATCCTTGCAGCACAGAGGTATGTCCATGCAGTACAACAATAACAACTTGCCTGGGCTCCAAGTCAGCTTGACATAAGCCTGCTCTGAATCTTGGTTATCATAAGGCTGTACCTAAAGCACTTGCTTTCATGACTCCCAGCTAAAAGTTGGCTTGCACTAATGTGGTGGAGGGCACAGGCAGAACAAAGCCTCATTTTTCCTACAGAAGACCATGCACATGTTCCACATGAGACAGGAAGTTCGTTCCAAGGGCCCAGCTTCCTGTGTTTATGGTACAAAGTTGCTCACACTCCTTTGTTTCTCTTTTCAGTATAAACACATGGAGCCTAGGAAACTCTTTAATAACAAACTATATTTTTTAAGCTGAATTTCTGTTCTTCCACTAGTTCAGTACCTTTCCTCTCTTGCCTGAATACATTAAGGAAGATTTACGTAAAGATAAAAATACAGTCAATTAAATGAAAGCTCTGAACCTGAACTTTGTATTAAACTATTTCTTGTTTTCCCTTCCAAGAACTTCATCAGCTCCTTATTTCAAATAACTAAATTATTTTCTTCAGAATACAATGTTTAACTATGACCAAAAAAGAGTTCCTTTGCCCTTGTCTAGGCTGCTGTCAGACTATTTCTTTGTCTTCACACTTCCTTTATTCTACAATAGGCCTTGCTTTCAAAGTGCTTCAGTACTTTTTGTGTTCTGCTTTAAAGATCAAATTACAAATTAGTTTTATCATATAAAATGAGTTCTTGCCACAAACCCAGTATTATGTTTCCTTTTTCCAGTTACATTTCTAATTCTTTAGTTGTGTAATTTGCCTAAATCATTAGATTGTATTGACATAGTTGGCAAGCTGCACAATGCAAAAAACATTTTATTACAGCACAATTTTCAATATACAAGCTTTGCTACATTGAATTGTATACAGTCTACTTGAGCAAGGTCATACCTGCATTTCCAGTTATTTCTTACATCAGTTGGTGTAATTAAATTGAAAATATAAATCATTGAGTTGTTGAGTATTGAACTATAAATAAAGAAACTAATAGTCCATTTTCTATTCATTTTTCTCCAGTACAGTGGGACTTTGCCCAGGAGCAGATCTGAAAAATACAGTAAAGATTTTAGGTTATGTAGATTTTTTTTCTTGCTGACTCACTAGTATTCTACTTCTAGATGAAAACAATCTAGAAAGAGCTTATATCCAAGGAGTTCTTTTTGATTAGTTCTTTAAAACTACTCAGTGGAAGAAATCCTTGCAACCTCTCTGTGGTTTGCCTCTTCTGGAAGTCACTAGTATAGATTTCAAGAGTCTTATGAGGGATGGGAACTGCAACTGCCTCTTGTTATCGGTATAACCCCTTTTCAGGTATTTTGCGTGTGATTATTGCTACTACTATTGGAAATCTGAAAAGGAAAACTTTCCAGTCCATCCTGACAAAATAGTAACTAATGAAATGCAAAAAGAAATCAAATGAAGACCATTATTCAAACATGCACCTGAAAAGACTGGACAAAAACTCATCAGTGTTGGATGATAAAGTGTGATCTAAAATGTAGGATATCAAAAGCAAAAATACATACTGCAGTACAACTTTCAGATAGGTCTCAATGAGTTTTGCAGTTTTGCAGTGAATTTCCCTTCCAAAAAAATCGTAGCAGATTTCCCATTGACAGTGTTTGTTATACTGCCCTGTATTGATTTGTTTCCTCAACTTCACAAGATTACACTTGCTTGTAAATATATTTCATTTTTGTGGAACTTTATGAGGTTTCTGTCAACCCATCTCTCTAGCCTGCTGTGGTGCCCCAGAATGGCAGCACACCCTGTCCTCCCAGTTCTGTACACCTTCTGCAAGCTTGCCAAGGGGGCATTCATCATTAATGAAGATATTTTACTGTACTAGCCCCAGTATCTAGAGTGTAATGTTCATCAGATGCCATCTTCTGCTTGGTACTTTCCAGAAGTATAATCCTGACTTTAAAGGTGGCCACTGAGAAGTCAACAGTATGCAGTCAAGAAAATGAAAATTACAGCTCAGATTACTTGCTTAGATTACATATGAATGCTGTGACATAAGCTGATATGGGATATAGGGAGAGTCTGTTTCTCTGAGGCAGCTTGCTACTACCTTAACCAGGAAACTAGCTATCTTCCTGACATTCCTCTTCCACTCACTGTGCAGATTCTGCAGTAGTCTAGACAGGAGCGGTGATAACATCTGTCTTTCTTATTGCATGACATTGATTCAGCCCCAGTGCTCTATAAAACACACAAACCTAATGTAAAACAAAGAAAAACCATGCAATTTAAAAGAATTTTATCATAATGAAAGCATTTCAGAGTAGTATTTCTATCTCATTAAACAATAAACTGCTGAAAAAGAGAAGCTACTTCCAGATGTAGGAAGTAAGCCATTGAAAAGAAACATGGCTACCCAGCTAGTGAATGATTACTCAAAAGGGACTGTCAACCAGTCATCTTCCTAAGCCAGAGCAGTGTTTCACCTGGGGATATTTAAAGCGGCTACAAATTAGCTGTACAAGCTTTCTTCCTACTCCGTGTTACTAGATGGATTTTCTCAGGATACCTGCTAGAATGTAAGGTAACAAATCTCACAGAGTCCTTCACTTTCTCAAAGTGACTTTTAAAGCGGACTGAAAGATGACAGATCCACTTCATGGTAATTTTAAAAATTTTTCATCCTGTCTAGAAAAGAGCTTCTAGAAAGCTTTCTCTGAAATTATGAGATTGAAGGCTTCCATTTCTCTGTTAAAAGGTGGTTTTTTCCTGTCTTTTTCCTCAAGGTTGAAGCATTAGCATGGCAAAAATGCACTGTTAAGAGCCCAAATCATTGCACCAGAACATAAGCATTCTCCAATACCTCTTCCCCTTCCCCTTTTTTCCCCACTGTTCACAGAAAAGTAGGAAAAACTAATTCCAATGTCAGTTTCATTAAAAAAAAAAAATATTTTGGAAACACTCTGTCCTATAATTATCCAGTAATTTTAATATCTACTCTCTGCATTTTCACTATTATCTTTGGTCATCTATTCTATGAGCTCTACTATGTCCTTTAAAACAAAAACATACCCAAGTTTGTCTAGAATCATAGCTTTCCAAGTATGTAGCCCTGCCAATAAAAGACTACACAAGTACTTAAAACCATTTTCACTCAGAAGGCCTTTAAAAATATTATTCTGTTATTTTGAGACAGTTGCATGATGAGATGCAACACAATGAGATGATGATGGTCACTGAAGAGGAAAATAGCATTGCTCTTACAAAAGATGAGGTCCAAAGATTTATTACAATATTGTTTCTGCAAGGAAGCCCAGCACACTCAGTAATGAGTTAAACAGACACTAATTTGTCTTATGCTTCTGCTGCTTCTTTCAAAAGAAGGCACAAACACCTGTCAGATTAACGTACAACACCAGATACAGATATTTTTCAACTGTCTGAAACTGGCAAACTTCCGCTATAACTGATGTGCATACATGAATGCCACAGAAACATTAAGCAAAGACCACAGAAATACCCTGAGCATTATTAAAATCTAAACGTAATGAGGAATTGGTAATTTAACAAATTCTTCAGGGATCAGTTTGTATGTCTTGAGATGTACTCCACAAAGAAGAGCCAACAAATATATGCTGCTTCTTCAAAGCAAACGTGATCAGAGATCATGTTTATGTCACTGAGTGATGTAAATGATGCCCTGGAATTAAAACCGTGCTGAACTTCTGCAGTCTGAACTGATTCTTGTATGATCTGACATTCCCTGGCTTTTGTGAAACCAAATATAATATATCTATGAATCAGACAGGTGTCTTCAATACTGCAGTGCTGTCAGCAATCCTGCCTCTCTGATGTTTGATGCTTCATATCATAACAGAGAGTTTGTTCTTAGAGGTACTATCTGGCGAGAAACCTCAGAGGAGAAATCTCAGTCCATCGATGCCAATGACCATTGATGTTATACTCTAAAGGAGCACTAGAATTGCCATTTTAGTATAATACTACAGAATAGGAATCAGATTAAACAGAATCTGAAAAATGATGACTTTCAATGGAGCTGGGTCAGATCTGCTTGTAAGAACACCAGATGTTTTTTCTGTTTCAAACAGAAAAATCCTGGCCTGGTCAGACCACAGGAAGTCTAACACTTACTTTGAAAGGACCATGCCATCAACATTAATAGGCATCAGGTTAATCACCTTTCTTATGCAATATTGTTTACTGTTCATTAAATAAACAATTTGAACACCTTTGTTTAATTTCAAGTTCTCCACATACTGTTACTTAAAAGGATTAGGCTATGAATCAATAGTTAGATCTCAACCATCCTAATGTCATTCCCTCAAAAAAAACCCAACCAACCAACAAAACCAAAAAAATATCAGTGCTTCTGCTTACTTAGCGATCTCTTCAATGAGCTCTAATGCAGATTCCTTGCCTGACAGCTGTTACTTACATATAGAATGCCACAAACACAAGTAAAGCTCTAGCTTTTCCTGGCACCATAAGAACTGATCGCAGCATCAATAATTAAAATGTTCCTTGTCCAACTAGTACCATCACAATAAAAAGCTAAAGAATGGAAATGAAGAAACCTGTTGAAAGGTAGGTTTACTTGACATGAAATGGCATTGCTCCAGCTATTGAATTTTACTGTAGTTAATTAAAAAAAAAAAATAAAAAAACCATAGAGCTTAAAATAGAGATATTGCAAAAAGAAGAAAAAACTGTCCTGTTATGTAAATAAAAACTGACTCAAGGCTTCTGATACAGCTGTGAATCTGATATACAGACCAAACAAGAATTCTGCAGGTGAAGAAGTTCAAAGATAGCTTATGGGCTTATGTCAGGTTAGGTACACAGCTGGTGAAATAGGGGAAGGCACTGAAATAATTTCTATTCCTACTTTATAACTGAGGGGAATTGATTAGTATCTTTTCACAGCCTTCCAACACAGTAGAAACATTTGCAAATGCTGTTTCATCAGCTCTGTATTGAAAATTAATTGCTTTTAGATAGCTTCCTTCAATTTTCTGGGAACATGAAAGCTGCTTTGGTACAGTTCATTTCAGTGCACAGCATTAATTATGCATTTATGCTGGTCATCCATTTATTGTTTGATTTGTTTCTATGGCCACATAACAGGACTTCCATAAACTTATTCTAAATATCTTATCGGAGACAACTGGACTGTTAGAAACTCTTCATCATTAATATCTATTTTCTATTTATTAGACGGTATTCATTAAACCCCTAAGGTTATTAATCTCCTGTACTATGTTGGACTAGCTTTAATATATTTTTCTTTGGGTTTTTTTTGGAGTTATTTTGTTTGTTTGTTTGGGGGGGTTGGTTGTTTGTTTCCTCCCCCAGAGGATTATTGCTTACAGGTCAGTTTATTTTCACACCTAGTTTTGTTTACTATTCAGCTAAATCTCTGAAAGCTGCAGACTTGGTAATGAGTGCTACATGGATATTAATAGCAACCATATCAAAACCACTAGGTCAAACGAATGCTTACTTAAGATAGCACTGTTTGTCACCAAGATAAAACACCTTGTAAATGTTTGCATAAAATCAATTGATTTTAATTTTCTGGCATCTGTTTCTTTTCTCCTCAGTTACTAGTGACTAGCATTCATAGCTCCAAGGGGAAATTATGGAAGAAAGATGTGCTTCATCTCCAGCTAAAGGTAAGCAGCTGCTGAAATTTTCAGAGGTCCAGCGGTTGCTAAAAAATATGAAACAAAGTTCATCAGATTCACGTACAGCACTGGAAATCTATATGACACATGAATGGTACCATCTGTAGGATGCCACATTCTCCAGATACACAGTATGAAATTCCAGCCCAAATCAGAAGACCTAGGAACACCCTCAAATTCTCTGTCATATCTATAAAACCACGATAAATGTCATATTAGACTAGCTGGAATTGCAGCACTTCAGTATCAGTGTCTTACATAAACTTGTCACCTGCAATAGCCAGGCTTCATTTGAGCAACTCTACTTAAGCTGATGCTAAGTCCAGACAGAACCAATGCCCTAGATTAGCCTGAAGTAAAAAAAAAAAAATAAAAAAATAGTAGTACAGTGATAAAAGTAAGTATGTTCTCCTGAAATAGTAGATTACATGTAGTGGATTACATGAGCTTTAAAAATGGATTGTTTCATTTGTACTGTGGAGCAAGAAGGCAGCTAGGAACACAGGCGGCAGAAGACCTATTCTGCTGGTTACTGCAAAGCAGAAAGCCAATGGAAAGAGGACATTTTCAGCCAGTCACATGGAGATGGACCAGCAGCTATGAAGTAACTGACACAAGACTCCTGCAGCACCAAACAATTCCTGGAAGCCTCCAAACTGAGAAATACATGCAGATTAAAAGAGGAGATCAGTGGGAAGGACTACCTGAGAAGCTGTACTAAAAGAAAAATGCATCTCGATGCTTTCGAGCAGGAAAGAGGAAAGAGGAAGAATCTTGTGGAGTAGAGAATAACTATGGCAAAGCTGGATGGTAGACCAAAAAACCAAAGAAGTAATATAAACCCAGCAAACCACAGCCCAGCTTAGACAGATGGCAACATTGGTTAAAACTCAGTGGAAAAGGCAGACTACCTTTGATCAGATACTGAAGAAAGTAAGCCTGGAAGCTGATGATGTATCAACAGGGCCTATTATAGCATGATTGGAACAGACTGATATAAATATATGCTATGAACTGATGTCTATAAAGATCACAAGTGAGTGAGAAAGTTGGTTCTGATGATAATATCCCAAAAGGTATTATGAAGACTTCAGAAATACCTTGCCTGAGCCAAAACTCTGGTTTTCTTGGTAAGATTCAAAAGGCAGAAAAAGAAAATGTCTATTCTGCTTTCTGAAGAGACAGAGAGACATTGTAATAAATCCTGTGCCTGAGGCTACCTACAGGTAACTCCAAGGCTGACAAAGTTTTCTGATGACTTCTTCAACTGGTGCCGTAGGATGAGCTCAGTTTCAGAAAGGCACTGGGCTATGATGCGCTGTAGGCTTTGAAGATGACTAACGCTACTGAAAAGCAATAACAAAGATGTAAAATCCCAGTCAACAGTGAGCTAATGGGTACTGCAAAACAACTACCAGCAGCAAGGAGGAGTCAATGTCGCTCAACACCCTCTTCATCAATCTCCTGAGTGAGGAACACGAAGTCCCAAGGCCCAACAGTTCTGTAGTAAGTGCACACTGCACAGGGGCCTCTGATATTCACTGACACACTCATCTGAACACATAAAGAGTTTGTATCTTGTGGGGCAGCAAAATGCTCCCAAATAGACCGTGAGAAATACATCTGGAATGCAAATCAGTTTGAATGAGCTGAAGCTGGTATGAACTCTTACGGGACACAAAACACTCAGGGTCTTGTTCATGATATACATAACATCAACCTTGATTCTCAAAAAAAGGCCTTTGGCAAAAATCTGCAACTTTTGGAAACAAACTCTTTGTGGTAAATTGGCATGCCCACTTTAAGAATGAGGTAATTACAAATGTAACCGTCTAAAAGTGGGAGTCTTTCTATGGTCTGCCACTTATATGGTTCCTTCTATGCAACTGAGAACAGCAGTCTTCTGCAAGTGGTTAAATAGAATCCAGCTGATCATGTCTGTTAAATCACAACTAACTAACTTACGATACAGTGAGTAAGCAGTAGGTATACTGTACTACCTATAATACTCCTTCAAGGTTTCTCTAGATACTGACCTTAGATGATGCTATGGAAAGCATCTCAAATATGACTGTTCTCTTCAATAATGACAATAAACATTAAGCTGTAAGAACTGACCAAGGAGGATGGCAGTGTAAACAGTAAGTGCTGGAAAAAAAGAGGAAGCACCAAACGGCTAATGTAATAAATACCAATTGGATTTTTCAGGAATAAATTACTTTTGCACTTCGATTTTAGGTTTCAATTTATTTGGAGATGTAAAGAGACTATAAAAGGTAAAGTGATTTATAGAATAAGTATACCCAGAACATAAAGAAATGAGAACATGTGATGAATTATGAAGGCTTTATAAAGAGTGCTATAAAGTCATAGCTTTCACAGTAGGAGAGTACCGTACAATCCAATCCAAAACTCACATTTAATACAAGCTTAAATTGACTATTTGTTCCAAAGACAGAGCTAAAGCGGGAGGTACAGTTTGCTGAAGGGAGCTTAGCTGTGATTGCCATTCAGCAGGCCAGAAACACAGATTTGAGGAATAAGAACATGTAGGGATTTAAAAATGCCTTTTCAGGAAAAGAAGGAACAGGATCACCAACCAGCAAGAAACCAACCAGCCATTCTAATGGCTTTCCTACCACTATATAAACTGTATAGTTGCAGAGATCCAACCAAAAGAAATGCAAAGTTAACTGGGCTTGGAAAGGGGAATTCTGGTATCTGATTTCTTAAAGGAAAGCACCTACTGGGAGGGGGGATAAATGTTCTTATTTATACACAACTCATCAATTTTCTAAAGTGTTGCTGTTATTTGTTATATTCTTTTATCTTCCAGTAAAACCACTGCTATGTTTGCTTACTGCTTCTCATAAGGAATCTTTTTATGCAAGACATAATTACATCAATAGATATGATTCACTTTAGAGCCATGAAGAATTGCATTTGTTTTCATTTCAAAAAATGTATCTCTGATTATACCATGATCAGTATGAATTTGATTACCTTACCGAAATGAGTTTCTCCTCAATACTCACTAGAATATACTGACCAGAAAGGCCAAAGTTTCCATGGCATCCATTTCAGAAGCCTTGTGTAAGTCATGTGGGACTTTCATTACAGCTACTGAAAAATCTTTGAACACATTTAAAATAATAACATGCACACAGGCAGGAGTAAAGTGGATCCACTGATCTAGCTATTGTCTCCCCTCTATACAGATGCAAAAAATAAAAAATTACAAAGACAGATTTGAGATTAGATCATATCATACTATTCCAGTATATCTTATTTAAAGTTTCATCAGTGACTGACATAACTCAGTATCTTATTGAAATACACCTTTTTCAAGCTGGATTTAAAAGGAGTATGATTCTCTCTTTCAGCAGTTCAGAGAATCCTGAGAGTACAGCTCTGTGATCCTGTCTGCTGTGTGACAGGCGCACAAGTGTTTTCTAAATGCAACCTGCAATGTTAAAGAGTTTTTTCAATATGCTGCTTCATTTCCTAAATTACCGCTTTTCCAAGCAGACATGTCATTTTAGAAAACCATGAAGCATTTTATATATGAGAGCTCCATTTTTATCTAAAAGTTGATAAACATTTTCTCAGGCCTTTTCTCAAAATTTTTCCCAGTGGTGTAAAAAAGATACCAGCTAAAAATTGTCCACCACATGTTAGCTTAGAAGGAATAAACATTAAGAATTGATTTGCTATCTTGAATTAAGGAAAGATTCCATTTATTTGAAAATTCTCATTGTGTTGTAGACAACTGATTACTGATAACTACTACAAGTTTCAGTTGAGTTATTTTGCCTAAAGCTGTTACTATGCGTAAACATGAAATTCAACTGAAGGTAACATGAGCTGCTCAATAATTTGCTTCTAATGTAGCCCTTGTTCTCATGAGGGACTTCAACCACCCTGACATTTGTTGGAGTGAAGGTACAGCCCGGCACAAGCAATCCAGGAGGTTCCTCGATTTTGTGGAAGACAACATCCTTCAGCAAGTATCATAGAATAGAATAGAATAGAATAGAATAGAATAGAATCATAGAATAGTTAGGGTTGGAAAGGACCTTAACATCATCTAGTTCCAACCACCCTGCCATGGGCAGGGACACCTCACACTAAACCATGTCACCCAAGGCCTCATCCAACCTGGCCTTGAACACCGCCAAGGATGGAGGATTCACAACCTCCCTGGGCAACCCATTCCAGTGCCTCACCACCCTCTCAGTAAAGAATTTCTTCCTTAGATCCAATCTAAACTTCCCCTGTTTAAGTTTTAATCCCTTACCCCTTGTCCTCTCACTACAGTCCCTGAAAAATAGCCCCTCCCCAGCATCCTTGTAGGCCCCCTTCAGATCCTGGAAGGCTGCTATGAGGTCTCCACGCAGCCTTCTCTTCTCCAGCCTGAACAGCCCCAGCTTTCTCAGCCTGTCTTCATACGGGAGGTGCTCCAGTCCCCTGATCGTCCTCGTGGCCCTCCTCTGGACTTGTTCCAACATTTCCATGTCCTTTTTATGTTGAGGACACCAGAACTGCACACAATACTCCAAGCGAGGTCTCACAAGAGCAGAGTGGTGGGGCAGGATCACCTCCTTCTGCCTGCTGGTCATGCTCCTTTTGATGCAGCCCAGGATACAGTTGGCTTTCTGGGCTGAGAGCGCACACTGAAGCCGGCTCATGTTCATTTTCTCATCGACCAACACCCCCAAGTCCTTCTCCGCAGGGCTGCTCTGAATCTCTTCTCTGCCCAACCTGTAGCTGAGCCTGGGGTTGCTCTGATCCAGGTGTAGGACCTTGCACTTGGCATGGTTAAACTTCATCAGGTTGGCATCAGCCCACCTCACAAGTGTGTCGAGGTCCCTCTGGATGGCATCCCTTCCCTTTGGCATATCAACCGAACCACACAGCTTGGTGTCATCGGCAAACTTGCTGAGGGTGCACTCAATTCTACTGTCCATGTCAGTGACAAAGATGTTGAACAAGACCGGTTCCAACACCAATCCCTGAGGGACACCACTCGTTACCGGTCTCCAGCCAGACATCGAGCCATTGACCACAACTCTTTGCGTGCGGCCATCCAGCCAGTTCTTTATCCACCAAGTGGTCCACCCATCAAATTGATGTCTCTCCAATTTAGAGATAAGGATGTCGTGTGGGACACTGTCGAATGCTTTGCACAAGTCCAGGTAGATGACATCAACTGCTCTACCCCTGTCCATCAGTTCCGTAGCCCCATCATAGAAGGCCACCAGATTGGTCAGGCAGGACTTCTCCTTAGTGAAGCCATGCTGGCTGTCACCAACCACCTCCTTGTTTTTCATGTGCCTTAGCATGCCTTCCAGGAGAATCTGCTCCAAGATTTTGCCAGGCACAGAGGTGAGACTGACTGGTCTGTAATTCCCTGGGTCGTCTATTTTCTCCTTCTTAAAAATGGTGGTTATATTTCCCTTTTTCCAGTCATCAGGAACTTCACCTGACTGCCATGATCTTTCAAATATAATGGCCAGTGACTTAGCAGCTTCATTCGCCAGCTGCTTCAGGACCCGTGGATGGATTTTGTCAGGTCCCATGGACTTGTGTACATTTAGGTTTTTAAGATGATTTCAAACCAGATCCTCTCCTACAGTGGGCCTAGGGTCTTCATTCTCACAGTCCCTGCGTCCGCCTTCCAAGACTTGGGTGGTGTAGTCAGAACCTTTGCCAGTGAAGACTGAGGTAAAAAAGTCATTAAGAACCCCAGCCTTCTCCAAATCCAGGGTAGCCAGGTCTCCCGACATCTTCCAGAGGGGGCCTACGTTGTCCCTAGTCTGTCTTTTATTTGCTATGTACCTATAGAATTCCTTCCTGCTATCCTTAACATCCCTAGCCAAGTTTAATTCTATCTGGGCCTTAGCTTCCCTAACCTGGTCCCTAGCTTCCCAAACAACATCCCTGTATTCTTCCCAGGCCACCTGTCCCTGCTTCCACCTTCTATAAGCCTCTTTTTTCCTTCACATTTTCCTGAGCAGCTCCTTATCCATCCAAGGAGGTCTCCTGGCTCTCCTGCTGCACTTCTTCTAGTTGGGATGCAACACTCCTGAGCTTGTAGCAGGTGATCTTTTGATAACAACCAACAGTCTTGGGTCCCCCTACCCTCTCGGGCTGTATCCCATGGAACCTTACTAAGCAGGTTCCTGAAGAGGCCAAAGTCTGCTCTCTTGAAGTCCAGGGCAGTGAGCTTTCTGCACGCTCTTCTCACTGTCCTGAGGATCTCAAATTCGACCAGCCGTTGGGAACTTCACCTGACTGCCATGATTTTTCAAATATGATGGCCAGTGGCTTAGCCATCCTCTCAGATCTCTTATTTCTTAGATAAGGTGAACCTGAGACACCTTGTATTTAACAGCCTGTATTTAAACCAACAAAAACAACCTTGTGACACTGAATATAATTCAGAAAACCAGCTGCCCAGACAATAATTAAAGGTAAAGCAGTGATTTACAATGGCTATCAGAGGAAATCTGTTTAAAACAAATCCTTGTATTCAATACACAAAGCCAGCCCTTAGAAGCAATAGCTTAGGCTGGTAATAAACACAAACCCTCAAGGCTACTGCAGGCATTAATTTAGGGACAAATTCCATCATCCTTATTCTCACTAGTTATTAGCTTTCCTCACAGGTTGCATTGAAATGCCCAGGTTTCAACAATATTAAGGTGCTTGTTTCACTCTTGGGAACCAGGCTGACTCTAAACTTAAAACTTGCCAACCTTGCAACAATTTCAGTGCAACTAAGCTATTATAGTAGGTAAGAAGGTACTAACAAATATTTGGAGACTTAAGAAATGCAGTAAAATACATTTTTAAAGATCTCAAATACTTGTTTTTGAACAGCTATCAATTCTACGATGACATCGCTCTTCTAACCCAAGTAGGGTTGCTACTAATTCTAAGAATGTGCACATCCTCCAGTGATGGAAGAACCTCAGTACCTCTGATGATGTGGCTGAAGACAGTCCTCTACAGAGCACTATCTAATGATATTTCCAGCATATACAACCAACCTCAACAGTATTTTCCAGAATAAGAAACAGTTATTGCACTATTTTCTATCATGCTCAGCTTCTTCCCATCATGAAAGATTAAGCTTGACCATGACATGTACAAGTGTATTTTTATTGCTCCTTACATGCACAAGGGTCACAAAGTAGCATTAAATGCAGGCAATTGTCAGACCATGTACATGACACTTCTGGAATACATATATAAAGGATGGTATACGTTTACTAACAGGTACCTGTAAGAAATTCTAAGGTTAGACATTGTGGGGTTTTTGATAAAACATCTGTTAAAGATAGGTCAAAAACTGGGTGCAGATTTCATGAACATCTGCACAGCTTATGGTAGGAGATAATGATGTATATGAAAGAACATTAATTTAATATTAAGCTGATATAACTTGACTTCCTGATGTTCAACACAGTATTTTTAGTCTAAGAAATACCTTTGTAGTTACTGAAGCAGCAGAGCTTCAGTTGAGACGCAAGCACATCAATCATAGCAGTATTAAATTGTAAGACTTTTAGCTTTGGCTCTTTAATTAGTTACAAGTTAACAGTTTAAACTGTAACAGTGAGAAGCTTTTAGCACTGCAATATTTAACCTATCAATTCTCTGGTATTTGCAAATGTTCTTCAAAGCAGTAGCAGCAGCATGCCTCCCTAAAACATGGTTTTCTTTTGCATCAAAAAACCCCTTATGCAACAGAACAAAAATTCCCCAACAGCTTGTAAAGATTATACTGGTACATGGTCAGCAAAGAACTGATCCAAACCTTTAGAAATCAGTAAGAAAAGATGTAATATTATAATCAGAGGTCTCAAAATAAGAAGTTACGCCCCCTCAATCAAGAGGGACCCTTCATGAGGGACTGTGGCGATAGGACAAGGGCTAAAGGGTTTAAACTTAAACAGAGGAAGTTCAGGTTAGATATAAGGAAGAAGTTCTTTACTGTGAGGGTGGTGAGGCACTGGAATGGGTTGCCCAGAGAAGTGGTGAATGCTCCATCCCTGGCAGTGTTCAAGGCCAGGCTGGGTAGAGCCTTGGGTGACATGGTCTAGTGTGAGGCATCCTGAGGCATCCTTGCCCATGGCAGGGGGATTGGAACTAGATGATCTTAAGGTCCTTTCCAATCTTAAGCATTCTATGATTCTATGTTGAGAGCAAGCAAGCAATGCATGAAAATATGAATGACACATTTTACTAATTAAGTTAATCACCACTTCAATTTTCCGTTTATACAGTGGAAGCACCTTCACCAAGATCTATGCAGTATACAGCCTCATTTATTCCCCCCTCCCCATGCCTGCAGCATACTATTGTTTCCTATATGACTTTTTCAGTGAACTGCCTACCATCCATTAAAGAATCACAATCTCTTCCTCCTGGAATTATACTCAAATCCAGGTATTGCAACTTGTAGGAGTTGCACCTCTTTAAGGTATTGCTTGTATCTCAAGAGTGTGCAGTCATCTTACCACCGTCTCTTTTGGGCTGCAATCAGTGCTTTCATTCCCATCAAATTTGAGAAAACTCCTCCAAATTATGTCAAATTATCCAGAATTTGTTTCTCTAAACTTCCACTCAGGGCCTCCTCCAATTACTAATCTTGTTCTCCCTGAAAGGCAAGCCTCCCTGCTTTCAAAAGCCCTTCTCCATTGCAGAACTATAGTGTATGATCCACGAACTTTCACTTCCCACAACAGAAGAAGTAGCTACAACAGACAGAGGTGAGTCTGATCAGCCAATCAACTCCCTTAAAGCTTCCATGCAGCTGCACATAAAATTCTTTACTGTTAATTCTGCAGAAAATGCCCATTCTTCTTCAAAGCAAAATCTGAGGAGGCTAATGTTGGACCTAACGCTGACAGAAGCTATAGCTGAAATACTGTATTTGAATCCCATATAAGGAGGGGATTCCTCATATATTCTTATCCATAAGTTAGGGAGGGAATCCTAGCAATGCGCTTCCACCATCAGTTACACTGTCCAAAAACTAAAGTAATACATTGATCACAAGGCATTTTTTTTATGCCTGGATGTGACTAAAAAAAATTGGTACTGTCATCAAAGAATAAAGCAATCTTCTGGCTCCACCATACCCCAAGCTCTACTTCCAAAAGCAGTAACTTTTGGGAAAAGCAATCAAATAAATTTCTCTCACCCCGGAATAGCCTTGTATCTAGCCTGATTACCTACCACAACAGCAATAGTTCAAGAACATTCAGAGTCGTATGGTGTCAGCCACGGCCCTAGCAAAAGTGATTTTGTTGTACGCAACACCAATGTAACACCTGAGAACCACAGCCTACCTCTCTTTTACTGACAGTTTTTTTGTAGTCCTTCCCTTGGCTGGCAGAACACTACTTAAAACAACATAATCCACAACAAGAAAAATTATTCAAGAAGGTCAAGAAAGTTCTTCTGAAAGTTCTGCTGAAAGAAGTGATAATAACAAGAGCAGCTATTTTATATAAATATTCTTGATGTGCCTGAATCTAACAATATTTCACTTCGAAGAGTTTGGGCTTTTATTAGAGGAAAGTAGTCTAAAATCTTGCAAGCCTAAAGAGAAAAAAAAACCCCAACTGAATCTAGAATATAAAAAGTTTTTAAAATGTTCCTGACTGACAGACCTATGAAAGGAAACAGTCAGAAACGTAGCACAACCTTATGTTTCTGTTAAACAATGGCAGAACTTACCTTTGTGCTTGCTGGTAACAAAATATTTTTGCATATTCATTTGCACTCATTTAGGGTCAGCTTGACATATCCCTACTCAAAATTAAACTGGTGTTATTCTTAAAAGCAGTAGCGTGGGACTCAAAGAATCACTTTTTATCAGCCTGGTAACTACCTTTAATTTTTAAAGTCCAAAATATCTTATGAACCTTTAATATTATAGGGGTAATGCCGAGTCCATTCACCAGCTTGACATATTCCAGAGAAAGAATCTGGATAAAATCCTCAGCTGGCACATGTACAGTGAAACCCACAAAGCCTCATAGATTTGCAACAAAGGAGAATTTATTCGGAGACAGTTACATGATTTGCCTACAGGTATAAAATGAGTCATCAGTGGAGATGATATAGATCTCAACAACTCCCTGCCTACTTTGTCCATGGTGAGGTTTTGGTGAGCACAGTGGCAGAAGCTTGGGTTCAGCAGAGCAAAAATTTTCTTCTTTTTGTAGCTATTGTTTCATTCCTCATTGTCTTAAGTGAGAAAGTGGTGTGCAGCCCTTAATGGTAGAACATTACATCTCTGTTTAACAAAGTTGCTTTCATCTTCAGCCAAAAGTACCTGACATTTTGTAACATTTAAATTAACACAGAAAGCAGCTGAAATGCTGAAAACCCAGAGTCTAGGGTTTAAGACAATTACAAAGAATAATATGAAAATGCAAGAAAAAGATGGATTGAGCCAGCTATACTCTTGCTGTGGCTGCCACAAATGTTAGTTGAACCTGCTATTAATAATAATTCTCCAAGACAAAGTGTTTATCTGCAATCAGAGATAACCAGGGCATTATTTCATGGTTAACAGATAGTGCTGACTAACCGAATGAGCTCTGGAATTTGTATCTTGCAGGCAGTGTCAAAAAACCCAAACATTGTCAGGATGAAACAAAACATTCTCAAAATACCCCATTAAAAGAGGAACTGGAGGCGTTAACAGATACTTTTTGGATATTTACAATTAGGAAAGAGTTTGAAATTTTATTATTAGAGGAAAATTTCGTGGCAAATCTGTACTTCATGTTTTGGCAGAGCTTTACTGATATATGACTACTAGTACTACAATTTTTTATTGATACAATAAAATGCAAAAAAAAAAAAAAGTATTTAATGTTTTGTTTTCAAAAAATCAATAGCAATAGCTACCTTTTAGTCCTGGCTGAACTTTTCTTCATCACAATACCTCCTGTTGTAATGAAACAGTCTGGCATTTTGAACAAGAAAAGATGATAAGTACTCAGTATGCTAATTAGGGGAGCAGATGTTTTCAATAAATTTATGTTGGCCTGGAATAATTTTTTTACAGATATGAATATGCACTTCACTGTTTGCCCAATCCATAAAAGTTTGATTTCTATAGGCTTTTTTTCATGACTAATGACTTAGTGTCCTCAAGATTCACTTTGTGTTATTTTATTTTTTCTTTTAAAGTGAAAGAGTACTTCCTTCCCTAGATAAAATAAGTCTGGTGTAATGCTTCCTGTTATGAACTCTTACATCTAGCTATTTATTGCCACAATTACATCCCTCACCTGAATTTCATGAGAGATTTAAAAAAAGTTTTAGTCAGTTTCAAGTATAAAATCAAGAAAAAAATTATTTTTCTTAAGAATGCAACTGCTGTAATTATTGATATAATCACTCTTATCTAGAAAATAAAAAAAGCTTGAAACATGGCAGGCCACATACTTTTTTTCATATTACATATCGGGAGAGCACCACACATGGCTAGAGAGGCTGATTTTGAGCACTTAGGGCTGCTGCTGTATGGGCCCCGGCGCTGAGAGAGGACCAAGAGCCAGCAGGATGCCTCCTGCTGGTGCAGAGAAAACCACGTGCAGCTGCTCTGAAGGTAAGAGGCAAATCAGGGACACAGAGGAGAGCAGATGGAACAGAAGAGGAACTTAGACCTGGAAAATATCCTGCTGCTGGCGATTGGATGAGGTGAGTGAAGTAGTGACTGCTCAAGTCCTTGTTCCCCTATCAGCCACAAAAGTTGTCACTCTGGCTTCAAAACTTTTTGCAATGGCAAAGCCATTACTTAAGGATTACTTAATTGCTGCTTCTTGGAGGCTACTGCCAGAGGGAGCTTGATTGTTTTCAGCTTGAGTCACTTCTAAGAGGAAGTGTGGCTCCAGCCTTGTATAGGCAAAAGTAGATATCAGTTATTTTTCACAACATGCCAGGGTTGAATGGCATAGGAAAGTAGAGAAATGCTGAAGCAGAGCATTTGGAAATTTATAGGAGAGTCATGTAGCCACAATACTGCCACAGAAAAGCAGTTTCTATCTTTAGTGGTGCAGGGCAGGCCTCACCTTTGGACTGCTTCAGTAACTATTCATTTTTCTGTATTGCACAGGAAGGTCTGCTTGAAGCTGTCTAAGCACTGCAAGTCCCCACTGAGGGGACAATGATGGGGTAAGGAGTCTTCCTTACTGTTAAGCTGTGATCCTAGCTTGAAATTGCATGACCAAATAAAAATGTGAAATTAGTGAGGTAAAAAATAAAGATGAAATTCTGACTCAACTAAAGCTATTGCCTGTTTTGAAATGAGTACTAGACAGAAGTCCAGCTGTAGCCCACTAAATTACACATACACCTAACTTTGCAACAAGTAAATTGCCAGAGAGAAAAGGCATGGATGCTTGTTTCACTCTCAGACACAAAAATCCAGTGCAAATATTTTCCCATATAAAGGTTTTCTACCCCTGGTAAACTTAAGTAGCATTTAACATCAACCTTTTACTTCCCAGTTTCCCCTGGATTTTATACCATAAATTTGGTGTACAACATTTGGCACAAAACCAACATTAAAAGAAAACTGACTTTGTTCTCACCTCAGAGGAAGCTCATGATTTAGTTTCATTTAAGTTTCTCTGAAGTGGCTCCAATATGAAAGCAGAAATCGGTGTACTTTAGAACAGGGCCCCAGAACACCTTCTGCAGCTCTGAAGTAAAATCACTTCCACAAGAACTTATGAAATTTTAAAGGAGTAACTCAGACAAAAGAATAACATTTGCATGATTTAACACATCTTCTAGTGAAATAAAAGAAAACTTATTTAATTTGCCTCTCATTCAAGTCTATTTTCTATGTGGTGGATAGCACTGTATCAGGTAGACACTTTCCGACCAAGACAGAAATGGACAATAGACCACTTGAGAGTTTCACTGCACAACAGCAGTGTGCAGATCTTTACACCTCAGCATTCTCTCCTCTTCAGTCTAGAGAAGACCTCAACTATCTTCTACTACTTTACACAGCAACTGCAGCTACTTCCGTGCTCTACACTAAGCCAAGCTATGCTCTGCACTCATCAACACCAATGAAACACACACAAAATAAAGTAGAAAAGAAGAAAAGAATAAAAAATAGGAACACACCCCCCCCCCAGATGTCTCTAAAAATTGCTGAAACTTCTGATGAGGTTATGTTGGTTTGGTTTTTTTTTTCTCATGTATTGCCTTATTTTTAGAAAACACTTGCACATCTGCTATGTAAGAGAAATTAATACTGGTGTGAAATTACAATTTTGCCGTTTGAGGTAATGAAAACTTGAAAAATAAAAACACGTTCTATGTTAAATTTATGTTGAATACTAGTTTTCTGTAAGAATTTTGACTAAATACAGACCAGTTTTTCTTGAAAAGTTTGCCCTTATTTTGAGTAAAATAAATGTATCAAAATAATACATTAATAGAATATAAACAAAGTCAAGTCAATCTTGTATTAACTTGGGGGATGGAGGGTGAAGAAATGAAAACTAGCAGTTGAGAAGGCCCAAAATTGAGATTGCCAACTACATTCTGTAAGAATATGCAGAGTTCTGGTCCTCACATTCAAGGTAAATAGATTTAAGCATTAATGTGCAGTGGAAGACAGCTGGGGAAGAGGAAGACAGTGGTAAGAGTGGAGTATAGCTACTGCACATTGCCAGTTTTACAAGACTTACAAAGTTAGGAGAGGAAAATATTGCTGCCCATAAATACACTGCGATAAGCATGAGGGAGGGAGAAGCACTGCTTTTTCAGGACCAGAGAACAAATAATTTCAAGGACAAACTTGTGTGAACTGATCATGCATGTATTAAGACTATATAAGGAAAAATGTTTTTAGCTATTCCATCACATTCCTGGGGCATGTTATCAAGTGAGAGGTGGAACAAGAAATTTAGAGTCATGTATAATAAGTTCCATAAAGTGACTGCATGATGTTGTCATAATGAAGCAGGGGACCACAATTAATGACACAGTATCTTTCAATCACTTATTCTTACTTTCTCTTATGACAATGAAGGAATTTATTTATCCTGTATACATGGAGATTTGTGTGCCTGCAGATGACATAAGGGTCAGAAGGGTCATAAAAAAAGCAAAGAAGATACAGAGGTCCTCATGTTCACCACCAAAGTCCAATTATTGTTCAGAATATCATACAAACAAAATCTTCCATTCCATTCTAATTATCTGCTGTATCAGCAACAATACAGTTTCAAAACCTTCCTAAAACTGCCTAGATAATAAATGATTTTGAACTAGAGACTTAACACCAATAACCTCTCAGCTAATTTGAAACTGCCAAAGAATGAAACAAATCTATCAGTACAGATTGACCCCTTTGTGTGCTCAGCATTTGTTACAAGGCAGCATATTAATTCTCTGTAAGTATCAGCTTTTATACAGGCCTTAGTGTACCTGTGTGAAACCAGAACACAACTGGAAAGAAGGCAGTGAGATGTGACACATTCTTTTTCATGATGCACAGTATTCACGTTTCATTTGATGCGGTAACCTGTATAACTTATTTCATGCTGCAGCTTAAAAATCTGCAACCACAGATACATTCTATGATATTTCTGATAAAAACTACTATAGTTCTAAAAGAAAAAGACATTTTTGAATTAGTATTATTATATAAAGATGAGCAGATATATAATTTTTATACTCAAACCTTTTGGAAAGGAATACCTTATGCCTTAAAAAGTAGCTGATTCTACAGCATCCAGCTAGCATTTATGAAAGATGAATGAAATTCTTCTATTTTCAGAACATTTGAAGATAGATGGCTAGTTAAAACAATATTTCAAAAGCAAAATCCTGATCAAAGATAACATCTTAAAACAATGTGGACTTTCAGGTGTTTACTCAATATGCACAGCCAGTCTGAACGAAAATTTCGTGCAGAAGTTCTCTGTCCCTACTGAAACAAAGGGGGGCATAAAATCATAAAATGGAATATATAAACTTTTAGAATTAGTTTTAAGTAATGCTAAGTTTAATGGCTTTGTAACAGTAGCAGTGGAAAATTACTGAGGGGCATGATATGTAGAAGGAAAAAGTAGAGTACAGCTAGAGAACATACTGAG
Source organism: Psittacula echo (assembly GCF_963264785.1). Classification (NCBI taxonomy): domain Eukaryota; kingdom Metazoa; phylum Chordata; class Aves; order Psittaciformes; family Psittacidae; genus Psittacula; species Psittacula echo. The sequence continues at coordinate 48,173,813 of NC_137743.1, forward strand.
AATTCTTGTGCAAGATAAGTTGTTATAGTTGACATAGTTTTAAGAAAAATAGTCTAGAATAATGAGACATAGGGATAAGGAGTATCTGGGAATGGTAGGTGTCCAGGATGGGCTACAGTAAAACTAACTGATAAGTAGGAAGCTAGAAGGATTATTATGCCTTTGGTGTTAACGATCCAATTAAGCTGGTATAAGCATCTACTGCGTGCGCGTCAAAGGCAGCCAGAAGTGATGAAGATTGCTGGAAGAAGTAAACGACCCTCACAGACCCCTACCACAATTCTGTACGCATGCGGGGAACTTTCTGGAAAATTATGTAATCCATACGTAACCTCATGAGTATGTATTTATGCCCAGCATCTATATAAGGCAGTGTATGGAGCAATAGGGGGAGACACATGTTAGGAGGAGCTATCCCCCGTGTCTCCCGGTGCCGCAATAAAGAATACCTGCTTGTCAACTTGAAAACTTTGTTGGCAAGTTTGTTCCTGGAGTTTTCTCCAAATCACTACACAGTGGCATATTTTTCACATTTTCCAGAAGACAAAAACATTTTGCCAAGGAAATTTCAACACTTCCATTGTGAGTTATAAAGATTTAAACTTCCTCTCAGTTGGTCTCAGAAGCATCACTGACACAAGAGTATTACTCTCAGAAACAACTGAGGAGCTGTAGCTTAGAAAAACATTTACAGTGACCATATTTGTGGTTTTAGCCTCTGCTAAAAACATTGAATCTGCTATTGGAATTTTGTCTACATTAAGAAGCCCTTTGTTTGCAATAAAATAAGAATCCTGTGTCTTGAATGCTAAATAGGTATATAATAATGATCCAACAAAATGCTTCACTTTGAAGGGTTTGCTCCTTCATACCTGGCTGTTTAGACAAGGGGCCTCATTTTCAAAACCAGTCGATATTACGATTCCCATAGAAGTCATTAGTAACACTCTGTAATTCAAAACCTTTGCACTCTAAATAGCATTCCAAGAAACTTCTCTTAATCCAAAATCATGGAAACCCTGCTGCAGCTCTATTTGATACTGAAGAAGTCTAAAGTTATGAGGGGCTTTCTAATTGCCAGGACTTCTTCAGCTCTGCCCCTGGCAGTGCATGGGAGCTGGGTTCACTGCACCACTGATCTTTCCATGACACTAGAAAATCTAATCTCCCATATCCAAGGAGAGTTTGTTAACTGGCAAGTGCTGGGTTGCTCTGGAGATGAGAATGGGATAGCCATACCAACTTCTTTCACTAAACCTGGGTTACTGTGAATTGAAGACAAGAGACAGGGGTCATAAATATGTCACTTAAGGAGAGAAGGTCTGTAACCTTTGCTTTTCTAGCCTTGTGTAGCTGTCAAGCTGCTGCAGGGCAAGATTCTGCATATAAATCAATGCCACAGGGTGATTTTCCCTGAATAATTATGGCTTGGCTCCAAATCTCATTTACCTCCTCCCCTAAGAAACAAGAACTAATGACAGTATGAGAATATAGGGGAAAATAAAGAGAATAAAGTTTGGGATTTAAATAAATTAAGATACTGCTGTTAATTGTAAGATTTGCAGAGTACATTAACCTGCCTGCAACCACCATGACACCAGGACTATACTTGCTACCAATAGAATCTGGGGGATCCCCCGGTAATGGAGTTTCTGCTGTTTGCTTCAGGTAATTTTTCACACGGACATAATTTGCTAGTTGCTCTGAGCTACTGGGCATAGAGTTCACATCTTTGTCTGAATTTGATGATGTGGATTTCTTAAGGAGGATAAAGATTTTTTACATTTTGTCACTGTTTTTATTGCCTATTTTTCTAATAAATCACAAAGATCAAGAACTATGCTGAAAGCCAAAACTCAAGTAGAAAGGGTGAGAAAGAAAAGCTCAGTAAAATTTTGTTTTCCTCATCATTGGCTCTTTCATGGCCTGATAATACATTTCTGAGACAGATTCTAATCTCAGATGCAGTGTGGGCATCCCAGCATACCTAAGAAAAATCTGTTACTGTGCATCTTGTGTGATATTAGAATCTGGCCCTTCCATTGTAGATGGAACATTTGCATAAAGCTCTTACGACTTTTTATAATGGCCGTATTTTCTAATATTTGCAACTGTGCACATTTTTGCCTGAATTGGCTGTCATTTCACAGATGTCAATTATGAAAAGCACTCACATATGGCAACTACAAAAATAAATTTGTCTAAGGCTGCGAATGGACAAATTTACCCCCAAACTCCTTTTCTAAGAGCTTGGGTCATGCATGCTGCCTGCTGAGTCCCTGTTCCTGTAGTGATCAACAGGCAATGTCAGCAAGTAGGTTGTACCTGAGAGCTGTTAGTTACTATGATTTTACCCTGATTTATTTCTCAAGTTTGAGAGTGAATGAACTTTCTGAATGTATGCAGGAAACCCTCTAAGACATACTTTTAACTTTATAGAAAGAATTAGCCCTATGGAGATCAATCACATCTCTAATTACCTGGACAGACCATCACCATTTTTTCAGATTTTTCTTCTTTTTTCCCCCACAATCAAGTCAGTATGTGAGCACATAAGGCATAATATGGTCTGCAGAAGGTGGCCTTTTTGACATATGGCTTTCAGCTGCTCTTCTATAATTGCTGAGGATAAGCCTAAGCTTCGACATACCCCTGCCTGCCAGGTGCCAGGCTGGCAAGCCTGCCCTGGGTTGCACAGCTCTCCCGCCCTGTCACAGGGCAGGAGGGTGCCGGGGCTGTCATGGGAGTCTCTGGCAGGAAGGAGCTGGTATGCAAACAAACACTGGGCATCCTAGGATGATGGCTGCTCTTTACCAGTGCATTTCCTTAAAACATTTTTTAATAGCCCGGTTAATTTTTTCCTTCAGAAAGACATAATCTGTTGTTTGCCAATTTGTTCTCTTAAACAATCCAGTTTATACCATTTCAGCCTCAAAGACCAATTACTTTGTTTTCCAAGGGTTGCTTAATCTAACCTCTATGTATATCTTTTATTAAATCCAGATAGATGCACTCATTCCCTCCTACTTATTTTAAGTTACCCATAATTCCTTAGTCACAGTGTCTCTCTAATGTAGGCCTCCAGCCTAATATCAGCTTGCTCATAGCTATTGAGTTTCAAGAAATATGGCACATCCTTTATTTCTTTGCACACATCTAAGATCAATGCAACATTCCACATTATTTAATGGTCATACAATTGGGAAATGTTAAGTGCTAGATAAATGTATATTATAATTTTGCCTCACTGTGATGTTCACAGCACTTTCATTTTGATTTTTCACCTCCTATTGACTAAACTGTCATCCTATACTGGCCTTAAGATTTACACTTATGTTTACATAGTAGTTTTCACTGATTCAGATACAGCTCCACAATACCTTTGATTTTCAACAGGTATCTAACTCCACGGTTTAGGGTGGTTGTTTTTTATTAATATAGTAATTACTCTACTTTTGTAATTTGCTACATTTTTCTTCAAAATTTCTCTGAGAGGCAAAATAGAAATCATTCTTACAAGGGCATTAATATTCTGGTCTGTTTTTCTGATTTACCTTTCATGTCTGTTTTCTAACTACATTCTGTTTATTTGAAAAAAACATACAGAGAAAACGCCAAGTTCCAAACCTGCACTGGCATAAATCTGCACAACTAACTTGGAAGCAATGACATTCTGTTGATCTCAATTAAATCTACAACAGGTGATGATTTGGCCTAAATGTGTTAACCCTTCCACTTGTCTTAAGCACACACCTATTAAAAAAATGCTAAATATTTTCTGGTTTATCAGTAGACACTTTATTACTCCAAATAACTATCAGCAAATTGTAACCTCATCTTATGTTTCTGGCTACTACTCTAATGAGTCTTGACTTTAGGAATGCCTCATTCGCTTTCCTCCAGCCACTGGAAAAAGGTCTCAACACTGAGCTTTTTGTACTGTAATATTTCTACCCTACTAACTCAGCATCCCTTTGCACCTTCAAACCATCTCTATCTCCACTTGAGGCTATCAGCCCCCTTTTTCCTATTGCTGTAAAAGAACAGTAAAAGCCTTCAAATCTGTAACCCAACTAACCTGTCTCAATAAGATCAGGAGGTGGCATTTGATCTAATTTACATCCCATGAAATCCTAGTGACTTCAGGAAGTTCCACAGCACGTAAAACAACCCACAGTGTAGCTTACAAGCAAGATTTTCATTATGTGCCAATATAGCTGGCTTTTCCCCATTAACTGAATGCTGCAACTCTTTCTGATAATATCTGTCTTGAAGAATATTCCTCAGATGTTCAGTTCTCCTAGCTGCTTAACATTTTTCCTCTGAAAATACACCTTTCTATTCTTTACAGTGATGCTGCAATTCACTGTTTCTCAACACCCCTCTCCACTTCTTTCCCCTTATCTCCACAATAATTTTCATGCTGTTGAAAAACTAACAGCTTTGTTTGCCATCCTGTCTTCTCATGCTATTACATATCAGAGCTTTCTCAACAGCTGCTTTGATATGCTGTATATCTAACCCACTTTGCTTGCATTACCCTCATTAAGAAAACAATAATTAAGAGCAGTTTGTTTGTTTTCAAGTAAACAAAAATATTCAACACTATAAAATTCAACAGACTCTCATCTGACTATATCCATCCATCTCACTCAGCTTCCTTGAAACAAAATCATCCATATAATGAAGATGTTCCAAAAAGACCTATTTTATAAACCAGTCACAAAATACAATTTTGCAATTTGTTGTGGTTCTGTTTTAAGTATTTGCATGAGTTATCATGAGAGAGTGATAAGAATCAGAGTGGCACTCACTGTATCAATGTGGTTTTCCATGCATCCAAGCCACAGTTCTCAGCTTGCTGGCACTGGGGAGAATTTAAATCGGGAGCCTTTGAAGACATGTATATGCACAGTGGCAGCAGCCTAGGGCTGTAGAGAGAAAGATGCATTCTGCATTACTGTGAACAACATTTTAAATCAGACCGTAAGCACTCATGGGTAGGGACCATATTTTACTCTGGTTCTTAGTGAAGGGTGAGGAACAAGAGTTTAGATTGTGCCTAGACAGGGTGTGTAGTGCGAATAACACTGATAAATGTTGTGCTAACACTGTGCTTTAAATAACTGTCTTCAGAAAGAGTAAAGATCTCCTGTCTAGACAAAAACTCTAATTTTTCTGTCTAGGCAGAAAAGCAATTCAAATTGTAGTAAAGACTATGAAACAGAAAAGAGGAGAAAGGGAAACGAGCAAAGAGGGGTAGCATATTTACTTTTCCTGATTTTGGAGAAAAATAAAAAATAAAAAGCTTCTTAGATATATCTGGAGTGTTGGAAGCACAGAAAAATCTGATCTTGTTGTAACCATAAGGCAACATCCCTGTTTGTGATCATCACTACTGCACATTTGAACCAAAATTGCATTGTCTGCTGGAGTATCTAGCCTTCCTCCTATGATCCAAAAGAAAGAAGCTGTATCAGGACAAGTAAAGTTCATTGCATTCCTGCAAACTATAAGTCCATTAATTTTTTTCTCTGAGAGCCACATTTTATTCAATATTCTATATTTCATTCACCTATTCGTAATGAGATGTAAGCTCATTTATATTAATGGAACATAATGACTGATGAAAGATAAACATGCTTTTCTGGTCAAAAAATCTATTGCAATTTGTTCCAGCACTGCTGGTAGTGTTGTGTTTGCACAGCTTCCTTTGGTGACAAATTACCAGGGGTCTGACAGGTAGGATGCTGTCTGAAGTTATTCACATCACAGGCAGTTTGATTAGGATTCCTCATCAGATTCTTATGGTTGCAGTATCTTTTGGGAATGTATAAAATAAAGTTTCCTAAAAAGGTCTTGTCATTGCACATTGATCAGCAGAAGTTACCAGGGCTATGCATAGATATGGCACAATCCTAATTCTTCCATAAGGATATGGACTGTGTATGCAGCTTGCTGCTCATTTTCTCTAACAGTAAAATGACTACAGTATTACTGACCAACATAGTTTAAATAAGGTCAGAAGGTCAGCTTTTTCCAGGATGCTGTAGTGAAATGGAATGTAAAAAGCTCCTGCTGCCTGTGAGAGAGGAAAGAAAGGATATTATAATAGCCATATTCAATACAAGGTAGAACCAGAATTTTAAACATAGGTTGATGATGCGATCTCTCCACTGGAATGTAACTGCAACTTAACATGTGAGGCAGAACAATTGATAGAGCTTTTTTCCTGTCCTGTAAAGAGTAAGTAGGTTTTTAAAAAGTCTCACTCCAGAAGACAGTAAGATGAAGAAGCATATGTATAAATGTAGCAGTCTCGTTCTCACAGTGAAGGTGGCAGCAGTTCAAGTCTTAGCATCACCACTTCTCTATTCTACATTTATGTGATGCCCTATTAGTGAAATAACTTCATCCCAGAGTAGATATCAGTCACCTTCTGCTAGTGCAGTCCTACACTTTATTACTAGCTAGGTATTAACAGGGGACTCTCCCACTTTCCTGTGTCTCCACTAGCACACAACTATCTCATTTGCTTGCTCCATGAAGATTTCAGTGTTTGTGCAAAAGCCACAACAACAAAGAAAATACGCAACACCTAGGGCAGTAGCTGGGATGTTGGAGACAAGGACCAAGGACATTCTTCTGACTAATGCAGATGACAGATTTCAATCCTCTGCTTCCTTGAAGGATGCTCTCACACCAAATAACTCCTCTGTTCTTAAGGAGTGCAGGGAAAGGTCATCTGCATCCAACTCTCGTATAGCCCTTAAATTCCATGTCAGAAGCTTTGTCCCCTGCAAACTCTTGAAGAAATACTTGATCCTGAAAAAAAAAAAAATAGTTTAAACATGTTGGATGATATTTTTTTGTGCTAAAAACAGATTTGGAAAAATTCCCAAAGTACTTCAGACTATTTATGAAGTTTAACAGACTGATGGCATGGAAATCATTACATACCAGAAGGCATTACAGATGATGTGTTTTAAAGCAGAGGCAGAAGAGCAGCCCCTTGCCTATTAGCTAAGCTCTTATTAGAGTTAAGGTATTTTTGTATACAGTGTAACAGAATTCTTCATACCCCTTCCAAGATAGATCAGTGTCTAATAGAGATAGTTTGATACGCAGCAATACCTGGTCAATGGCTTAAACTTACTCATTTGTCTTTTAGTAATTTTTTCTACAAAACTGGAATATTTGTTTCCTTATTGGGTGGGAGGGGTGTGATAGCAGACTTCCAAGCAAACAGAAAGCATTTGCTCAAAACTTTGGTATTTGTTCTCTCTCCATTACAGCTCTCTCCTGGCTCTCCCTGAGACCTCTCTGGCTGGCTGTGCTTTTCGTAATATTGAAAAGGTAGTAATGATGGTAGTCAGATATGAAGGAGTGCTTCAAAAGCACTTCCATGACATCTCCATCTGTCTTGGACACCTGCAAGATGATCGGGATGAGTTGTAGTTTTGCACTCCAGCTGGAGTCTTTGAGGCTACTGGATGTCAAAACAGGAAGATATGTACAAACAAAAAATCCACTCAACACCTCAATAGCCATGCTTGCCTAGACCACCTGGTCATGGTAAACTATCTCTTTGAGAGTTCCAGCTTCAAATTCAATGGATTAATACTTGGGAACAAAGCCACAGTTGACTGAAATATTCCAATTAGTATGAGAAGCAGCAGCCCATCTGCTCAGTAACAGGGGCCATGGAAACATATCACTTTTGCATACCTCACTGCCTTCCTGGGAAATCAATATCTCTGTCCTAATAGTCACAGCACTGCAATCTGCTACAGTGTTTGTGAAAGAAAAGACCATAAGCAATGGCAGAAGCTCGTTGCAGTATTTCCACAAAACTAAAATGTGCTCCATGGAGAAGGACAATATTTCCATTTCCATTATAGATAGCAGCATCTCTGCTTGAGCACCACAATTCCAAACAGAGATGGAGAAGCTTGAGTGAGGGCATCAGCTTTTTAACCATATTGTACAGACTGCCAAATACAGGTCATCCATATTTCCATAGCCAGAATACTCTCTAGATGCAAGGCAGAAAGAGTATAGTTATTCTATAGAGAAGGCCTTCAAACTCCAGGTCTCCTGGGGAACCTAAGCTGTAATCAGGTTTACAGACCACTGGTCTTCACAGAAACGGAATGCGATAATTTTATACCTTAAAATTAAAAAAGAAATATGGCCATAAAAAGAGTCAGGGCAATCCAGAACAGCACTGCTTCTCTTGTGGGCTACTTAGCCAAATTCTACAGTTATATGAATGGCTATAGCACACTTACAATTCCTATTTTAATCTGTATACAGTAGTAGAGTTCAGAGGTTTTCAGCCACTGCTGTAACATATTGATGTTTTACTGATAACATGACTCTGCTGTCCTTGGCCAGACCAAAGGTCCATACAGCACATTATCTCTGACAGTGATGGTTTAGGGGATATAAAACAACAGCAAGCTTATTTCATCTTTCATCTCGCAAACCCTTTAAACTAGCTGAGCAAAATGTTGTATCTCCATATTTTACAGCCTCTGCCAGTATTTTCTTTTGTGAACCTGCCTTTATAATGCTCCATTTAATCCAGCTAAAATTTTGGTATCCACAATATTTTTGAGCAGCAAGTTACAGAAATTAATTACAGGACTGAAGAAAAAGACTATTTCTTTTTTATTTTCAATCCACTTCCAAATATTCTCCTCATTGGGAGAAACATTTACTAATCCCTCACTACTCACCGTCTGTTTTCTACTTACTGTTTTGCAGACGTCACCAGTTCCGTTATCTTTCCTCCCAGATGAAGACTTCTTGTCTACCTTGTCCTTCCTTGTATGGAACAGCTTCAAAAACGCCATAAGCTTTGTTGGGCTTCTCATTTATCTTTCTAAGAGGGGAGAGTGGCAGAAATGTATCTAACAGTCAAGATGAAGACACTGAGCACCATACTGATACAGTTCACAGAATTATCCAAAGCAAAAACCACTAGATCAGTGCTGAGCTATTTTGTACAGATTAGGATTGGTTTCTCCAAATGTCCAGTGCTTTGCAATTATCAACCCTGGGCTTACTTTACCATTTGATCCCTAAGTCACTTGTTATTTTGAGGTCCCAGTACACCTCCTCATAGTTGGTTTAATTTTTACTATTACAAATAATGTCATAATCAGCAAATGCTTCCTCTCTACTGCTACCCTTTCCTGAGTAGGTGATGAGATTTCTTTGGGACATGCTAGTAAGTGTCCCTGCTCAGTGAAAATTAACTCTTCATTCCTTTTTTGGTTTGTCTTTGATCAATCTACAAGTCATGTTTTCTTTTTATCCTTTAACTTTTTAGCTCTTCTAAAAGCTTTCAGTGAGAGACCTCATTTGAACTTTTTGGAAATCCAAATACAATTCTATACCTCAAGGCATTTTCTAACTATTTGTGTGTTTAGCCACCGGATTTTCTCTTAACAATCACACATAAGACATATAAGCTGAAGCCCGAAAACCCCGACTGGGGACACATTTTAAGGAAAGAAGAGGTACTGTACCTAATTTTCATCCACTACAACACTATAGTATCATGATACATCTACACAAGGCAGACAGAAACATAAAGAGTTGCTCATTTGGTCACCTTAGAGAAAAAAACAACTATCTGTATTGAAAATAATGTTGCACCTTAATAATGTTAGAGATTAGAAACAGTTTTTCAAAGAAGAACATGATTAAGCTTCCTTAGCATGACACCTACAGTGTCAATTAGGACCTGGTGGGATGCTTGTACAGAGAACAATTTATTTCCTCTTGGAGAAACCCTCCCCCAAATACAACCAGATTTCCTTCATTCTTTTCCCTCCCTCCCAGTAAATACCATTTGAAACCTCTCACAACAGGAAAGACAATAATAAAGAATTTAAATGGTAGCAATAGCTTTTGGGAACTCTCTGAGCAATACTTCCTTTCACAAAGAAGGAAAATTACACACTAATACAGAAAAATGTGAGAAAGAAATATCCTCAAGCTCTCTGGGGGAAAAAAAAAAAAAAAAAAAAAACACCAAAACCCACACAAAAAACCACTCAAAAAAACCCTCACAAATAAAAAAAACCCCAACAAAGTATTTTCCACTTAAAAAGCAAAGAAGACAAACTGTGCACAGCGCAGGGAGAAAGCAAAGACCTGCAGGAGCAAAATATATAAGATCTGGCAGTCTGCCAAGGAATCAGGACTGGGCAATAACATGATGGAAATACTATCTATAACACTCCCATGGCCAATATGAACCAGCTTCTAGCCACAGATAAGAGAGTCAGAGTATCAACTCCAGCAACACTTCCCTGCTTTGTCATGCCAACAGTATAATAGAAAATGAAACACTGATTGATTGAACTGCACGTGACTTTCCATAACATATGAACTATGTTACTTACAGAATCTTGAACGGATTCTCAGTAGCTCTTCTTTGTAGCTAGTTAGTGTTTTATTTTTAACCAATTTAGAATTGTGATGTGCAAATGGAGTTGGATTTTATAGCCCTGCTTTGCTTTTTTGCAATTTTGTCTTTCAGACACTGCTATGCCATGGCACAATGTGTATCTAGGGGACTGCAAACAAATCAGTAAAAACCCCATGAAATAAAGTCCATCTTCAGCTTTTAACTGTGTAAATGCCGACAGCAGTCTGAATACACATCCTAGTCTACACAGCAAACCTACAGGGCAGGCAGATCTTAATAAGCTGGGCTGTAAATGGGTTCACACTCCAGGACCAGTAAAACACTTACCATGACTGGTTTCCCCATGTGTTCCTTGGAATTACAGGACAGCACTTTCCCTTGACAAAAATCACAGTTGCCCTGACACTTGTTGCTAAGGTTGTGAAAAGCAGCAAGTAATTACTTCTAAAATGCAAAGAAACCCAAAAAGTGTGCTCAGTAACAATGTGCAGCTTCTCTGGTATTAGCCAAGATTACCAAGTGAGCTGGCAGATTGCGAAGTATTTTTTATATTAAAATGCTGGGAAATTACTTAGATATCAATGCATTCACTGTGAAAACATATTTTTGCCATTTGCTTCAATTAATGCTTGTGCTTTAGCACAATCAGTTTTCCTCAGTACATTCAAATGTGATGGTTGTGTGAATGACCAAATATAATTATGGTAATGTTGGCTCATATTCCCTGATATGGGTATGTGTAAAGAGGCTGTCAATTGGAAATACTTGGAAATCTATCAGGAGTTCAAGCACATTCTAAAAGGACATCTGTGTACAAGAAGCAATCAAAATCAACAGTATCATCATACAGGCACATTGGATAATGCACCAAGAGATGCAGTTGATGAGCATTATGTTGCATTAACAATATATAGTTCAGCTGTACAAATCCACCGCCAGTCCTAGCTGCATAGTTATGAAAGGAATATATATCAAATAACAAATATTAACTTCAAGCTAAATCATGAGGTTGCATCACAATCAGATGGATATCAAAAAGCGAATAATTTGTTTTCAAAGGCCAAAAGGCTAAACACAAAGATCTGTTATGAAAGAGTGTTTGCAGTACAAAAACAAAGGCTTTCCTGGGACAGACACAACAGAAATCGTAGCCATGTCTATCATCCAAGTGCTTTGTTTTAGAAATGAATTCTATAAATTTTCAAACAGCTGCATAGGATTCAGCTTTGCAAATCCATTAAAGTAAATAAATCATGAACACTGCCCATCTACTCATCTAGTTGGACTTTACTTTTTAACTTGTTTGCTGGATTTATTCATATTCTTGCATTTGACTCTGATTTTAAGGTAATTGTTCTCATTAAACAGGTGGATTACAAATATTTCATTCTGAAAGGACTCAAGGCTCTGTTCAATCTTTCTAATACATTTTAGCCAGCATGCCATAATTGGCAACATCCTTTAAATTGCAATCACAGCTAATTTACACATGCAGAGCTGCTCACTGTAACTAGAGTTTCAGCAGCAGAGTACATTTTGCCTTAACTAGCTCCCTGATAAACTCCAATACACGGGGCAGAAACAGCCTACCTTAGCCCATGTAACATGACAGGATATTTGTTCTTCTATTGCAACAACGTGATCAGTTTCCCCAATATTCTGCTGTTGACCATAGTGAAAATTCTTTGCTACTGAGGCTACAGTAAATTATTCTATGTAATTAACATGTTGGGACTCTGGAAGTAATCCCTCTTCCATGCTTAGTTTGCTGCCAGCAGGGTGACCCTCAATACAAATGTACTCAAATGCAAGCAATAACCATTATTCAACACATCCAGGAGCTGTTCCCTCCCATCAGGTAGTTATACCCAGAACCACATGGCTTATGCAATCAGAAGACTTTCAGAAATAAGCTGATCAGCATCACAACATACTGAAGAGTAGACACAGGAGAGACACTGGCTGAGGTGCCCATCTAGGTAAAAGGCAGATTACTGGAGACACTTTCAATGCCAAGAATGTATCAAACACATCAGGTTTTGTGAAGAGGTCTGCTTGAGATTGTTCAGCCCAGATTCTGCCATGAGAAGTCGCAATGCTTTGTGGAAACTGAATCTAGCAGATACAGATTTTTTTTGCCTGCAAAAGAACTGCTAGTTAAAAAAAAAAGAAGAAAAACTGCTGTCATGGTATATGTGAGCTACAAGGAAACAAGGGGCAGCCAATTAGCTAGCACTGACAGGATGAATTGAGAAAGGCAGCCCATCCAACTAGAAAGCGAGAGACTGAAGGTCCAAAGAACATGCCACACTGCACAACAGACATAGCAATCAGGAGCTCCTCCGGAGGGTTGTGTGTATGTTCCTAGCAGTGAAGATTTGCAGGCTAACAGCCCCCATTGTGTGGAAGGAGGGTCCTGAACCCCAGTTAGAAATGATGTTCATGACAAATCCTCCTCACAAGAGGTAAATACACTCTTGTCATGAACCTTAGTTAAAAGTTGCAGGCTACAGCATTGGGTAATTCACCTCCCAGGGACAGAGCCAGGTTTGTGCAAAGCTGCTGAAACCGAAAAGTGGAAAAACGCTGATAGGCACAGAAAACCTCACTGGGAAAGTTAAAAGAATTTATATAAAGGATGGAAGCTAGAAATAATCAACTAGGAAATAGCAAAGAATAGCAACAGTTCTACATTAAAAAAAAATAGTTCTATAGAAAAACGTGGTAAAACCAACTTACATATGTTTTTCTGCAGCTATCTAAACAATACAATGGGGAACTAGACTGCCTCCCAGACCAGCTTGCCTACACACTTTTCACTGATGGTATCAATATCAAATATGGACACCTAGTGGAAAGAAAACAATCACAGCCACTGAAAAAAAGTCAGAGCATATATAAAAGACGGAGTAAGCTGCACTGAGCAGCAAGTAGCATCATATGTTAAAGAGTAGTTTAAAAATCAGCTAAGCCCTCTAAGTCAGGTTAATATGATGTGAGCATAAGGAGCTGGTATTCTGGGCAAAGAAGAGAAATATGCTATTAGCATTACATTATCAACTATGCAACAGGATGGTAAGCAACAAACTTCACTTACACCCAGTAGACAGTGGTAAACGTACAGGGACACATTGCCAGGAATCATTATTTCCTGACCAGTCAGGAAACTTGAAGAAGAGGAAGCAGCTCTTGTATTCACTGGAAGCACTGCACTGGACCAGTCCTGCTTTTTCTTTAAAATGACAACTAAAATTCTTAAAGACAGTATAAAGAGTATTCAAAGACAAATAAAATGTGCCTACTAAAAACTTAAAAGAGAAACCAAAAGAACCTGGTGCTGCTAAACAGCAGAGTAAAAGTTTTCATGTCCAGATAAAGGAACCAGAGAGGATCATAAAATCTGACAGGTGTAATATATATGACACACCCAAAAAGTGTTTGAGGAGCAGCTTTAAAAAGACATCAAAACCACAGAAGAACAAATCCTGTTGAGAATCTGTAGGGTCAAAAATTTATGAGGATATAGAGTAAGTGCTTATGGAAGATAAAGCCACTGGCAAAAAAAAAAAAAATGCATTTCTTGCATGTGTTTTTGGTGGAGGAGATTGGAAAGACTCCTATGCTGGAATATCTCTTTACACTGATAAAGAGATATTAGAGAGCCTATCTCAAATCAAATTTAATGATAGAAGACATTCAAAACAGTCTTATTAGCAGTAACAAAATACCAGAATCACATGATAACTGCCAATAGAATTAAGAAACTCAAGACTTAACCACCAAAATGCTATTCAACTTCTGGCTTAAATTTGCTTTGATACCAAAGGAGAACTAGGCAATCATAGACCAGTAAAGCCAGGCAAATTGGTGGAAACTGTTATAAAAATAGAATGAGTGCCTTATAGACAAATACATTTATTGACAATGATAGAAAAAATTTTGTGAAGGAAGTTAAGCCTCATTATTTATCAAAACACTTTCTAAAGGCATCGGTAGAAATACAGACAACAGAAATCCAGGCTATATTTATATACTCAGAGGCATTTGTCAAGTCCTTAGCCAAAAGATGTTTACAAAAATAGCTGGCATAGAGTAAGGAATTCTTCAAATGGACAAACAAATGGTTAAAACACAGTAAAGAGAAGTAAACTTTTAGAGCACAAGGAGGTGATAAGGTGACAGATGTAACAGGCAAAAAGGATTAGCAGGGAAACAGAGACAGAGGTGACATTGTTCATTTTTATCACCCCCAGGCTCCCAGACAGACTGACCTCTGTACTTAGCTGTCCAGTGTCTTTGCATAGGGCATGCTTTCAGGAGGGAGTAGATACATCTGTACAGATAGCTCTCTTTCATTTCCAAAGGCAGAATCTATGTATATGGAGTTGGCATTTAGCGAATGATTTTTTTGACTAAAGGTAAAGATTTAAATACCTTATGACTAGTGACAAAACAAACTTTGGAAATGTATATTCCTGCCATAAAAATAGGTTGGATATCTTCTGTTTAAAAGATTTGGTTTAAGAAACCTGAAATACTACAGAAAGAGTGGGTTTATATTTCAGTTCAACTGTGATCTTATTTTATACCATGCACTTTTATTAAAATCAAGACGAGAGAATAAGATTATATTCTCCCTGTCCCACTCTCAAAATGGCAAAATTCAGTTTAACCCCTGTTGCTGAAAAGTCGCAAGCTGTCTTTTCTGAAAAATTTTTAGGTTGCCATAGGGTCAAATGTAGTAGGAAGAATGGAGAAGAATGTAGTGGAAGAATGGTGCTTCCTAGCCGTGAAAACAGTAACTGATTCCACCTTCTCCTGCAGATCAGTATTACGCTGGCTCAAGTATTTAACTGCTCCTACTATGTACAGTACCCACAACAGAAAAGAGCATTAAGAATTGGGGCAGAGTGCTGTTTATTTTCACTGAAATTTCATGAGAAATTATCTGAAACAACAGGGTGGGTTCCTCACATAAAGTAACATTTTCTATTATGAAAGTAGCAGGAGAACCCCCTGAAATGTCTAGTTTACATATAAACACTGGAAGATATGAAGTATTGAATATGGAATATTAAAATTGAGTTCTGTTCTTTTTCAGAAAAACTACTCATCCTGCTTCAAAAAGACATAACCTCCTTTGATTTTTCCTTGAAACACTCTCTATATGCAAGAACTTAAAAAAAAAAAAATAAATTTTCATATATACTGAGAAACAGTACAGTGGAATCTCTCCAATGCCATTTCTAAAAGTATCCTAAGTAATCACATCATTTATTTTTACAATGTTTCTTGATCATAAAAATGGTATTAATTTTGAGAAAATATGCTTTCTGAGAAATAAAACCAGATGTGTTTTAGTCAATATTTCACATGCCTTACAGTATTTGCTTGCCTGAAACTTTACTCATAATTGGTTGGTCCATTCCACTCATCAAACATGCAGCTGTAGAAAGACAAACAGAAGCGCTTGTGAATGATTACCAAGGAATCTGCTTTCTAAGACTACACAGAAAATACTGATGAGTAAATTAAATTACATCTATTCCAAAGAGATTTTCATGCAGTTATGCCAGTACAAAGCAGTTCTATATCTGCATGAAATCACAATGAAATTAAAAAAAATAAAAAAGAATTAAATAAAGAACTTTTGTATCAGTATAAGGGAAATAGGTAAGTGCCCTGCGTACACACTAAGACAAGAAACTGAATTTACAATATGCATTTTCCCCTCTATATACTTCAGGCCTATCAATATTGTTTCACATTAGCAAACTAGATGTAACACATTCACATTTAAAATAGCATAAAACCATGTGTCTGCTCCTTCTTGCTATTCATCTGTCATCTAAGTTTTTACTGATGTACAATAACAATAAATATTTTAGTTTGGAAGTGGCTGAGAACTTTACCGATCATATCAACAAGACCAATAAAATAAAAATCAGAAATAATTTGAAGCAATACAAAATATGCTCCTCAGATTAATATAGTGGTATGTTCTATCTCATGTCTTTAAGTTTTAAACACAGCAAAATTAATTATGAGAATTATTATAATGAAATAATATTATCATGTAATTATTTTTAGAGAAACAAATATTTACAAAAATCCTGGAGGCTACAGAAATACTCCAGGAAATGTGAGTGGAGCTGCTAAGAGGTCTTGACTATGATGTCAATTTATCTGAGTCCAGTTGTGTTTTATTGAACAATGACTAAAGAAGGAAAAATGCCTACAAGGTATTTACTGGGTATGTAAATCAATACTCTTCACTACTAGAAAGCTAGCAGTGTGTTGACCATACACCAGCAGATTCAAGGCATCCTGAACACAGCAGTGACAGGAAGAGAGGGTTGCTTTGTTTTAACAAGCTGTACTTGCACCCTGAGCAGTGCTTTTATAACAGTCACGGAAATTATTAATGGGCAGAGGGGAGATAAGCAGTTCAGTGTACATCTGCTGGGAAGAAATGAATAATTCTCTAGTCTTGGCAATGAGAAGGTCTAAAGACACTGCCTTGGAAAGGGAATGAAGGAATGGTGCTACTAGGCTTTCACTTATTTAACTGGCTGCAGCTGCTGTTTAGTGATAAGAATCTAATTTCAGCCCTAAGGCAACTGGATCTGTGCCATTTACAGAACCTGTACTTATATCATTGTCTTTGTAAAAGATTTAATTCAGCATCATTTGTGCTCAAATCATCACTGATTTTTGAAATGTTTTGGTTTTCAAATAATCCTTATTTCAAATAATCCTTATTTCTGATATCCCATTTGGAACTGGAGTTTGGATAGGAGTCTGCCCTGCTGTGGAATTTCTACAGTTTTGTAAAAGTCTGCATAAATTAGAGCTGGCCATAGGTTTAATTCACATGCAATTTATACAAATAGTAAGTTCTCCAACAGGACAAAGCTATTCAAACCACTCCTGCAGTTACAGTAGCAAGGATGACAACACTACTCCTAGGATAGTTACTACAGCTGTGGAAACAGCTCCATCTGCTCTACTAGCTTACACATCAGCTTCACGATACATGGTCTTCAATGTATTCTTGTGATAGGTACCTGCAGTAAGACATCTCTAGCTGCATTATCAGCTGTTCAGGAGCCTGGCTGCCATAATTCCTTCCAAGGTTGTTTTATCATGAGGAAAAAAGTCTTTTCTGGCAATATGATACTGTCATACAACTATCCACAGCACTACTTATACTGAGAGTGATAGAATTGTAAGGACAATCGCTTCTCACTGAAATACTGTGTTCCATTTGGTCTAAAATATTTCATATGACAACCCAGTCTGACTGGAGAGGGTAATTAAAATTAAGCTACTGAATTTCAGCCCCCATTGTAGGACTTTAAATCTGTCTCTTACATTTGTCCAAACCTGAAGCACCTTCTCAAGGCATCCATGCTTTTGAAGAGGTTGGAGGAAAAAATGATGCCTTTTTATTTCACAGTTGTGTGTGATATGTGTGGATGGTTAATTCAGTGACAGCAATGAAGTTCTCTGTGTGAGTTCTTAAGCATTAGACTTAAAAAACAAATCAAATTATTCTCTTCTGTAGTATTTTGGAGGAAAGCATCTGAAGATCCTCTCTAACTGCTACAGTCTTAGTAAAGCTTAATTCAATCCAATGCTGTTAACACTATTGGCATTAATGAAGAAAAATATATCACTGCAGCTAGATATGCCACTCGGGAGCTGTCTGCTGTAAAAGAAAAGTTTCAGTCTAGTAAAACAGAAAGGCTCATCTCAGAGGCCCTAAAAGAAATAGAGACACACTCCAGAGAGATTTATGATTTAATGACAGTTCTGACAGTTTCTATGAGAATGCCTGAAATATCAGAATTTTCTCAAATAGTTCTCTGTGGCCAACCATATCCTACTGGATGAATTTACTAAAGCTTAAGAATTTCTCTAAAGGATTACCAGGAAATAATGACAACTGGGATAGCACCTCAACCTGGGCTTTTCCAGAATGAAAAAAATGAGTATGAGGAAATATATTTGACAGTGTGTTATTTGAATGTGAGGCTATAAAAAGTAGTGGAAAATCCAAATCTAGAGGCATTTAAAAACTGGTAATGGATGGTAGTGATCATATCCACTTACGTGGAAAACAAGTCATGATATTAATAGATCATTATTACATCATCTTAAACAACAAGAGGGACATGTGCAAAGTAGGTGTGTTTTTATTTGAAGAGTAAGGGAGGGAGTTTATAGCTATGTAAATCGAACTACAATACAGAAGTAATATGATTTATGTATTCTGTAACAACATTATTTATTGCCATTGTCATACAGACTGATTTTTAGTTACTGCATCAAAACTACTTCCATCACTCCTCAGGAAAATCCTGTAGATAACTGACCATTAATCCTGCTTTCACTGCTGTGTTATAGCATCACAAATAATATCACTGAGCAGAACTTTTCCAGCCAATGGTTTTACTATTCCTGTGTATTTTCCATTTTACAGGGTTTATAACAAAGCATTATAAAGGATGAAGGTTAGCACATGGTGAAGCCTTAGAGAACTAGTTCCTCTGAGAGAAGAAAGCAATCATCAGCTTAGTAGATTCCACTGTGCTAATCTTGTGAGTACTTTTACTTGACAAGACTGCTTATGGATTAAGAAGAAATGACCCTATACTGCTCTTTCTAATAATCATAATCCCACTGCTATTCTTAGATAGTCTAGACAATCTTTAAAATCTCTATAAAAAAAAAAAAAACAAGTTCATTATTAATTCCTTCACATTTGAGCCCGGTAAATTATCAAGATGACATTCAAGTTTGGTCTGTTTTTATAACTGAGTCTGATGCTCTCACTCACCTGCATGTTCACATAAATTTAATTTTACTGGATAATTGAACGAGTAAGTTCCAATACATATGGGATGCACCACTGTCCTTATCATGCTGAGAGACAAAGAACAATCTTGATCATAATACATGCTACTTTGTAAAAGACAGAGTCATTTGCATACAAAGAATTAGATTTAGAAAAGATACATTAAAGTGCTAGAGAGAGTAGGCTTTGCAGTTTTCTCTGTACACTATTTTGATACCTCAAGAAGAGTGACTATTACTAAGCAGTATACTTGGCAGCTGTTATCTCTTGAGGTCATTATGTGATTTCTTGGCACAACTAAATCATTTATTTGATAAAATTTCACTAAGACATTTTTTTCTCCAGAATTCATCATCATGTCACTCAGGAAAATATGCTGACGTTAAGTGGTGTTTAGATAACATTCAAAAATTCAGTGCTTCAGTGGCAAATGTATTCCTTGCAGAGACATGAAAAACAGAGAAACAACAATCTTGTTCAATCTCTGACTTCCTGACATGAATATTCTACATACAGGGAAGGCAAACTAAAAAAACCCCAAACAATCACTCTAATAATATAAATAAGGCTAATTATACAGATGGGAAATCTTTTCTGTTCAGTAAAATCAGATGCTAAACATTCCTCCCATTCATAGAAAAAGCCATCATATCATGCAAACAAACAAGCACATGAAAACTAGTGAGCTAATCAAGCTGATTCTTCCATAATGAACCTCCCTGCTCTGTAAAGGAAGAAAGAATTGTTAATTCTGGTTTTGTGTACTGGAGACCCACATGGATGCTACTATAGCTAGTGCCTGTGCTTTGTAATAAAGGACATGGGAGAAGCAGAAGAGAGAGTAATTGATGTTGCACTCTAGATGCAGCAGGCAAAGACCGCAAAAGCAACTGGCAGACTGTTTCAGAGCTGTGCTGGCTGCACAGAACAGGGTATTTCAGGAAGACTGGGAGCAAGTGTACTCTCCATTTATTTGTGCTTAAGGCCTGAATATAGGACCATATGTTCCTTTATACACAGAATGTGGATTGCAGGTAGGTTCAGCCCTCTACTCTCCACCAGCTGACTGCTCTCAAAAAACAATTCCTCACAGCATGTCACCACCATCAAACAGCCAGCCTGCATCTTGAGAACTGTACCTTCATCATACAGCTAAGAGAAAAGACTGGCATCATGTTACAATCATCTCCCTGCACCCCTTGGTGCAATCCCAAGCACTCCCAGAAAGAGGCATAATGCAAGTTTAGTATTTGCAATACTACCATTAACAGATGTAATACAAACTTCTGCGTAAGAGGCCAAAGGATTAAGGGACTAAATTAAACAGTATTTACTGTAGCAGCACATATATACATATGTATGACCACTTAACTGTTAAACTGACCATTAAATAACAAGATTTGTTACAGTGCTTTTACATTGTCACATTTTTTTCATTTGTCAACTTACTCTCTGTGTGTGCGTATACATATTTTAACATTACCTGTATTTCATTAATTTTTTTTTGGCTGTGACACTGTAGCTGCATGAGTACAGAACTACTGGATAATTAGAGTGAAAATGAAAGTTGACTTTAAGAATATTATTCCAATAATTAATTTTGGATTCTACAAATTCTACAAGACAGTATTTAATACTATTTAAAACCTCTTTCATATAAAACTTGCAGTCTAAGTGCAAATTCAGAATACTGCCAGTATTTCTGTTACATAGCTTCTATATAATAAAACAGAAATGCTTGTAACTTTCTCATTAAGGCAGTCAAAAAAAATCGTATGACTTGAATGCTTACTACGTTTCTAGTATCTATATTTAAAAAGAAAGAAGACCACTCCCACATAAAACCACCTTAATAATGAGGGAACCTCCTAGCTTTGAAAAGTCCAATTTTTGCCTCCACCATGTTTCAAGACTTCTTTGGTCTGGTATCTCCCAAATTTGGCAAAAGTGCTGTAAAGCAGTATAAATGGCATTGGATTTCTAGAGAGGAGTGCCAGCTGGTGGAGTTATCAAGAGCTATTACTGAGCTGTGACAAGCAGTAGCTGCCAGAGGAGGTTTTGCAGAGGCACACTGGAAGTTATACCACACAGCATGGAAAACAGTAAGAGCTCGCATAAAAAAGGACATGCACGGTCCAGCCAGTGGTAAGAATGTATTTTCATCAGGTTGTCAAATGAGAAGAGTACATACTTACTACCCAGATTCTCTAAATTTCACCAGCACATTGTCCCAACTAGTCTACCTGGACCAAGTGCTCCTATGCATTTGATGCTTCACCAGGTGGACTGACACAGGCAACAACTGATATGCTTATTTTCCATAATGCTTAATCTTGGGAAGACAAAATATCAGAACTCTGAATGACTCATCATTTCCTTCTTCTCCCCCCAGCTTTATATGCTAAGCATAATGTCATATGATATAGGATATCTCTTTGGTCAGTTGGGGTCGGTTGTCCCAGCTGTCTCCCCTCCCATGTTCTTGTGTACCCCCAGTCTCCTTGCTGTTGGGGTGAGGAGCAGAAAAGGCCTTGACTCTGTGTAAGGACCCTCTCAGCAAAAGGGAAAACATCCCTGTTTTATTAGTGCTGTTTTCAGCACAGACAACATAGGCCCCACTGTGCCCCTAAGGAGCTACTATGATGAAAATTAAGTCTATCCCAGCCAAAACCAGCACAGAAACACAGCTTGAACATCAACAGCAGAACAGTGCAGATATTCGTCTACTGTCTGTCTGAAGATAATCAGCAGATTTCTTCACTCTGGATGAAGTCTGCTAGAAATTACTACCTTACCCTTCAGGGCAGATTCAGATTTCCAGGGAAATCCGCGTGCTGTCAGGCATGGCTCAGTGTGAACAAAGGTGACAAAAGTGTTATTTCTATCTCTGTAGGGATTCATTGATTGCTTATTGGGCTGAAAAGAGTAACAATAAAAGGTTTATCTAGCATACAAGCGTCAAGACTAATTCAAAGTACTTTCCACCTGACACAGCGGCACTTTTTCAATCTACTTTACGCAAGCAATTACTCAAAGTATAAATGAACCAGCTTTAGATCATCCTACATTGTGAAAAATATGCAATCCAATGCCTAAGTCAAAATACTGATGAAATGTAAATTCACACTGTGATTATGTGGTGTGTTGATCCTGGCTGGACACCAGGTGCCCATCAAAGCTGCTCTATCACTCCCCCTCCTCAGCTGGACAGGGAGAGAAAATGTAACAAATGGTTTGTGGGTTGAGATAGGGACAAGGATAGGGACATTCACGAATGACTGTCACAGGCAAAACAGACTTGACTTAGGCAAATCAGTATAATTTACTACTGATCAAATTAGAGTAAAATAAAGAGAAATAAAATCAAATCTTAGAAACAACTCATCCCTTCCTCCAACTCCTTCCTTCTTCAAGACTCAGCTTTCCTCCTGAATTCTTTACCTGCTCCCCCACAGCAGTGCAGGGGGATGTGGAATGGGGGTTGTGGTCAGTTCACCACATGTTGTTTCTGATGCTCCTTCCTCCTCGGAGGAGGACTCCTCACACTCCTGCCCTGTTCCAGTGGGGGGTCCCTCCCATGGGAGATGATCCTCCATGAACTTCTCCAACAGGAGTCTTTCCCACGGGCTGCATTTCTTAACAAACTGCTCCAGCATGGGTCCCTTCCACAGAGTTCCTTTGGGAACAGACTGCTCCAGCATGGTTCACAAATCCTGCCAGCAAACCTGCATCAGTGCAGGCTTCCCATGGGGTCAGAGGCTCCTTCAGGCATCCTCCTGGTTTTGGGGTGGGGTCCACCCAGGCTGCAGGTGGATCTCTTCCATGGACCTCCATGGGCTGCAGGGGCTAAGCCTGCCTCACCATGGTCTGCATCACAGGCTGCAAGGGAATCTCTGCTCCAGCCCCTGGAGCACCTCCTGCTCTCCTTCTTCACTGACCATGGTGTCTGCAGAGCTGTTTCTCTCACATATTCTCACTCCTCTCTCCAGCTGCAATTGTTTCTGCACAATAACTTTTTCCTCTTCTTAAACATGTTATTCCAGAGACACCACTACTGTCACCAGCTGGCTTGGCTTGAGCCAGTAGCAGGTCCAACTTGGAGCCGGCTGGCATTGGTTCTATCGGACACAGGGGAAGCTTCCAGTAGCTTCTCACAGAAGCCACCCCTGCTAACAAAACCTTGTCACACAAACCGAATACAGGTTCCTTTTCTTTTTCCTCCCCTGAAGAGTTAGCTTTGTATCATAGAATTTCTCCCAGATAGTGCCTCATCCAACCTTGCCATTGTATCATTATGCTTCACCTGCTATCATTTTCTGTTGATGTGAAAACTTAAAACCTGTTTAGACTTCATACAGCAGATAGTGGGTGATTTGAAAGAACTGGATTGTGTGCTGCATCCCAGATCAGTTTGGTCTGTTATGCTGCGGGTGCCTAGTAAAATAACAGAAGCTGAGCCTGCTTCCAGGCACTCTTGCCACTTTTCTGCATTGACTTGGTTCTGGAAGAGATGGTTGCTTTCTAATTACAGACACACATCTGCTGACTATGTACAGAGCCTTGAACCTGTCTACAGACTACACCACTGTACTGAGACAGCTTTGCTTGGATGTACTAATAATGTACCAGGTGTATCGCAGAGCTGACTAATGATTTCTTGCAGCCTGCTGATGCTTCTTTAGCCACACAATTAACTCACCCAGCTGCTTTTATAGAAAATGATGGGATCCTGCTGGGTACTAGCAAGGAGCTGACAGAATGTCTGTTCTGTTACGCACTGTTCTTGAGCAGCTTAATTTATGGGGCTGTTTAGGTCAGTGCCACTTAGAGACACAAAGGAATGTCAACAGCTTTTACCTGGGATTTTGCAAGAACCTGCTTCCAACCTTAGGAGATTTGTCTTCTATTGGTTCTAATGATATCTTCCCCTACCCTCTCAACCAACCCAGCCTCTATCTGCTACTTGCTTGTAACAATAAATATTCACGAACATGAAGTGACTGATTTTTTATTAGATTGCAACCTGCATACATAAACTGTATCGTTATGCATAACTTTCTGTTGGCACATCTGACTGCACTTACTTTAACATGAATGTAAATGCCCTTTTGATGACTGGGTAATTTAAAGAACACAGGGAGGTATACATCACATTATGCAAAATAAAGAAAACAAAAACAAAACCAAAACAAAGCCAAACCCATCAAACAAAAAACCCTGCACATTTTCAGAGTCTGGTGTAAGCAGACTGCTGTAGCTGGGTTTTAACTGAAAGCTTTTAAAAGGTTAACTGTCAGTCCAGGTTGCAAATAACACGAACAAAGCAAGATGTTCATGTAGCCAACACCTGATTTATTTACAACAAATAAATGACTACAGCCAGCCAAAATCATCTTCCCTTTGCTCATCTTGGTAAACAAGTTTTCAAGAATTTATTTTTTCTTGAAATGGAAGCATCTGAAAATTGCTTTGAAAAAGAGATACTAACACCCAGCTGGTAGGGTGTTTTGGCAAGGGCAATAAGACTGCATCTGAGAGAACAGTCTAAGAGGAACTTGATTTTGCCTCTCTTTTTTTCCCGAAAGAATCCTGTAGCCTTTAAGGTTAATCAGCTGGTATAGGTTTTCAATTGCATAAACACAGACACTGTCCACTCTACTACCTAAGTAAATATTGAATGATACACTAGAGCAAACTTCTAAATCCTAAATTTAATTATGCCACAGCACTTGTCCCAGAAAGGGAAGGATGGGAAGGGAAGAAATAAAGAAGTGTTTTCAATGCTCTTTAGTGAGGGAGAAGTAAGGGAAATCTTAGCAGTACACACAGGATTGTAGTCACAATTTTTAACACTTCCTTATGAATGTGTATCTGCGGTTAAGGCCTACATATCAATGCAAAACCATTTATACCCTCTTGCAAGGCAATTAGGAAGGCAAATTCTGTCCTGAGGACCTCAGGAATAAAAATGGAAATAACTATATCCTAATAGTCCATTCTCCCTGCTTTATTCCTCAGAAGTGCCCTCACAAGCTGAATCCCAATACAATAACATTGGTAGAACATGATTCTTAGGTCTTGTGCAGTCTAGCAAAGGAGAAGGAGAATAATTGATCTCTGCATCCAAAACAACAGGCCAGGTACTTCTGGCAGAGACAGCCATGCGGTGCCCAGGCAGTGAGAGACTGCTATGAATATCCCCATCAGTAATCTGACTGAAATGAGAATGCTGTGAAAAGAAAAAGAGAGAAAACTGTTGTGTGCTATGCAGCATACAGCTGAATGAAAATTGGCCATCTGTTTGTACTGGATATTTCCCACTGGTTTAGAGACAAGCTACTCACTGGCAATATGTTCAACAATTCAAGAAGTCCCATAAGTGTTCTTCCTTTATTCTTTATGACTCCAATGAAGAAAGCAAGTAGTACCATTTTATACCCCTAGAAGGGTGCTGGGATGCTGATGGCAATGGTCAAACATTTTGGGACTCAAGACTTCTACAGAAGATTTGCCATTCCTAAATGTAAGCAAGAAAACATGGGATGGTTCACCTGGGAATTCCTAGGGTCCCTACAAGATGCAACTCCAACACTTAAACACAAAAATAAAGGAATTGCATCTAGCACAGCACTTGTGAAGAAGGAAAACGATGCTTAGTTGATCTAAAATTGTTTCAGCTGTCTGTGAATCTTCCAACCTCTTGTACCTGTTGTCCTACTGCTAAAAACCAGCAGTGAGACCAGAATAAATCATGCTTTGCACAGTATCTATTCAACACAGTGACTTGGTGCCTCTATCTCTAGAATATATATTTATAAATTACAGGGATTATCTGGCAGCAGTTTGGCTTGAATTTTGCTTATTCTATTGGACACGTTGCACTTCTTTCTGTTTTAAAATACTGTTTTGTAATTTGCATATAACTTTATAGTCTTAAGGTCTGAAAATTAATTTTTCATCTGGACTTGGATGGCATCTACAACAGCAGCCTGATCAGAAGCCTAAACAGTAAGGTAACAATAACAGTAGCCTCCATTTTCTGACAGCAAATATGTGAGCACTGCCTACAAGACAAGATTTCTCAGTGGGTTTTCATTTTGATTTGTACCTCAAAAGAGAGGAAAGCTGCCTGGATTTCAGGCCCATCCTGATGCTATGATCAAAAAGGGTGCAGAAGGGATAGCATATTTAAGGTTGTGCACATTTAGTGAAACTGAACGGATCATACTGACTGAAGAATTGCAGTCACCCAACAGTTCCTTTTTCTTTCTATACATCAGTGTCTTCAGCAGAAATAAGATCTTAAAAGAGGTCAGTGAAAGCATCAGTTGAAAGTTTTCACTGGAGAAAATAATAAAATAGAAAAGTCATGGCAAAGACTTGCATTTTTTATTTCTGGTGCTGCTTTAAAAAGATTTTTTTTTTTTTCTGTAGTCATGCAGTGGAAAAGTTTCCAAAAGAACTTCCATCCTCCTGCTCTTTTGAATCAGCCTCTGATACAATACTTGAGATGTGGATGAGGATGTAAAAAGTGCATTTGATCAGCACTGTAACTGCTAGTGTTGCCTTATTTGATCAGAGTATCTTTAGGGGTTTAAAATTCCTTACAACCACCACAGAGATCTGTGTGACTCCTCTAGAACAGTAGTTACATACTGCATATCATAGCAAATGTATCAAAAGAATCTGAGAGAAAAAAAATAATTAAAAATAGAGATGAAGTCACAGCATTGCTAAACCAGTTCAGCATATTTCAAAGCAATTTGCTGAAGGCAGATACAGATATGATATATACTTTTCTTTTTGGGTGTAGTTTATCTGGGGAAATAAGGGCAACTTCAAATTTCTTTTGGGAGAATAGGTGATGTTGGCATTATAAATACCCCAATTACTTGTTTTTACTGAAGATAAAGAGCTTTTTAGATGCTATCATTACGCTATCTAGAAAAGCTAACTACAAGTAGGAATACAGACCTTCAACAGCACTACAGTATTTCTTTTTCTATAGTTTCATTTAAAGAAGAGCCATGAACCTCTTTTTGATTTTTAAACTAAACACCTGAAGATTTTATAGTCCTCATCAAGATGATGCTTAAGAGTTTGCCTTGATTCCCCTAAATTTTAATTTCTCAAACTTCCTTTTACCTTTTTTCTTCTTTCACAAACACACTTTACATGTGGAGGTAGCTGGAAATATATGTAAACATTGGTCATTCTCATTTTCAGGGATACAATTCCAGAAAAAAGGCTCAGTTGGAAGCTTTTTCCTGGGCTTTCCAGATAGCGCCTCAGGATTCATGCTCTCTAGGAACAGCCAGATGAAGTGAAATAGCAGACTAAGTACTATTTTATAAACCAGCTTCTCAGTCTCCATTAGAATCTCTATGTTGCTGAAGGAAACCTTTTACACTCGTAAGAGT
Source organism: Psittacula echo (assembly GCF_963264785.1). Taxonomy (NCBI): domain Eukaryota; kingdom Metazoa; phylum Chordata; class Aves; order Psittaciformes; family Psittacidae; genus Psittacula; species Psittacula echo. The sequence goes on from NC_137743.1 coordinate 48,201,537, forward strand.
TATTTCGTACTGCCAGGAGACTGACTACCCACACAGCGCATTTTGCATCTTACCATGGAAACACATATGTGTGGGAGAGTTTGGTTCTGCCAGAGACCCAGAGCTTTGCAACAACCAATTCAGAATCTGTCCATTCAAGTAAAGCAACTTTCAAACCCTTGGCAAAAAGAGCTCAGAATATTACTGTTACAAGTATGATTATAGATTGATACCTGTCTGCAAATCCACATAAGGGATAGATCCACAATGAAAACCTGACAAAATAAGTAGGCTATTAAAGTAATTTCTATCTGAAGGCATTTTAAACTGCATCAAATGCTTTTGCACTTTGGAGTGCCAAATAACCACGAGAAGAGTGTCATTAGAAAGATGTTTCTTCTTTTCTTATTATTTGTGCTATTCAGAAATATATGTGAGTTATTTCAGTAAATCTCTCTTCCAAATTGTGTATCAAGAATAAGTGCATGCTTATTTGTGAGTTCTGCACAGTTTGTCTGGAATACTAGAGATACTCAGGTCAATCTAACTGCCTTATATTTGATGGGCATATTTTCTCCAAAATTTTAGAACACTAATTTGCAGACAGGAATCTAAGATCCTCATAATTCCTTTTTTTTTTTTTTTCTGATAAGCTGGACAGAATTGCAGGTTTTTCACTTGTCTGTGATAATTTTGAGCTTACCAAACAGTTAATAGAACATTTTTACATCAGAAATAGAAACTGTTTAAAAGCAATATTTCCCAGAAGTTTGAGAAGCTCTTTAATAGCATATTAATTTTTCAGACTTGTTGGTTTTGTTGTGGTTTTTAATTTTTTACTGAACCTATCCCTGACCAAAACAGCCTTCAGTGATTTTTTTTTTTTAATTCTCTTTTATTATTGTGCAAGTATTCCCTTTCAATATATTCATTTAGCATTCAAATGTATGCAGTAATGACCTACGCTTGGTCACCTCTACACCATCTCATGGTCCACTTCTGACATTTTGTTCTTCCTCATATATTTTTCACCCTGAATATCCGTAATGCTTCAAATTCAAACATTACAACTTTTTTCAGCTTCATCATGGGCTCAGAGTTTTATATACTTTATGATCTGTGTTTGTTATTTTGTTATCTCATATTTTGATGTCATGAAGCTTTATTTTGAAAAAAAAACTTTACCTCAGTAGTTATTTGATGATTACTATATATATCTCTATGTCATAAGTAATTCCATGATATCTGAAAACAATTTACAGTACTATAAAACTTTTGCATTTAACAATTCTTATAGATTATATTTTGTTCTACCTCTGTATTTTTGTATGTTTTTAACATTTACATATAATACAGCCTTCTCATGCTGCAATAGCTGGTTCTTCTAACACCTTTATACCTATTTTTAGCCTTTTTGCTGTTGTTCCTTAGTAACACACTAGTAAAACATAGACATGGGTTATTTATATACAGAGGAAGATGATCTTGGTGCTACAACTCTGCATTTCTGTTACTGTGCAGAGATTCCATAGTTTATTCTGCACATTTATCAACAGCTCTCTAACTGTCATTACTTGGACGGTACATATGGGAATGACTGGTTATATACAATATTTTATGATTACAAACTATCTTTCTATCTTTTTAAGTTATGGTTTAAAAGTCATATCCCTTTAACATGCAGTTAAATGATACATGAATTTGATACTGCACTTCTGTAACTACACCATTGCTGTTGACTTCACTCAACAAAATGTAAGACTCCAGGGAGAAGGATTTCTGCTTATGAGCACTTCAAAGGATACGTATCACTCTTCAGTGTTTTTTATTCAATACAGTAGCATAAAAGTGGATCATATCACACATAGGTTACTGTCCCTAGTGTGTGTTTTTAAAACATGCATAGAACTCTCCTCAACTCCCATTTTCAACAATATTTACAGGTTTACAGTTAAATGCTTTTTATTCTCGCTTAAGTGTAAATTTTCATCAACAAAATCTGAAAAATGCTGGCTAGTTAAGTTAGCTCAATCACAACTGCAAATGGGTCTTGGCTTTCTTTTTAGGTTTTTTTTATTTTGCCAATCCTGCTCAGGAAACAAACAAACAAGCAAAACAAAAACCAAAACCAAAACCAAAAAACAAACAAAAACAATTAAAAAAACCCCAAAACTAAAACCCCACTCAAAAATTATAACCACAAAAAAAACATTAAAAAATAGTATTCAGCCTGAAGAACAGAAGGCTGAGTGAAGACCGCACAGCAGCCTTCCAGTACCTCAAGAGGGCCTACAGGGATGCTGGAGAGGTTCTCTTCATCAGGGACTGTAGCGATAGGACAAGGGGTAATGGGGTAATTTAAACTTAAAAAAGGGGAAGTTCAGGTTAGATATAAGGAAAAAGTTCTTTACTGTGAGGGTGGTGAGGCACTGGAACAAGTTGCCCAAAGAAGTGGCAAATGTTCCATCCCTGGCAGTGTTCAAGGCCAGGTTGGACAGAGCCTTGGGTGACAAGGTCTAGTGTGAGGCATCCCACCAATGACAGAGGGATTGGAACTAGATGATATTAAGGTCTTTTCCAACCCTAACTATTCCATGTTTCTATAATTCTATGATCTGCCAATCTAGCAATCATGTCTCTCTCTTCATCCCTGGCAGCCCATACACTGTATTCACAAAGATTCACAAAGATCTGTTCTGTATCAAGAAATGAAACTGTGGGAGCAAATGTAAAGATATTGAATATAGTGAGAAAAAAACATTGGATGAAAGTAGCAAGGACACACTTCCACACCATAAACAACACATTAGAGACAGATATGCCTCTTAATTTCAGTTGAAAAGCTGCACAGTATTTATCTGTTGCAGATTTCAAGAACTTCAATTCATCTTATTACAGATTAGCTATGACACTACTGCCATTAATAACTCACAACTGGCTATAGTTAGTAGAGGAGTAGAGTCTAAACCTCCTTTGTTATTGTGGAAATATCAGAAATACTACTTCCAGCTCTAAATATCCCAGACACAATAAGAAGCAACTAAATGCAATTAGTATTTAATTATGAAATAAGCATACAAAAGCATAATTGTTCTCTACTGGATACTATTAGAAATACAAATCTGTAATACTGTGCAAAAATGATTGTCAGTAGATCCTTGTTTTTAGAAAGCAGCAGGATAGCATGTATGTCTCTTCCCTACAGCACACAGCCTCTTTTGTATTCAGAACTGAAAACATGTCTTTGACTATGAGGTGCCAGTCTGCATCCACCAAGTTAAATCCACATACAAAGGGAAAGAATAAACAACAGCCCGAGTCAAACCCTGATGGCTGCAATGAACACAGAAACCTAGCTATCTTTCATAATTCACATGTAGTCTCTCCTCTCCCAGAGACATATTTAAAACTGTATGGGTAACATTCACACTTATTGTTTTTATTGTTCCTGAAATCCAGAAGTCTGGATGATAAAGTACAAATAGACTGTTACAGCACTTTGGCTCAAAAATAAATTAATGGCTTTGTACCCTTGGTTTTCTGTCTCCATGGTTACCACTTGTGTTTTTCATGAATGCTGTTTACTTCCTTCATTTCCTTCTTGTTTACTTGTTTTGCATATATAAAAATAGAGATATTAAAAAAAAAATGCATTACAAATACTTGCCATTTACAAATGAGGCCAGAAGGTTAGATACCAGTGACAAATTTGCCAAGCATCTTTCTTCTCAGCACAATCTGCGAAAAGGACTCAGAAAGCTACATGCACATGGCAGCTGATGTTTATGGCTCTAATTAAAATCCTGGATGACAAAATTCTGCCAATGCTGTTTTTTCGCACACAAACTGGAGGAACAAAAGTGGCAAGAAACGTTTGGGGAAAACAAAAAGGCAAAGAAGATTCCCATGATTAGAAACATAAAATCTACAAATAAAACTGTGCCACAAATAACAACATAAAGCATGAAATTAACTGTATGGTAGCCCCTAATTTTGGAAGCTCTGTACAGCCAAGACTATCTTCCTGATAGGCTTGCAGAGTGTCTTGCAAAAAGGATCTTAGTCTGAGGACTAAAGCTATTTTGGGCCACCAAAAAGAGGCAAGAGTTGCTATAAGAATTTGGAGCATGGTAAAAGAAAGTTTGTATTTACACTGATAGTATTAAATGAGGCTTCCAAAACTCTGTTATCTTCCTTCTAAATGGAGAAAATACCCACTTTGGTAATATAAATCCATTAAATCCCTAGAGATCTTTCGCAATAATGGCTTTCAAGTCTTTGAAGCAGACAGATGTGTGTTTACTCTGCTTGTGTTTTGGGCCAAAGCTACAACTAATGATACCTGTAATCTCAATGATTTCAACTGCACTACAGTTTTTTCACCATACGTGCTGAGAATCTAGCCATCTGGTATGTGGAACAAAGACCACACAAAGGATACATGTCTCCAGGTTCAAGATACACCCATGTATTCTAGAGTGCATCCTGCTGGACAACATAAGCATTTGATATTGTAGATGATAGATTCAAAAGAAGATGCTTTGCAAAAACATTATAAATATCAAGTCTGCTGTCTATATTAATAGTTTCTTATCTACCAGAACTGTGGAGAAACTGAACAAATGTTTCAATGAATAAGTACAAACATGTGTTTATAACATATGACTCATAAAATATATAAATACTCTTAAAAACATTGTGATTTGCAGGAAGAACACTTAAGAAAGAAGAAAGGTATTAGTTAAGGAACAAAACTTGACTCAGAGGAGCCTGGTGTGAAGAGACAGTGAAGGAAAAGGCAAAACTACTACCATCAAGTTTCCCAAGTGCACTGAAAAACAGTTGAGGTATCTAAAGAGAAATTTTGTGCTGAACAGAACTTGGTTTACTTTTTTTTTTTTTCCAAACATAGAACCTAACTCATTGCTTTGCTGGAATATCTGTTCTCATCTTTGGCAGTGCTCCCAGCTGATGTTGATTAGTCATTAAAACATAGGAGTAAATAAACCAACAAAAGAAAAAAAAGAGAATGTACACATACTCTTAAATTACATGATGCTTTGGCCATGCTAACTAGTCCCAGGAATTTTGGATGTTTTCCACCAAACTGAAGTGCTATGAGGACTAGCATACCCCAGGTCACCAGATGAGTTGTTTCTCATAGGTAAGAACCCTTCTGACAGGGAAAAGCCAGCAGTGGAACAGCTTGTCACCACCAGTGACTGAATCATCATACCTTTAGTTGCATGTCTCTGAAATCCCTAACTGACCTCCCATTTTTTCAAAGAAAAGAAGGGTGTTACCACGCTGAAAGTTCACATTCATCATAATCCCCACTCTGAAGCTAACCAGGTAAATGTTGTGGAAACTTCACTTTACCTACTGGAGAATATTTTTCAGAATCCAATACCATAAATTCTATATATGATATCAATTACATCAAACACCAGAAAAAAAAGTTTTGTACAAAGGTGCAGGAGAGAGGAAATCTGACATGGCTATTCTCTAGAAAAAAAAAAGAAAAATGACACATGAAGATGGAGAATTCTGGAGAGAGATGACCGAGGCATTCCATTTTTCTGAAAGTACAAGGAAAGTCTCTGGGTGTAGTATCTTTCTCAGCACTAAAAAATAAGTCTGAAGACATATGCAAAAGACATTATATCCATAGTCTATATATAGAAAACAGATGAACAATGATAGTGGTAAGGCCTCATCTTAAAGCAGTCTATCCACAGTATTTAAGCTAAGCAGATTTTCTTTGTAATTCTTCAATTCCTACCATGTACATTACTTATTGCGAATATTTGTTACCAGAGTAATAAAACAGGCTGTAGAAGTACAAGTAAAATGCTTTCAAACAGTACCCTAAGTAAAAAAGCAGAAATTCGAGTAGTTATTTTCTGTTGAACATTTACTAACTTTGATGAGGTTTTAAGTATTTTATTCACAAGCATATTTGGGAAAACCAAAGGTTTTTCAAATCAACATGCATATTCAAACCAAGTGTAATAGCAGGATCATTTTTAAAATGCTTGGGTCTGTCTCAGAAAGGCAATAAAATGTACTCCTCTAAGCACCCCTAAGTGATTTTAACTTCAACATGTATAAGAAATACATATATACTCACATACTTCACTGACTGGGAATCAGGGACAACACTGATTTCAAAGGGAAGGGAAAGAATTTATCTTTTCAGTCTGGAGAAAAGATTTAGTATTTTAAGTTTGGTATAAAAGGCTTTTTTTTTTTTTTTAAAATAATAATAATTTGTGGTACCGGTCTTGAATATAAAAGTAATCTGGTTTTTATAGGCCTGGAATGTACCTTAATTTGTCTTCAACTTTTTCCACAACAATTGTGTTTTGTGCTAAGCTTTATTTTTTTCCCTTCCCTTTCTGAAGTCTCACAGTGTATATATTGAGGGCTGCTAAAGTACATCAATACCCAGAGGATACACAGGCAGGTATAACAGCAGCCTCTACTTCATACAAAAATTTCAGTTCTGGAAAACTAAAGAAAACCAAGCAGATGACCAGTGTCCCTGAGATGCACTGAGTTTGTTGGGATTCAGCATTGCTTCTCACCAACATGATGGTATATATTTCTGTCGTGGTTTAAGCCCAGGCCGTAAATCAGAACCACGCAGTCTACTTCCCCACCCCCACCCCCCCTTTCTTCCCTCCTCTTCTGGAGGGACGGGGAGGAGAATCAAAAGAATGCAACTCCCACGGGTTGAGATAAGAACAGTTTAATAACTAAGGTATAACACAAATCACTACTGCTACCACCAATAATAATAATGATAAAGGAAATAACAAGGGAAGAGAATACAACCGCTCACCAACCGGTACCTCACCCCCACCCTGCAGTGATCCAGCCCTTCCGGGAACTCTCAATTCTACATCCCTGGGCATGACGTGCTGTGGTATGGAATACCCCTTTGGCTAGTTTGAGTCAGGTGTCCTGTCCCTGCTTCCTCCCACCTTCTCCTCCTCCCTGGCAGATCATGAGACTCACAAAGTCCTTGGCCAGGGTAAACATCGGTGTTATCAGCTTTGTTCCCAGGCTGAAAGTCAAAAACACAGTGCTGCAGCAGCTACTAAGAAGGAGGAAAAATGACTGCTACTGCTGAACCCAGGACAATTTCACCTATAAGAAATTCTCCTAATTGTGTCCTCATGAACTTCTCCTCCAAGGACAACCTCAATAATCCATGGCTGATTCACCAAGATACACAAACTCACCATAATTATTGGTATTTCTATGCTTACCAGAGGCTAAAAAAAATAAGGTACAATGGAAGGGCACTGCCAAGCAGAATCTATATTTAATGTCATTGGCATGCTTAGAATTTAGCAGGACATATATAATTTTTTCTATTTATTCACTTATTCTGAATTCATGTAGTATAGAATGTATTTTCTATTTCTCATCATTTGGATTCACTTAATTTTGCACTGTCTTATTTGAAATTATATATGGTTATGAGAAATTAGATGAGCACATAAGACAGATTACACACAAACGTACTCTTAAATTTCCAATTATCCAAAGCAAAACTTTACACAAAGCATACTCTAAAAACTGTAGAGACAGATTTTTCACTCTTAGCAAATTCCAAACAAAAATCACAAACACAGGACAAAGAATTTCAAATAGCAAAATCTTTCCCTATACAAGGCAAAGTTACTTCACAATGTTCTTATTCTGTTTAGACACCTAGAGATACTAATTTTTCTTTATGATTACTTCCTCAAAAATGTTCATTATGCATGAGACTGACTTTAGCAAGATGGGTTCACATATACAGTAAACAACTGCTTGTGTTACTGGCTTATCTTTGAATAGCTGTTTAATAATTTAACTCTTTCATGATCACACAGCTCATAATTCACTTAAAAGTTTTACACAGAAAAAATTTCTTCTTGCCCCTTGCTTAGCTCAAGAATAATGTCCTTGCATGCTAGGACAGAGTGCTTTACTACATCGGTTTGGGGACACATATATAACTGGGCAAAATCAGTCTTCCAATACAGAGAATATATCACTATCATCACTTCTACTAGAGATGATGAGCATAGATTTTAAAATGCAATGACTAAGAAATTTTCCCAAACTCATTGTGCCAAGCTTTAGTCCCCCTCAAACACAAAAAGCTATTCTTCTCTCCCTGCTTTTTTTTTTTTTTAAATCCATGAAATTACAGCCATAGATACTAGTTTTTCCTACAGGTATTTGTTACTTCCTACAGCATGTTAGGAAAGAATTGCACTGAACCATATAAAAAGTGAGAAAAAAAGGTGAAAAAGAAACTGGAACAACTATTTTCATTACATACAGAATTAATTGCAAAAACCATGGAAAGAGACTTATTAAAACTGTAACTAGCATAAGGAATGTAATTTTTTTTTTCTGCTTTCACAATGCTTGTCATAAATCTATCAAAACCCCCAAAACTATACCAATGAACTGTTAATGCTATCAAACTAAATAATTCAGTGTCAGGAGAGAAAGTAAAATTGCAACCAAACATCAAATTAACTATGCAAATAATATATCCATGCAAATAATAGATGCTTTAGGGCTTTGCCCAAAATAAAAATGAAAGTTTACAATAAAGTAAAAGCTTTTGTTATCTATTCTACTGAGAAAAACATAAACTATTATACTCCTCCTGACTATTTTACTCTTCCTGTGTCATATAAAACATCTTCAATAAAAAGAGACTGGAATTAGAGGGCTAACCTTCACTGAAGGCAATGATAGGGTTTCAAGGCATGTACCCAAGAAACAGAGCTTAGGTGTCCTCTGCTGCCCAGAAGCCTTCAAATTCTTGGTTGCCCTGCCCTGGGGCATGGGCTGGTTGTATGAGGTCAAGGAGATCTCAAGAAAATGGCAGTCACAGAAGCACTCTGTCTCTCATAACAGCATCCTCACCATCCTCAGCCTACAAAGCTGTTCTTTGTTCATCTCATTCATTAAATTATTGCTTCAGTAAACACATGTATTGTTACAGAAAAATGCCTGTGGCTACAGCACCATTTCTGCTGCAGGGCCAAATAGTATGTTCTCTCGTGTTTTGCAAGAGGAATGCCATTCAGTTATGCAAGACAAGCAATATCCAGATCCATAGAGCATTTAGCCACACTCTTAACATTTATGAGAGCTTCGCTAGACACAGCTAGATGCTGAACTGGTCCCATATTTCATAGAAACTAATATGGTTACAGTACATTATTAACTAACACAAAGGCACATTATTTTTCATATTTGTAAAGTTCTCAAGTTTTCCAGTCTTTGTATTGATGGCTAAAATTCTAATATATGTAAAATGTAACTTTTTTTCTGAAGTCAGGAAACTGTTGACCTTCACAGTTAAAAGTTGACCTGATGCAGTTAACAAAACTGAATTCAGCCAACTAAATGGGTTAATTCTACACAGATCTATTTCTAATTAGACAAGTGTCTCACCTCCACCCAGTACGTATACTGAAGATGTTCAAACTCCCAGTAAGTTGATTGTTCATCACAAAGTGAGTGGCATCCCCCTGGGAGGCAGGCCAGAAACCAGGCTGCACTTTACTTTCACTATTCATAACCTGAGTAGTGAAGCAAATAACCAAGTGATGAGAACATTTCTCAGGATACACTAAACCCTCTTCAAGCTAGAGAGGAAGGCAAAAGACCAAAACCTATTTGGACACCACACAAAGCTACTTATTGGTCATCTAAGGAAGGAAAAAAGGCACTAAGTTTACAAGCTCTATCCTTCAGTCTCACTGCTCTAATTACCACACTGCTTCTTGCATAGCAAGATCTTCATGCAAAAGCCAGCATCATATCCAAATGTCTGGGCATTTATAGGAGGCCATGACTGCTCAACATGAGCAGGTTAGATCAGATCAAATGTCTGTACAGGCTTTACCAGCTTTGATGTTGACTGCATGCTAGAAGATAAAAACATAGAATTTTCATGCATTGCCTCAGCTGAGCCACATGTCCTAGTGCTCCATTAGCAACAAAAGGCTGAACAAGGCAAACGTGGGCCTGCTGATGAACGAGGACGGTGACTTAGCAGACACAGATGAAGCTGAGCTTTTGAACACCACCTTTGCTGTAGTCTTCTCCACAAAAGGCCTCTGTATTTGGTCAAAGAGTTCAAAGAGAAGATGAACTATAAGTAGCATATGAGGATTGAAGCAGAAATTACTTGAGATAGATTGATCTGTACAAGTCATTGAGATCCAACAAACTGCATCTGAGGTTGTTGAGAAAATTGAGCGTGTCCTTGAAAGGCCTTTCTCTGTCATGATTAGAAAACTTCATGGAGACCAGAAGAGATACCCAACAACTGGAGAAAACATCTTCAAAAAAAGTGAAAAAGTCAATGTGGGGAACTACAGGACAGACAACTTCCCTAAGTCTCTCAGGAAATCATGAAGTCCTTTGAACACGTTTTTGGGTACATAAAGGAGAATAAGGTGGAAAAGTCAGGAAAGATTTATTGAGGATAAATCATGCCTAACCAACCTGATTACCTTCTATGATAAAATCACCACATTTGTGGATGAGGAACCAGCAATAGATAAAATTAACTTCGACAAGGCTTTCAACACCATCACCCATATTATTCTTGTTAGGTCATTACAGTCTGGAAAGATGGATTGAAAAAAATGGCTGGATGATCAGTTTCAGAGGGTAGTAGTAAATAGGTTGCACTCCATCTGGAAACCTGTGACAAGTGAAGCACTGCAGGGATCAAAATCCTGAGGCATGTCCTGTTTAAAATCTTAATCAAAGCCATGGAAGTGATGACAGAACGCACACTTTCCAAATTCGCAAATAACACCAAAATGAGGGCCACACTTAAGGGCAAGGCTGCCATCAAGAAGAATCCATATAGGTTGGAGAGATGGGCTGTGAAGACCTTTCTTCCCCCATAAGGAAAGCCCAGCAGTGCCCAGACAGGTAGTACTATATCCATCCTTGGAGGTTTCTGTCACTGAGTGAATAAACTGATGTCACTGAATAAAGAAAGCTTTGAGCAACCTCACTGACCCCAGTGCTGGCTTCTTTAAGCAGGAGGGTTAGGCCAGAGCCCTTCTGAGGCTCCTTCAAGCCTGAGCCATGCTGTGATCCTATCCTGCCTGCAGCCTCTTGCAAACTGACCTGTTAGAATTATTTTATTAGGTGACTGAGGTCATGACAACAAAAACATATTCAGCTGCCTTCACACACAGAGAAGAAAAACTTCAAGCTAAATTTTGAGCAAGTAGAGCTAACCTGGCTTCATTTCTGATAATGGTTCTACATGTCAAAATTAAAGGTGTTCAAGACACTTCTACCTTCTTGTACTTCTGACAAATGTTTGAGATTTGGTAGACAACTGCATGAGGCACTTGTCTTTGGCCCATGTCCCCAGGTTTGTCTGCCACCTAGAAAAACTGTTCTGTAGAGAAGTCTCAAACAGACACAATTTGCTTTAGAAAAAAACCCCAACAACAAAAACTGAAATCAAACCCATGCAGTATCAACAAGAAACTTGGTGTTGATCACAATTCTAAATACAGTAACAATGAATATCACTGTATACAGGTGTCAAAAAACATTGGGAACTGGCATCTTCTTAAACTGTCATAATAAATACCTTTTTCCCCCTGTACAAATGTAGTTTGTCTCCCAGTTAGCACCTCATTCATTAAATTTACATCCATTAAAAAGAGTCTATAGAGTCACCAGGTGGAAATTCAACAAATAAAAACCAAACACTTTTTTCTTCTCTTACTCCATGGCAGTATTCTCTGTTACCTAATCCTCCTCTAATAGTCTTTCTCCACTCTAGATCTCCTGTTTCATTCCCCTTCCTCAAACCTTTTATTGCACGTATTGAGAAGAAACCTATTCCTGCCAAACTCTCTTTTCTATTTTTTTAATGGTACAACGTGCCAAGAGAGTCTTAATGTCACGCACCTCGCAGCTTTCACATGACTATAATGTTTTAAATCTTTCTCCCTCCTCATTAGCATTTCCTGTGCAGAAAAATATTAGCTTAAAGTTTGGTCCAAGTCTTTTTTGGATTTGTCAGAGTTATATAACACAAAACTGAAAAAACCCAAATACCTTATATGGGGTGAGAAAAAAAAAACCCTCTTTTTTTTTTTTTTTTTTTTTTTTTTTTTTGGTGCTGTAAAGAATTGACTCTTGCCTTTTCATCTGACAAGTAAAAAGACCAAAAAAACCTCAGTATATCTTTGTTATTGCTTGTGGGAAAGAAGACAGTAAATTGACAGTCACATCTAACAAGTGTCATTGAAAATTTAAGTATATGGCAATCAAACTGATCTTAAAATAACTGAGGCCCTTCAATAACTTTCTGGTAAATTATGAATATGTAATATAAACTAGCAAATATCTTCTGCCAATTAAATTTATTTTCTAGCACTTAGGACATGGGAAAAATGTTACAAAGGGAAAATAAGAATTTTTAGTAAAACCAGGTCGGCCAAGAAAAGTAAGAATCAATGTTGATTTTTGAGAGGGTTTTGCCTGAATTTAAATACTAGTTTGAATAAAATCAGAAAAATGCTGATAACTTCAGATTTATGGGCTGTGATATAACTACCTACAAATTAATTAGTCAGCTGAAACTGTCTACCTAAGAATCATGCTTATTTATGTTTGAAAAGAGAGTATCAAAATTAAAATCAAGCAATTTTAAAAATGAGAAAATTATGGCAACATGAAAATTTTATGCAAACAGCAAACAAGTAATTCCATATTTCTATCCCATTTCCATATCCAGCCAGAAATAAAGCCAGCTGTCTGAACAGCAAATGTTCAGTTGCAAGCAATTTGAGTATTTAAAATATTTCACCATAATTGAGTCTTCTTAGTCCACTATTATAATTTACTCCTTTATCATCATCCAAAGGGCTCCCTGCAAGGTTAGGAATGAAGGGTCCTTCTTGCTGAAGGGTGACAGTGGCTTGAAGGATTCTGGCTACTAATGATAGCAACAGAGTCTCTGGCAGCAAGAGCTTTGTGTTCATGTGGATAGTTTTCAGTCCTAATTTGAATCTTTCTTCTGGCCTGGTGAAGATGAATCAACTACTGCTATTACCAGTCACTTGTTCTTTATGCAGGCCTACATACTCAGAGACTGAATAAAAGGACACAAATTTACTATGCTCAACGTTTAACAATGCCTCAGCACTATTTTAGCCAGTTCTTAAAATGTCAGAAAGATTTCTGAATTAAAATTTTGAAGTATCATTCATTTTACTGATTTGATAAATTTTTTTGAACTAGTGTTAACAACACGGCCAGCCTTGTAACATCAGGAATCTAATTGCCTTATAGGTCCCAAATCAGCAAAGCGTTTAAGAACATACTTAGCTTTGAGTCAAAAATAAAAACCAAACCAAAATTACTGCTGAATCAGCTGTTGCCAGTTTAAGTGAAAAACTAAAAGTTGGACTGTAATAATTATACACCATTTTTTGACTGATAGCTTTTCAGCTCCATCCCCAGATATTGAGCTTTATGTTAGAAACATCAACATCTCTGACTTTGTATTACAAACCAGCAAGTATCAAATTAGAATAAAATTTAGCAATGGATTAGGTGGTTGTTTAGGTGTTTGTTCAATGGGTTTGGAAGCCAATAATAAACAAGCAAGGCCATATATTTTAAGAAGTAAGATTCACCTGGAAAGTACCAAGAGGGGGTAAGCCTATGCTATTATACAGCTAAATTATTTGTTCTCTCACTGTGAAATCCTTTACAGGAATACTGCATTGAAAAATATGCATTAACTCAATGCCCGGGGAGCTAAGGCTGTCTAGAAAAGGGCAAATGAAAAGACATTAGAAGAAATGGAACCATTTAGTTCCAAGAGGGATATAAAAAACAGTACCATTTGTTTTGAATTATGACTTCTTTATAAAAAGCTCACTTTTGAGCCCCACTGTATTTTAAAGCCTTTTATATAGACATAAGTATCTGACTAAAGAAAATATAAAGTAGGCATTTTATAATTTCTATTTTTAACACTTTTTTATAATTTAGGTGTAATCTGATATGGTATGTGCTCTAAATATTTTAATTCCAATTTAGTGCAATTTTTTCTGCACCCGGCATGATAGATTTTTATCAACTATATGAACCATCATTATTAATTTAAAATAATCTGGAAACAAAAACACCTGCACAAAAAAAAAACCAACACAACACCACAAGCCAAGAATACAAAGAAAAAAAGAAAACACCCAACCCAACAAAACGAAAAAAACAAAACACAAACCACCCCCACCCCCTCAAACCAAGAACCACAACAAAAAAAAATGCCTACATGCTGTTTGGAAGAATGAGAAAATTATCCTATTCTTGCCCTATAAAACTCCAAATTTTGAAGAAGAAATTAATCTCATTCTCTCCCTTTTTGCGACGCAAAGTTCCTACTTTGACACCTTATATATTTCTACTATATGGAACTGATTTAAATGAACACGAATTATGTGAAGGAAAACTGAAACCTCTCTGAAGCTGAATGCAACTTACATGACAGACAGAAAATGAGCACAGACAACTGAATCATGCAATTATTAAAGTCATCACCAGCAGTACTGGATTGTCCAATAAAAAGGTCTGTAAAGATATTGATTACATCTGGGACTGGAATATCTCCAGGATCAAAACAAATGCCTGGGCCTAAGGATCTATTGAACTGTCTAAGACTATCCAATTCCCTACTTGCTTAGATCTGTGGAACTTTCAGATTTCTATTTTTGTCAAAATATTAGCAGCTAACTAGCACATTTGCCTTTCTTCATTGATTCAGACATGCCTACTTCCTTCTTACAAGTGAGTTATTTCATCAGTCTGAAGGAAATACTCCAATTCAGAGCCTTTTATACACAAGCAAAAAAAAAAAATCTTAATGTCAGACCTTCAGGATAGATATTCAACTCTAAGACAATTTAGGAAAGCAAAAGCAACACTTGTCCGACACTGAAAGCAAGATACTTATCATCAAAAGAACTGTGCCTAACTACCTGCTGTAAAAACTGATATTATTCAAATCTCCACAAGCACCTAGTGAAATGGAAAAGAAATCAGTACTCAGCATTGAAAGATTCCACAGAAAAATCTGAAATCTATTTTCACTGAATTTGCATTAATTTATACAATGCTGTCGTGGTTTAAGCCCAGGCCGTAAATCAGAACCATGCAGTCCGCTACCCCCCCCCCCCCCCTTTCTTCCCTCCGCTTCTGGAGGGACGGGGAGGAGAATCAAAAGACTGCAACTCCCATGGATTGAGATAAGAACAGTTTAATAACTAAGGTATAACACAAATCACTACTGCTACCACTAATAGTAATAATGATAAAGGAAATAACAAGGAAGAGAATACAACCGCTCACCAACTGGTACCTCGCCCCCACCCCGCAGTGATCTAGCCCTTCCAGGAACTCTCAGTTCTACATCCTGGGCATGACGTGCTGTGGTATGGAATACCTCTTTGGCTAGTTTGGGTCAGGTGTCCTGTCCCTGCTTCCTCCCGGCTTCCCCTCCTCCCTGGCAGAGCATGAGACTCACAAAGTCCTTGGTCAGGGTAAACATTCTGACCCACAACTGAAAACATCGGCTTTATCAGTATTATTCCCAGGTCAAAAGTCAAAACACAGCACTGCACCAGTAGAAAAAATGACTGCTACTGCTAAACCAGGACAAATGCTATTTCCCTAAATATGATTACTAAATGTTGCCAGTGATCTTGATTATTAACCTCAGTTCAACACAACCACTCTTGGGACATTCTAGAATTTTAAATTGCTGCTCTCTTTCCATTCCTTGTGAAGAAACTTCCATGCTACATGCCCTTTCAAGGTACTTTATCTAACCACGTTATCATTTTATAAGCCTTGGCACATCAGTGTGATGTTCTTCAAATATTAACCTATTTCATTACTTGTTTACTTGATTTCCTTTATAGAGGATACACTACTAATAAAAAACATTCTCTTTATTTCAAAATCAATTTCAATTGCAAGTTTTGATAGTGAACCATCCTACATATGCAGAACTTGCACTGATGAGAGCCAGAATGCTGCTCTGAACTCCTTTCATAAGTCATTACAGAGAATTATCATAACATCACATTTCTAAATCTAAAATGAATTTTTAATTTGTTTAAAAATTTAATGAAATTTGGGATTTGTATTGCTCTGAATTAGTCACTTGGTTAACAATTAAAAAATACTTTAATTTATTTGCCTTTATCAAAACAATTTTAATAATTGGCTTGTGTTTCTTTAAAGAATTTTTGTTTTGTACCAAGAATAACTATTTTGAGAACAAACCTTTCTGTCTCACAGTTCTAAATGATCTTGTAGGGGGCAACAATAAAACTAGGAGGTTGAGAGGGAAGTGAAGTGACTAAACCAACTATTAAGTGGATTAAATGCAACCTGTACACTCCATCAAAAGCAAAGACACTTCAGACTAAAGAATGACTTTGTTTGATGCACTGTTAAAATAGAAACTTACAGTTGTGAACCATTTATGGTTCTTTCTTGAGAACATCTGAGCTGAAGAAAGGCCTTTTTCTCTTTACCAGCAGGGACTCTGCTGCTTGGTAGTAAAGACTCCACAGCGTATCTAGATGTCTCTCAGAAAATTCAAAAGTCCAGCTCAAGCAGAGAAGTTCCCGATGCTCTCTGCACATCCATGAGGGTTATGACACTATAATAATAAAGATAATAATAATGCTATATTTTTGTTCCGGTATTTCATTGTTAGGCCAGTCATGAACTTCTTGGGATAGTCAACACAGTTCACAAGAAAGCCATTCCATTAGAGATCAGAAAAAATCCATACCAGAGATTTTAAAACCTTCTAACAACCAGGATTTGAAAAAGCACTCCCATTTTACACATGTTTATCTCCTGGACAATGAAGATGAAAAGTTATTCCCCTATCTCCAGGTTGAACTGTTTCACTGGGTTACAAACCACAATGACACAGCAACTGCTATCTTAAATGATGACTCAACCACACACTGGTTGGTTCTAACAGCCTTCACACACACACACACCTTCTTTACTCCAAAACTATTAAAGTTCAGCTAGTATTAATAATTTTATCCCATTCAACATTTCATCAGGTAGTTTACAAATAGCATCTAGGATAATGATCAGCCTTTACTGATCTCAGGATCTCAGGAAATCATCTGATGTTCCAGAAGAGCAAGCACGATGATGTCTATGCACAGAATGACAGATGCTCTGCTTCCTACTCTCCATCCCCTCCTCCAGACTTTAGTATGTCCAGACTGACAGGGCAGTGAGTCTGTCAGAATATATCCCAGATCATTACATCTTGCCAGATTTCGAAGGTAAACATCTTGGTAAATAGCATAGATCATACCCAATCCTCCTGGCATTTTCTATACTTTTTTAACAAGATTCATGGGGGTAACAGGGCTACCTCAATGTAAATAATACCAAAACACAAAACCCAATATCATTTTAATATAGTTTTCCTAATAATAACTTGGCAAAGACATCTAATGTCATGCTTCCCAGATGGCATTTTCATAGCATCTCACTAGCCAAAAAAAACCCACACTACACTTTGCCCAGTGGCAGATGCCTGTTTCACACAGTGATAAAACATTGCATCAGACAACAGTTTCTGATTCAGAAAACTAGTGACAGTATGTTTGAGTTTCATCAGGTTTCACTACTTGCTATTACATAGTTTTGATGCATTTCTGTTTGTGTCTGTGCTGAGAGTATGTCAAAATGCCTGATGCAGCCTTTCACGCAGGCTGGAGGGTCATTTTCCCCCAACCTTTTTTAAGTTCCTTTTTGGGGACAGTTTATTAACCATTTCAATCTTATTTAAGCGTTTACCTCATTACTTCTTTTAGCAAGTTAAATGTAAGTAAGCACAATTAAAAACAAGAAAGCATTGTCAGTTACATGCCTAAATCTGCATGCAACATTCCCAGTGAGGTCCACGGGACTTAGGCTGTGCTATGACAATTACAGTACGATTCTAATTAGCACCCTGCACTGTAGCATCATGTACTATGCAAACAGAGACTAATGTTCCCTTTGAAAATCCAATCTTTGCTGAAGAAAATGTATAAAATATGAGACAACAGATAGAAACAGACCAACAGGCAAGTACTATGCAACGTTCTACTGATGCTCAGTGCTGCAGCCAACACACCCAGAGCTCCAGCAACCTCATCATGGTCAAGTTGTTTTATGGCCATTATCAAGGAGAGAAACATAAAGAACAGCTCCTCCTAAGAGTGAGGAGTTACAGGTCAGAAGGGACGAAACAAAACATGTAGGTGGGGCCTGCTATGAAAGGTTTATCCCACTTAGGAATCATCATTTTATATGTCAAAGAATGATGTAATTTTAATTAGGCAAAAACTGTTAACTTAGGCTGACACAATAAAAACACCAAGAAAAGTGGTTTGACCAAAGTACTGATAGAAAAAAAAACAAGCTAAGCAGCAGTACTCTACACGGGCCTTAGAAAGACAAACCCAAATTTGTTAAAAAATTACACCCATAGTCTAAGAAATTCTTTCACTTACAGTAACAGGAATTCAGCTATGAAAACTCTGTGTCTATATACACTCCCAGCTACCATTTCTATGTGCTGAGACTGTGCTTTGGTTCAAGGACATAAAAAGAATGACAAACAGATGATACCTTTTTTTCTTTCCCATGATGGAATCATAAACTCGTAGGTTCAGTACATCTCAGCTGCAGCCATGTTCTTCACTATTGCCCTTCAAGGAGAAATCAAACAACACAAGAGGCACCTGTGCACCCCAAAGCACTAAAAGGCCATTGCCTATTGTAAGTCAGACAGAAAGTCAGGCTTGCACTACTATAATGCAAGGGGGAAAAAAAATCTTCATGCTGAGGAAGGAAAATTAATACATCTTCTCCTTAAACACCATTTGCAGCTTTCATAGGCACAGGAAAGTACAGCACAAAAGCATCTTACTTAGCTCTGCTGTTACTCAGTTGAACCTTTCTTTCCACTAAGTAAAAAAGCAGCAGAATCAGAGAGACACTGATGCTCGTGCTCCAAAAAGGAAATCTGCCTGTTCCCACTCTGAGGATTTCAAAACGAGACTGCATGTGATCAGGAATACTCCTGGAGAAGCAGATGTGGCTTTGTTTGTGCAAATCAAATTTAACATATCTTCAAAGCCCTCTAACTAATTATAATTCCTAGAACAGTTTGAGAAGAATATGCATGGCACCCCCAGGCTGCCACTTCCTTAAACCCATATTGCTACCTAGCACTGTGCAGCACTCACCTGGGGCAGCATTAGGAAACAAAGAACTCGTTCGTAGAACCCGAAGCAGACTGAATTAATCTTATTCTCATTTCTAAAGATGAGCACGTTTTGCAAGTGCCCCAGGCATACAGATGTGACACATTCCTCCCTGCTGATCATTTCAAAAAACAAAAGAAATTGGCCATGAAAGTCTGGAGACATTTTTCATTCATTTAATCCTCTTACACTACTACTCCCATCTTCCCACTCCTAACAATTCTCTACATCCCCTCAGCCTGTAACATAACTTTGCAAACGGCTAACTCAGGGATAATATTGATCAGGGCGTGCAGGTTTTCTACTATCCCCTTTTTCCTTCAGTCTGATTTTGTGTGTACACCATCTTGAATAGGTTCAGGAATCACCTGAGGGTCAGGTTTTCTCTACCTTGTCTCAAACCACCTCTCAGCTACGGAAAGTAAAGCTGTTTTCTAGGCTTAAGAGTCAATTTAGTAATTTTCCATATGGAGTATACTCAATCTGTGATCGTGTTTGCTACCTCCATCTGTACCACTTCTAGTTTTACTACATCTTTCTGATGTAGTTTCACCAGAACTGTGCATGTTAATCAATGGATGTGTATCATGGGTAAATGTAGCAACATGATGACATTTTTTTCATTCCTTTTTCTATTCGCACCATAATAATCTTCCGTATTCCTATTTATTGTGATCATTACTGGGCACAATTCTAGCATTTTCTCTGAATTATCAATTATAAACTTACTTGTTAGTGCTTATGTTCAAATTGGAAACAAGCACTACTAAGGTATTATTCTTTCTCATGTGTATTATTTTACGTTTTATTTACATTCAATTTCCTTTGGCATTTTACCACCCAGTCACTCAGTATCATGAGATATTTCATCTTACATTCTGTCGTGGTTTAAGCCCAGGCCGTAAATCAGAGCCACGAAGTCCACTGCCCCCCCCACCTTTCTTCCCTCCGCTTCTGGAGGGACGGGGAGGAGAATCAAAAGAATGCAACTCCCACGGGTTGAGATAAGAACAGTTTAGTAACTAAGGTATAACACAAATCACTACTGCTACCACTAATAGTAATAATGATAAAGGAAATAACAAGGAAGAGAATACAACCGCTCACCAACCGGTACCTCACCCCCACCCTGCAGTGATCCAGCCCTTCCGGGAACTCTCAATTCTACATCCCTGGGCATGATGTGCTGTGGTATGGAATACCCCTTTGGCTAGTTTGAGTCAGGTGTCCTGTCCCTGCTTCCTCCCACCTTCTCCTCCTCCCTGGCAGAGCATGAGACTCACAAAGTCCTTGGCCAGGGTAAACATCGGTGTTATCAGCTTTGTTCCCAGGCTGAAAGTCAAAAACACAGTGCTGCAGCAGCTACTAAGAAGGAGGAAAAATGACTGCTACTGCTGAACCCAGGACACATTCACATTCCAGTCCTTCTCATTATTATGTTGAATAACTTGATCTCATAAGCAAACTTTGCCATCAGTCATCACGCTGTTTTTTATTCCTTCAATGAATACACAATAGCTAAGTTTCTTAAAGCATAAAATACTGGTAAGGGACCTTGTCAAATGCCTTTTTGAAAGTCTGAATTGGTTATGTATCTGCAGTCTTTATCTTATCCACCTGCTTAAAGAACTGTAATAGATTTGTGGGGCTGTGCTGACTTCTTCCCAAAATATCTTATTCATCCACATGTCCATTCATTTTATTTCTTAGAATGGTTTCTACCCTCCCCCCTACCCCTAACAGACATTAGACCTCACCTTAGTGCTCTGGCTTTGGCTTTCCTCTGGAATCCTTTTAAAAAGGAAACACAACCCTTATTGTCAGATCCAGAGGCAGCAAGGTCACTGGAGAAATCCTTCAGAAGTTTTGGGTGATTACACCTGCTCCTAGTGATTTCTGATCATATAACTCCATCATTTGTTTGGCAACCTCATTGACCAGAATTTCTCTTTAAGGACTGTCAACTCACATGATGTCTTTAAATATACTTCCAGCACAGGTATCTCCCCCAGTCTTCCCCAAAAAGATGATGTATTAAGGAAGTTTCTCTCCCATGCTGTTACATTACACTTCATATTTCTGTTGTGCTTAAAGGAAAAAAAAAAAATCACAGGGTTTTTTTATGCGATTTTCAAGATTCTGAGTGGTTTTTATTGTGGTGGTGGTGTTGGTTAGTTGGGTTTTTTGCCTGCTACATTGTACTTACGTGTCACAGAAGTGAATAAACCTTTGGATAGGAAGTGAGTGAACACTGCAGATCAGCTAGTTCAACCTTCTCTCAAAGCAGGACCTTAGGTTAATTTATCAGCCTTTCTGGTTTCTGGTACTTCAGTTTTTTAAAGGTACTCCTTATTTCTAACATCCTCACTACCCTGTCACTTGGCTAGGCTGATTTTCTTTGGATTTTCCTAAAATCTTTTTAGATTGGTGGTAGACTTTTGCTCTGAGCCACCATATGATGACTACAAGAGACAACACGCATGATAGGTCAGCTCATTCTGACAGCATCATGTCATGGAGACCATCTGTTTCAATCTGCTGTAGTCACTCCTGTGATTTTTCTGGGTGGAACTCCACATACTACATATCTCTGATCAGTCCTTTTTGGAAAATGATGGTATCATTAGTCTTCGTTACTGTGTGTTCATCTGGTAAGTCAATTTTGTAAACCTCCAGGGCCATTTATGGGGACTTGATTATTGAGTTTTGCAGCAACAGACTATCATACAGGCAGACAACACAATTCCTGTGACCTCAAGCTCAAGTCTCATATGCAATATTTTATTTTGTACAACCTTTTTACTTCTGCAGAACTCAAGCATAAATTTCTAGACCTATAGGTGTTCCAGTTCTCAGTTTTCTGCTAAATGAAATTTATCTGATGAAAGCCTGTTTCCTTGCTGCTATCCTGTAATTAAGAAAGTTAAACATAGATCAGATACTGTTTGTCAAGGTTTTCTGTTCATTAGATGTTTTATTATTCTGACCTCGTTTTCAATTAACATATTGAACAGAATAATGGATACGTACTGCCACCTATTTAAGGCCAAACTACATTGCAATCGGCTTTAACTCAAGTTAATAACTAAGTAATTTCTTCTGGATTTTTAATCAATTTTCAAGTCAATTTGTTACTGAAAAAGTAACTCTTCTCTTGGAGGATGGCTGTATTTCTAGTTAGCTTAGCATTTGTCCTGTATTTCAAGCAAGGGTATCCCCAACAGACAGAAACATGGAACAAATCCTTGAAACTAGCAGAAGAAAAACTTCTAGTAGTTCAGGATATTGGTGCTTAGCTTTTACGAGAGGCTGTAACTTTTTAAGTTGGTTTATAACATACCTGTGAGCAGGCTGCAGCAATGCCATTATGATGGCCTGTCTAAACATTTCCATTTGACAATAATTACCTTGGTGTAAGGACTTAAACCATATATCATCCACTATCCTACATACATTGCACAACTTCTGTAAGTGAGCACCTGGCTTGTGATATACATTTCCTTATACTACAGCATTATGAAGAATTTGTACCCTTCCTTCTTATATATACTTGTAATTACAGTGTTTTACAACAGCAATGATAATAATCTTTAAATGGTTTGACCTGCTGATTAAATAACAGCTGCAAACAAAATTTTTCATTCCAGGAGTGTGACCAAAGCTTATGCAAAAATTTCAGAGTATTACACCATTTCCCTTGTTCCTGCTTTCACATATTTCAATATGTTTCATGCCACCGAGGAAGCCGTTCAATCTAACTGTGACTACGGCTGCTGAATAGTTTGCAGCTAACACCATGGATGATTTTCTGTTTGCGCTTTGAAAACACATGATAGAAACCTTCATGCAATCCTCAAGCAGCTATGGAGCTATGCAAATAATGGCTGCTCTGTGTTATCTCAGATATGAGCAATTATGAAAACTGCAACAAGTCAGGTGCAGTGCAATGAGAGTACAGCAACTCCCCATCCATCCTGTCAAGCCTCAGGAGAGCTCTGCTCCATGCCTCTGTGCAAGGCACCCACATCACCCTGCCTGAGGGGTGTTCAAGGTGAGGTTGGACAGAGCCTTTGGTGACACGGTTTAGTGCTAGGTGTCCCTGCCCATGGCAGGGGGGCTGGAACTAGGTGATCTTAAGGTCCTTTCCAGCCATAACTATTCTATGATTCTATGACACAAAGTCTTTTCGTAAACAGACTGGGGTTACCTGCAACAGAACCAAAGTGCAGGAAAAACTCCTCAAGAAGATTATGGAGACTTTCGTGAGCCTCCACATAGAGCTTGAAGCATTTTAAACAATACAATGAGGCTGGTATGGGCACAAAGACTAGATCTGAATAATGGTTTGGAGCTTTCTAATTAGTCTCCAAATCCTACAGTGTCTGTTAATTCTGGTGGACTTTTCAGTAACCCCAAAACAGAGGAGGAGAAAAATATGAAACGACAAAAATATTCTGATTATTCAAAACCCAAATATTTCTTTAGGAAGAGCTAACTTGTTGTCTTGAGAGAAAACAGAAACAGAGCTCAAAAAAGCAAAATTATTACAAAGTTTACATTATTCCTCTTTTCTCCATTACATCATTCCTTTACAAACATTCCTCTTTTCCCCTGTTCCAGCATTGCAATTCTCATGTTATCTTGGCTTCACCTCAATCAACCCCCTTTCTTCTCAATCTCAACAGACCTTTCCCCCAGCCCCGCTTTTAGGCTTTCCAATGAGGCAAAATACCCTTTATTCAGCCAGCCTGAGAGAGAGAATCCTACCCAAGTCACTGCCTTTCCATTCAATGTTTTTTAATCAATTATGTGTTTAAAGAAATTACAGAGTACAACCAGCAAGCCAAATGCAATTTAATTTCATTTGGGGATTTTACTCTATGAATCATCTCAAAGCTCACAAACTCTGTTTTGTTTCATTCAACCAAACAGCAAACTTGTTTATTATGCATAATTTCCTTTTGCAGACATGCTTTTTTTTGCCTCTCAGAGATGTATTTCTATTGGCAATGTTTCTTGGTGAAGAAAGGAAGTTTCTGCATTGAAATGTACTCATGAGTGTGACAGCATGACACTGCCTTTCCAAAAGAAACCCAAAAATACACCCAAACCACCACCACAAAAACAAGAACAAAAAAAACCCCAAAACCCAAGTAAACAAAAAAAAACCAAACAAGAAAACACAAACAAACAACAGAAAAAATCCCACCCTAGCCTCATGAAAAACTTTATTGTGATACTGCATTTGCCAATAAAAGTCCTTGCACAGACTCTACGGCCTTTAGTGATGTGAGTAAATGGATGTAATTCCAAGGTTATGCCCTGTACCCTTGCAGTAACTGGAAATATGTACTGTTGCGGAATGGACTCAGTCGGAGATCAATGTGATCAGACAAAGCCATTTATTATAGAAAACTAACTCTTTATATATGATTTCTTAAAGTTGTTTGCACTAACTTGGCCCATTGTGATTGGATATGTATCTGTGAGGCCCTTAACAACTAACATATAATTGGTTAAGCACAGGTGTGAGAACCTGACCTTCAAAGTTTTCCAACAGTCCTCAATTTATCAACTCAGTAAATTCCAGCTCCTTCTTATCTTGCTGGGATTCTCACTCCCAGTGCCTCACTCCCATCCTCCTTCACCTTTAGTTGTCCCTTGGTTCATGTCAAACTCCACGTAGGCACTTGCTGATCTGGGTAGGTGGCCGTTCTTTGCCAGAAAATCATCCACAATGTACCACTCCTCCTTTAGCATCTTCCATGGTGTTGATTTTCACTGGTAGTTACAATACTCCTACTATGTTAGTTCAGTATGCCTCACACATCTCTGTGGTTACAACTCCTTAGCTCAGCGGGCTACAATTCACAATATACTGTAATTTTATCTTACTACAACACTAAGTCCAATTTCAGAGCTGATGGCACTCTCTCAGCCTTCCTTTCCACCCATGTACTCAGCAGGTCCCTGTTGAGCAGGCGTTTTGAGCTTCTCTGTAAAGCCCTACCAGTGCAGCACAGCAGACATGTGGTAATGGGATAGGAAAGGAAATCCTCTGCCAAAGCTTCTTTTAGTATCAGAAAAACTCTAAAATCCCACATCTTCACAAGGAAGGTAACATGCAGGTCTGATGAGTCCCACCTCAAACTTGAGATCTGGCACTGGGTCATCCAGTATGTCAGGGAATACAGGAATTTCTCCCTGACTGTGCCTGCTCTCTAGCATACAGCAGCACCAGTATGTCTCTTGGATGGCTTCCCCCTGTAGCAGAGACTGGACACTGCTTGCCCAGAGATTCCCTCAAAGCAGCACCCACCTCTCCCTGAGAACTAGGCCCTTCAGATGGACCAGAAAACACAAAATAACCAAGAAAGCAATTTGAGATCCTCAGACTAGCACTTAAAAAATGGCAAGCTAGCCACATGAAGACTGAACACAGCATGAGTGTCACACTCCAGAGAGATTACAAGGCCCACAGGGCTCACACACAGAAATACACACACACTCACAAATCAATGTGTGTATATAAATTTTTTAAGAAGTGCTTGCAAAACAGTAAGGTAAAGACATTCTCCTCCATGCAAAAGCAGTGAAGAATGGGGTTGATTGAAGAATGGGGTTGTAAATACGTAACTTCCAGGATGCCTGGTGGTTGCTGACATGACAACAATCCTAAAACGAAGTGATGAAGATGATGAAGAAATAACCACCAGGGGTCCCAAAGCCCACTACCACATTTTAGTGCACATGTGGGAGGAATTCTAGAAGTATGATGTAATGTATAAGTAACTCAATGAATATGTATGTAATCTAATGAATATGTATGTTTAAGGACAATATAATCACAGCCTGGTTGATGCTCGGATGAGACACGCTAGGAGGAACTATCCCCCATGTCTCCCGGCACCACAATAACACCTGCTTGTCAACTTCAACTTTGTTGGCGAGTTCCTGAAGATTTCTCCGAATTAGCAGGGACAAGCCCTTTCTCCAACCCAGAAATATCAGAGGAGGTCCTGTGCCAGGAGGAACAGTATGACAAGACGCTGTTCATCAGACCTACCGTATTTAGGGGTTTTCTTGCTTTGTCAGTTTTAGTCTAATAACAAGCACTGAAATCCACTGAAAATATCAATGCAAACAGGAAAAAAAAAAAATCCTATTTAAGCATAAATCTTAGAACCTTAGAAACTTAACTTAAAAAGAAAACAAAACAAAACATAACAAAAGAACAGAAAAATTACAGCTATGCTCACAGCTCTTGAAGCAGATCCCCACAGTCCGAAGAGGTGAGGCATGCAGAGCCAGGCATAGCCCAGGGTTCCCAGCTTCACCCCACCCAGGCAATTCACACTCCTCTGGTGTTTTCTTTTGCAAAATAAAGGTTTTTCTTGAAGGTTGCTGGTGAAAAGCATGCTACCTATGTGGAGCTGAGTTAATGATTAGTTTTCCCAACTCAATTGTTAAACTACTCCAAAACCCAAACAATATTTTATCATGACTGGAAAAAAGACTTCTTTACAATTTTCTCAGCAAACCATAAGGATGAGAATATATTTCCACATAAAATATGTAATTTGACCTAAAACTAGTTGTTTCACTTAATTTGAAAATTACTAAGTCTTTTAAGCAGCTTTGAACAGATTTTCATAATATTCAAAATGAACACTTTAAAACTGGAAAGCATTTATTTAGAAGCTCTCCACAAAGTAAATAGCAAATACATATTTTGAAGTGCTCAATTACGCATTTTATGCTCATAATTAAACATTGAAAAATTCCCTGCACGTCTAATAAGAAGAGATTCTCAAACATTTCCTGCCATATGTCTTTTCTTTGTTACTAGATGAACATGAAAGACATGAGGTTTATTCAGAAGTTAGGAAGATGTAGGAGTTTTTAAAGGCACAGTAGGAAGATAGAGGGAGTTGGGAATATGATTTCCTGTACAGGGAAGCCAAAATGGGTGTGCTGAAGTGGAGTGGTATCCGAAGTGGGGTGTGCACACCCCAAGAGATGGGCAAAGTGATCCACTGGGGTATAGGATTTTATTTTTTTTTGGTACCATTAATAAAATAAGAAATAATTTTTAAAGTAATGTTTCAGCATTATTTCATCCTTTTTCAATTTCTGTTTTTGCATATGGTTTATAATACTCATAATAAATTAGCACAGCAGTACTAATAAGCAAATATGAAATTACTGAGTGTGTGTACACAAAGATTTTTTTAATTAATAGGGGAATGCAATCAGAAAAGTTTGGAGACCACTGATCTAAATGTGCAATTAAATCAATACATCTGATCTCACAACAATTGCCTTCAGCATTACACAACTCTTCCAGAACATAACGAGTCAAGACCTGGAGGTCACCAAATATGAAAATGGAAGAACTATTAGCTGTTTGGTGAGTGGGCATGTGTGTGTATATATATATATATATATATGTATACACACAGAGCAGAATAATTCTGTCACAAAGGGAAGACTGTATCTACATTAGGAAATACAGGATCACACATGTCCTAGCACTAGACCTATAGAAAACATCCTTCACAAAATTAAGGGAATTGAGAACTTTCTTTCATTGCAGGCATTTTTTGCTGAGCAACTACTTGATGTGCTTTATTTGACTTCTCTAAACATCAGGAATGGTAACTTTTTTCTTCCCCACTAGGTACCTTAATAAACTGCTCCAGGATTTACCGAAGCTCTGAACTGAATTAGCATGGCTAAAGAGTTAACACTTACAGCATCTGTACCACAGAGTACAAATGCAAATCTGCTGATGACTGCCTTGCTCTGTAACTTCTATAATCTATCTATATTCCATTTTTACTCAGCTTTTTATGAAGACAAAAGAAATTCCATCATTTAAAGTAAATTTGATTAAGACCTATGATTCTGACTTTCTATTAATACAATAACTTTTCATATTCAGTGGCTCCATTATAATTTGTTCAGTAAGCTTGGAAGGTCAGTAGTGAGAACACAGTCATTTGTTCCTAGGAACAGCAGTATGACCAGTAAAGAACAAAAAAGACAGAATTTTAGGATTTCTAATGGAGATAATACAAATTTCAGTTTCTTAAGCACATGGGTCACGCACAGCCACTTCCAGTTATGTTGCTGAGTGCAGCAGCTTAGCTGTTCAGCTTAGCAACTTAATGTCATCTGTTAAAAAAGGCAGAACATATGTTATGCTTGAAAGCACTCATAAGGAAGCTTTGGTGGCTAATACTGTACTGTCAACTGCTCTTGTGGAATCATTTTTGAACCTTAACTTCCCAGTGCTGTGGAGGATAAGGAGGTGATAAAAAAAGATTATAAACCAGAGCCCTTCTCCTATTGCCTTCTGTTTGTTTTAGACATATATTTTATGTACACTCTCATTACACTCATTTTCTAAAGGGCAATTATAAAAATCCTTTTAAAGAAAGTCAATTTTCTGGACTCTCATATGACTTCTCCTGACATCTGATGTGATTTATTTTTTCTGTGTCACAAGGTCTAATTTCTTACATTAGGCCCTTCAACAAATTTCTTGGGGATGCCTTCAAGGTCCAATTCATAATATTTATACCTTGATCATTAGCTCCTATTTCTATAAAAAAACCTAATAGGAAGCATTATGAAATGTATTTGTAATCATTCAGTGCCCCATGCAGAAATTCAGTTGAGTAATCTGAATAGACTGCTAGAGCGCATACCTCTAGCTTACGTTTTCATTACATAGAAATCAGCTTTTAAACTAATTTTAAAAGCTTCTATCCACACATCTCATATGTGCTAAAGTGTGTATAAACCTACCACACTCCATTTTTGTCTGAAATCACATGAGGTACCAACTGACTTGATGAGGCGTTCTAGAATAATGGGCTATTACAGCAATCATTGAGCTGCTGCATCCATTCTATACATAGGAGGGATATAAACCCACAGGCACATCTTTTTGTCAAATAATCTTTAAATAATTGAACCTACTTCTACCTTGAGTTTATACAGACACAGTAAGAACTGCTTGTAACATGACGCACCGGGCTGCACATATGCAGCTGGTGAAAAAAAAAAAAAAGAAACAACAATGCGATTTACCCCTGCAGAGTAACCAGTATCTCAGGCTTTTAGCTATGCCCGTTTCTGTGTAACTTGATCACAGGCCGTGGCACGCGACACTCACAGACAATGTGCACACCCCCACCCCCAGCAAGGGAAACATTAGGGAAGCAGTTGCTGCCAGACCCTTCCCAAGAAAGAGAAGGCAGCAAAACGATCCTTTCACTATTCAAAGACTGGCCAATAAGAATAAAGTCGTCCTTTATTTCTCATCCAGCAAACTGACTGCTAGAGTGTAACCTGCTTTACAGGAAACACCTAGATATTGCACAGCGACATAAGCATTTATAGATAATTTCCATTCAGGCAAATTCTAGTTTCTGAACCATTTTTAATTTGAACATAGAATCACAGAATTGTTGGGGTTGGAAGGGACATTGCAGATCATCTAGTTTTAACCCCCTGCCATGAGCAGGGACACCCTCCACTAGACCAGGATTGCTCAAAGCCACACATTATTAGCACACAGAGGGAGAGCTTTTGCACTACTGATGTAACCTAAGGTCCTCAAAAACAGAAAAATGATGGCCTCATATCACACCCAGATGGCAGTTTTATGCCTCAGTATGACCTAAAGAATGATGACCCTGAGAAACTAATTGCTTAAGATCCCCTGGAAACTGCTAGGGGGGGAGAGGAATACTACAGCACCTCTGGCACAGTCTAGATTCAAGTAAAACTGCTTGGTCCTTAGAAATGTAGTGGTTTTGTGTTAGCTCTTGATCGCAAAATGTTTTCCTTCCTTCCTCTGGTGATATGTAAATTACACGCAAGAATAACATTCTGCATTAAGCTCCTGTGACTGACTCTTACAAGGCTATTTTATTTATAAAAAAAGGGTGGTCCCCAAAGCCCAAACCTTTCTTTGTCAAGAATTTATGAACCACCTTTAAGCACCACTGACAGCCTGCTACACAGGTCACTTGCAAATCAGTTTTTCTTGCTAAATTATGACATGCTTAACTTTACAGCTTTCTCAGCTTTACAAAGTGCACCACTGCAGCACGTGTGAAGGATGAATAGCCTCAATAAATTCCATTATACAAAGGAAAAATGAGGATAGCATATTGCTGACTTTAGGATAATAAAAGCAACCCTGGATTTCAGATTTTTTTAATGTGATTAGCATTACATTCTCATTTCTCTAGGTGAATGATTTTTAAGGCTTTCATTTTCTAGAAGGATGCATAAGAAGTGGATTCAGAAGATGAACAGGGTTTTTTTTATTTTATTTTTATGGTATTGTTACAGTATTATTGGTCCATATGAGCCATCTGATAAAAGGTCTCATCATGCTTTATGTTTGATAAGCATATAACAACATGCAAGACACCCTCAACCTCTGAAAGCTTACTTAAAACACAGAAAGATCAGGCAGAAGAAAGCTTCAGAGCACCATTTAGTACACTGGAACTGAGTGACAGATCCTGTCTTTGCCAAACTTTAATCACTTTACTATTCACAAAGATAATTAAGCTACAGCCATGGAAATCTTTTAATAGACATAAGCTGCTCCTACACTTTAATCAACTGAGATTCTTTATTTTAACAACTACTGTAATTGCCTCAGACATATATGCCCTCAGCAACATAGAGGTACAAAACTCTACATAAGTAAGAAAGGTTGTTTTTTCCTACAGGCTGGAAACTGAGAAACTGAGAATGTGATACTTGGAAAACCTCAGGAACCATGTAACGAGGTTCATACAGTAAAGTTAAAAACCTGGGAAAAGTCAAGTCCCCAGGGGAAAAACCCTGAAACATAGGAGGCACTTTCTTGTAAACCTCTTTTCTCAAGTTTTGTCACATGACTAACTGGCTAAAATTATCATATAGACGGACAGTGAGAAGAGCGTGCAGAAAGCTCACTGCCCTGGACTTCAAGAGTGCAGACTTTGGCCTCTTCAGAAACCTGCTTAATAAGTTTCCACGGGATATAGCCCTCGAGGGCAAGGGGGACCAAGACTGTTGGTTGTTATCAAAGGATCACCTGCTACAAGCTCAGGAGTGTTGCATCCCAGCTAGAGGGAAGTGTAGCAGGAGGGCCAGGAGACCTCCTTGGATGGATAAGGAGCTGCTGAGGAAAATTCAAAGGAAAAAAGAGGCTTATAGAAGGTGGAAGCAGGGACAGGTGGCCTGGGAAGAATACAGGGATGTTGTCTGGGAAGCTAGGGCCCAGTTAGAATTAAACTTGGCTAGGGATGTTAAGGATAACAAGAAGGGATTCTATAGGCACGTAGCGAAAAAAAGACAGACTAGGGACAACGTCGGACCCCTCCAGAAGCTATCGGGAGAACTGGCTACCCTGGATTTGGAGAAGGTTGAGGTTCTTAATGACTTCTTTGCCTCGGTCTTCACTGGCAAAGGCTCTGACTGCACCATCCAAGTCTCGGAAGGCGAACGCAGGGACTGTGAGAATGAAGACCCCAGACCCACTGTAGGAGAGGGTCTGGTTCGAGACCATCTTAAAAACCTAAACGTACACAAGTCCATGGGACCTGACAAAATCCATCCGCGGGTCCTGAAGCAGCTGGCGAATGAAGCTGCTAAGCCACTGGCCATCATATTTGAAAAATCATGGCAGCCAGGTAAAGTTCCTGACGACTGGAAAAAGGGAAATATAACCCCCATTTTCAAGAAGGGGAAAATGGATGACCCAGGGAATTACAGACCAGTCAGTCTCACCTCTGTGCCTGGCAAAATCTTGGAGCAGATTCTCCTGTAAGGCATGCTAAGGCACATGAAAAACAAGGAGGTGGTTGGTGACAGCCAGCATGGCTTCACTAAGGGGAAATCCTGCCTGACCAATTTGGTGGCCTTCTATGATGGGGCTACGGAACTGATACACAGGGGCAGAGCAGCTGACGTCATCTAGCTGGACTTGTGCAAAGCGTTCGACACTGTCCCACACGACATCCTTGTCTCTAAATTGGAGAGACATCAATTTGATGGGTGGACCACTCAGTGGATAAAGAACTGGCTGGATGGCCGCACACAAGGAGTTGTGGTCAATGGCTCGATGTCCGGCTGGAGACCGGTAACGAGTGGTGTCCCTCAGGGATCGGTGTTGGGACTGATCTTGTTCAACATCTTTGCCGGTGACATGGACAGTGGGATTGAGTGCGCCCTCAGCAAGTTTGCCGATGACACCAAGCTGTGTGGTACGGTTGATACGCCAGAGGGAAGGGATGCCATCCAGAGGGACCTCAACATGCTTGTGAGGTGGGCTGATGCCAACCTTATGAAGTTTAACCATGCCAAGTGCAAGGTCCTACACCTGGGTCAGAGCAATCCCAGGCACAGCTACAGGTTGGGCAGAGAAGAGATTCAGAGCAGCCCTGCAGAGAAGGACTTGGGGGTGTTGGTTGATGAGAAAATGAACATGAGCCGGCTTCAGTGTGCGCTCACAGCCCAGAAAGCCAACCGTATCCTGGGCTGCATCAAGAGGAGCGTGACCAGCAGGTCAAAGGAGGTGATCCTGCCCCTCTACTGTGCTCTTGTGAGACCTCACTTGCAGTATTGTGTGCAGTTCTGGTGTCCTCAACATAAAAAGGACGTGGAACTGTTGGAACAAGTCCAGAGGAGGGCCACGAGGATGATCAGGGGACTGGAGCATCTCCCGTATGAAGACAGGCTGAGAAAGTTGGGGCTGTTCAGCCTGGAGAAGAGAAGGCTGCGTGGAGACCTCATAGCAGCCTTCCAGTATCTGAAGGGGGCCTACAAGGATGCTGGGGAGGGACTATTCATCAGGGACTGTAGTGAGAGGACAAGGGGTAACGGGTTAAAACTTAACCAGGGGAAGTTTAGATTGGATATAAGGAAGAAATTCTTTACTGTGAGGGTGGTGAGGCACTGGAATGGGTTGCCCAGGGAGGCTGCGAATGCTCCATCCTTGGCGGTGTTCAAGGCCAGGTTGGATGAGGCCTTGGGTGACATGGTTTAGTGTGGGGTGTCCTTGCCCATGGCAGGGGGGTTGGAACTAGATGATCTTAAGGTCCTTTCCAACCCAAACTATTCTATGATTCTATGATCTATGCTAAATAAGAAAGCAAGGGCATAACTGCTTATAATAAAACTTAAGGTTTCCCATAAGATACTTAGTATGCAAGTTTCTGACAGAAAATTGAAGAAAACCAGTATCTTTACACTTATCCCTGCTAACGGCCAAATCAGCTGCTCATGTAGGGAGGGTAATGCTGAAAGTCAGTTTGTGGTGTTGCAGCCACATGTTATTCAGTTTTCTCCTTAACTGCTGTATTGTCTGTCTAACATGCAGAGTAAAAACCGTACACTGACAACTTTTAAGGAGAAACAAGAGATTTGAAAAGAAGAACAGGTGCAGATGTAATATTCAGGTACCATGAAGTATCAATTAATTTCAGATATTTTTTTTTCCCTAGGAAAATAATTAATGCAAGTATTCCATTTCTAACCATCTCATTTTGGATGAGAATAACTCATTTTATTACATCTGCCTGTAATGATTCACTCAGAATTATGTGAAGAAAGTTCTAAATCTGTATTTCCCAAATATATTGCTCTGGGGCAGCTATATTTAAGGCTTACACTTTCTCTTTCCATTTTGGTTCCCTGTAGCAATGCCTCTCTCAGAGGACTCTTCAACTCTTCAGCCCAACAAGCCCTTCTGGCTGGGAGGAGTTATCTCATGTTCATGTTATTCCTTGGCACACAGTATGTACACAGAATGTGTGCTCGAACATTAGCATGTTTGGGAAGAATTTCTTTCGCTCAGTATTTTGCACAGTGCTTAGCTCCAAAGGGAACTGATCTCAGCAGGGGTTTCTAGATGATACTGTAGCATAGATGAAGAATAATAATGATGCTTATAAAAGCAGAGAGGCTTTCAGATGAAATGCACTACATCAGTGTAATCTATTACAAGAAATTATTCTTTTCTATGGGAAAACTTATAAGCCTCTACTTAAGAAATCTGAAAAATGATGCATCTTCCTTTACCACAAAAGCCTCCTATTATTTAAGGATGTTAACGAACAAATTATAATTGCACTCTAACAACTATTTTTCATAACAAAGATTCTTAATCCATTTGTCTTATGAATAGAAAATAAAATTAGTTTTGCAATACTTATGATAATCCTTAAAATGTGCATAGAAAGCACAGGAATGTTTAATTTTTAAGAAAACATAAAATCAGGAGAAGGCACCAAAATGCTTAGTAAAATATGCAGTCAAATATTTTATACTACATTAACATAGCTGCACATGCCATACAACTTCAATACAACTTAAAGCATTATGATGACCTCTTGGTCATCACGTTGTGTGGACATGTTTATATTTTTGTAATGCAAAACAAAGCATGGGTTTTTTTTGATTGTTTGATTTGTATTTTGTTTATTTTTTGTTGGTGTTTTTTGGGGGGAGGCGGGGGAGCAGTTGGGTTTGGGGTTGTTTTGTTCCCCCCCAACAATCTCCCCCCAAAAAAACCAAAAACAAACAAAAAAAAACCCCACTTTTACAGGGCTGATTACATAAACAAGAGAAAAGTAACATCTCCAGTGCTTCCTGAACTTAAGCAAAAGCATCTTATGGAGAACTCATTCAATACATCTTCCATTTCCAAAACATTTCAAGCTCATTTGCTGCAGAATGCTGATACCCACCATTACCTGACCTGATTGAGAATCATTATGTGCAGCTCTAACTAACCATCCCCTGTGATCTTTAAACATCTTCTAAGGTGTTCATGAGAAGCAACACCCAGAGAGAGCAATTGGTGTACAGACCTGACTACTAAAATTTAGGCCCAGGAGCTATTTCAATTTATTGTTTTAAAACAGTGTGAGCGGACGTTTAATAGACTTTGCTTTAAAAGTATATAGGGACTTATAGAAACAGAAGTGGTTAAGAATTTTTTTCCCTATGAATACTTACGGTTTATATTTGAATACCTGGAAATGTTTTGCCTTCACAAAAGAGGAGAAAACAGCTCTAATTTAAAATAATAAACTCAACATACATTGTATATTGTAAGTAGTGTTTTCAAAATACTTACACAGATTAGGAAGGCATTTTTAATAGCATTTTTACAGAGAGAAAAACTTTTTTCTTTTTGACGAATTGACAGAATCAGATATTTGAATTCAGATACTGACAAAAACAAAGATCAAGATACTGAACACAAATAGAGATAACAGAATTAAAGCCCTTAAAAGACAATAAGGGTATTTAAATAATTCAGCTGTTTAAAAGGCAGCCAACACTGGAATTTAGGTTCCCCATTATGCACCCTTTTCAAAACCTACTAATATCAAATGAAAGACTCCCACTGACAAAAGAGCTTAGATCAGTCAGCAATCATGCTGCTTCACCCAGAGTAAGTCGCAAATGATGAAGTAGCCCAACTGAGATAAAGACCTGACAACTAAAAATTCAATTTGCAACCAAATCCAACACACCCAAGAATAGCAAACTATCATATATTGCAAAGAGAAGGAATCCACATCAGTAATGATGCCACATTAACAGCTGGTATTCCTTATATTTTTGGGTTTTTTTCACAGTACATGAGAGTCCTAGCTCTCCACCTCTGTTTTTAATACTGTAAAAAGAGAGTAGAATCAGCACATAAATGGTAAGCCTCTGACAACACAGAAACTCACAAGTATCTGTATTGGAGATAAAATTAAAGTATTTTCAAACCAAAAGAGCACAGAACACCTGCAAAAGCCATCAGAGGTTAAGCACTGCCACCAGCTGCCTAAGTCATTCAGCATCTATACAAAGGTTACCTAGACTCTGTGACTGCTGTAAAAATAGAAAAAATGTACTCACTTTCACCCTATTACTGAAAAAATGATAGAAAGAAAGACAGATCAGGCAGTAAATTCTGGATCCCAATGAAGACCACTGAATTCATTAAACCAACCAAGTAAATTCCCTCAAGCTTTACGTAAGCATTATGGTAGAAAAGCATCTTCACAAATGATAAGACGAAGAGCAGAGGGAAACTTTAGTAATGACTTTTGGAACTCTACCTGGTCATACTGGCATCAGCTACAGTGGAAGAAATACAAAGATATTGTTGTGGACAAACAGTATCATAATGAGCAGTTAGGCAGTAGTGATCACATTTACTCTGTATAAGAGATGACAGAAGGTCAGCGCTAGGAACAGGAAGGGAATTTTTTTTTTGAGCAGAGCCCGTAAGTTTTGTTTAATGTCAGATGAGAGAGAACAGACTTGGAAAGAATAAACTTACAAAATTGCTTTGAATATAAAACCAGAAACTAGAGATAGCTTGTGACAAACAAGAGCTACAGAGTATCTTGGTTTTAGTCACTGACAGGGCAAATGGCAAAGCTGAAGACATAAATCTGGTCCTAAGTCTTTAATCTTTACACTGAAATAGAAATGATCACGTGTGAAGTTCAAGTATTCAAACTCTTCGCAGGTATACTTGTGAAGAGTTAAAAAGTTACATTTATTCACTGCCTGCCAGCACCAGGGCATGTTGAACTGCAATCACCAACCCTCTCCTGATGTTTGTGGACCTCAGAAGCAGAAACACAGTTCCCTTTGTGGCGCAGTTTACTGAATGACTCCTGAAAGGACGGTGTAGTGAGGTGGGTGTTGGCCCCTTTTCCAATGTCACCAGTAAAAAGATGAGAGGGAACAGCCTCAAATTGTGCCAGGGAAGGTTTAGTAAAAATTTCTTCTTAAAGGATTATCAAGCATTGGGACAGGCTGCCCAGGAAGTGGTGAGCCACCATCCCTGGAGGTATTTAAAAGATGTGTAGATTACTTAGGGACATGGTTTAGCGGTGAACTAGGCAGTGCTAGGTTAATGTTTGGACTTAATTATCTTAAAGGTCTTTTCCAACCTAAATGATTCTAAGTCCAAGCCTTAACCATTTTTGCCTGTGTTAGACCTCAATGCAGAGTTGAAAAACAAAACATCTTTGTGCAGCACAACAAAAATTATAATGCTCTTCCATCTGAGCACAGAGAAGCATCTACAAAGGCAAAGAAAGTATCCAGGGTTTTCCCACAGGTATCATGCACCATGGATAAAATCTACACTAGGTAACTCTACTCATAAGTTTCATAAGTAGTGATTTGAAGGCAGCAAGGCACAAGGTTAAAGTATATTACTTTTTCTTCTTTATTAAAAAAGAAAAAAAAAAACAACAAAAACACACACCCCACCCCCTATAAAAATGATGCTAGGGAGAAAGATGTTTACTTTTTCTGTAGGGTTTTGACCCCCACCATTTTCAGCTTGCTTATAATCTGCTCTTAATTATTCCTACCTTCATGGAAGTAAAGCCATGTGATTCAGCATGTTACGTTTCTCTCTGACCTTCAGTTTACCTACTCTACTGGGACACAATTTACAGTTCTTCTAGATGAAAGTGGAGTTCAGAAGAAAAATAGTGGAGTTGTTAGCAAAAACTACTAAAATAATTTTTGCCTGCAGCAACATTCATAAATCTACTGCAGGCAGTCTTAACTCTTTCACCTGTAAAACTTAGAGAAGAAAACTGCTTTCCAATCACCTTCAAAACAAATGAATCATTTTCCCTTTCAAGTTTCTTAGAAATGCCATTTATGAGAAATAAGTGCTGCAACAGCAAATGAAATTTACCAAAGGTCTTACATAAATACACATCTATATACTTACATGTAACATGAATATGTTTCTGCAAAATGAAAGAAAAGTAGCTGTTAAAATGTAAAGTAACTACCAATCAAATTACTTCTTTCTTCACTACAGTGATAATACTGTATTTAATAATTAGCAAAATGTTAAGTGAAAAATAATTTGTTAGAAATTTTGGTCTTTACTGACAGCCAGGCAACTTGTGGGTTGTTTGATTAAGCTCCTTTTCATCCCTCACTGAATCATAAGGAGGCATCGATGTTTTTCTAATGCTCATTCCTCCCTAAAATCTGTTGTTTTGTTTTACTGTTCTTTTGACTAATACAGAGTATTAGTCACACATTCTAAAATAGTTTGTGAGGCCTTTTAGCATTGATATATTGGTTTGCCTTTTAAGAGAGGACCAGTTTCGGTTCTTAGCTCAAGCAATAAGTAGTCATTACACAGAAGAACCTGATCAGCAGTACTGTCAGGAAGGATAGCATTGCTCTTGGAGAAAACTGGTAACTGGGGCTTTGAACAACCTGGTCTAGTGGAAGGTGTCCCTACCCATAGCAGGTAGGTTGGAACTAGATGATCTTTAAGGTCTCTTCCAACCCAAATCATTCTACGAGTCCATGTATTGTATAGATTTGACTGTGGCCAAAGCCTGAACAAAGGATCTCATGGCTTTGGTAAAAAGTTGATATTCTGGGGATGTTCTAGTTTAATAAGGTAATATTTTAATACTTAATATCCTCTGTGAATGTGAAATCCTGAGAAGACAACCAGGCTGTTAGATGATAAAGACTTCACTGTGGAGGCACTCAGAGGAAATCACTGCATCCCTATTATCTTTTTGACAGTACTGGAAACTGGCAGGCTTCTATGTAATTGCTCCTCACACCATGAAAGAGTGAAAGCCAAAGAGAAAAGAGCTTTAGAAGAATAGGAATTTGACTACAGATTTTCAAAGCTTGGATCTATTTCTAAGTTACCTGCATTATCTGCAGGAAAAAAGAAAATAAGAGAAATAAAAGGTTTTATCCAAACAGCAACTTCACAGCTGCTTCTGTTAACGTGATCATATCATGGAGGGGGAAACAACCCACTTCCTCCTCTTTTCTGGCTTCAGCTGTTAAGCACTGGAAGAAACAACCCAAGGGTGGCTATGCTCTTACTGTTAATACTGACTCAATAAGCTACCTGAAAACAGCATTATCTGATCAGGTTTCAGTGACAACCTATATGCATTTCTCTCTTTGTTTCTTGGAATCCTTAATTTCCAGAGTAAAACTATCAAAATTCAGCAAGAACAGATAAACATTTCCTTAGTGGGAAAAGCAGCGCAGCTCAACAGGAGGCACTGACTGGAAGCCAGCACAACCTACCAGACATGACAAAACTTGTGTTTCTGTTCCCTAGTTATAACAGCAAATAAATGCTTAGGTCTTACTGGCACTCATTACTGAGACTAAGCTATTTGCTGATTCTCAGTGCTTGTAAAGTGATTTGGAGAATAGATGGTAGAACCATAATTGAGGTAGACTGCTAAAAATTACTACAACAGAAAGCAGCGGTAGAAATAGCACTGATTTCTCCATCTCTTCTGCTAGTTTTTACTATATTAAGCTACAGATGTCTCCGTAGAAGCAGCATGGATCACTCAGCTGTCAACTGCCTGGTTTCAGAGCTGTCTCATCAAAATACCAGGACTCATCTTTTCTTCCTAGATTTACGTACATTTTCCAAGAAACATGACCTATGTGCATAGTCCCTTCAGGTTCTGGAAAAAGCAACTCAAACTGTAGGAATATCAAATCTTCAATGCAAACAGGAAGAAAACTGAAGAGATGGAGGAAAAAAGTGTTTAAGATAGAAGCAGAATTAAAATATAATAATATTATAATAATATAATGACTTCTTTGCCTCGATCTTCACTGGCAAAGGCTCTGACTGCACCACTCAAGTCTTGGAAGGTGGACGCAGGGACTGTGAGAATGAAGACCCTAGGCCCACTGTAGGAGAGGATCTGGTTCGAGACCATCTTAAAAACCTAAACGTACACAAGTCCATGGGACCTGACAAAATCCATCCGCGGGTCCTGAAGCAGCTGGCGAATGAAGCTGCTAAGCCACTGGCCATCATATTTGAAAAATCATGGCAGTCAGGTAAAGTTCCTGACGACTGGAAAAAGGGAAATATAACCCCCATTTTCAAGAAGGGGAAAATGGATGACCCAGGGAATTACAGACCAGTCAGTCTCACCTCTGTGCCTGGCAAAATCTTGGAGCAGATTCTCCTGTAAGGCATGCTAAGGCACATGAAAAATAAGGAGGTGGTTGGTGACAGCCAGCATGGCTTCACTAAGGGGAAATCCTGCCTGACCAATTTGGTGGCCTTCTATGATGGGGCTACGGAACTGATACACAGGGGCAGAGCAGCTGACGTCATCTAGCTGGACTTGTGCAAAGCGTTCGACACTGTCCCACACGACATCCTTGTCTCTAAATTGGAGAGACATCAATTTGATGGGTGGACCACTCGGTGGATAAAGAACTGGCTGGATGGCCGCACACAAGGAGTTGTGATCAATGGCTCAATGTCCGGCTGGAGACCGGTAATGAGTGGTGTCCCTCAGGGATCGGTGTTGGGACCGGTCTTGTTCAACATCTTTGTCGGTGACATGGACAGTGGGATTGAGTGCGCCCTCAGCAAGTTTGCGCAAGTGTGCGCTCTCAGCCCAGAAAACCAACCGTATCCTGGGCTGCATCAAGAGAAGCGTGACCAGCAGGTCAAAGGAGGTGATCCTGCCCCTCTACTGTGCTCTTGTGAGACCTCACTTGCAGTATTGTGTGCAGTTCTGGTGTCCTCAACATAAAAAGGACATGGAACTGTTGGAACAAGTCCAGAGGAGGGCCACGAGGATGATCAGGGGACTGGAGCACCTCCCGTATGAAGACAGGCTGAGAAAGTTGGGGCTGTTCAGCCTGGAGAAGAGAAGGCTGCGTGGAGACCTCATAGCAGCCTTCCAGTGTCTGAAGGGGGCCTACAAGGATGCTGGGGATGGACTCTTCATCAGGAACTGTAGTGACAGGACAAGGGGTAATGGGTTCAAACGTAAACAGGGGAAGTTTAGATTGGATATAAGGAAGAAATTCTTTACTGTGAGGGTGGTGAGGCACTGGAATGGGTTGCCCAGGGAGGTTGTGAATGCTCCATCCTTGGCGGTGTTCAAGGGCAGGTTGGATGAGGCCTTGGGTGGCATGGTTTAGTGTGAGGTGTCCCTGCCCATTGCAGGGTGGTTGGAACTAGATGATCTTAAGGTCCTTTCCAACCCAAACTATTCTATGATTCTGTATCTTCATTGGGTATATATATCATTCAAGTCAATTTCTATCTAGCTACCAAATTCAAGATTCTGCTCAAATAGCTTATAGGCATTTCTCCTCTTTTACTGAAATAAATTTGCACTGACACACAAGGAAAACCTTCCATCTGTTGTGAGTCGGTGAACCCCTATTATTCCTTACCTGAGAAGAGCAGGCATTTAAATTCCATTTTCCCCTGAATGTTTTTCAGGTTCCTTTGGTTAGATAGGTAAGCAAAGCCCATGTTAGTGAGAAGATCAAGAACAGTCAAGTGAATACGCTTAATATTAGCAGAATAACTTGGCCTAGAATACAATAAAAAAGGCTGGTAAAAATAATAAAAAAAGAAAAAGAACCAAGAAAATGTCACTGTATTATCTTTTCTTTTAGTAACTTTTAGTTTCGAATGCACAGGTTTCAGCAGTGCTAGTTAAGAAACTGTCTATAGCTCCAGCCTTAGCAAACAATCAAGTAGATGCTCTGTATTATTCTACCCTTTTGTTTCCTTATTCTGAATATCCTCAGTTCCCATTAATAATGCAGTTCCATCTGTTTTCAATTGCTCTGCCTTTACTGAGGAGGGTGTCATTATTATTGTCTTACACAAATTGTATTCTAAGGGAATTCAGTTTGTCAACAATAAAAATATTAAAAAAAAATAATTTAAGTTGATCCTGTACCAGAAACATCTTCTAAACTCCATTGAGCTGTGCAGCATGTGGGTAAGTGACTAGGAGATATAGAGCACTATGTAAACATTATCTTGCAATAGTACTGACACAACGAGTCAGAGCACCCTTGGCGGTGAGCAATGAACTTAAAGGTGAAGCACCACCAGAAGGTAGCTGGGAGAGCCACAGAACTGTCTTCTCACATTTAGGAAACAGTGGGACATGAAACCTTTCTTACAGGTTGCATTAAGTAACTGTATCAGTGTATTTTTGTGAAGGGTTCGTTCCCTTCTGAAGTCAATGCTGAAAACTAAAGGGCAGAGTATGCATCAAGAAGTTTAATAACATTCTGGGTTGCCAAGATCTCCAAATCTTACCAGTTTCCTTAAAAATTAGGGACCCTGGCCAATCAAAAATAAATGGGCAAGTCTTCCCATTTAGACAACCTGAATCAATCTTGCAGTAGTTAAGATCTGTCCCATGTTCTATTAATGCAGGTAATATTTCTTAATTATTCTCACTGATCTGAATAATTAGGACTTCATTCTTTTTATAAATAGTTCCCTACTATGAGTGAGCAAAGGAAGTTCATGCCAATTAACCTACCCTTGAAGTGCCCTATTTTAAAAGCACGTTTTCAACGCACTTTGAGATGCAGCCTCTGACTTCATACATTTATTGACTTACATTCCATGAAAAGGCTACATTTTACAAGAGGGAAGCTCAGACAGTATTTGCTCGCGGCAATCACTGAATGATGATGTTTTGAATTGTATTTGTTTTTACTTATCTGTTAGTCTCAGTGGTTTGCAATCCTCTCAACTACATTCTGAATCAATCTTTCTCCTGAATGTAAATGGTTCACTGAGTCTCAGGTCCCTACTACAGTCCAGCAACATGGGTTAGGTAACACTTCTTATTGCAACAGAACCTGGGCAAGAACAATAGTTACTAGGCACAGGGCAGCTCACCAGAGAACAGAGCTGAGCTTGGTTATCAAATGGGAATTTGTCCCAGATGGCCATGATTTACCAATCCACACTGAAACAACATGGTAGCCTTTCATTTTTCATGAAAATATTTCTTCATTTTCATTTTGATTATACAAATTACATCTCAACCAAAAGTGAGAAAACACTTAACTCTCACAGCCCATACTGAACTTCAGTTAACAAACATGAACCTGTGACTGGGTTCTGCTGAAATAAAGGGGATCACTTTTCCTAGCAATGAAGAAAGAACCACAGGAAAGCAGATGATATGAAAAGATATACAGGAGCCCTTTGGATTTCCACAAGTTTTATTTTTCTGTGGCGCTGATAATATTATGCAAGAAGTTGTATTTTTCACTAAAATGGCAGTTTTTAACACTCTTTCTCAGGACATGCAGATCACTGGAAATACCTAGGAATACTGCAACTAGAGGCCTGTTCTTTACACTAAGATATGAAGCACTCCACACGCAAATACCTTCCAGTCTCTGCCTTCCTCCCTGCCCAGGAACTGTCTGGGCAACAGCTGAAACAGGAGGCATCTGAGAGCAAAGCCAGCTTGTGTTACACAGG
This sequence comes from Psittacula echo, assembly GCF_963264785.1. Taxonomy (NCBI): domain Eukaryota; kingdom Metazoa; phylum Chordata; class Aves; order Psittaciformes; family Psittacidae; genus Psittacula; species Psittacula echo. Next base: position 48,245,241 of record NC_137743.1, read on the forward strand.
TGACACGCACACCACTTTACTCTCATCCCTCCAATAAACATTGTTCATGTCCCAGGGTGTGCCAAAACCACTGAAATTTAGTTGCTTGGTTTGAAAAGTTATACAAGTAGTTTTCAAGATAGTAAAAATCTGACTGAAGTTTCTATGTGGATTTTCTGATATAGAAAATATTTGCAAAATAATGCAGAAAACTCTTTAAAGAAGACTTAAATTGTTCATTATAATCCTGGAAGCCATTCCCAAACATCAGGAGGACAAGGCAAGAGTTTTACAGTAGTTAGCATGGATTTACAAAGGTGAAATTATGCTTGAACAACACGATGGCCTTCTGTGATGAGAACAGTGGCTCTGAGGAAGAGGGGAAAGCAGCAGATATCTATTTTGATGCTGGGTAAGGCTTTCAGCACTGTCTCTCATAACATCCTCATTGACAAACTGATGAACTACAGACAAGATAAGTGGAGTGTGGCACACTGGCTGAAGTGTCAGGCTCAAAGGGTTGTGATTAGTGACAGAAAGTCTAGCTGGAGAGAGTTCACTAGCAGAGTACCCCAGGGGTTGATATTAGAACCAATTCAATTTAATGCCCTGGGACAGAGGGCAGCCTCAGCAAGCCTGCAGATGATACAGAATGGGAAGGAATAGCTGATGCACCAGATGGCTGTGTTGTCTTCAGAGGGACTTCGACAGAATGGAGAAATGAGCTGATGGGAACACCGTGAAGCTTAAGATTCCCTGTACCGGAGCAGAAATAATCTCAAGCACTAGTACAAGCTGGGGTCCCAACAGCTGGAAAGCAGCTTTGTAAGAACACCGGCATAGGGGAGACTATCCAGCAAAACACCATGAAGATAATTAAGGATTTGGAGCATCGACCATATGAAGAGAGGCTATGAGAGCTGGGATTGTTCAGTCCTGAGAAGAGGAGGCTCCAGGGGAATCTTATTAACACCTGGGGGAGGAGAAAGAAGATGGAGATAGATAGATCAATCTATAGATCGATCAACAGTCAATTTTCATTTGAGTTTTCATTTAAAACACAAGAAGGAGACGTTTTATTGTGAGGTTGATTGGACACTTGGACAGGCTGCCCAGAGACAGTTGTGGTGTCCCTATCCTCAGAGACATTGAAAATGTGAGTGGACATAGCCCTGAGTAACATGCTGTAATTGACCCTGCTAGATCTCCAAAGGTTCCTTCCAGCCCCACAGTGATTCTGTGAAAAACAAGGTAAGGGGATAGCCCATTCAGCTTTGTCCAATTTGAGAATGTCTGGTAAAAGATACAAAAATGAACACACTAACAGGAAAGTAATTTACAAAATAACACTTGTGCTGGCTAACACTTTAAGCCTGGCATAGCTGCACTGCAGCCTGACAGTACATACACCAGCCGAGCCTTCATCTCTGTCCAGCCATTCTCTCAAAAGCAGAAAAGCTTCCAACTGATTGAAAAATCCAGCAGTGAACTGAAGTTTTTCCCTTCCAAACAAGGAAGGCTGCTGTACAGACAAAGAAGTGACAAATGAAGATGGTACCTGTATCAAAAGTCTCCATTAGCTTTTAGTGAAATCCTCAACAAGAATTTTTAAAATATTTATATTTTAGCTGTCATCCTTCTTCCCAGAGGCATCCTAAACCATAAAACAAACAAACTAACAAACAAAACCCAGCCTCTGGCATGAAACTTCCATTGTGTCTTCGTGGTCAACTGGACAGTACTCGAAGTTTGATACCATACATAATCTGTAGTGCTATTTCACAGTATCACAGTATCACAGTATGTTAGAGATTGGAAGGGACCTCAAAAGATCATCTAGTCCAATCCCCCTGCCAGAGCAGGAATACCTAGATAAGGTTACATAGGAATGTGTCCAGGCGGGTTTTGAATGTCTCCAGAGAAGGAGACTCCACAACCTCCCTGGGCAGCCTGTTCCAGTGTTCTGTCACCCTCACTGAGAAGAAGTTTCTTCTCAAGTTTAAGTGGAACCTCTTGTGTTCCAGTTTGTGCCCATTACCCCTTGTCCTATCATTGTTTGCCATTGAGAAGAGCCTGGCTCCATCCTCATGACACTCCTCCTTTATATATTTATATACACTAATAAGGCCCCCCCGCAGTCTCCTCTTCTCCAAACTATAGAGACCCAGCTCCCTCAGCCTTTCCTCATAAGGGAGATGTTCCACTCCCTTAATCATCTTAGTTGCCCTGCGCTGGACTCTCTCCAGCAGGTCCCTGTCCTTCTTGAACTGAGGGGCCCAGAACTGGACACAATATTCCAGATGCGGTCTCACCAGGGCCGAGTAGAGGGGAAGGAGGACCTCTCTCGACCTACTGACCACCCCCCTTCTAATACACCCCAGGATGCCATTGGCCTTCTTGGCCACAAGGGCACATTGCTGGCTCATGGTCATCCTACCGTCCACTAGGACCCCCAGGTCCCTCTCCCCTACACTGCTCTCTAACAGGTCGTTCCCCAACCTATATTGGAACCTGGGGTTGTTCCTGCCCAGATGCAGGACTCTACACTTTCCCTTGTTATATTTCATCAAGTTACTCCCTGCCCAACTCTCCAGCCTGTCCAGGTCACGCTGGATGGCAGCACAGCCTTCTGGCGTGTCAGCCACTCCTCCCAGCTTAGTGTCATCAGCAAACTTGCTGACAGTACACTCAATTCCCTCATCTAAATCATTGATGAATATATTAAATAATACTGGTCCCAGTACTGACCCTTGAGGCACTCCACTAGATACAGGCCTCCAACTAGACTCCGCCCCATAGACTACAACTCTCTGGCTTCTCTCCTTCAGCCAGTTCGCAGTCCACCTCACTACCTGATCATCCAGACCACACTTCCTCAGTTTAGCTATGAGGATGCTGTGGGAGACTGTGTCAAATGCTTTGCTGAAGTCAAGGTAGACCACATCCACCGCTCTGCCATCATCCATCCACAATGTTATTTCCTCATAAAAGGCTAGGAGGTTGGTCAAGCATGACTTCCCCTTGGTAAAGCCATGTTGACTGCCCCTCATAACCCTCTTATCCTTGACATGCCTTAAGATGGCATCAAGGATAAGGTGCTCCATCACTTTCCCAGCGATGGAGGTGAGGCTGACCGGTCTATAGTTACCCAGGTCCTCCTTCTTGCCCTTTTTGAAGACTGGAGTGACATTTGCTCTCCTCCAGTCCTCAGGCACCTCTCCCGTTTCCCAAGACTTGGTAAAGATGATGGAGAGTGGTCTAGCAATGACTTCTGCCAGTTCCCTCAGCACCCGCGGGTGCATCCCATCTGGACCCATGGATTTATGGATGTCCAGATTTCTCAACTGGTCCCTAACCCATTCCTTGTCGACTAAGGCAAACTGCTCCATTGACCTGACTTCATCTGAGGTCTCAGGAGTACAGGGCTCTTCAGGACTGCCTCCGGCAGAGTAGACTGAGACAAAGAAGGCATTCAATAACTCTGTCATCTCTGTATCTTCTGTCACCAGGGCACCCACCCCATTCACCAGTGGGCCTACCTTGCCTCTGGTGTTAGTTTTATCAGCTATGTATTTGAAAAAGCTCTTTCTGCTGTCCTTGACCCCTCTCGCCAGATTTAATTCTAAGGAGGCCTTAGCCATCCTAGCTGCCTTCCTACATCCTCTAGCAGCAGCCTTATATTCCTCCCGAGTGGCCAGCCCCTCCTTCCATGACCTATAAACTCTCCTCTTCCACTTGAGCATACCCAGCAGTTCCTTATTTAGCCATGCAGGTCTCCTGGCCCTCTTCCTTGACTTCCTACGTGTCGGGATGCTCTGATCTTGAGCTCGGAATAAGCAATTCTTGAATGTCAACCAACTATCTTGGGCCCCTTTACCTTCAAGCAGCCTTGCCCATGGGATTTCCCCTAGCAATTGCTTGAAAAGGCCAAAGTTTGCCCTGCTGAAGTCCAGGGTTGCAATTCTACTTGCTATTGTACTGGTCCTACCACACAAGATCCTGAATTCCACCATCTCGTGGTCGCTGCAACCAAGGCAGCCCTCAACCTTTACTGCTTCGACCAGACCCTCCTTGTTAGTGAGGATGAGATCCAGCAGCGCTCCTCTCCTGGTTGGCTCATCCACCATTTGCATGAGGAAGTTACCATCCATACACTGGAGGAACCTCCTGGACTGTGGCTGGGTTGCTGAGTAGTCCTTCCAGCAAACATCAGGGAAATTAAAATCCCCCACGACGACCACGGCCTGTGACTCTGAGGCCACTCTCAGCTGCCTGTAAAAGGCCTCATCAACTTCCTCACCCTGATCTGGCGGCCTGTAACAGACACCCACAACAGTATCGCCCCTGCCAGCCTGCCCCTTAATTCTCACCCACAGACTCTCAACTCGCTCGTCCTCTGTCCCTGGACAGAACTCAGTACATTGCAGGTGCTCTCGCACATAAAGAGCAACCCCACCACCCCGCCTGGCTGGCCTGTTTACTATTTACTGATATTATCTACTGGCCTATTTACTGAAAGGATCATACTGATTCTTCAACTGTTCCTTAAATCTTTGAATACACATATTCATGAGAAATAAACACAACTGCCCTACCACAAACTACAGCTAAAAATCTGCTCCAGAGGAGCAAGTGGTCTGATCCCTCTCAGAATGCACTATCAAGAGCACAATTTAGAGCTCTGAACAGGGGTTACAGAGAGGGAAAAGTTCAAAGCAACGTTTTAAATTTTCCTATGTAATGTTAAAACTGTCTAATATCAGTAGTCTTATCACAGGATGCCCCATTAAATACTCAACTGACTCTGCACTGTTACACAAAAAAGATGAGAGTGGTACAAAAAAAAATTTTGTCATCTTAATTGGAATTTGAAGAGGTTGGGATTTTTCTTCTATTTTACAGATCAGCTAAAAGCCTGCCAGGAAGGTTAGGAGAGAAAGAATGACATAAGAAGCAAAGAAATTAAAAAAATACTAGAAATACATCCGAATTTTTTTCTTATGATTTCTATTAAGTTAACTTCTTCTGTTGTTTGGTTGGTTGCTGGATTTTTTATTGTTGGGGGAGTATTTGTTGTTGGTTTGTTTTTTTTTAATTCACTGCTTTTTAAATAGTAACCTATTTCTTTAGATAAATTATTACGAAATAATAGATGTAGATATACATATGTATGTATATAATTGTGAAATCTCTGTATTTTACATATATATATACACATTTAATTTTACTAAAAAATTCATGGAATAGTGGACAGCCACAATTACTGTGAATTACATGCCATGCAATTCGGGAGACTATCCTTCAATAAGATTGTCCTCTTAAATTCCACAGGCAGATTTTAATATCCCTTGCTTTGTGGTATTTAGACCTTCCTGCATATTTTGCTTACAGGTATAGATCCAGATAAATCCATAAAATTAGTGATATGGAAAAAAATATTCTTAAACATCTTCCATCACCTGAAATCAATTTACAACAGCTGAATTAGATACAGATATGGTGTAAAATTTTAACTTTGAACTATGGAATAGGTTGAACTTCAGGTGGTTGATGCAGCTGGACTTAAAGAAAATAAGTAAAATACTCTCAACTGAGAATCTGAGAGGGCAGAGATCACTTTTCACCTGTGGTAGTTAATCCTGATATGCTGGGAGCAGAGAGGTACTAATGACAGCTGCAAGCTAGGGCCAATCTTGTGTTGCAATTCTATCCTTTCCCTTCCTGCCCACTGCTGCATTTCTCTACATCTCTCCATAGGCATATCTCACCCTAAGCACCAATTCTTTCTCTCTTTCAACATTTCAGTTTCGAATTCCCTGAAAACCGAACAAAAACCAAACAGAAACAAACCTCCAACACCAACAAAAACACCCCCCCCCCCCCAAAAAAATACCACACAAATAAAAAAACACGCACAAAACCTTGAAACAAGTATCAGTATACTAGATCTATAAATCTGAGTTTATGCTGTAGATTATTTGGATACTCTCCTTTCCCACAAAAATCAGTTTGGATGGACAGCGTTTAGTGAAACAGGCATCTTTTTAGAAGTTATCATAGGAATCCATTAAATTTTCTGCTAGCCCTAACTTAATCTTGACCTGTGTTTGAACACATTGTTATCATGTCAATAAAATGGGTAGACCTATCTACATATGGAGATTAATTGCTACAGGTAACAGTAAATTACAGAATTGATTACACAGATTGATTATGACAGCAATTTGCAGTATGTTGGCATAACTCATGATGTATTTGGAAGCAAAAAGCTGGCATACCCATCTGCGATGGTTGACCACAGCAGGAGGAACACATCCAATATACAAGCACAGAGAGGTTTCAAGAGCCCGATGGAGGTATGCAGCATGCATAGCAAAAGCTTGCTGGGTGAGACACAGCATGTTCTCAGACCTTAAGTCTCCTCCAGAGACAATATATATATATTGGGCCATATATTGGGGTAGGGAGTACCCTTATCAAGAAGAACTGACATGACCCATGAACAAATATTTGGAAACCCTGTACTATTTTGGGCCGTTTCTGTTCAGGCTCACCATCAAAGTTTCCACATCTCCCCACAGTCACACAATAGAACATCTCTAAAACCCAGAGGACAAGGTGAATTTGTGCTAGGACATAGAATCATAGAATAGTTCGGGTTGGAAAGGACCTTAAGATCATCTAGATCCAACCCCCCTGCCATGCCATGGGCAGGGACACCTCACAATAAACCATGTCACCCAAGGCCTCATCCAACCTGGTCTTGAACACTGCCAAGGATGGAGCATTCACAACCTCCCTGGGCAACCCATTAAAGTGCCTCACCACCCTCTCAGTAAAGAATTTCTTCCTTATATCCAATCTCTGTGCACAGCTCTGCACAAGTGCCTAATTTCCTATGTAATCAATACCAAGCTAGACCTAACAAATTCACCTGGACTTCGGCTAACATTGCAAACACGTTGAACTAACATGGTATAGTTCTTTCCATTCCTGGAGAACAGTAATGGCACTGGATAGCTTTGCTAGAAATCTATTTCATTCTGGGAGACTTATTACAACAGTCTGCAATCCCTGCTAAAATTAGCTAATTGCTTTCATGCTGGCGGTTGCTGTTTGTTCCCATGTTGCAGTGCGTCTGAGTCACCAGTATTCACCACACTGGACTTGCAGGGAGCTACCTGAATCTTGCACCTACAATATGGAAAATGCACAGTCCAGATAGACTATTCATGGATAACTGAATGTTGATTACACTGTCTAGAAGTATAGGGTACATCATCATGATGAATACATGGAGACTTTTGTGCTGTCCCAGCTGAATCCTAACAAGGGAAGTTTCCTGTTTTTCTGTAGCACAACCTAGAAACACCTGTGCAATTTCACAACTGTAAAACCCATTCCACTCAGAATGCAACTTTGCTGTCACTCTTGAATACTGTGAAAGTGTCACAAGCCTTCTACATATGCAACGTATCACTGTGCTAAAGCTACAGAAATGCACGCTTGCAAACAAAAGGATACAGAAACTTACATACCTCATTATACTATTTTGTCTTTGTCTGACCACTCTTTTATTCTTTTTGTGCCCTCTGGACCATACAATTACAGATAAAGAGACAAGCATAATAAGTTAATGTTCTGCACACACTACTGGCTCCTTCCATACCTACTGTTCATGAACTTCAGCATGCCTCAGTAGGGTTAGTGCTGTTATTCTAAGGGTGGTTGACTTCCATCAGAGTTAACTGAATTTAACACAGGAAAACCACCTATATTTCTGTCAAACAGCTATATTTAGGGTTTGCATTAATAAGTGTAATCAGACATTTGCTTAAGGCTATTTATTAGGTAACAAACATAAGAAATGTTTAAAAAAAAAAAAAAGTCATAAACCCCCCAGGAAAAAAAAAAAAATCAGATTTTGGTATTTTGACAGTTGTTTAACCTACAAAAAATGTTTCAGTAGAGACAATTATCATTGCCTACCAGTGAAGCATACGTGAATCCCTCTTTTCTGAACAGCTTGACAAAAATAGGATATGGAGTTCATTATTTACATCAGGAGGCCTGCTGCCTTATGCTTCATTAAATTTGAAGACTGAATTACCACTTCAATGATCTCTAGTAAAGAAAAATCACTAAAACCCTTTCCAGTAGATCAGTAATTCTTAAAAACTTTGTTAATTTTCCAGCACTGTTAAAAAAAAAAAGTATCTATCAGATTCAAACTAGAGACTGCAAAAGCCAATACTGACACATGAGGGGGAAGGGGGGAGAAGGGGGGAGAAGGAGGTCTATGGAATTCAAACATGCCATCACAAGACTTATTTTGCTCCTCATAACATAGGTGACAGAGAAGTTTCAGAAGGCCCCCAGCTAAGACAGGTGCCTTGCAAACCAAAAAGCTGTCAATCCTGGGATGTAATTTCTGTGAACTGCTGGAGAATACAATATAGTTAATACTCTTGGACACGTTCATGCTTCTGCAATTTCCCTAAAAAGTAAATAAAAATCTACCATCTTCAACAAACCATACAATAAAATTGAGTTCAAGCTTAACACAGGACTTAAAACATTATGTTGATCTTGAGCCTACTCAAAAGCAAAAAGACATCATGCTCAGCCATCTTCGGTAGCTGTGCCATCCTATCAGGCATGAGTCCATTAAAAACACAATTCATGTGTGATTTGCTGATCTTCTTATAAGGAAACCAAAATATAACACATTTTAAATTTAGTTAAATTTAAACCAGGAAATTTAGATGTGAAATATAGATATGACAACAGGTCACATTCTAAAACATATGCATTTTAATTATTTGGAGCTTACCTTACCGCCAGTGGCACACAGATCCACATACTGTAAATCTTGCCTTTGCTTTGATCAAGCAGCTGATCTTTTTGCTCCTCTCCCCAACCCCCTTCACTTTCTGCATCCTAAAACAACTTCAATACATACCTCACCCTTATTTTCCTGGTTGAATGGTTTAAAAGTGGGTTATCTCCTCAAATAGCTGAGTTGTTATAATGAACAGCTGCTAATCTTACCACTTGCATACAGAGAACAGGAAGGGGCTCAGACATCTGAGAATGGTCTCCCTTGGGAGAACAAGGAAATTAGCTGAGATCTTGACTCATGCAGAATAAGGACCCGACTTACCCAGAAAAAAGGGTTTGTTCAGGTTCCACGCATTAGCCTCATGCTTATTATATGCCGATTTTCAAAGGCAAATAACTATCATATTTTGATGCAGTGTATGTTGAATATGAGAACTTGGATATCCTGAATAAGAAATAATGGAGATAATTTGGGGCTGACTGAATCAGATGAAAGACTTGAGACCCCAGAGAGCATAAGTGACTCTAGAATGCAACAACCCCAGGAAATCCCATTTCGTTTCTTTTTTTGCCTTCAAGAGGGCTGGTACTGGCTTTATTCCAGAAATACCCATTTGGAATTATACAGGCAGAAGTGCCTTTAAGTCAGCAGTAACAGCCTGATGGAGCAGGAAACATCTATCTTCTTTAACCCAGATGACAACAATTTGTTGAAAAGACTCTGCTGCATGTTTATAAACTCCCCTTGTGTAGCAAATTTCCCTGCCCCCTGAAAGGTGTACTTTAAACAAAAGGAAAATTTTACTGTGATTTTTATTGTTTACATTCCCATTATCACCAACTTTATTATATTTTCTAGACTAGCATTTATTGCCACGGGCAAGAAGGTAATCCAGTTCACATTACCATGCATTTCATAGTCTTCTGTTAGGAAAACACAAGGGTTCTGAGAAAAATATTGCAATTATTTATGGAGAAAATTGATATTCTGGGTGGGGCCTTCTTGTCATGATAACAGTTACAAGCTTTGGAAAAATTCATTTCCATAGAAAGTTATTTCATACTTTAGAAAAAAAAAAAAAAATCTTTTTGTTGCAATTGTATATTGCTGTTTATCAAACATAGGAAAATCAGTAAATGCCCTGATTATAGCATTATTTCTATGAATAGCCCTATTTAGATGATGTACTGTGATTTCTCTTTAAAGCCATTTCCAAGTCATTACTATTTTTAAACACTGATATAACAAAGGTTACAATAAAAAGTTATGAGATTGGTATAAATGAGCCAGAGAAGATATGAAATAGAACAGCTATAAAACCAACTTTTAGAGTTGAAACTCAAAAGAATGATATGCTCTCCTTTGCCACTTGAAATTTAAAATACACTGTACCCAGAAATGCCTTTTTAACCTTTGGTGATTTTCTCTTTTTTTCTTTTTTCTCTCCCACCCCCACCCCCTTCCCCCCTTTTTTTTTTTGGTATTTTCTAAAAATGGAACTGGGTCAAAAATAATAGTTGTGATTAGTAGCTTCATTTTCTAAAAGGGCAACATTTACAGATTAAGCTTCATTATAAATTCAATGCTAAGGCAAAATTCTGAGCCTTTCGTTCAAATACTCTATAGTACTGTGAACCTATACAGCCAACAACAGTTATGCCATTTTGAAACCTGTGACTCCCTTTCTCCCTCCAGCCTAAGTCAGGGAAGGACACTCTCCTAATTCAAAGCAAGGCTAGCTGCAGCGCTAGAATTCTTGAAAGTAACACTCCTGTTGGATTTTTACTTCCTTTGCTTCACTTCCAATTCCCCTAGACTGCATGTTCCTTTCCCTTACTGTCAGTGTGGGTAATTAGAACAATATTAATTCATTGAATGGTTTAGATTGGAAGGGACCTTAAAGATGATGTAGTTCCTATCCCAATCCACTGTAGATAAAACACTTCCTGCCCTACCAGTTGCCCCTTTCAAGCACAAATGTTTAATATACTTTGGATATATGGAGCATAATTCCAACTCAATACTATGAACTCTACAGAGAATCTTCTGTGCCAAGTACCTCAGGATCATAAAAGGGATTGGTAGATCTCTGGTCAAACTGACCGGCCTCCAACCACTTCAATTAACCATAAAAGTGAAATAGAGTAGGGCTATACTCTGGGAAAATACTGCAAGGAAATAGAGCCAAAAGAGTCGTTTCAGGAAACCTGAAAGAATCTCAAAAGACTGAGTACAGTTCACACCAGTAAAAAGCCAATGTTGAACAACCTGATTTTTCCAGGTATGTTTTTTGGATACTGCCTGTAGCTCTAAAATCTTTTAAAAATGTCTATATGAAGACCAAACTAACCAGCAACCCACAGATAACTCAGATACAGTATCTTATTAGCCAGTCTTACTGTGAATGCAAACACCAACACAAATCCTTGACATTCAGAAAGAACTCCAGCCATCATCTGGGAGGATTTCTGCATTCTATGCAGCAGACACTGTCAGCTAGTAAGATAACATGCTTACTTTGCCTATGTAAATCATCATCAGAGAGGATGCGATCCTTCACATTACATGTGACAATCCCAAAACATATGTGCGCCTGAATGAAATGTTATTCTGGATTTTTAAGTACATTAAAGGTTTAAAGAGCAAATGTAAACTGTGAGGACATCACAACTGATAATATGCTAATGGCAGACAGTCAATGCAAAGATTGTCAATGGTCAGATTATAAATCACAAAAGAACAGTCAGAAGAAAGAATCACTTTCCACAAATTCTTTAAGTGCTGGGAACTTCTTATACTACCATGAGCATGGCTCCCATAATATTCTTTGCAATGTGAGCCACAAGTCCATCTGTCTTATGCTAGCTATAGCAATTTTAAAGCCCACCCATGGGCAAGCTTTCAAATACATGATATCTGGGGTGCCTAAGGAGGCAATCTGGGTGATTCTTAAAATATTTAGCAGAATAAACTCAAGTTTTCTTCAAAAAAGCTATGGGGAAACCTAGAGATAGCACATATACTACTTGACATATATACATATATACTACATCTGAAGGCTTCACAAAGATAAGTCTATTATATCATAACAGGGACCATACTCTCAATCAGATCTAGCATGGGGGGTGTGAGGGTGAGGAAAGTCAGTAGCTAAATTTTGCTGGGTTTTAAGTACACTTGAATGCCAGAAATTGACCTTTGATTGCCCTATGATCACATTTCAAGCATATGGACAAAAAGGTACCATTATAGTGATGTGAAAGCCATGCTCTACCGCTAACATAGTGCACCTTTGTGAACTGAAGGCTCTATCCACTGACTCAATTAAGTTAGTTTTGAAGAGCTCTACTGAATCAAGCATGTGGTTTTTGAGTATTAGCAGTTCTCATACACTAATTTACAAGCAATTCTCTTGCAGAAACCCTGGGGCCAATATATATAATTTCATGTGTCTCATGAAAAAAAATATATATGTAATAGTTTCATGACACAACATTTTCAGCACTTGGATTGTCTCACTCTGAAGAATCATCCAATAACTATGGTGTAAGAGCTTCTAATTATGCTAAATTACTAGGCTGCCCAGCTCAAGTTTGACTTTTCTTTACAACTGACCTGAGTCAAAGAATATTCTGAGAAGTAAATAAAGCAGTGGCACTGCGCCTGTTGGGGGACTAAGGAAGGCAAATTACAGAATCCATCTTTGTGGTCCACAAGGCACAAGCAAGGCTGATAGAGCCCTATAAATTCCAGGTGGTACACGCAGCACTCAGATATTTGTGTGCAGTCTGTTGCACTGATGAATTAGACCTTCTTTAGCCTATAATACTTCAGATACACATAATATCTATACATCTAACATATGTAACGTATGAAAATACTGTTGAGTCTCTCAATTTTAATTTTCACATACATTTAATTTTCCAGAAATGTAGGGAGTGATGAGATGCTACCAAATGTGAAGAGCAGCTCAATTACTGCAGTATTCTCCAGTGTTTCTCTTTAAAAAGAATAAACAGATGCTTAAATTCTCATCCTTAACCTCAATACAAATAAATAACACAATATACAGTTTGAAACACGGTTTCAAAACGTATTTGGGGACATGCCCAATATATTTATAACACAGATTCAATCCACCACACCATATAACCCTTTAATTTTGTCTGCTGAATGAGTTCTGTACCAGAAAAACTCTCACATTTTGATTTGCTAACATGTATGGATTTTCACTATCAAGATTGCTCTTAGTCAACAAAGAATTAATTACTTTAATGATTATTCTACTAATTGCTCAACTACTCAATAGAAAGGGAAGTAATTACTAAACTAATTCAACCATCACTAAAGAAATTATAGGCACAGGTTGGAAATACAAAATATAATTTGTAAAATTTACATGTTTATTTAAATAAATAATATTTAAGAATGTGTTTCAAATTCCATGGTATTTAGTTCCATCTAGAAAGACTGCTCTTTAAAATGCAACAGTTCAGCCAAAAGGAAACACAATACGCACAACTTAACAGTGAGCCCTGATATTTATTCTCTCTATAGAAAGTACTAACAATTGCACAAAAAATGAAATTCGGAGAGAAAAAGCACAATGCCCTGAGGCATTCTGCACATCAGTGTATAGCATCCAATCCAGGAAAATATAAACAGCAAAGGAAAAAAAGAAAAATCCAAGATCACCCCCCAAAAAAAGAACCCACCAAAAAAACCCCCAAACCCCAACAAAAGAAAAGAAACAACCAAATCCACAACAAACAAGAAATCCACACTCCCAACTCCCCCCAAAACCCAAAACCAAACAAAAACCTCCACAAAACCCCACTCAAATAAGCCCCTAACTTTTTCTTGGGTGTCATCAGTAGAGGCTTTTTTCTCTCATTGTATACAATGGAGCCTAAAAAAAAGAATAAAAAAAAAATCATGGGGAACTATTGTAACCACTGATTTGCAGCAGTTTAAGGATTAGTTTTGTTTAGGGTTTTTTTGCCAAGTTGCTATATCAGTACTCTCTCAACATTTCAATCATGTATTTTAAATGAGGTGGACAAATCTTAAGATACCAATAACCCTGACCATAATCACACCGAGTTTCTGACTGATAGAGAAATACAAGGCAGATATATTTATTAACATGAAGTCGTCTTTAAACTTGCCCTATTCTGACAGAATATGTATATTACTGGCAAATAAACCCACAAACATTTAAAGAATGTGCAATAAAGCAGTATGTATGTATGCGTGTATGTATGTAGTAGTATGTATGCGCAATAATACATGAAATGTCATGTATTACAGCTCCCTGCATAAACAGTTCATGACCAAAAACAATCCAAGAATTTTAGATTAGAAAAATAGAAACACTTTCACTTTGAAGTCTAAATAGGACCTAAAAGGAACACCCTTTTTTTTTTTCTAAAAGCATGTTAGAACTGATCAGGTATATGTCAGAGAGAAAAAACCCAGTGCCGGACCCTGTTTCAGCTTGTGATCCCAAGAGTAAAATTAAGACACAAACGTCTTAGGTGTCTAGGTGGATTTCTGTAACAGCTTCTCAGACCAATCTTTGAGAAAATGGACACTGGGGTCTGATTTCAGATCAGTCTCTCACACCACCCGGTGCCTCAAAGATTGCTCTGGATCCAGGTGGTTTTAGGAAAGAGAGAGAGCAAAAGAGGCCAAGAAATGAAAAGAGCAGTGTTTTATTTCTACAACCAATAGTTTATATGGACATATTAATCTGATTTGCTTGCTTCCATCAGGAGAGGCAGTAGTTACAAATTGCACATTTGTTGCAACACTCCAAATTAATTGAATGGGACAAGGAATAAAACAAAATAAAAAACATTGAAAAAGCCAAATAACAAACAGAGTAAAATTTGTTTAACCCATAGGCCTTCAGAAAGCCAGGGAAAAGGGTCAAACTCCCATCCTTTCCAGGTTTGGACAGGAACATGAGCCAATTTTTTGAATTCCAGATGTGACTTGCTTTGCTACTTTACCATTATCAATTTTCAAACAACAATTAGCATCATTTAATTTGTCACAAACCCCTCCTTCCATGGCTAGCAGGTAGTCAAGAACCATGCAATGTTGAAATATTGCTTTCTGCATTTTCTTGGCCTGATCTGCTAACAGATCAAGGGCACGGTTCATTCGTAGCCAAATAATGCAATTTAAGTTATAAACAAGTTCTTGAGCACTGCTGTCCAATTCATTAGGGTTCCAGGTAGCCGGTCTGTAATGCTTTATAATTTGTTACAATATTTCATCAAAGCCTTCCAAGTGACTGAGCCACCTGGGGGCCCCACAATTTGTTTACAAATATTCACTAGATTTCCTGGAATTACAATATTTGCATTTTAATCACACATGTACTTCCTCGCTGGGTGGTGGTCTTAAGGGGTCTCTGGTGGTCATCGATAGTCTTCCTGTGACCGCTGATTAACCTCTGTGCTTGCTCACGTACAAAAGACTTTTGTGAATTACTTAACTATGTCCACAGTTTAGGTCAGTTTGCTCTGATTTATTCATTACCTTGAAGAACCAGCCCCATCATGCTCTCAACAGAGGGGTCCCAATTTACAGCTTACAATTAACAGTGTGGTTTTAATTTACAACTTAGCATTTCAGCTTACAATTCCTCACTTTAGGCTTAGAGGATACACATATATCCTATAAGACTCATATTATTTCCCTATATTTAATTCTGAAACACCATTGTAAACAGCAACATTGAATCATGCCTGCTAGGGTACAAACACAAATGATTATTATTAAAATTATTACAAACAAATTCTTTAACTATATTCAATTTTGTAGCCAAGAGGCAAGTTTGTACCGTAACTCTTCAAAGTATCATGAGGTATCATCAGACAGCAGAGTCTGATTTCAGATCAGTCTCTCACAGTATGGCAAAGCAAGAGACTGTGTTGTGGTTTAAGCTCAGCCATACAGCTATCACTCCCCCCCTTCTTCCCCCCCTCAACTCCCAGAGGGATGGGGAGGAGAATCGAAGGAATGTAACTCCCATGGGTTGAGATAAGAACAGTCCAGTAACTAAGGTATAACACAAACCACTACTGCTGCCACCAATAATAATAACGATAAGAGAAATAACACGGGAAGAGAATACAACCGCTCACCACTTGCCGACCGATACCCAGCCTGACCGAGCAATGATCTAGCTCTTCCAGGTAACTGCCCCCAGTTCTACATCCTGGCCATGATGTGCTGTGGTATGGAATACCCCTTTGGCTAGTTTGGGTCAGGTGTCCTGTCTCTGCTTCCTCCCGCCTTTCCCTCCTCCCTGGCAGAGCATGAGACTCACAAAGTCCTTGGTCAGACTAAACGTTACTTAGCAACAACTAAAAACATGGGTGTTATCAGCGTTGTTCCCAGGCTGAAAGTCAAAACCACAGCCCTGCACCATCTACTAAGAAGGAGAAAAATGACTGCTACTGCTGAATCCAGGTCAGACTGAGAAATTAAGATTTCTGAACAGCTCTGGGGGCTTTTTGGCTTTGTACAGGTTTCTATTATAAGGATTTGCAGACAATTCTAAGGAAAGGGGGGTTTGCCAGTAGATACTTGTAATTCTTTGATAAATAAAAACTGTACAAATGTTGAAAAAAAATAATTCCCAGATGAAAAAGAAAAAACAATTAAATACTACATAGACAAAAATACAGCAGTAGAGAAGATGGAATGTAAGCATACACAGACAGCCTGGAAATCAACGTAGCTTTTTTATTTTCAATGCCTTTTCTAAGACTCATTTCTTCAAATTAAAAAAAAAAAAATCCTCAAGTAGCCCACATTGATTTAAGATGTGACTTTACCATCTGTAGAGTCTTATATCCTTTCTGCTGTTTAAGATACTTATGAAAAAAAATTCAGACAAAACAACTGTTTCTCCCAATTATACCCATCAATAAAGCCGGTCTAATTGATTAGTTAATGCATACACAACATCTGCATTTGACTAGGCTTTCAGAAATCACTGTAATACTAGAAACTTTGGCCTCTGAGAAACGTAATTCAATTTCCAGGGATGACTTAACACTTAGTAGTTAATATGGTCCATGGTTTACTACCAAAAATTTGAGCTGTTTGTAAGAACAATATGGTACAAAATACTCTCACACCAGACCATCAGTTACAGAGCTGCCAAGCTGTTTTATTCATTGGGCGGCCGGGGAGGATAACAGTGTTGGTAAAACCTAGGTAGAATGCTGCTGTAGAATTGTGTGGCCTTCTCATTTAATACATGACATTGGCTATCAAATTTTCAGAGCCCAGGATTATTACAGCCTCACCATCACAACCAAATCTCACCAAACAGGAGTTCTTTCAAAAGGCAGTTCCTTGCACTGTAGGGTCTCTGCTATAGCACAACCTGAAGACATGGGGAAAGGCAATCTTTATCTTGGCTATGCCTGTATATGGAACAGGTAAGAACAATTAAATAGTAATTGTGGTTTTAGTAAGCTGCAAAAGTCAAACAATTAAGCTTCTCTGTCCTTTGCCAATTCAAGCTGGCAGCAGACACAAACACACACTAATGAGGTATTAATACGCTCCCTAATTTCTTCCTGGACCCTCTTATTCTCTCTTTCCCTTAGACAGTCATTTAATACCATTAAAACTGGGAATCTCTACATTTTATATCTTATTTAATGGGGCTTTTTGTCTTTTGCTATGTGCTAGGTTTCAATTTGAGTGCAGGGGGTTTTTGAAGTGATTTTGGTCTCTTAATCTAGGACTTCTCCATATCCATTAGAAAAGGGAAAAGATGAGTAATTTTACTAAGGATCCCCTCATTTTCATTCAGAGCAAAGCAGAACAAAATATCTTCCAGGAAAGCAGAACATCATTATTTGGAGAGTTGCTCTGGGCTAATTATTTTAAAGAGTTCCCTTCCTCTTCTTGACTTTCCTTTCTCTTTTTAATATATTAGGTTAGATTTAGACTCCTAACTAGAACAGCCTGCACTTGTACAGCTGCCCCTCTCACTGTTAGGCCTCCGATGCATTTGTCTGCTGTGGAGATGCCAACTTTTGAAGTAGCAACCTTGTCATCTAGCTAAGATTTCCACGTAGGAGTTCCTGAAAACTCAAAGCTTGATAGATTTTGTCCTATGTGATGTACTTAAGGGCATCAACATAGAAGTCTGAAACTCGTTCACAGTATTAGTGTCCATGAAGAGAGCATGCTAACTAAAGGCCTAGTTCTATTCTGTCATTAGCTGCAAATCCTCATCATCTCCCTAACATTTTCCTGAAAAAAGAAAAGCCACTAAATCCAGAGTTCCACTAGCTCTGAGTTGGTGTGTTAGATTTCTGCTTACATGTGCACATCAAGAAATCAAAATAGGTTACAGAAAAGAAGATGAGTAACTAAAACCAGTTCTTTATAATTGGTAAATTTTTGTAAGTTCTAACATTACAAAATCAATAAAAGCGTATCTCTATATCTTACAGAGGCATGTATACAACTATGAGACAGGAAATTTCAATTTTCTGATCTGTACATTTAAAATGAAGATTTATCTGAAAGTTAGATGAGACTCTCTCAGTTTCCCATATCTGGGAATAGGATACTGTAAAACTGGGATGCTCCCAAGCTTCCAAATGTTTCCTTATTTAAATTATTATTTGAAGATTTTTTTTTTCTCATTCCCCTTCCAGCCAGTTGCTGCCCTTTGCTCCTCCCTTTTTCCTGTCTTTATACCCTTATCTCTAAACACTTACTCAGCTACAACACCTCTAGGAACAACTCAGAGGTGCTGAGCTAGAATCTCTGTCCTTTGGCAATCTCCCATTCTTCTGTTCGAATTGAAGTTCTGCTGCATCTCCTTGGTATTTACTTCAGGACATTTGGATGACCCCATTTGTTTAATGTGGCAAACCCACAACTCAAACAGTGCAAGGCTGTCCCTCCAGCTCTAACATGTCTGAAAACATGACCAGCTTTCCTGTCATTGCAGCCTTGTAAGTGGCAAAAGTGTTTAAGTACATAACCACACATGTAAACATAATAGTACAAGTATCATCATTACCCTCCAAACAGAGGTTTTAACAACACAAACAAGGAAGTTCTTTTTTATATATAGTCATTATTCTGAACGCAGGAAACTTTTTCATCTTTTGTTTTTCAATATGGCAATTTCAGATTATATGACATTTCAGAAATCCTACCAGTTCACAGCAATGAATGATTCATTAATGGATTCATCTCTGTCTGTAAAACACTATGTCAATTAAATAGGAATTGGTGTTTCTCCAGCAAAGCTTCTCTAGCTACAAATAAAATAGCAGTTAGACAGTGATTGGCATTATTTATATCAACAATCTATTGGAATGACAATTCAGCAGCTTTCACATGCAAATATACATATATTTAAATGATTTAGGATGGATGAAAGTAAGGAGCTTAATACATTTCTTTGCTTGGGCTCAATCTTTTAATTTGCTTAATCTTATGAAAGATGCATCTCAAGGCAATTCTTTTGGACTGTGAAGAAATGTCAGTACACTACACTGAAAATATTCATTGCCACTTCTGAAAGAAATAGCAAATGGTTATAAAGATATATAAATAGCTTGTTATAAAAAAGTGTAAAAATTAGCATTCACCAACTGACTAAATATGGAGAAGTAAAAAATATTTTTAAATGTGTAAATGTCACTAAGATACTAAAATCTTCAACAGGGGAAAGGCTCATTTCCACAAGATTTATCATTAAAAGATTAACCTCATACACAAATTTGAATCTGCAGCAACTGTGTCTCTTAGCACACTTAAAATAACAAAGTGCCAGCATATTGGGCTGGGTCCCAATGCTGCTGCTCTTAGCAGATACAATAATGGTTCCTCCTCAGGGTTAAACAAACAAAAATAAGACAATATCTAGGAACCTACATTTGTGTTTTCTGTGCAGTATTTAGTCATTGGAGAAATATTGGGAAAAAATTATCTGTATTGAATTTTCATAAGTATATTTTCTCACTATCCTGAGTTTAATGCCCTTTAGTAACTGTACCATGAAGCTACATCGAAACAAACAGTGAAATTGAGTTCAGATGCTAATATTTCATTATGTGAAAAATAATACCTTGTTTGCAAAGCACTACAATACAGAGAATAGCATACCATAATGTATCACTACAGAAATATAACGTATTTCTCAAGAGTGACACATAGAATCATAGAATAGTTAGGGTTGGAAAGGACCTTAAGATCATCTAGTTCCAACCCCCCTGCCATGGGCAGGGACACCTCACACTAAACCATGCCACCCAAGGCCTCATCCAACCTGGCCTTGAACACTGCCAAGGATGGAGCATTCACAACCTCCCTGGGCAACCCATTCCAGTGCCTCACCACCCTCACAGTAAAGAATTTCTTCCTTATATCCAATCTAAACTTCCCCTGTTTAAGTTTGAATCCGTTACCCTTGTCCTGTCACTACAGTTCCTGATGAAGAGTCCCTCCCCAGCATCCTTGTAGGCCCCCTTCAGATACTGGAAGGCTGCTATGAGGTCTCCACACAGCCTTTTCTTCTCCAGCCTGAACAGCCCCAACTTTCTCAGCCTGTCTCCATACGGGAGGTGATTTCCTCTCCTTTCTTATGCTATTACTTTCAGTTATCTCAGCTCTGTCAATAACCAAAGAATTGCACAGTAGTTCAAATTATTCTTTTAGAATTTCTGATACTCAGATTCCCATGGCCCATGACAGAGGGGTTGGAACTAGATGATCAGACAGTAAAACTTGAGTGAACTCTAAAATGCCTACATACATACAGCAAACAACACAGATGCTAGTTTAAAAATAGAAAAACCTTATCACTTTAAGCCATTAATGATTTTTAACACTTCAGACTGGCAACAGCGTGATCCAAAGTGCGATTTTTAGTTGTATCTGCAATGTTAACACACAATTAATTAGCATTCTTCTTGAGATCAAAATTTTGCCTGTCGTTCTGTGGTGTCCATATGTTTGGATGGGCTTTTTTCATAAAATTCTATGTTGTTTAGAATGTTTGGGAGGGCTGAGAGGGTAAGAGCATTTGTGCCATCAAATATATGAGAGGGTTTTTTCTTTAAAGTCTCATATTTAACGACTTGCATTTGTAAGTTTATAGAAATAAAAATGTACCAAACAATTATCCAACTGAATAGCATTTTAAAGTCCCATGAGATTTCTTAATTCTATTTCAAAAGGCTTACATGAAAGCAGGCTCCATTTCTGGACAGCAAAACTACAAATCTTTAAAACTTTGACTTCTTCCTGACCTGCTTATCAGATTCTTCTTATGTTCTCATGAGTAATGACTCTCCTTACATTTAAACTCCACCTAGCATTACAAAGTTATAAAGTCACTCCCACTGTTTCTTGGCCTTCCCAATGAACAGGGTCAGCAGTTCCAAACTGGAGCTGGCCCCAAAGTTTCAATCTGCCAGAGCATGGAGGAGCTGAAGCTTTCCAGTGGAGCCAACAAGACAATGAAGGCTGGCTCTGCAGGAAACTCCATTAGGTGAGGAGTGGTTCTTCAAAATAACATACTCTGCTGTTTAATAGTCAGGGCTGCTTGCTGGCTGCCACAGCACACTTACTTCAGAACTGTGAGGTTATGTATATATCTGCCACCAATAGCAACAGACAATTTCCAGAGTAGCAAGAGGTTCTTCTCATTCTTACAAAAGCTACAGAAGAGACAAAGGACAAGGGCTAGAGTAACTAATTAATTAGCAAAGATATCCTACTTGTAACTCCGATATATCATGGTACAGGAATCAGCAAATAACACCAAGCTAGCCACTCTATCTCCCTGGTCTCTTCGAAAAAATAAGTATCATCTCTTGTCCCTTATACTTGAAGAACAATAAAATGTGGTGACAGGAATCAGAATCCACATCTGTTCTTTAGAAGGAAATAGAAGTAGAAGGGAATTCAATCTGCATGTTACCGTTTCCATCCAAGAGATTAGCATTAGCATTGAATATATTAACCTGACCCCTTTCTTGGTTTTGTTTTTTTTTTTTTTTTTCTAGGTTCTCTCCCACACACTCTCAATAGAGATTAGAATGCCCTCTTTGTGTCCAAATGCACTTGATGCTCCCAAGCCTAGAGCAAAATGCTGAAATGCACTTCAGCATAAAGAAGGCGTAAACTCTAAGTAAGTTTTCTTCCAAAAAACAACTGCTGATATTTTATGACATTATCTGTAAATTACAGAGATACTACACATGCTTTTCAGTAAAACAGAGCATCATGATTTTGGGGCTTTACTGTCAACAAGAAGTATGATCTGGATTGATTCTTAAGTGTTTACTGACACTGACAATTGCAGTCAAATAGACCAGGATATTAATTGGCCTCTAAACCAGAAATCATAGGCAGTGGTTCTCCCTGATTATTCAAGGTGTTCCATTTGAAATCTTTATAAAAATCTGCAGAGTCCAACCACATCTATTTTACTATTGTCCAAAAACAGGTACCATATTATGTATATCAGTTATAAGAAAAATTGACAGACCTTTGCAAATCAGTATCTCAAGGCAGATGTACTGATTGATTTCATTTACATCAAGAGCACCTTATTCTGGGTACTGGTTACTTGAAAGAGAGAAATAAATTTGACTATGGTCATCAGGTTTTGAAGTGCAAAAGTGAACACTTTATACCATCTTAGACTACAGTTTTCGGTGGGTGTAACTGAATTCAGTTCTATTATATCAGTTATAGTCGCATGCACTAAACATACATTTCGTAACATTTCATGAGATTATACTTTTACAACAATGTTGAATATGATTCTACCTTTACAACCAATACTTCCTGGAATTTTTCTAGAATGAAAAGTTGATATTTGATTAATTTTCAAAGCATAAAATAAATGTGTAAACGTAATGAGTATATGTTATGAGTTTATTTGTTCATCCAGTTATATGCAGTATTTCCAGCATCAATCTTTGAATCTAAGTGTACCTGCAGATGAAATTCAGAAAAATAACCTGAGCTTATTATTTTAGATTGGAAGCCTCCTGCATATAGATATATTTCATTACTTTCATATGTCTGTGCTGAATGAGTACAGAACACATGCCAGTAAGAGACACTAAGAGCCACCTACATATTATGCTGATAACATAACCTATTATGATGATACATCATGGTAGTCGTGATGACATGATGATACCAGAACAAGAAGACACAATAGTTTTGCACAGGGATGCAATGATTTGACACAGACAGAAATGCTTTCACGCATCACAACTTGCCTGCTTTGGCCTGAAGGATAAAGAGGAAACCCAGCATCACCTGTCATCAAGGTTTCTACTCAAAGTCTGAAGATTATGCCATAGCTTTGAAGGTAATTTTGGAAGGTCACAATACATTATAAGTTTTACAGGAAGAAAATAAAATTAAAAAATAAAATAAAAATATTCAAATATAGGCACATTACAAATACTTCTACCACAACCAATTTTGAAGCATTTAGTATCTTAGCCATATTTAGACACAATTCCTAATCTGAATACTCTGTACAACTATAATAAGTTCCTGATCATTTAAATGAGGATACCATTTCGCTGAAGGGGAGGCAGGCAGAAGTCAGCTATTTCTAAAACACTCAGTCCACTTAAACCTCTGAGACCTCACCCACCCAACTCAGGGCTGTGCAAGTGAGGAGCCTGAAGGCTGAGTGCTGCAGTGCCCACAGGCTAGGTCCAAAGGATGTTGACAAATGTATGTGAGTGGAAAAAAAAAAAGACTAACAAAATTCAGGTTTTATCTATTAAATTCAGGACTAATTTTTAAATTTTATTTGCTATGTTGTATTGTCGATTTCAAATTATGAATGCAAAACACAATAATGCTTTGTCTGGGGAGTCTAAGTACAATATTAGAAAATCCACCATCAACTGGGACCATACATACCATTCCCAATATTTATTTAAAAATCTTAAGTGATATCAGCCTTCATCTCCTCCCTGACTAAAACGACAAAATGATTGCCTAGTCTACATTTACACACACAGAAATATTGAAATATTAGCATTTTCCTATACAGCAAGTGTTTTGTTTTCAGGGGGGTTAACTGTATTTTTAATTGGGACTACAGTGTAGTCAAATATCAATTTTAAGTTGCAGGGATTTCTTAAATATGTTTGGTTTACTTTAAGTCATAAACACAATAATCTCAAGTGATAGAGTGTACCTGGGAGACCAATATGAGTCCCTCTCATTTTTTTTCACCTTTATTTAAATTGTGAATGTTGTGCTACTCACAATAAAGACAGGGCCCTTGGCCAAAAGAGTTTATGATGCTTCCTGGATTTATTTCCCTTGTTGAAAGAAAAGACTAATGATGCTGGTTCATGCCTGTATTTGTTTTACTCATCCACCTCTATTCTATCAATGTTTTAATGTTTCACAGTCCCTCCACAGCAAGTTTGAAGTATACCTTATCTCAGATACTTTTACTTACTGAACCATTTCTTGTTGCATCATTTCTAATAAAAGGTTATGCTTACCTTGAGTCACAAAATGCAAAAAACAATTACTTAAGACACAAAAGATCTCAGTTAAAACATAAAAGAGAAGGTTGGTATATATTCCAGATGGAACCATACCTACAAAGCCATGATCAAGCCATCAGTAGAGCACAGGTGGGCTGTTACCCAGTGTGAACATACAGTCTTTGCATCTATGCTGGCGGGTCTGTCAGTGGCTGAGTGTGTCATGTAGGTTGTAGCAACTTATGTCAGCAAAATTTCTATGTGCATCACCCTTCCCTGCTCGGTCTAGATATAGCTGACTCATAACTTGATTATTATTTGTTATATTCAGTTAGTCCTGATCACCAACGTTTCATGTTAAATGCATTTTCTAATTAAGAGACCTAAAATTACCTCTGTCAGCACTGTCTTCCTCTTGGGTTTTGTGTACCTTTTTTCCCCTGAAGTATTCTTCACTTACCATATACTGAAATCTGCTCAAAGTGAATCCCTGAATACACTCCCAAAAATGTGCTATTTTTAGAAGATTCCTTTTCATCATTAAGGCAAAGCCAGAACTTGAACAGACTTCTGTAGCCCACTTTTCACTTCACCTTCCAGGATTCCAAAGGAAAAGGCATGAATCTATGAAACAGATGATGAGGACTCAATCCCTAAACTAACACATATTTATATTTGTTTTAAAAAGTAAACATGAGGAACAGACCAAAAAATAGCTTATCCCAGAGTAAGTAATACCAGTTATGTGTATCTTTTTAGCCTTTTGGACAAGGTTAATGCCAGTACTTAGCATGAGCAGTACTTAGCATGCTGGCATTTCTTTCTCCCTCTGGCTACAACCTGTTCTGGACCTGGTAAACTATTGTTTCATTTGTGTTGAAACCAACAGATTTTGTACAAAATTTATCGCCTCCTTCTCCCCCAAGACTGTTTTTCTTTAAAAAAATCCCAAAACTATATTAACAGAAAAGACACAATTAGCTCTCCAATGAAATGGTTCTTTTCACTAGAAGTGTAAAAGTTTTTCAAGTTCTCAATTATTTCCCATGCCATGTTTGAAAACATTTAGAAATATCATACACATGTTTTCCCCAATTTCCATATGAGTATAAATATGACTTAAGAAGGCAATCAAACATTTTATTTAGGGGGTAAGGTTTGTCTTGTTTTCTTTTTACTGGCCCTCAGAGCTTGCAGGGAAGGTAAACTGCTTATATTTTAAAACCCTATGATAAATAAAATGGGAAAAAAGCATCCTTGGTTGCTTTTGTTACTGGAGCAACTACCTCAAGAATCATTTGAGGTTGCAAATAAACGTTCTGGCTGCCAAACTGTTACATGGAAATTCCTGGTGATGCTCCTGTAGACATAGAGCCAAGCCTTTAAGATGTCTGCAAGTAAAAAAAGATGCAGCATTGACATTTGAGAGTTCACTGGTTATTTTCATAAAACAAGAACAAATCCCTCATTGGGGATTATCCGTGTGGTTTTATATGATTATTAGTGAGCTTCTAATTGCATAATCAATCTGCCGGGGAAGGAGAAGCCAAAAGGGAGACAATGCATTTATTACGTAAACCCAGCTCTTTGTTAAAAACACCAGTCATAGGAGTACATGCATCTTAACAGCAAGTTTTCAGGGTTGGTCTATTTGCAAATAATTGATCCAAGACCAAGCTAACCTCTGCAAATAATCTATCCCTTCTTTGCATCACTGTAGGTCAGAAAAGCCATAGTGCTAAATCAAGACACTTCCCTATCTTAAACACTGTTCAAACCCAGTTTGTTTCCAAATAAAGAACAGAAGAGAACAAGTCTGAAAGGCCAGGAGACAGACTGGGAGCCAGGACACCAGCTGAGCTGTGTCACAGAGGGAAGGAGATAGTAGCCAGAGACACAGAGAATAAAAAGGATGGTTTGGACATGAGAAAAATAAATTGACTCTAGAAATTAGTAATCAAGCGGCAACATATGCAGGAGACTAATTTTCACTTAGGTAATTACAGCAACCTTTACAAGCATCTGAAATAAATGGTGTAAAACTTGGTACCTAATATAAATACTTGCTAACAAGATCGTGAAAAGTCAACAGAGGTCTTTTCTGGGTTTTTAGTGCTGTTAAAAGATCCTGCCAACTTTTACTTAATTCAGTTTTTACTCATGAGAAAAATGATCTGTTGGGCTTTCAAGGAGGATGCAAGTGTTTGCTGTGTCTACGTCTAGTTTTAACTTTTCCAGTCAAACCTAGTCCTGAATTCACAAGGCTTCCAGCTGGCAGTTCTATTATATGAAGAAGAGAAACATCAGCTGTGGGTGACTTCGAATGACGCTGCTGTTCAGTGCTCTCAAGAAATCACATGGATAAGACTCAGGTGGCCAGATTTGTAATATGAATGGAGTCAGGTGTCAAGAGGCTCTTTTCAGTAATGAGACACTCATTTGTTCTCAAAAGAACTGGAAAAATTGGATAGATACAAACCCAAATTCAGTGCCAAGATCGCAGATTCCCAGTTATTTGGAGTTGACAGGAGAGCTAGTATCTTCAAAACCTCTAACAGCAGCACCTTGAATTTGCCAACAATTTTGAGACAGACAATTTAAATGGTGATAGGCTGACCTCAGCTTAATGAAACAGTGGATGAAATAATCCTTACATATAACCTTAGAAAGCTGTTGTAAAGCTTGTTACCTAATATGGATGACACTTCGCACAACTTAAACTACATAGGCTATAGAAGGGCAAAGTATAAAATGAGTATAAACTCTGCAGAATTGTACATCAAGCACAATAACTGCAAGTAATTTTTTCATGTATTAAAAAAAAATT
Organism: Psittacula echo; assembly: GCF_963264785.1. NCBI lineage: Eukaryota > Metazoa > Chordata > Aves > Psittaciformes > Psittacidae > Psittacula > Psittacula echo. Next base: position 48,272,431 of record NC_137743.1, read on the forward strand.
CAGATGCCTTTAACAAAAGTATGTGGGGAAAACAGTTACTCTAATTACTGCTCTCAAGAAAGATAAAAACCTGTGGGTATTTTGGACACTTTGTACAATATGTTGAAGGCCAAGAATTAACCCAACCTGGGCCTCATTTCTTTGCAGAGGGAATGTGTCCAGGAACCAACACAAACTTTATTTTGAAGTAGCTCTGTATTGAAAAAAATCACTCCAAAAACCTCTGAAACCCCTCATTAGTACCACACTTGAGTAAAAATGCACGAGCAGCAAACTTGAACAAAGCTCTTAGGCACAGAGGGAAGGCAGAGTTGAACAAAAGACCACATTTAATGCAATGTGTGGTTCCAGTGTGGATTTTCCCATTTTTCTTTCAAAACCTGCAACCTGCAGAGCCTGAGTTGAGGCAAACCCCCTCATTGTCCTCTCTCTTGCTTCACCCTCCTGCCCCAACAGAACCTCTTCCACTTTCCAAGCCTTGAATTTTGGTCCCATTTACAACTGCACACAGGGTTCTTGCCTTTTGCGGACATCTGCCAGTAAAGCTGCAAGCTTCCTTTCAGCCTTTTAGCCTACCATCTGTTGCACATGTACTTCAGGTGCAATGCAGAGGACTGAAGTCAGGAGCACAAGGATATATTTTTTCCCATGATCACCTCATCCAACTACATCTGCCTGCTGAACAGGCCAGTTCTGCTCCCTTACATGACCTCACCCACCTGCAGCTGGGGGCTGCCCTGCTCCCTGCCATACATTCAATCTAAGGATCAGGTGGCTGCAAGGCAAGTTGAATTACTCAGGTGATCTGCAAGAAAACGTTTGGATTTTTTGAGGGGGTAAGGGCTTGATCACTGAAATGATCTGACTCAAACTGTCATTATGCATTGGTGAGAAGACCAAGCACAGGGTTAGGACTACATATTTCTACAACAGCCCTAAGTCAGGCTATAGTTGATGTGCAAAAAAGTGCAGAGGTTCTCTACGTAGTAAAGAGAAATAAGTATTTTCCCACTCAGAGAATTTCAGAAGGAAGCTGACTACATCTAAAGATCTTAGCTATTCAGAATAGTCTGACAGAAGGAAACCCCCTGTAAGGATTGTGATTCATATCATTTTGGTCAAATACACAGCCCTCAGGAAATGCCCATTTCTCTTCATTGACCAGAAAAGAAGTATGAGAGGATTAGCTCCTATCCTCACACACTCATATTCTGAATGTCTAAAGACAGGTAAGATGGATCTGTCACCTATGGTGTTTAACTCAGTTCAGACAGGCTGACCAAGTGCAACTGTTTACAGTATAGAGACCTAGCTGAAAGGGAAGACGGACAGAAGCAACAGAGTGTTCCCAGCTCCCTCTTCACTAAGCTGAAAAATTAGCTGCTTAGCTGTCAACTATCTCCTTCTACTTATGTAATGCTTCATGTCTAAACAGCATCCTCTAATGCTACAGCAACAGGACTACTTCATAAAAATATACAGCATTAGTTGAGTATCTATTGTTAGTTAAACAAAAATTAAAGCCAACTGTCCTAAAAAAAAAAAAAAGAAAAGAAAAAAATTCTCTTACGTTCCTTAATTCTTAAAATGCTTTTCTGGGACTGTGCCAATATACTAAATGATACACCCACCAGAACTTCCATGAAATGAAAAGAACATTCACTAAACAATATGGTGCACTACTGACAAAAAATATGTAAGAAATACCTGCATGTAGCGAAAAGGTATTAACTATTTATTATACCAAAGTTTGACTTGTCCTTCTTTCTATTTCACAGAAAGTCAACGACCATTATTATTGTGTGAAACACAGATACTGCTTAGGGAACTGTAAAAGACCTTTTTTTTTTTTTTAATAATTAAGATTTTTATTAAAGTGACATTTTTACTTAAGTAGTGCTGCCTATAAATATTGCTAAGCTGCCATGAGCCAGCTCTAAGTAAAAGCCTGCAAACAAGCCTAATTTAAAGATAACTATCCATACTGTCTTTTTATTCAAATATTCGCTACTGCAACATTGCTGATTCCAATCAGGATGGGTACGGAAACAAATTACTAAGATTTTGATTTAGCAAACTCCATCAGCCCAATTGGAGTGCTTGTTTGATTAGATGAGTGCCAAAAGATTATAGCTTATGTCTAATAGGTGCTGCTAAAGTGCAATACATTGCAAAGTGCAGCCTAAGCCACTACTATAAGGCAGAGCAAGCGCATGAGGAATCTACAGACTGTATGACAGTCTGACAAGCTTCAAATTTTAAAAACTAAAATCAGGGAGTTAATTTTTAATATTTTACTGTGTTGCACAAGCATTTATAGGCAATGTATTACATTAGTTTTATAATTCCTGAACTGCAATAAATAAACCCAACAGTATTGTTAAAAGTACTGAACTAGTATACTGACCACACTGCTAGCTCTGTTATGTATTAAGATAATCTTCTGGAGTTTTGTTGGGTTTTTGGTGGGCTGTCTGTTTTGGGGGTTGAGGATGATGGTATTTTTTTGTTTGGTTGGTTGGTTTGGTGTTTCTTGTTGTTTTGTTTATTTTGGTTGGGTTTTTTAATAGCCTGACTAGTCTACATGAAACCTTCAATATACAGGGCAGATTCTCTGCAAGAGAGAGCTGACTCATTAGACAAGATAGAACACTCAAATGTAGGCCATTAGGAACCTTCCCAACCACAAAATTGGGTTAATCATACAGGGTTTTCTAATTGGAAACAGAAAGCAGTAACCTCTCTACAGGGCTATAAGTTCCGTTTATATACTTTCTTCAACCACTAAAGTTTCCAACAAAGTGCTATTTGAAAGCTAAACTTCATTTTCATATTTGAAGTAATATAAATGAAGACTCGGCAGATACATCAGCGAAGTAAAACAAAAACCACTTTGAAACAGGAGTTATTTTTAAGAAAAATTATAAACTGAAACATACGTGGTTTCCCTTAAAGATGTCAAATACTGTTTCAGGGGGGCCTTAGACTGGAAGGAAAGTTGAACTGTTTGCATAGTAGGCCCAATGTGCCACTTATAGCCTGAGGGATAATAGAAGAAACTATGGCTACCAATAATTCAAGTAAGCAACAATTCTTTTCCTTGTGTCTGTTAACACCCAGAAGCTGCTAGTACCACCAGCTAAAACCTGATCTTCAGTGCTATTCAGCAGTTTGAGAACTTTTGCTTTATAACTTTAATTTAGCTGTGTTCAGGAACTCTAGCTGTCCACATAAAAATATTTTCTAGAATATATCATGTTAAACACTGTTTGAAATATAGGAAGGTAGTATGTAATTAAAGCATAACAGATACTGAAATGCTTCTTTGTAAAAGAGCTTGAATAATCAAGCATATATGGCAACAAATTGTATTCCTGCATTTGAAAATCACATAGAATTCATATGGGAGAGAAAGGTGGGACTGGTTACTTCTCCTGCTGAATAATAATGAACTGTTATATCTTGGATATGCAAAGCATTAATAAGAAATGTGTAACTGATTAATTTTTTAACCACACCAGCAGAAGTTTACAGTAGCTCTTTGATGGCTCTAAGACATGGATGTCATAAACCACAATACCACCTAGACAGCTACATGCTTTTATTTCCCCACCCATGATGTTCAGCACAGGACAATCAAATTGGCAGGATCCTGTGAACAAAGATTTCTGCAATCCTTTAGCAACATGATCTCTCTCTCTCTGCCAGAGAAATAAGTTTTAAATAACCTCTGAATAAGCAAAAAGCAGCTACTAGAGAAAAATCCGTACCATTGGTCCTTTGCTGTGTGACCTGTTGTTGTGATTTAAGCCAGTCGGCAAGTCAGCCACGCAGTTTCTACTCCCCACCCCCCAGAGGGATGGGGAGGAGAATCAAAAGAATGTAACTCCCACAGGTTGACATAAGAACAGTCCAGTAACTAAGGTATAACACAAAGGTACAACCCTTCAATAAGACCATTTATTTGGAACTTTTATGTTGCGTTTACACTATCCATCCCTCCAAATATATATGTGCATGTATGCATATTGCTACAATACATGGCTAAACCAGAGCACTATAACCATCACAGCTAAAGCTCTTAGAGGAATAGGAAACTTTTGGAGTGGGATTTTTGTTGAGAGCAGTTTAATTGACCTCATTTCTCATACAAAAAGTAGAGGAAAAACAGCCTTAGAATTTTATGTATATCCATCAACAAAGCTATAACCAACTTCATGAAACACATTCTGTCAAACTGGCTTCCTTTGAAGTAATCACTATTCTGAAAACATTGCATTGGGAATCGCCAGTGTGAAACTATAGAGCGCTGTTGAAGTGAGTTTTATGCCTGAGTATTGATCTACATTAAGGAACCATCTGGCTGTCTTTGGAGTGTGTGGAAAGAAGCAGGTTAAGCTATTGGACAGAAACATCAATGCAGTATGCTGGAATGGTCTGCAGCTAAAAGCATTTGGTAATGTAACCACTTGATATTCAGGAGACTGAGCTCACATACAGGTGGAACAGAGAAAAACAAATATGCATCAAGCTAATGAAGCTGTTAAGCTTTGAATTTGTTCCCCTTAAGGTAGAACAATATCAAAACTTTCTAGTGGCAATTATAAATGTTTACCCTGAACCATATTATTTAATATTTCAAACATCTATTTTTAAAACATTTTGACAATTAAACTACACAAGATTCCTGCAATGCCAGTTCAGTTTTAGCAACAATTAGATTTCATAGAGAGCACTGCCAGAGGCATGCACTCAGAAAACAGAGGTGCAATATCCTATGATGCCCAGTAGTACTAGATTTTTCCAAAGATGACTTGGAAAGATGCGTACTGGTTTATACTGGAAATTTAAGGTAAGTATACTGTAATATTTTAAGAGGTAGAAATTTGAAGATCAGTCTCCTGGATTCAGCAGTAGCAGTCACTTTTTCTCCTTCTTAGCAGCTGGTGCAGTGCTGTAGTTTTGACTTTCAGCCTGGGAACAGCGCTGAAAACACTGATGGTTTTAGTTACTGCTCAAATGTTTAGTCTGACCAAGGACTTTGTGAGTCTCATGCTCTGCCAGGGAGGAGGGGAAGCTGGGAAGAAGCAGAGACAGGACACCTGGCCCAAACTAGCCAAAGAGGTATTCCATACCACAGCACGTCATGCCCGGGATGTAACTGGGAGTTACCCGGAAGGGCTAGTTCACTGCTCGGTCGGGCTGCGTATCGACGGGTGGTATTGTACTCTCTTCCCTTGTTATTTCCCTTATCATTATTAGTATTGGTGGTAGCAGTAGTGATTTGTGTTATACCTTAGTTACTGGACTGTTCTTATCTCAACCTGTGGGAGTTACATTCTTTTGATTCTCCTTCCCATCCCTCTGGGAGCCGGGCGGAGGGAAGAAAGGGGGGTAGTGAGCGAGAGGGCTGCGTGGCTGACTTACAGCCTGGGCTTAAACCATGACAATCGGCATCTTTAAACACACTAACACAGCAGGTTTTTTTCAGCATGCAACACTTGCATATATCATGGTGCTTCAACAGATTTCCTTACAGTACAGACAGGTAGGCACAATTCAATTAAAAAACAAAATGAAAAACTGAGCTCTTTTAATTTCAGTCCAATATCCTTCCTTCTCCAAGACAGACTGGTATATATCACTCTTATATGTTGAACCAAACAATTGCAATTAGACATTTCCATAGTCTCTATGGTCTTCAGTGTACCTCTATATTCTCATACAAGACTCTTTATTGCAAGATCCCATAAGGCAGTTATTTTTTGCTACATATTCAATTTTTTCTAATACTTGTATTTTTATTTATTTTCGTTCTTCTATAACTTTTTGAAAGCATGTTCATGGTTCCTATTTGTAAAGTACCAGCATATAGTTGATGCAGCCAATTCTTTTCTTTGTTTTTTCACTCCTCCAGCCTATAACTATTTATCCAAATGCCTTTCCTAGAAAAAGCAGTAAGTATACCTGACTACTGTGTAAGCTCACCTAGAATTTCTATGGAAACTGTACTTGCTGTGTTTTTGATGAATCAAGAAAAATCACTTAACATCTTCTTCACCCTCAACTACTGTAACAAGGCAGTGGTCATGTTCTGTTCACTCACTTAAAGACATTGCCTGAAAGACACACTCTGATATGTCTACAGACACACTCACTGAAGTATGGCTTCTTTACATACAGGTAAAATCAGAAACTGCAGAGTTATCCTTCATCTTAAATAGGTTTGAAGATGAGCAAATACAGAACTTCTACACATGCTCTCAGTATTCTCATCCACAATTTCCATAGCAGCTATTATTCCCTCACCCACTAGCTAAGATGGGGTGGGATAAGATATTACATGTGTAGGTGGAGTAATGTAAGTTTGCTTCTTTTCTAACCATTATGAAGCAAATACCTTAGGACTTACTCTTGTTGTCTTTGCTAGCACAGCAGTGCAATTTTCCAAAACTCAGGGCCAATGGATTCTATTTGCTTTTAATAAGCAGATTCAATTAAATATTTTCCCCAGCCCTGTGCATTAGCATGCTATGACAGGAGAACCTTCGAAACCAACATATTCATTTTGTAGGTGAAACAAAGCCTTCTCATAGGACTACAGACTGTTTTCTTTTAGATAAACGACTGGCTGCAGATGTCTTATTTGCTCAGGATACCACAGACATGTCAGAAAATACCTGTAGTGTGCTGTAATTTACACATCTAGGAGAAACTCCCCAAAGGTTTTTGGTTTGCCATAACTTTGGTCATTTTCTTGAATTGGTATTGTCTATTAACAATACTCAAATATTTACTAGACAGCAGCTTACACTGAACATTATTTCCTCCCACCTTATTTGGTACCTAATTGCCAGCAAGTAAAACTAACACTCATTAAGTAAACTAGGACAGTACAGAATTTTCTTAAACTATAAAATAGCTCCCAATACTTCAGTATATTTTGAGGTCTTCTACTGAGCAGGGTATTCAATAAAAAACATATGCATACACAGATGTAGTGGTTTAAGCCCAGTCCGTAACTCACAATCAAACAGCCACTTGCTCACTTCTCCCCTTATTCCCCCCAGACTCATGCAGGGATGGGGAGGAGAATCAAAAGAACATAAACCCCACGGGTTGAGATAAGAACAGTCCAATAACTAAAGAATAATACAAAACTACTACTAGTAGTAATAATGATAACGGAAATAGCAAGGAGAAGGAATATAAAACTAAAAGTGGAAAAGCCAAAAAAAACCCAAAACCAATAAACACAAGTGATGCACAATACAATTGCTCACCACCTGCTGACCGATACCCAGCCTGACCCGAGCAGTGATCTGGGCCTTCCAGGTGACTTCCCCCAGTTTATATATTGGGCATGATGTGCTGTGGTATGGAATATCCCTTTGGCTAGTTTGGGTCAGGTGTCCTGTCTCTGATTCCTCCCGGCTTCTTGTGCCCCTCCTCACTTGCAAAGTATGAGAGATTGAAAAGTCCTTGAATAGGGTAAGCACTACTTAGCAACAACTAAATATTGGTGTGTTATAAGCGTCGTTCTCAGACTAAAGTCAAAAAAACAGCACTGCACTGGCTACTAAGAAGGAGAAAAACAACTGTTACAGCTGAACCCAGGACAACAGATGAAGTTGGTGTACCACAGAAACATTTCAGTAACTGATAAATACCCCAGTGAATAAACATGCATGTCTTAAAAAATGTTTAACACTGCACTATTACCCTAAGTTAACTATTGTATTACAGAAATCAGATTCTTCAGAACATTTACATGACAAATACACTGAGGGGCCTCTGATACCATAGGAAGTGATCAGTTTCTATAATGCTGAGCATAGCAAGGACTACAAACTTCCGTACTTGTGCTCAAAGTTAATTCGCTGTGGAACTGGAGTCTGAGAGGAAAAGGAGAAGCTAATTAATATAAATCGCAGAAGCAAGTGACAGGACTGCTGGATTCTTACCCCTGCAAGGTGAAACAGACATCCTGAAACAAAGAAAGTCAATTAAAATTGAAAGACAACCTGAATTAATAGATTCCCCTGATGCAAATGCTTACCAAGTTAGGAAAAAAAAAAAAAAAAAAAAAAAAAGGAGAGACAATCTGATAAACTTGATTATTGAGGGATGCCTTCGTTTTGTGCTTTGCAAGCAGATACAAGTAAACTTTGTCAACAGTCCAGAACAGGAGAAAGCCATACATGACCAAGCAACAGTAAGAGTCTAGCCCAAAGAACCATGTCTCATAATCTTGTCTCTCGCCCTGTGCTGGGTATATTCATTTAGTTACAAACAATTCTTCTTCAACTCAGATCAGGTGGAGAATGAGCTTTTATTTGTCCGCAGTGTACTACCTACACATATGCACATGACAGAACTGCGCAGGTAGTGGGTAATCGCCAGCAAGCATGAACTGCTTATGGAGTCAATATTTATTTTCTCTGTATTTCTTGCTGCCCTAAATAAATACCACATCTTGTGAAAGGTGGCGGCTTAACTTTGTCATTATCACTAAATGATATCAGAACTTCAGATACTAATTAAAGCTATTACTTCACTGCAAAAGGACATAAACAGTCACAGTGGGAAAGCAGAAGGATATAGGCTATTGCCCCAGAAGAGGGAAGTCCCTTAAGCCTTTAGCCAGCTCCTAAGGGCGGCACCATTACAATGCTGTTCACAGTAAAAGAGCCCATTCACACTCCTCTGTAGTTCCACTGATTAAATTAAACTTAACTTCCACTGATTAATCGAAATTAATTTAAAAATAAAATGTTAACACTTGAGAAGTAAAGGAGTGATTTACCTGCAGCAAGATCACTTCTCTCTAACAACCCAAGTCTCAACACAACCATTCTGATCTTTCTTTAGTAGATGTTTGCATTATATGGCACTATAAAAATAATCTTTTCTCACAAGTTCAATCAGAAAATAAAAGATACCTCAAAAGGGTAGGAAAGTGATAAAAATTAATAATCCCAAAGGTAAACCTGAAGTTTTCGTTACAAAATTATTTTTCTGTTCTTTTAGAATTTTGATAAAATGAAAGTAATCATTGATTTTTTAACTCATGCTATTGAATTAATACATTCTTAAAACAGCAGTACTTGAATTTGCGTTAGCACTCAAATTATTTTTATTACACACTTAAGCTACACACTGATATTATTATCCCTAAATGATATTTTTAAATATCCATAAAAAAGTTCTGTTTGACAAGATACCAACAGCATGGACAGTATGTAAGGATGCATCCACATCCTACCAAGAAGCAGCTAATCCTGGGGATCTCAGAAAATGACCAGTCTGGAGGCAGCAAATCCCGGTTCTGAACAGCAGAATGCATGTTCTTTATGCTAATAGCTCCCTTCTGCTGGAGACAGCACTGCAAAAACACTATTCACATTCATGTTCATGTTTGGTTGTCCCCTTCTAAGTACAGATAGCACAAGGAATTTGGACCTAGAAAGCTTTCAGAGCAGATTCCAGCGTTGGAAAGCTCAGAAATATTTTGCCAACTCCACTCCTTGAATCATCACAAGAGCTTTGGGCACAGCCTATATTTACCCTAACTACCCTTCTACCCTTCCATACCTGTAGCCCAATTCCAACTTGGCAGTAACATGCACTTGCCAGCTCCACTTGTGGGTGAACATCCCTTCTTTGCCCAGTCATAAAGGAAAGAAAAAGGAGTGGGGAAACCCTCAAAGGGCAAGCTGGGACATTCACTAGGTACGTACCTTCAGAGACAATCTGCTTTCTCAGCAAGAGTTTCAGACATATTTCTTCTTCCTGTTGTTGTGCTGACTAATAAAAGCACTCTGAACTCTCTTTATTTCAACTCATGCAACGGTTGTCAGGCAAATTAAGACAGCACAGGTGAGCTTCACTTGAAAAAAGCAAAGCTGTTATGAGAACCCTAAGGACTGCAAGGACAGGAAACTAGAAAGAGAAACCACCTACCACACACACAGAAAAAAACCACTCAAACGCACACCCAAACAAAATAAACAGATGAACTAGATAAAAATCAGGTGAACTAATCACTTGTTTTGTGTCAGTCACACCTCTACCAGCCATAAGTACAGGTAAATCCAAAGATTCAATTAATAGGCTGTACTAAATGTATTCAACCCTCGTGTACATATGGGATGCCTTATTATGTTACAGTTTCAACTGTAACAGCACTAACTCAGAAAATCTCTATGTTTTCACCTGATAACGGTCAATACATTTCCAATTCACACTACCACATTTTAATTAAATTATGGTAAATATATTAAAACCTCATTTACTTGATGGCATTTCAATTTTAGCTTTTCAATTCTCAGACTCATGAAAAGTAAGCTTGGAAAACAGTGCCATCTAATGCTAAAGAGCATAAAAGTAGGAGATTACTGTAATAACTTTAAAATACAATGTACCAAATTTTTTTACACTGATTTTCCAGACAATTTTGTAATATTCAACAGTAGTTTAAACAAAAGTTTAAAATGCATTTATCAAGTGACATAATTGATTTGGAAAACAGCATTGTTAGTTCAAAAATATATTTTATGAGAGTAAGAAAATCTAATTCAGGTGATTGAGAAGTACTTGAATTGCAAATTCCTAAACTACTGCATTATCTTCACATTGTTTGAGAGCACTAGGGAACCTGAGGTTCTGTTTCCAATTAGACCTATTCTTGATCAGTAAAGTAAGATGACAAATAACATTACCTGCAACTCATGATATTGAACTCTAAAGATGCAGAATACAATTTTCATTAGACACAATTAATAAATAAAAAAAAAAAAAAAGAAAAAAATTACAGTGTGAAGACTATTCCATAGTGTTCTGGTCAGCTTTGTACAGTATCTGCTTTTACATGCTCTTCTGCCAAACTTCCTTATGCAGGAAAAGCAAAATGAGCAAGATCCTCATCTACAGAAAAACAAACAAGGAACATGCATTTTCTAGACATCTATCAGCTTCGAGTAGTCTGAAGCGAGAGCCTTCCTCTTAAGACATTTTGCCAAACAGCTTCATGAAGATGTTTCTTACAGAACAATGTAAAGACTCTAAAGACTGAATGAAGCAGAGGTAGTACAGCAGTGACAAAGCTGGAAAGTTCTTTGCAAATTTAATGAGTATGAGAAACCAAGGAAAGCTTCCCCTTTCTAATTTCAAGTAGTTCACATACTAAAATCCAGCCCAGAACATTAGAGAAATTCAGTGAATTAATGTATTAATGTTGCAATGTATTTATTTAAATTACATGCACAGAGCATTTGCATGAATTTTCAGCCACTGAACTTTTAACTCACTGTCGCATTTCAGATACTGAGAAAAACCACATTTCACTTAAAAAACAAGCACTTTTCAAAATTATGTTCAAATCATGCACTTGTGTTAGCTGACTTTCCTGCCCAGTCATGAGAACATCCAAGGTTCTCTCCATTGATACCACAACCTTTTGCTTTTAATCTTTCCATTAGTTATTGTATACAACAATATTCTTTTCCAAGCTGATCTGGTGAGATTTAGGGGTTTTTTTAGACATCTTTCATTAAAATCCCCCAAATGTCACCTCTGCCTTTTTCACTATTTACTACATGAGTAACCCAAACACACACACACACACAAAAAAAGAGATATCTTCCTATGACCACAGACCATTGCTTCATAACCTTGTTATGCTCTATGCTATTACACTGAAATGCTAATAGCTTCACACAACATTAATTTTATCTTACTTGAGAATTATTCCTATAATTTTCAGCAGGCCTGCTAAGGAGATCAAGAATGGATGTGGATCAAGAAATTTCATTCTTTGTTTCTTTCAACTGCAATGGAATGCAGTGTTACATTAATGAACTGTGTGGGGCTTGAATGACGTACATTTTCTTTATGGAAGGAAACACCATCCTGGATTTAATCCTTTTATTTCTTTTCTTTCTTCCTTTTTATATATATATATACTCTAAATATCACACTGAATTAGACTGTCATTATCACAACATCAAGGTCTTTGGGTTTGGTTCTAACTTAATTTTAATTAAATTCTCTCACACACACAAAAGTGCAAAGCACTTTTCTCCACACGGATAGTAAGGAAAGGCAGTTTTGAAGGCTCAGTGCAAGTGCTGTCCCTCAAAATCAAACAGCTGTTAGAATTATCATGCAAAAGCAGACATGGCTTAACAGTGGCTCAAAAGCAAGAAGACATTCTTCAGAAAACTGCAGGTTTGTCCAGAGGAAATAGAAAGTGTCATAAATTTTGGCAGACTAGATGTAAGAACACAGGCAAGGAAAAAGGACACAGGAATTGTTTTAGGATCCGCTTACAAGAGTCATAAACTCTAGTAACACATCTTTTTTCAAAGATCAGGAACAGAGTACCTGTCTAGGAATCTGCAGAAGCAATTACTGTTCAAGGTATAAAAGGAGTGCTCAAAGAAGATAAGGTTATTGCATAATTTTTTTTTTCTTGTTATTAATTTTTACTGTAGGGCACCTTAAAGAGATTCTATTACTGGATTCCTCTGTACTGTAAGGCATATGAAAGGGTTCCTCTGCCCATCCCCCCCAAATCAAAAGGCTGCTGGAAGTAAGACAAAATAACTTCTACTCAGAACACTCTAAACAATAACAAGTCACTGGGTCAAGACTGTGTTCACCTATGATCTTCTGGACAAAACCTACAATGATATAACTGAGCAGTTAACTGTACTGTGAAATCTCTTGTTTAAAAGTGCCTGAATACCAGAAGTCTAGAAGGTCACACATAGACACCTATTTTGAAAAACTGCTCCAGGAGAAAAAGTGGGAAGTACAGACCAGTAGATCTGATGTCTGCAGATGGAGAACTAGTAGAAACTATAGTAAAGAGAATATGTGATCATGGGGATAAGTGTGATATACTGGGAAAGGGTCAACGTGGATTGTGCAAAAGGAAGTGACACTTCACAAATCTATGGGAATTCTCTGAAGGAGTCAGCAAGCACATAGTTAAAGACTCAACTGACAATATTCCAAAGTTGCCTTAGTAGGAAGAAGACTAGAAGGAGCCATTTTCATAACTATATAACCAGTTGCCATTTGTAAGCAGTTATAAGTAAAAAAAAAAAACTCAAAACCAAAAAACAAACCAAAATCCAGAACCCCACAAACAGTAAACTGCAGTGGCAGAAAAAGGTTCTTCTAAGTTTTTCTTTTTTTCTTTTTTTCTTTTAATAGTAGTCCAGTAATTTAACAGTGATTCTGACAGAGTTCTTACCATTCCAAATACTAATCTTCTAGCAATGGCCCTTTTTATTGATACCTCAGGGTCATTTAAAGTGAACTTCCTTCACTTTTTTTCATGTATGCAAAAGAACTTGGTTTATTTGTGGGGAAAGATCTACCTTTCTCCTAACAGTTCAGAACAAAGCTGTCCAAATGTAAGAGCAAACATTCTTATTCTATTTTCCCAAACATGATTTTTAACAGAAGCAACTAAGAAAGATGCAATTCTGTTTCAAATTTCCTCACTAGTCTGTGCTTGGATTGATAAAGAAATGTCTGCCTCCATGAGCCAGCAGAATGTACGCAGCTTTCTCCTTGCAAGATAATGAACTGGTCACAGGACAGGGATTTTCACCAAACATGTCACCACAGAAAAACACAAGTAGGGGCGGGAAAGGGAAATATTTTGGTTTCTCTCTCAAATATTCTGTGATGGCTTGCCTGAACAAATTAGTAATGATGTTAATCAACATATGTTTATTTTCCTCCCTATCATATAAATTGAATAACCATAGGTATAATGTTTGATTTAGTTCCCATGAAGCATCTATATAATGATGAATGTAATGGTTTTAACAGTTCTGCAGCAAAAGCAGCTTTACTTTACTCACTGCTTATACAATGTGTACTTAATACATGAATAGATTTTTGCAATATAAAAAACCACATTAACATTGTGAACTTTAGTATGAGTTCAATACATTAGAAGATGTATGCAGGTTTGCTTTTCTTTCTGTAAGAAAAACTAGTATAAATTATTCTGGTGACTCCTGGCAATTTTAAAATGGATTACCTCTAATACAGCAGGTTCCGTTACGAGTCATTAGAGCAAGAGTGTTTTGGTGATGTATGTCACAATATACAGGCTTTCTGATGAGGCAGATAGTACACTAATGTAATGCATTCCAGTGATTTAGCAGGGAAAAAAAATCCACTTTTGTTCTCTTATAATTAATATACATGGCTATATTCTATGCTTGATTCACCCCTGCTGACATCAGAATTTATAAACCCATTTATCCAACATTGTCATGGTAGCTGGAAAGGATAAGGACCATGTCCAGCAAATACATAACCAGCAGGTTTCTTTTTCAATGGTACGATTGTTACAGCTCAACACACGTGATGCAAGTGCACAGTACATTCCCAAACCTACTCATGTATGCATGCTACAGCCACTTGAAAGAAGAACCAAGAGGTTAAAGCATTCTAATACTGCAAACTGAAAAAAAAGAAAGATATCAGACGGTCTTTATCAGCTTGCATCTCTAATGCTTCCTTTAAGATCTATTATGAAGAGATGATTTAACTTCAGGAACAAGGAATAAGTGAAAGTTGAAGAGAACGGAATTTCAGACTCTGCTCTGCTGCTTTCTCAGATAAAAGGAAAAGGAACCCCTGAATTTTACTACAGTACAAATTTCTTTCATAAGCCTTTCACAACCTGGTAATAGTCAAACAAAAGATGTTCTGGGTTAGTGTAATTGATATCATCCTCTGCAGTTAAAAGCAAGATTGCAAGTCCTCAGAACACAAAGCTCTCTGTAAATAATTAGCATCCTGATATACCTCTGCTTGATGAGGTCATATGATATTAGAGATATTTGGTCATCTGTATTCAATTCGTTATAGTATTATTCCTTTGCTGCATCTTAATGTCCCATTCTAGAGCCACATTGTTTGTTTCACCCAGTGAATGGCTGTCCCACAGCTGCTCTAGATTCAAAGTGGGCTCAGTATGCTTTAGTGTTTCATTTGGTTTTGAGTGTCATACTATGATTCCTGATGGCTTTAAAGCATTAGGGAAGATGCATCTTATTTGTGAAGCAGAAGCTTCCAAATATCCTGCTAGTGCTGCTGGTGTAACCAAGCAAAATTAGATGCAGATTAAAAGTAGGAGGCACAAGGGATTACGATCATTAACCTGCATTTCTCACTGTGCCTCAGCACTAACTCATACATTCCTAAAAGCAGCTTTCCTCCAATTTTGTAACACAATATATGCGATGCAGATGTTAGTCTTGCCCATCAGGTCCCACCGCAGATGAGAAGCTGAAGCACTGCTTGTAGCTGAGAAATGCGCACCTCTCCTCAGTAAAACACTAAGCTGTGGATCTGCCCTTACCACATCTGCCTGCATGAGCACAACACACCCCATCACGTGACACAGACAGACAGCATCCCCTCATTCATGTCACAGCAGCCTGTCTCCGAATATCCCCCAAAGCCATCAGATTCATTTTTATAATTATATGAACATGACCAAAGTATAATCCTATATAAATTACAGTAAATTTGCTCATCCTGTTTGGAAGTCCCTGTGGTCAGCTAAGGCACAAATACTGACACATCTGATACCATGGGACATTAAAAATTGATTCTTTTTGATTATTACACTTTATCTGTCAAATTTACATTATTAAGCAAGTGTAACACAACCGTCTTCTAGATGCTCATCTAGTACATTGTTCTCACTATCTCATGCACTATTAGTATAAACTAAAAATGGTCATTGTAAATCAGTCATGGAGCAATTGGCCATGGAGAAATTCACATGTCACACTGCACTGATTTCCTACCCACAACAGACAGCTTTTTCAGAAGCTAATTCTAATTTAAATCATGACAAGATTGCACTGTCTTGGAGAACTGTAATGAAAAGCAGTTCCTGTGCTCCATTTTCAGCAGAGAAGTAACAAGAGAACAAGTAACAAGAGAACAGCACAGCTGATAGATAACTAAAGAGAACATTGACTCTCAAGCTAAAATGAAAAGTGTTTATGACTTTTTAGGGATTAAGATATCTAAAGAGGAAAACAAAATAAAAGCAATGTGTAACAGGAAGATGATCCTATACTGTTTTCGTGGTTTAAGCCCAGCCAGCAACCCAGAACCAAGCAGCCGCTCGCCCACTTACCCCCCTTCCTCCCCCAGCTCCCAGAGGGATGGAGAGGAGAATCAAAAGAACGTAACTCCCACAGGTTGAGATAAGAACAGTCCAGTAACTAAGGTATAACACAAAACCACTACTACTGCCACCAATACTAATAATGATAAGGAAAATAACAAGGGAAGAGAATACAACCGCTCACCACCCGCCAACTGATACCCAGCCTGACCCAAGCAGTGATCTAGCCCTTCCAGGTAACTGCCCCCAGTTCTACATCCTGGTCATGATGTGCTGTGGTATGGAATACCTCTTTGGCTAGTTTGGGTCAGGTGTCCTGTCTCTGCTTCCTCCCGCCTTCCCCTCCTCCCTGGCAGAGCATGAGACTCACAAAGTCCTTGGTCAGACTAAACGTTACTTAGCAACAACTAAAAACATGGGTGTTATCAGCGTTGTTCCCAGGCTGAAAGTCAAAACCACAGCCCTGCACCAGCTACTAAGAAGGAGAAAAATGACTGCTACTGCTGAATCCAGGACAACTGTTCAGCTGAAACTCTAGGATTAGAGCACCTGTTGTTCTACTCTAGTAAAACTATTTCCATGCCATTCTTCCTCTTGCATTTCAGGTGAAGTGAACAGAGATTACTCTATTTAAGTAATGTACTGGGACTCATTGAATGATCCTATGGCAGCACATACCAATATTAAATCAACACCAAGATGCTTTCCTTCCTCAGATTAAGTATTCCCAGTAATTCAGAACGTCATTATCCAGGCTGTACTTTGAGTGTTCAGCATCTCCTCTGCCCTACATTGCCAGTTATCTGTCCTCTTTGCCATTTTGCGGGAAAAACATTTATTTCTACTCCATTTCACAAACCACTTATCCTCAACTATAGCAGTCATTGCTTTGCAAATGATTTGTAGGATCAACATGTCATCTTAATATACTACCAATCAGAAAGTGAAACAAATTCTTACTAGTTTTACATACTACTGAAGTGATTGGGTCATATCTCAGACCATTATATCAGTAATGATTCACTTCCAGTCAGAAAAGCACCTAACACTTTCAACAGGAATTCTGCTCAGTAGTAACAGAATGAAGGTTGAACCTAGTCTGAAGCTTTTCATGCTTTGGGCCCTGACTTAAACATTGGTAGGTCTCACACAGAAATACTGAGAGGGAGTAGACAGAGATCATTAGCTCAGCTTCACAGTACTACCTCCAGTTTCTTTGTTCGTCTCATCAGGATCCATAAAAGGAAGTTGATCCAAGAATTAAATTTGTTCCATGATAACAGATAAGTATCTGCAAACAAAACTGAGGTTTATGTTCGTGCCATCTCCACAACAATCCTCGAGATTAAACTACTCAGTGTGGGCATGAAAACACCAGTGTCACTTCCTTCTTCAAAAGATGCAGTTATTCCCAAGATGTGTATCAGTCAAAACTGGCCAGTCAGACAGCCTGAGCTGTTCTAAGAGAATCACTGCACTCAGACATAGTTTTATCTTGTGCACTTCCGCAAAAGTTTTTGCTTTATTTAGACTCTTTACAGATCTGCAGCTAGAGTTCCTTCTATCCCTTTACTGAAAGAAAAGCCAATTCAGAGTTCCTCTTCTTTGTGCCTGCATCCTCATGCTGTTAGCCACAGAATAAAATGATCATAGTGAAATACTTAGAATCATAGAATAGTTAGGGTTGGAAAGGACCTTAAGACCATCTAATTCCAACCCCTCTGCCGTTGGCAGGGACACCTAAATCATGTCACCCAAGGCCTCATCCAAAATGGCCTTGAACACCACCAGGGATGGAGCATTCACAAGCTCCCTGGGCAACCCATTCCAGTGCCTCACCACCCTCACAGTAAAGAATTTCTTCCTTATATTCAGTCTAAACTTCCCCTGTTTAAGTTTTAACCTGAACCACACAGCTTAGTGTCATTGGCAAACTTGCTGAGGGTGCACTCAATCCCACTGTCCATGTCACCAACAAAGATGTTGAAAAAGACCGATCCCAACACCGATCCCTGAGGGACACCACTCGTTACTGGTCTCCAGCCGGACATCAAGCCATTGACCACAACTCTTTGTGTGTGGCCATCCAGCCAGTTCTTTATCCACCGAGTGGTCCACCCATCAAATTGATGTCTCTCCACTTTAGAGACAAGGATGTCATGTGGGACAGTGTCAAACGCTTTGCACAAGTCCAGCTAGATGACATCAACTGCTCTGCCTTTGCCCATCAGTTTCGTAGCCCCATCATAGAAGGCCACCAAATTGGTCAGGCAGGATTTCCCCTTAGTGAAGCCATGCTGGCTGTCACCAACCACCTCCTTGTTTTTCATGTGCCTTAGCATGCCTTCCAGGAGAATCTGCTCCAAGAGTTTGCCAGGCACAGAGGTGAGACTGACTGGTCTGTAATTCCCTGGGTCATCCATTTTCCCCTTCTTGAAAATGGGGGTTATATTTCCCTTTTTCCAGTCATCAGGAACTTCACCTGACTGCCATGATTTTTCAAATATGATGGCCAGTGGCTTAGCAACTTCATTCGCCAGCTCCTTCAGGACCCATGGATGGATTTCATCAGGTCCCATGGACTTGTGTACGTTTAGGTTTTTAAGATGGTCTTGAACCAGATCCTCTCCTACAGTGGGCCTAGGGTCTTCATTCTCACAGTCCCTGCGTTCACCTTCCAAGACTTGGATGGTGCAGTCAGAGCCTTTGCCAGTGAAGACTGAGGCAAAGAAGTCATTAAGAACCTCAGCCTTCTCCAAATCCAGGGTAGCCAGTTCTCCCGATAGCTTCCGAAGGGGGCCTGCGTTGTCCCTAGTCTGTCTTTTATTCGCTTCATACCTATAGAATCCCTTCCTGTTATCCTTCACATCCCTAGCCAAGTTCAATTCTAACTGGGTCTTAGCTTTCCTAACCTGGTCCCTAGCTTCCCAGACAACATCCCTGTATTCTTCCCAGGCCGCCTGTCCCTGCTTCCACCTTCTATAAGCCTCTTTTTTCCTTTGAATTTTCCTCAGCAGCTCCTTATCCATCCAAGGAGGTCTCCTGGCCCTCCTGCTGCATTTCCTTCTAGTTGGGATGCAACACTCCTGAGCTTGTAGCAGGTGATCCTTGAATAAAAACCAGCAGTCTTGGCCCCCCCTGCCCTCAAGGGCTATATCCCATGGAACCTTACTAAGCAGGTTCCTGAAGAGGCCAAAGTCTGCTCTCTTGAAGTCCAGGGCAGTGAGCTTTCTGCACGCTCTTCTCACTGTCCTGAGGATCTCAAATTCAACCATCTCGTGGTCACTGCAACCAAGGCTGCCCTGGAGCGTCACATTTCCAACCAGCCCTTCCCTGTTGGTGAGCACGAGGTCAAGCATGGCACCTCTCCTTGTCGGCTCCTCTGTTACTTGCAGAAGGAAGTTGCCTTTCACACAATCAAGGAACCTCCTGGATTGCTTGTGCCGGGCCGTACCTTCACTCCAACAGATACCAGTGTGGTTGAAGTCCTCCATGAGAGCAAGGGCCTGTGAACATGAGGCTTTTCCTATCAGTCTGTAGAGTGCTTCATCCACAGATTCTTCTTGATTAGGCGGTCTGTAACAGATCCCCACAGTAATGTCCCCCATTGCTGTTCTCCCTTTAACCCTGACCCACAAACTCTCTGTCAACTGCTCACCCATCCCCAGACAGAGTTCCATACTCTCCAGCCTATCCCTAACATAAATAGCAACTCCCCCTTCCCCACTTGCCAGGCCTGTCTTTTCTAAAGAGTCTGTAACCTTCCATTCCAACGCTCCAGTCATAGGAGCCATCCCACCATGTTTCTGTGATGCCTACTATATCATACTCCCGCAGTCGTGCACACATCCCTAATTCCTCTTGTTTGTTCCCCATGCTACGGGCATTTGTATACAGGCATCTGAGCCGAGCTCCAAATTAAGCCGGCTCATTGGCTGGAGTGGCTGGAATATCTCTGCATCGCTCCAAGCATTTATTATAGGTGCCTATATAGACTTGCCTATTTTTGAACTGGATCAGTTCACTGATATAATTTATCAGGCGCACTCATAAATTACGTGATATTTACACAAGCAAAGGAGGGCAACCACCATAACACCAAAATCTTTTCAACAGCCTTCCACTTCATCGCAGTAAGAACCTACTTCAAACTGTAAATGAACCCACCTTATACTGTGAATACCTCCTGACCCATGCAGCAGTAACAAATATAGCATTACATTTCCATTACATAGCCCCACCATTTTTTTACTGTCAAAAGTAAGCATCAAGCTTAAGGAAAAGGTAATTTATTACATAACACAGTGCAATGAAGTTGGAACAAAAGAGGTTCAGATTCTGCACCCTCCCAAGGATGGTCAGGCACTGCAACAGGTTACTCGGAGAGGTTCTGCAATCTGCATCCTATTTTTAGCACTAAGTTGGACTAGAGCCCTCTGGAAGTCCCTTACAACCAGAGTTATCCTATGATCTTGTGATGCAACAAAACCAAATGTATTTATTTTTATAGAATATTTGCTCTCTATTTTTGTATGTACAACCTATTATTCGGTCATAATCATTGATGCTTTGATTGTGTTGACATAATTAAAACAAGTATTTGCAGAAAACCAAATGAATTCACAGAACGGTTGGAATACAGCTTCTGGGGACAAATATGTCATCTATAATAAGGAGGAAGAAAATGAGAAGCAGAGTCTGGACTAACAATGTATTCAGAGAAATATATTAGAAATTTAAATATCTATGCCAACTCGTCACGCATCGTTTACATAGTGGCAGGAAAAATAGCAGTCTTGATTTTCCACCAAAGCATTTCCTACATTGCCAGTTAAGCAGTGGTGGGGTGAAGGAAGAGAGGAAGAAAGAAAGATTTCAGATAAATCTGATGGAAATTAATGTGCAGACTTCATACAGAACTAATATTTTTTCTGTAAATAACATCAGTAGAAGTGAACAAAAGAGCAAGAGAATAGTTGGTTTTCATTATTATTTAGACTGAAGCAGTTAAGAGAGTGAAGAAAGGGAGACAGGTCTTTACTTAATATTTCCTCTCTCAATTGCAAGTGGAATTAATAAATTACAACCCTCCCAGCAGCTTCCTGTTTTCCTTCCTCAATACACTACTCAGAGTTTAAAGGCCCTTCTACAGACTGGTATGCTTGCCATTCTCGGGGCATGTTCTGCAAGAAACCATTGCTTACTTACTCAGCTGAATAAAAGCCTCACCATGTTCACTGACTGGACACGGACAAATCTTAAACTATGGGGCCAGCTATCCTGAAGAAGTACCATGAATACACATTCAGCAAAGCTGGGGTGTGACAAGTAGCACACATCATACAACATCTCCTTTCAGATGCCAGGAAGAAAAAGAACTAGTAATAAGGCTTACCTTTGCTACTGAGTGCTCTACAAACATATCTGGTTCTACCATCTCAGGATGGAAAGAGGCAAAAATGAACCAGCATTTCAAGCAAATGGTTGTGGCATATCCTTGACATCTGAGGTCCTAAACCAGCAGCTTACTTAATTACTTTTGTTGCAGAGGGACGTTGCTTGTTTAGAATTAAACACAGAGTGGGAATATTGCCTTGTTCCCTGATAGTTTTCCCTCAATTCTATGATTTAGGTGAGGTATTTCCCTCATCTAGATCTCTCACTTTAAAAGCAAGGGGGGAGGGGAGAAGGGGAGAACCAAATGGGAAAAAAATTGTATCCATATTTGAATTTGAGAAGTCAGGGACATTTTTACAGCTAACTTGCATATTCTGGACAGGAACTGTCTGAGGCTGTGACAGCTCAAAAGAAACATCGTCATATAACACTTAGTGGAGACCCACTAACTTCTTCATTTCACTAGTATCACCACCTATAGTACCTGAGCATGCCCCCAGATTCTCTTTAAAAAGACTGCTAGCCTCAGGCAGAAAAGCATTTGTTGTTCCTCCTGCTTTTTCTGCATCCAACCCTACATAGCTAAGCTAGCATCAAGGTCTGCAGGGTCAAGAAAAAAAAAATAACCAACTGTGCTATTATTCTGGAAATACCCATTTCAAAAGTTGTTTCTTACATTTATTTCAAAGACTCTATTTTGCTCCAGGGCTGTAAGCAGTCACAGTGTCAGGCAGATGCTTACAAGGAAAGACAGACCTGAAGAATGATGTCAGGAAACTACCACCAGATCAAAAGGATGCTCAATAAATGAGTATGGCTGAAAATACTCCCTGGGGGACTTGAAAATATTTTTTCAGTGACTCAGTAAATCTAATACAGCTTCATCATTCATGATCCTGATTCAGGTTTATCACATGGCAGATCATTTTAACAAAAGAGATTCACCGCAAAAAACAATGGTCAATTATGCAGCTGATTTGTAAACTGATTCTAGTAGCAACAGCAAAATATTTTACACCAGCTATAACAGAGCAAACACATAGGCAGAAAAAGCATCTTGGGTAGAAGAAGTATCTTTCATTAGACCAACTGGTACTCGTGGAAAAGCCAGACAATGTTCCAGATAAAAAGCCTTTCTTCATACCAGAAACAGAAGCAGCAGTTCCAAAGGTACACATGCATTTAGCAGAACTGATTTAAGTATAGATCAAGGAGACCATCTTCTAAAGAAGGGAGAATTTAAAACAAACAAACAAACAAAATCCTAGCAACATATAACCTAAGACCATCAAAAACATAAGTCTAATCATGCTGAATAAGTATTTCTTTCAAGTGAAAAATAATACCAATACCATTACTGGTTTATGAGCTATGTCTGAGAGCATATAGTGTCCCTCTAATTCTTCTTCCTTTTCTCCTCATCTACATAAACTGCAAGTATACCTTAGAGTCTTAACAGACACATCCTTTTACAAAGGATTCAATGAATTTGATACATAAACTCACTGCTGCAAACTAAAATATCACTGCTTTATATAAGAGAATATATTTACAGAACAGAAAGTAAGATACATGCAGATTTTTAGTTCCATTATATAAAAATTAGGGTGACTTCTTGGCTGCACCAATATCCATACTTTTCTATCATTTTAATGATGTTTCAGGGTCAGTTGAAGTTAATGGAGTTGCATCATGGATTAATTCAGACTAATGAAGGCATCAAATTAATTGAAGGCTTCCCACTCTTCCACACACAAAATCAAACAAACAACTTACGGAAGCTTCAACGGCTGTCTGCTCCATTTCTTTATCAGAAACTGTAGCCCCATAGCAGTGCTGGTTGAAGAAAACACGCACATGTGCCTGAGTTAGTGCTGAAGCAGCCAAGATTGTTCATGGGATCCTGAGATAATTCAAGTTGGAATTCAACTCAGATCTCCAGTCACTCCAGGGGAATCAGCAACCCTAAACAAAAGGACGTAATAGCACAGTAATTATTGGAGGTAACAGCCTAAGCCATAATTACTAAATCCATTAGGCCTACCTGTTGACAACCCCGTAAGGGTCACAAAAATTATATACACAGATCATAGAATCAATTAGGTTCAACTAGGTTAGAAAAGATCTTTAAGATCATCAAGTCCAACCTTTACGCCAGGATAGCTGAGTCCACCACTAAACCATGTCCGCAAGGGCCTCATCTACATGGTGTTTGAACACTTCCAGGGACTGTCATTCCACCATTTCCTGGGAAACCTGTTCCAATGCCTGATCACACTCTCTGTGAAGAAATTTTTTCTAATAACCAATCTAAACCTCCCCAGTGCAGCTTGAGGCCATTTCCTCTTGTCCTATCACTCGTTACTAGGGAAAACAGATCAGTCACTTCTCTCCATTCTCCTTTCCCGTAATTGTAGGGAGCAATAAGGTCCTCCCTGAGCTTTCATTTCTCCAGACTAAGAAACCCCAGTTCTCTCAGCGCTCCTCATAAGATTTGTGGTCCAGACCTTTCACCAGCTTTGTTGCCTTTCTCTGGACCTGCTCCAGGAACTCAGTATCTCTCTTGTAGTGAGGGGCGCAGAACTGAACTCAGTATTCAAGGTGTGGCCTCAACAGTACTGTTCAGAGAGCTGCCATCTAACAGCATGCATCCTTTCCCATGCTTTTACATTAGCTTTCACCTAGCTGAGCTCTCATCTCATGTAAGTCAATGAGACTTTTGACAAATGCTGATGGACTTTTACCCTATTACCCATAAGACATCCAGGATTTCATATAATTCATTTGAGGTGCTACCTTACTCTCTAAAACCTGGAGCACTGCAGGGTGTATTCCCCTGCAGTGTTTGGTTCTCCTTGCACTCCATATGTATAAAGAGATACGCAACATGGTGGCCACAGCCTTGTCATGTCTGCTCTACTTAAAATACCCTTCACACATTGATATGAAGCATCACTGTCTCTGCACTGACACAAACCCACCAATCTAGACACCATGACCTGCAGAATGCTTCTTAATTCATGTATATTTTGGCTGATTAATCTTTCCATGTCTTTCAGCAAGAGACGAATCTTTTCAGGGAGACAAGAAGACACAAAGTGAATTCAGAATGTCAAAATTGGCACAACTTTAAAAGACTAATTTTGAGAAGCTGCATTATACCCTGAGCCTCCACAAAAACTGCTTTTCATTGAAACATTTTAAGTAGATTTTCACTGAATTCTAATTTTCATTACCAGATGTTTATGATACAGGATGTTCTGTAATTAGGTGAGGGTTGTTTTGGTTTTTTCTTATTTTCTTGCTGATGGACATTGCCATGAGAACTACAGTGAAATGTATTCTTCCTACTCTAGAAATAAGGTAAAAGTCTGATTTTAAATTATAAAAAGCAATATTTCATTGGTGTTTTTACTTTTAGTAACAGAGATCAGGCCAGCTGGAGATGTTGTTTCTACCCTGGAGAATCTTGTGCAATGTTTTAAATTGTAAAGGGAAAAACGTGATTCTAGCTTTTATGATAACACAATTCACAGCGACTTCTCCTGGTATCATTTTTCTGGGAATTGCTGCACACTGCAGACTAACATAAACTTCTATGAGCACCTTGAGAAAAATATGTATTTAAAAGTTTATTTAGGCAAGGTAAAAGATTACAGTGAGAAAAATGCATTAGCATATGCTAAGCAGAATACAGCCAGATCACCACCATGGCTTCATTTTCTTCATGTATATGAGGACACATAAGTTTCAAAGTCCTACTTCAAATTCGATGCAAAGCCCTAATCTTCACATTCCAAACAAGTCCAACGGACAGAAACACAAAGTCTTTTGTCAGAATAACTGAAAACTGTTCTCCCTGGGCAACATGAGTGACAACCTGAGGGACATAACTTTAAATCCTTTTCTATAAAAAACTCTAAAAGTAGTTTAATGGTATTAATCCTGAAAAATTAATTTGATTTTGCAAAGACACTCAGTGTGGTGGCTCAACACAAAAACATATCCTATTGCAGCCTCATATTGTAATGGAGCTATCTTTTTAAAATCACTTTCAGCCCATGTTACATCTGTAAAAGACTAACTAAAGCTCAAATAAGGTCTTTAACAATATATTATATTTCTAACAGGTTCTAATCCTTCTTCCCTCCCACACAACTTTTTTTTTTTACTTTTTTTTTTTTTTTTTAAGTATAAAGATTGATTTGAATAAACATGCTTAAGCAAATGCAATTTCAGGTCAGTTGCATTGCATAATAGAAATTAGATAAATCGCCTCTTTTCTACCTGCTCTTTTTGCTTCCCTAGTTATATTTTCCAAACGTTAAAAATAATGTTAGCTGCATGAACAGACAGTTAAGAGAAGTCTATCTTCTGGCACAGCTGGCAAGGAGCAATGTAAGAAAAGAATGTAGTAAGAGTTCATTTTGCAGTAGGAATTGGTATGAACTGTATAAGAAGGAATTGCATCAGTGAATTTTCTTCACTCAAGAGATACAGCAACCTAGTAGTTCTGTAGAAATGGCAGAAAACAGCTGTAGAAGAAATTCCTTTCTCTGGAAGATATGGAATAAAGTGGACTAGTGTACTGTAGACTCTTGAATTTATCCCTGTATCTAATTTGAATGCTATATATTCAAATATATCTGTAGATAAAAAGTTAGTCTTCTCCCCAGTATATTCCTACCTCCACACACATATAGCTACTCCATTAAAGGACTTAAGCTAACTGGTTTGACTGAAAGTGAGGATTTTCTTTTTAGCAAAATTGCAGAGATTCCTCACAAAAACATACAAACTAGATTTCCAGTTTGCTGTTTTTGTTACTGACTCCAGCTCTAAGAAAAGTATGCTTTCACACACAGTACCTCTACCCTGAAGTGATGAATATTCATTCCATCTTTTCCCTTGAAGAAAGCTTGGAATAATCAATTCTTATCAGTTCTTGTGTATTAAAGTTTGCAGAAGTAAAAGCAATAACAGAAATACAGTAAGAGTAAAGAAGTATAGGACAAACACATGCTTGCTGTGCCTTGTAACCCTTCCAAGAGAACGTGAGAAAAGGTCTACACCCAAAATGCTTATAGCTTATAGACAAAGAGTAAAGGTTACAGTATCTGTTAAAAAGCAATTCTCCACACAGAAGACAGAGATGGTTAAAGTATTTTGGTTAGTTTTGTTGTTTTTTGTTTAGTTGGGGTTTTTAATATATGACAGATTGTAATTGCTTCTAAAGGGCTCTTGCTGGAAAAAGAGTTCCTATTCTTCAAGAATGTAACATATGTAAGAGTTTTAGCTGTTTTCCTGAGTGAAAGTCTAAGTTTGTATATGTAAAAGTTTATTCCCAACAAGTGTTCAACAGCTGCATTCCTATGAAACACTGCAACATGGAGAAGAAACCTGGCAGAAATTAGTTTAGGAGAGCTGTCCTACGCAAAGCAGTCAATGGAGAAGAATAACAATCTAGCTCTGTGTGGGAGCTGAGCAAGCGGGAAGACAAAGCTCAAAGTTTTAATGGGACAAAAGAGAGGACATGTGAAAATAAGACATAAAACCTAGATAGCAAAAAGAGAATGGTGCAAACCTTCAAAGTCAGCAACAAGCTTGGAAACAATAACCTCTCACTGCCCTGTTCTGTCTCTCTGCAAGTTCAATTCCTTAATTTATTCTAGTTTGACACATCTGCAGCTTCAGTCTTCTCAATGCAATCAACAAGTCTGTTGCTCAGGATGAAGATCAAACTGGCTGTTAGAGCTAAATGGTGATTTGTCAGACTGCCAGAATGACTCTTTAAAAGAAATATATTACTACAGTTTTAGCAAGTCTATTAATGTCACAGTCTAAAGCAGGTACAACGGGCATTCATTTCTAGTGTCAATGTTGTGTAATGCATACATATTCCAGGGATGAAGGATAAGTCACTGCTGTAACCATTCTACTTTACTTCTCTCATCTTCCAAACTTCCTCCAATGAGATACACTCAAACTGTGCTAGTTATTTCCTGTTTTGCAGCCATATGCACAAGCCTGAACTAAGATTAGGGCCCCTGTGTGCTGTACATCAGTAGCAAGGCACAATCCTTGCCTCAGAGAGTTCACAAGTTAAACAGCCAAGACAGGAAAATGATAGCAGAAATATCAGAGAAAGCTGGAGATAGTTACTTGCCCAAGGTCACAGAGCAAGCCAGGAACAGAACCCTTACTCCTCTTCCCCTCCTAATAAATCACATTTAATCTCACCTTTGGCTGAACTTTATTCTCTGCCTTTTCTCCTTAATTATGAATAATTCATTCTCCAGTTCTCAAGTTAAGATTGCTGTTCACAGATCATAACATTAAACAGATACTAAGTTTTATGCTACCATGTTAAAAATACTAAGTGTGGTAAAATGAATACTTTTTATCCAAGAATCTGGTTTCCTTATCCATATGCATTTGGAATTGTTTCTTTTTTACTGATACTGGTATAATTAATTCTGTCTCTGCCTGCCTGCCCATGGCGATGACTAAATTTCTACAATTTATAGTTTGAAACATAAACAGAAGGCTCTGAGGTGACATTACAGCAGCCTTCCAGTACCTAAAGAAAGCCTACAAGAAAGATGGAGAGAGACTTTTGCAAGTCCATGTAGTGACAGGGTAAGGGGGAATGGCTTTAAACTCATTTTAACTGTTTTTAAAGGTAGGGTTAGATTAGATATTACGAATAGTTCATTGTGAAGCTGGTGAGGCACTGGCTTGTGAGGGTGAGGTGCCCAGAGAAGTTATTGATGCCCCATCACAGGAGCTGATTAAGGCTAGGGTGGATGGCATTTTGAGCAACCTGGTCTAGTGGAAGGTGTCCCTGCCCATGGCAGGGGTGCTAGAACTAGATGATCTTTAAGGTCCCTTCTAGACCAAATCATTCTGTGATTCTATGATTCAGATTAGCTGCAACATTTACTTTTCCCTATAAGTATTTTGATTTTGTAGAGATTACTCCAAAGGTGGTGACAAAATTCAGTAGTGTAAAGAACTGTGAATTGTGTTACTAATAAGAGTTCATTACTTTTACATTTAAGACTGGTCACCCACCAAAATGACTTGGAGCTTGAAAGAAATCCTAACTATTGACTTGCTCTACATAAACTAAATTTTTGTCTTGATACTAACTAGACTAAGTTACCTCATTGAATAAAGTTCACTGACCTGATTTCTGAAAGTGCCAGATACAGCTCCTATTGACTGCAACTGTGTTAATAAATTGACATTTTTTAAATGGAGGTTGACAACTGCTCAATTACCCTAACTCAGTTTGTCAAAGAGAGTGCCCATTGGCTACCTTCTATTAATTACAGTATAACATCCAAAGTAGTTTTAAATAACATGCCTTAAGCCTTTATTGGAAATGCTGATCACATTATCTTCTGCCATTATCTCAATGAACTCCACACCTAGATTCTGTAATTTTCTGGTTACATTTTTTAGCTTGAGGAGTACAATATACTGCACAGCAAACTGCCATGGAATTTTAAATCACCCATTTAAAAAAAAAAATTAAGCCTATGCAATGACAAATGAGAAGGGTGCATTACACAGTGAGGAAGGCTAAACAGCAACAGTAGATTTCTTTCAATTGTCCAAACTGACAACACACATCTCACAGAGCATAATTGTATCCCTTGGAATTTATGGACATAATGGCCCCACTTACCTAGCCATCAGCCTCTGGTGAAAACTGCAAGATTTTGGGACTCCTTTGCTTAAACATCCTGATGTACAGTTTGAATAGAGGATAGAGTAAAGAAGATAATATATATAGCTACTCTTTAACACTCATGTAATTACATCATCTAACTTTAGATGCTGGAATATACCATGCCAAGTATTTGTTAATAATATACTCTATTATATAAAATTTCAGTGCAGCATAAGGCTGCAGACCAGTGAGGAACAAATAAGTGGACTGCTAGGGCAAGTGTATGAAACGGCTCCAAGTGAGCCTAATGGGAGAGGTGGGGGGAGATGGGCAGGAGGGGAAAAGGCAACAGGGACATCTCTCAGTGAGAACTTTGGACACTGATGTCCGACTGCAATGCACCAACTTCAAGATTGCTCATCAACCTCAGGACTCTATGGCTGATGAAAGAGAAGACAAACATCAAACAAAAAAATGACCGTACCTTGGTCAGTATGGCAGATGAGATCACACATCTCTGTTGCTAAGCATTGTGACTAGCTGAGTGATGAATAAATCCATGGGTTTCAAAATTAGTTTCAAAATTAGTCTATAGTTATTAAAAAGACAGGCTGAAAGATGGACTAGCAGTAAAATCAAAATATATTACTATAAGTATTCGAACTGTCTGATACTATATATAACTGAACTGCTAATGACAGTTTCAGCTTTTAGAATCTCGTGTGCCTAGTGTCAACATTATAAAACAAGAAACACCAGGAATTTGATAATAAAGAATAGGTGCTACATGTGACTTTTAACCTCTTGGAGACAGAGGTTGTGCAAAAACCTCTCCACAGGTAGAAACTGCATGTTATGCGCTGTACTACAACTAGTTCCTCACCAATTTCAGCACTGTGCTGTAACACATGGTAGGATACGCAACACCCCTTTAACCACGTGCTTAAACACAACACTGTGAGATGTTCCCTAGTTTTAAGTGAGGTTTAACAAATGTATCCTAAGTGAAACAGATCCTCTCCAGCTGGAGGTGGGGAGGAGAGATTTCAGAATGTCCCCTACCACTGCTGGACTTTAGCCTGAGTAGTCAAAGTTACAAGCAACACTTCTCACAAATTAACTCCACAGAGGTGAAGAGAATCAACCACTGCACACAGGAAATACTATTTAAGTACAATATTAAGGACATATAAAAGTACAATACAAAATTAAGTACATATACTAAATTTCTCATTGAAAGCAAGATGTTCACATCACTTCGCTGGCAAAGTACTAATCATGTACATAAAAGGCACAGGATTTGCCTTCCATTTTAATGCACATAAACACACAGTAACATCACATCTTTACATTAAAAATTTTAGCTAGAAACTAATGTGAAAATGATCTAACACAAAACAGATCTAAGAGCCTCTAAAATGAAGTGTTTCCTGAAAGTGTGCTAAAAAACAGCCAGAGTCTCTTTCCACTAACTTCTTTTATGCCAGTCAAGAAGACTTCAGACTTCTGTTTGCCTAAGTACCTTCAAAATGTGCTTACTGCTTTAAGTAGTCAATCACTTTTCTCTATGATTCTCTAATTACTTTTTTGATCCAAGTAGTGGTTACACTAATAAAAACCTCAGTACAGCCTCAACACACTGATTAATGTAAAAAATTGTTATATCAGAGATGTACATAAAACAATTTCTTTCTTACAAGCGAAGAGGCAAAGGGCACACAACACGACAAGAGGCACATGACAAATTTTGGATAACCAGAGGCTATTTGCAAGTTCTTATTTTAATTTATTCAGTGCTATAGACAAGGATAAATATTGAGGAATGCAGTTTATCTGTTTCAAACCTCCTGTCACAGAACTTGGAAAAAACCAAACATCTCTCAGTTTAGTACTACCATAAGGAAACCACACATTAATTTTTGTCTAAACAAACATTTCACATCTAGAATAATAAAACAGATGGAAAGGAAGCCTCTTACCTCAGCTTAGGTGCTGGAAGTTCTGACAGTGGCCTTCAACTCCTGTGAACATATTTCCACCACCTGTAAAAATAACAAAAGTATTTACTGAGGTAGCAAGAGACTAATTTTACATTGTTTACTAAGGGCATACACCAAAAAAAAAAAAAAAAAAAGAACACCAAAAACATCACATTCCTGCCTATCACCAATCTCAGTTAAAACTAAATCCTTCCTTTCAACTGTAACAGCACTAGTACCCTTTAGCATCAGGACATTTGATTCCATGACAAAAGATGCTAAAAAAACACCAAACATACCCCAAATCTGATTCACTTTGAAAACAGAGTGCAACGGACTTATTTCCAGAAACCTCACCTTTTTTAGTATTTCTCCAGTCTATAATAATTTACACAAATAAACTACAATTCAGTTATATCTTCATAAACAAAAAATTAAAGGATGCTAATCTAATTAATGCCAACCAGGATATGTTTACAGAAAATGCATCTCAACTAACTTGATGAGATTAAAAGTTTGTATTAAAAAGAAAATTGCTTGATGTAGTCAGAATTTTTTGTGGATAAATTAGACCTGTTACTTCCTGAATTGTTGACCTCAAATGAAACAAAGTCAATATATGTCATGTGCTAATCAGATTAAAAGTTGATTAACTGACAAATCTCAGTTGAAAGTCTAAGCAGAAAATCCTCATCAGGAGAGCAGAGTTTTTAATGGGTTCCTGCAGGCTTTACAGACTTTTAATAATTAGTTTTTCACAATTAGCCACCTGATGGGAAGAAATGACTAGTAAAATATGAAGATGAGACCAGGAAAACAGCAAGCAAGAAACAGGGTGTGCCATGGATGCACAAGGACAAATACCAGGGGAATCCAGCGTAACACACACTTTAACAGCACCAAATGTAAACACAGGCAAACACTTTGGCACACAGAATGCAAAGAGAAGGATTCTTTTTGAATTAGTGCATCACAGGACAGCAGTGGGAACTCTGTCAAGTTTAGCTCTTGGGTGCTTTCTGTATTTGGTCTTCTTACAGAAAAATCAACTTCAGTTCTTTAATACATTTAATTTTAAATTATTACTATATATGTGTGCACTCGTCTAAATACACATATGCGTATACAGAAAAGGATGTTCTTTCTCAGAGTAACAAAAATGAAAGGAGAAAGCATGCTGTTTACACAAAAGGATTAACACATTGCCATGGAAATTTATGGAAATTTATTTTTTTTTAT
This sequence comes from Psittacula echo, assembly GCF_963264785.1. Taxonomy (NCBI): domain Eukaryota; kingdom Metazoa; phylum Chordata; class Aves; order Psittaciformes; family Psittacidae; genus Psittacula; species Psittacula echo. Next base: position 48,304,901 of record NC_137743.1, read on the forward strand.
GGACCAGAATTCCTCACCTTAGTGAGGAATGAAATGTAACACCCCTGTGTCGTGACACTGCAATCGATGTGCTAGAATCAGTGACAACGCAATTCATTCTCTTCAACAGGTATGTTCCAGAGTGATGCAAATTTTATTTACAAAAATACACAACATAAAATCAGTTGAAGATAACTAAAATCCCCATAAGTCAAAATTCTGTTACTTAATTCCCAAGCTACTTCTGTAATTCCAATATTATTCCTTCTCCCTTACTATGATACTTTTCTTTAAAATATCTAGCTTGAAGAGTCAGCATTTTAAGCATCTCCAAAACAGCCATCTACAAAACTAACAACTACCAAGCAAAAACACAACCTATGTGCAACTGAATAAGAATCCATGTGAATGCACACCAATTTCCTTCATCAAGTTCATGAATAACACAAGCAAGTTGTTCTTCACATACCTTGTTTTCAGCATCATACCTATTTTTTTTACGTTTCATTCATGTCATATGATATACAGGACAGAAAACACTTGTTAGCAGAGGAAGTACTAAATATATAGAACTAAAAATTAATTTTTGCTTGTTAGTCAATAATCTGGCATAAGAACTTTTCTGAAAGGGAATGACTGTCCTTTCTTCAAACAGGATAGTTTCATAAATAATAAATCATATTATCATAATAGTCTTAGAGCACAACCTACTATGTGCTTCATAAGCACAGTTCCCAGCAATTAGTTTAATCCTCCATATAAGTTAAATAAATAGGCATGGAGGAGTATAAATTAATTTTCAGAAGTGTGGTACAATTTCATGTGGGATATAAACCACTGCCTTTGCTAATTGCTATCAAAAAGTGGATTCTCATTCTCAACTTCTGCCATCCACCACTTGTTTACAGCCCTCTCCTTGCCTTGGGTCTAGTGAGCATGCAAGCAAAACCAAATATCAAAACAACCCCTATCATCTTCCTATTTAAGGTTTGAAGTGATATTTCTCAAGTTTAGGGACTCAAAGACTGTGTGTAACTAACTACCTTTCCAAACCCAGCTCTTGCTTGTCAAGAATCTACAATGTTCAAACGAATGATGAGATTCAAACTTGCTATTAAATGGCACATATGCCTCATGTATGACTACAACTATTAGCATTTGTATCTAATATTCCAGCATCTCCTGTGGTAAATTATTCCCTGTAACTGAGAAGTAATTACCACAAAGTTATTGGGTTATCAGACTTCTAATGATGTTATAATCACTTTCATTATACAATTGATTTGTCACAAATGCTCATATTACAAATATTATTGACCTCCTGCCACTTCTATAATGTAATTAAAGTTGCAGTTCAGCTTAAAGTGCCCTCCTGCACTGCTGAAAAGACATCACAGAAGATACAAAAGTATCCGCAGAGTTACAAAGACTCATCAGCAATATGAGACCTAGGGCAGACATTTTGCCACCTATCCTCAATACCTTGTCTTGGTGTTTCAAGACCCTACTCTGCTTTTTTATGTAGCCACGCTTCATCTACCCCAAACTGTATCATATTTCTCTTGAAGTACAAAATGTGTTTCCTATCCTGCAGTTTTGCTTTGTATGCTTTCTACACTTGGACCAAACCCAAATTATTTTCTTCTTTTCTTTGCCTGATATTTTCTTCCTGATGAAGTAACAGTTCAATTAGTCCGCTTTCTAATTTTTTTCTGATTGTTCAACTTATGCTTTTTAGCACAATTATTTTTTCCCATTCATTTCTCTCTGGAGATTTTTCTGAATCTGCCTGAAAGTTCAGAAAAAACAGACAAAAGGAAATGCAAGTATATCATTAATCTTATTTTAGCACACCTCCCATCAAAACCTATTAAGCTAGGTATGGCATTCTTATCTTCAGCAAGCTGTCATTTTGAAATAACTTAAGATCTTTGTTGAGTAACCTTTTGCAAATGAGAGCCCTAAACATCTAGTATTGTTACTGCGCTTATTCAAAGTTGCTAAAGTAGCTACTTTAATACAAATCTACCCAAGACCCATCTTATAAAATTATAATAATTTCTTAATTTCTTTCTCCTTCCTAGAATATTAAAATAATATTTCAACCTTTGAAATTCAGTTGAACAAATACTGTCATATTCACAGGAATAAATCCCCCCTAACCGCACTTAAGTAACAAGTCAACCGAATTCAGTGAAACCGTAGTTTTGACTTACAAAAAGGCAAGATCTGAAACTAACCAGTTATCATTAGAGATACCTCCCTCTGTTTTAATCAGTTTTCTGTTAGTAAAAAAAAAAAAAAAAAAAAAAAAAAAAAAAGTCAATTCTATGGTTAGTTAACCAGGCTAAATTAAAAAAATTAAAAAACCCATCAAAATTACATATTATTATGCTACTGCTGTCATTTTCTTGCTACTTTAAACTTAATGAATGTTTTTTGAGAATACAGTTTTTTATTCCATGGAGAATGATGCAATTAACTTTCACCAGCATGATTAAGTAATTCTTAGTTATATAATCACATCACTTCGCAAGTTTTTCACACCACGTTCACATACATGTACCCCTTTCCATTTCCACACAGAATGCTAAGGACCACTGTAAAATACTGTGGATACTGTAGATCCATCATTTCAAAGAGGATGTATAGAAAAACTGACAGAGGATTATTATCAGATAGAATTAATCACTCTGCTGACTACATTTCCTTATTCATGTGCTGAATTGAGGCTTAACTGGCAATAAACACTCTTGACCAGACTCCAGTCTAACTCTCTAGTATGTGCTACTAGGCCATCCATCAATTCATTATATATATAATGTAAATATTGTCCTGAGTTCAGCAGTAGCAGTCATATTTTCTCCTTCTTAGTAGATGGTGCAGCACTGTGGTTTTGACTTTCGGCCTGGGAACAGTGCTGATAACACTGATGGTTTTAGTTAACTGCTCAAATATTTACTCTGACCAAGGACTTTGTGAGTCTCATGCTCTGCCAGGGAGGAGGGGAAGCTGGGAGGAAGCACAGACAGGACACCTGACGCAAACTAGCCAAAGAGGTATTCCATACCACAGCACGTCATGCCCAGGGTGTAAACTGGGAGTTACCCGGAAGGGCTAGTTCACTGCTCAGTTGGGCTGCGTATCGACAGGTGGTATTGTATTCTCTTCCCTTGTTATTTCCCTTATCATTATTATTATTGGTGGTAGCAGTAGTGGTTTGTGTTATACCCTTAGTTACTGGGCTGTTCTTATCTCAACCAGTGGGAGTTACAGTCCCTCTGGGAGCTGGGGTGAGGGGGGAGGGGGGGCAGAGGGGAAGAAAGCAGGGGAGTGAGTGACAGGGCTGCGTGGCTGACTTATGGCCTTAAACCATGACAAACATGTATATGAAAATGTGTTGGAATGCATGCCTCATACTAAGCAATCCTCTAATATATCTAAAGAATGCTGCAGCAAATGACAACAGTGACAGCAGAAACTCTAATCTACAGTTCACATGTGATTTCCCCTTACATTTTAAGTAAAACAGGTTCTGTAAAGTTAAACAAGGGATTACAACCATTAGTAGCCTAATGATACTATATTGGAAGGTGTTAATGGCTGCCATCACGGGAGCCCAGTATCCAAAGGCAATCCTAAAGCTTCAATAAAGCCAGTGTTTGTGCCAGTTAGTCTTCTTTCACCTCATCAAGAATAACAAAGTCCCTCAGTGCAGCACAGACAGCTAGGGCAGAAGTGAATGTCTGCAAATACAGTGCAAGGGGTATTTGTTGGAAGAAGAATGCTGCCAGTGTTAAGAATACGATCTTGTCAGGAAACTAGAATTAGATTTTCATAGCACACAGCTGAGAGGCCCAGAAGTTTCTGAGCAAGAAAACAGTTGATAATCATTTCAGGAAAAGGTTTTATTTACTTTCTCTTACCCTCTACCCCCTTGTCCCCCTCGTGTGAGCATGAATCATGCTAAAGTGCAAACCACATCCTGTAGTGCATCACACACAGCATAACCAGCCAGTCAAAATGGTCATCTATCAATTACCATATTCACCTTAATGGGTGACCATATTCAATCTTGGTGTGACCCCATCTTGAATACTGTATGCATTTCTGGGACCCACGATTTAAGAAGCGTGTGGAGGCCTTGAACGCATCCAGACGAGGTCAACAAAGTTGGCGAAAGGGCTGGAAGGAATGCCTTATGAGGAACCGTTAAGGACTTCAGACTTGTCTGTTTTAGAAAAAAGGAGGCCAGATGATGACCAAAGGCATATTGGCCAAATATTGTTTTCCAGATGCCTCCAGAGGTGAAGGCACAAGGGAAGTTATCACCACAATGTAGAAGATGTTAATTTCCACTGTTTCTATTTTCCTGGTTTTCTTTGTACATGCATTCCTCTGTGTAAGCCCAGTGGGAAGGTGCCCCGCAACTATTTATACTGTTACAATAGAGCTCCATTGCAAATTCAAAGGAATTTTCACTCAATCAACAATTAAGAAGCTGCTCAGATCACTATGAAGAAACATGTAGTGCTGGCTATCTATTGTGTAACACTGGCAGTGCCCAGACAAGTGCACGGCTTTTAGATCACTAAGCGAGGGCTCAAGTATTTCTAAGTACTTTGTGCCAACCAAAAACACCCTTAACTTTCTGACATAAATAATGCAGGTTTGGCTACCTTCTTGGAAAATCTGAAGTGTTAAACCTAGATAAAATGGATGAGAGCCCAGAGGCAGATCTACTAGGGCCAGTCCCTTGAAGCCTATAGAACTCAGCTCTTGATGGAGTCTCACAAGCACCACAAATCTCATAGCTCTCAAAACACAAAATATACTACGTTAGAACTTTTCAAAACTTTACTATGAAGGAGAAACAATAAGGTGAAAGGAAAAAAAAAAAAAAATGCTACAACTATCTCTGGAACAAAATTAAAGCAAACCGGAGGAAATACATGCCTTCCCATACCATCATTATTAATTCCAAAATAACTGTTTATAATTTTTGTACTTTGTCTTTGAAGAAGAATTTCCAAAAGCACAAACAGGAATTACTTCAGCCTTACTCACTCTTCAAAATATGGTTTGTTTTTTCTTTCTCCTCAGATTTCATATTTTTAATGTATTTTAAAACTCTAAATGCAGTATACAGCTATGCTCTTATATCTTACCAAAAAAAAAGGGATGACCGAATTTATCTGTCCCTACAAATGCAGAAGTTATTTAGAAGTCCTTTCTTTGTTCTCTCTCTGATTTAGTAACTACTACCATTGCATTTTATTTCCTTCCTATTTTGAGATTGAATCCTGCATGGTATAAGACTACTTTTAACTCTCATCTTCTTACTAATTAGCAGATTTCTAATGATGCTTACAGCCACAGTACAGACACAGGATCTGTGTTTTGCAGCTCCTTATAACTCTTCCAGCAGAAAGAAAAAAGAAAAAAACCCCACACCTCTCAGCTCTTTTTGTCTAAAGGCTTACTGTTCAAGATACAATTGTACAGGTTTGGGGGGGGGGGGGGAGGGAGCTGATAGTATACCATCGAAAAACTAAGAGCCTTCTGTTGAACTCTCTACTCCAACTAACGTGTGCATGTTAGTTGTACCTCATAGTACACACACTGGAGCTGTTTCTGTATAGCTGTTTCTGTATAGCTTCACATTTATTTATTCTTATATATAAAACAATACTATCTCAAGTGAATAATCTATATGCCTTTAAAATCATAAATACAAGCAATTACCTGCAGGATATAAATCTTCCACTACTGAAAAAAGGGAGTAACTCATCTTCTAACTAATGGGCTGCAAATGCTAGAAAAACCTCAGGCTTATAGGAGTGCTCTCCTCCCTACTCCCCAGTGTCTTCCAGATAAATATCTAATGATTTGAAACTATAATTTTAATACATTAATAATATCAGCAGATTGCTCTAAGTAGATATGATGCATACCTACAAATAGGTTTTCAATGTCTGTAGAGCACATTTACACTTTTTACACTTTTTGTGTATTTAAGAAGTGCATTTTTGAAGTCTGTGATCAAAAATCAACATTTTAATGTCATTTTAAACTGCCACAGTTTAAATAATTTAGAAGTTACTCTGTAATTGACAAAAAGTCAGTAGAAGCTATGAGCACCTGGTTTAGATACAGAAAACAATCATAAATCTCATCTGGTAGCTCAGTAAAATACTTCCAGATAGAGCAGCATTTTAACTAATCTATTAAATAAGATACAGTACTTATAAGAAGAGTTTATACTTAGCATTTATACTATTAAAAAAAAAATCCCAACAACTAAATTCAAGCAATTAAAGAAGAGGTAACAGTGTATACCACTCCTAAAATGAAAGATTAGTTATTAAATTCTATATTGTTCATCCTCCCAACTTCTGTTTATTACACACACCTTAATAAGGAAGACACACTGCTGACCCCACTGACGTTTTTCAGCTCTGGAAAGAAAAAAAGCTAAGAAGTTGCATTCGAAGTCTGTTGACATATTGAATCTATTGCCCCCAAAAGGTTACAGTATCCTTTTTGGTTAAAAAACAATATATGCTTTTCTGTAAGACAGACCACCTGGACTGCTGAAGTGTATTTCAGATACAAAGAGCTAACCAATGAAAGTTTGAGTAGAATGTATTTAGGCAAGTATCTAACAAAAGCATTCCAAGCAAAAAAGCTTTTCTGTTGCTACATCAGCAACGTATAGATATATATAACTCTATAGATATAGTATATAAAACACAGATTTTATAGATATAGTATGTAAAATACAGTGCCTCAAGAATGCTTACACGAACAAGAGATTCCCTTGTTTGTCCCTGCCTCCCTGCTGCCTGTGCCAATCTTCTTGTACAACCAGAAAGCGATAAGCTTCTGCTGAAGTGAACCTCTGGATTTCTCTGACAATTTTATGGTGACACGTCAGAAGAAAAATCAGCAAAAGGGAAAGAAAATTTGGCACTCTGGTTTTAGTCTAGTGTAATGGATGCTCAAAACTCATCAGGTTTTGTATATAGTATGCTGTGAACTTCAAAAAAACAGCATTTGGTTGACTGCTGGAATTGTGCACCATCCCTCCAGACTGTGATTGTTAACGGCCTTTCACAAGATCCAATATGAAGTACCTCTGGATTCATTTTATTAATGAAGGAAGCTGCTGACTGAATGCAATGAAGAGGGACAAAATACAGTATTCATGGCAGAAAGTGGTTCTAAGAGAAGGACTTAGTGGATTTAAAACTAACACCAACATCCCAAAGTCTGAGCTACAAACAGGTGACAGTATAACACTTGATTGCTGGGCAAAAGGAGAATTAAGTGCTGATCAGTATGTAACTGAATGTGATACATTGTGATACAAAAAATACTTAGTAATAAAGATGGGCTGTTCAGTCCCTGGAATAGTTTTTTAAGAGGGTTGTTATCCTGAGCACACAGCTAGAAACCAGTACACCTTCCCTTTCCATATACAATAATTCTGGGTTTGAAGTCAAAAGCAGCATTTACGTTTACTGTGTTAAAAAACAATAAAAATATTGTTGGCAAAACCACATAGGATTGCAATCTGTATTTACAGACGTGATTTGATAAGCAGTATTTTGCTAAAGAAAGTACTTTGTTAATGAGATCATTAATGAGAAATAACAGTATACTGATTCAGACTTTGAAATCTTTTAAGAGACTGGTCAGGTATTCAGGAATACCTGAAATGGAGAGAAAGAGTGAACAACGATTTTGTATGGCTGACATCACATTGACCCCTTTCCAAAAGCATTTAGTACAGGTTTTCATCTCAGATACTTAAATGCGTTTGTAAATAAATGCTTTGCATATGCAGTGAAGCGAGTTTAAAATCCCAGCTTATTTTGCTTTTGCAAGGAAACATGATCATCATCATAAAAAGTATTTTACCAGTTACAACTTGTATGAAGTCTGACTGCCTGACTCAGCACTATGGCTCTTTCCAAGCTAACTAAAGATGTGTTATGACACTCTTGAGAAGTGCAATTGGTAGTTTCCTGAGTTTTAATAAATTAACCATGTCATTTTATTCAGTGCTTTCTTTCCCTATTGCTTGCTTTCTATGACACCTATTGCATCAATTATTGTTTTAAGACTACATCTGTTACATGTCAAAATAAAGCCAAATAAATTTAATTAATGTATTTTTCATTATAACATACCTTAGTTTATAATATTTTTTTTTTTTACTTCATGCCAACCTGTGAGATCAAATAATACTTTCTAAAATTCATTAAAGTGTAGGTATAAGAACAGAATACTTTTGAAAATTGATATTCAAATTTGACTGTTATGCAACTCTTGCATTAGTCAAAGCTCCTAACTAGCCAATAAAATTATGAAAAAGGGAATGCTTGCTTTTCTTGACTAATACTAGAAAGCATGGTGGTTATAATCTACAGCTGACTGAAGTAAGTAGTTTCCTACTGATTCCTTTCATTCCCATTTAACCTAATTATATTGCTTTCTGCATAGATAACTCAGTTTAAAAAAACCCAAACAAATGACAAAAAGACAGGAACCCAAGAAATCTGATGCAAAAGACAACACAAATATGATGAACTAAAGAGCTTCTGGAGCACATGGGAAAACTACTTCAAAAAAAGACTTAATCTTCAACTACACAGAAGTAGAATATCTTGGCACCAAATGCAGGAAGATGGGGGCAGTTCCATTTCAAACCTTGGTCAAAATGAGGAACTGGTGAACACATGCACAAAAGGACTCTAAGCCCTCTGCCTTACTTTACAACACTCTCACCACGCAGCCTAATCCTTAGCTGATTATCATGAGGGGTTGTATTTATTTACTACCTTAAGTTGAAGTTCATGTCAATGCAGAGAGAATATTCACATTAGACACAATCATATTCTGATTCTGTCCCACGTTTAGTTTAGGCTTTCAAGTTTGAGTTTAGGCTTTTGGGTTTGTTTTGGGGTTTTCTTTTGCTTTTGGGTTTGTTTTAGGGTTTTCTGGCTGCTTTTGGTGGTGGGGTGTGTGTAGAATATGCCTTATTACTTGAAGATCACAGAGAATAAGAGAAAGAGCTTAGAGTTCTTCCAAAAAGATGGCGAAGAGCTGAGAAGAGGATTCTGCAGATTTGGGGCTAATGAGATTTGCAGGATTGTATCTCACACAGTGTTTTACAATTGCTCACTAAAATAAATAAATAAATAAATACATACATACATAAATAAATAAGAAAGACCTTTTGCTGGCAAAATTAATCATAACTGGGAGAGGACCCAAACCACCTAAAAATCAACCTTTTTGGCACTGACCCCTAAAATGTCAATATTAAAGGTATAACAAAATGATACACAACCATAATGCTTGCTCTGAAGTACTTTTATAGACTCAGGTTGCAAAATTACAAAGCTGAAATAGAACACCTCTAAGATCATGTCTGTAAATAAGAGAGATATGGGAAGGGAAATCAATTGATCAAAATTATTTTTGCCAATGTATTTATAACAATCCCATTTTTTTTATTGTAAACTATACTTTTTAAGGTACACTATTCTTAACAACACTAAGTCATGAAGTACATCCTCCAATTTAAAGAAAGCCTGGAAGATAGTGTGGGAAGTCATCTGTATACCTGTCACAATAAACATGGAATAAAGATCACAAAAGAAGTCAGTTTGCCCAGTAATTTGAAGCCTTGCTAGGCAAACAAATTGCAACAGTTTGCCAGGCAAAATTTAAGTGAACATGAGTGGTAAGCCAGTTTCTCAAGATCACTCATTCTCTTCACAACCACATCTCTTAGGCAGTTGTAGCCTTCCCTAGCGCACTTGCCACCATCACAGGAAAGTATGCTGCACAGAGGCAGGCGTTCTGCTCCTTGAAAATTGAGACCAAGCCTACTGGACACAAAATAGCACAAAAGTAAACATGTGCCTACTACCTGAACCAGCTCCAGCATGATATGTGGCAAAATCCAAGGGGTAGAACAAGATAGTGTAAGATACCCAGTAGGACTCAGCTTCAGAGGAGGACACGCATGTATTCTTGTATGCTTCACAGAAGCTGAAGAAAGACCCATGGTCTTCCTAGCAAATCAGTTAGGTGTTCTTCCAGGTCAAGGGAAAGGATCCAGGGTTTAAGGATTAAGGAACACTGTGCCACTGCAGAAACTTTGAAAGATGGGGTATAAACTCCAGTGCCAGCCACAAGCTAGAAAAGATTAAAAATAGGCCTCAGTAACCTGCTGTTCCCTTTGGCCACTGTTGTGGTTTAAACCCAGTCAGCCACGCAGTCTCTGTCTCACACCCCCTCTTCCTCCCCCCACTCCTGGAGAGATGGGAAGGAGAATTGAAAGAATGTAACTCCCACAGGTTGAGATAAGAACAGTTCAGTAACTAAGGTATAACACAAACCACTACTGCTATCACCAATAATAATAATGATAAAGGAAATAATAAGGGAAGAGAATACAACACCTCATGACCTGCCGACCAATACCTCGCCCCCATCCCAGCAGTGATCTTGCCCTTCCGGGAACTCTCAGTTCTACCTCCTGGACATGACGTGCTGTGGTATGGAATACCTCTTTGGTTAGTTTGGGTCAGGTGTCCTGTCTCTGCTTCCTCCCGCCTTCCCCTCCTCCCTGGCAGAGCATGAGACTCACAAAGTCCTTGGTCAGAGTAAACATTCTGACCAGCAACTGAAAACATGAGTTTTATCAGCGCTGTTCCCAGGCTGAAAGTCAAAAACACAGCACTGCACCAGCTACTAAGGAAGAGAAAAAATGACTGCTACTGCTGAACCCAGGACAGCCATGTAGAGGTGCACCAACTGAAAGGATGGCACGTCCTTTACATTTCTGCAGCAAGATCTCCTTCTGCAATAGGTATGAAAAGGCTGCTCACCATACTGCTGCACAAGAGAAACTGCAGTGTTGGGAGGGAATATTGTTTCATGCTGTTGCTGCTGAAGTATCTGTCTGGAAAAGCACATTTGTGAGGATGAATGACCAAAAAAGTGTAATAGCAGGGACCTGTTCAAGTGCCAGCACTGGAATGCAGCCATTACCATCCCTGAAGCCTGCAAATGGTTCCAGGTATAATGACAAAAGCTAGCTGATGCTGCTCAGTCCCATAGAAAACCAAACTTGCAGTATTTGCCAACAGCAGCCTACAGCCATAGATGACTGCTTTGGCAAGAAGAATGTCACTTACCTGACAAGATGCCCTAGTAACTACAGTCACTATGAGATCTTCATCACAATCATAAGGAAGCTTAGGTAAAACACACTTGCAAGATGACAAAAAAAGTACTGTGGTCTCCTTGCCTGACTCAAAAGATTTGCACTAGAAGTTTCTGGCACTGCCAGAGATGAGACTGAATGGTCAAACCTGGACATGTCACATTCCTGAAGGGGCAGTTGTGAAGACAGAGCTCTACACACACTTTATCTGAGACCAGAATGGCTTGCACACATATCATTTTTCTTATGGACAAGGTATTACAGATTGAGGGAATGCAGATGACCAAGTAGAACCACTTCAAGCAATAGACAATCAAGAGGAAGCCTACGGTCAAGGTAAGTATATGGCAAACAACACAAAAGACTTGATGCTCTACTGGAAACGTGTTTCAGAAGCAATGCACTCCATTTCAGATGGGCAGCAGAAAGAAACTGAAATTACATCCTCCACATCTTACATATATATGCACTAGGCAGAAAAAAAGGGGACGAAGACGCATCAGTGCAGGGAAAGGATGGGACACAACACACCCACACAAAAAGGGGAAGGGGGAGAGTAATAAGGCACTAAAATATTATCATTAGAATGAACACGTGAACACAAAGAAAAATTGGACTCCTTAAAACAGCATGCAAGCACCATAAAATGGATTCACTACTTAAAAAAAACATTGCCACAGCCCCCTGGTTTACAAATGTGTACTACTGCTAAGAGGTATCATTTAGCTATCTTTTTAAGCTGTGCTACCTTGGGTGGTTAATTGGATAGTGCCACAGCTTAATTGCACACAAACGTTCAATGTAAATTCCTCAGTTACTGGAATGAAAAAGTTTTAGAAAAGTAAAGAAAAACTCTGATAATTGTTTTCAAGGAAGTTAACTAGATGATTTTGTTTCCACTCCACTGAGCTGATTTCTGTGTTGTCTGCTGTAAACTTACGCTACCCAACATGTCAGTTTTGTGTGTATGACAGCCAGTCTTTTCATTGAGAGAAGACAACCTTAGCAATGCAAGACAACAATATTAGATTCTAGTTCTTAAGCTTTAAAGAATTTATTTAGTGAGGCACAGTTACTGCTTCCCATACTTATTTTAATAACCCACAATTGCCTACCCAGTTTCAGATTTTGAACTTTAAATTAGTCTAGTAGCTTTCACATGCTTTTGAGGGATGGTTTCAGTGCACCAACACCTAACATAAAGAAAAATATTCAAAATATACATGCAGTAAGTAATTAATTATTAAAGCAGATCTAAAGCTATGGGGTGCCGTATGTGTTGTTACATTGTAAAGATGAACAAGCAGACAGAATTACTTACCAGGGGATCATGTTTAAACAGTTGCTTTTTGCTAGCTAGCAGTGTGAAAAGTGTATCAGGACAGCACCACTGCAGTTCAGTCATTAGATCTATTGCCTAGATCTATGCACACTCCTAGTTTGAATTATGTTTCAGAAACTCAAATACACAGAAAGCTACGGAAGTTGACAAAAAATTGGAGGAACTGTTCAGCATATTAGCTACATGACATACAACCCCTTTGTTACCAGAGTGCACATTTAATATATCTCAATCAGGTCATTTCAAAAACGGTTGATGTCAGAACCGTCACTAATTCTGAGTTTTATTTTGGCTTGCTTTCTTATTGGGAATCTCCATTCCTACTAGGATAAGCCTGGTGAACTATAAATGAGAAGATACACATATTGACCATTGCCAATTGAAATTGCTACATAATTAAAAAGCAGTAAGGCATATGTAGTTCCTTATCTGTATTACAGCCCTTATTACTGTTCTATGTTTGCTAAAATTAAGTGCAAAGATAAATAAGTGATTTTTGGTACATATTCCTACCCCGCCCCCCCCCCAAAAAAAAAAAAAAAAAAGTTACATCATCTAATTTTATAGTAGAATAGTTGGCAGCTACTAGTAATTAAAGCATATATTAGTTATATGTATCACAATGTGTCCTGGGTTCAGCAGTAGCAGTCAGTTTTTCTTCTCCTTCTTAGTAGCTGTTGCAGCACTGTGTTTTTGACTTTTGGCTTGGGAACAAAAAACTGATAACACCGATGTTTAGACTGACCAAGAACTTTGTGAGTCTCATGCTCTGCCAGGGAGGAGGAGGGGCCGGGAGGAAGCGGGGACAGGACACCTGACCCAGACTGGCCAAGGAGGCGTTCCATACCACAGCACGTCATGCCAGGGGATGTAACTGGGAGCTACCCGGAAGGGCACGTCCCCGGTCGGTCGGGCTGTCTTTTCCGGCGGCGGTATCGTATTCTCTTCCCTTGTTATTTCTCTTGTCGTTGTTATTGTTGGTGGCGGCAGTGGTGATTTGTGTTATACCTTAGTTATTAAACTGTTCTTATCTCAACCCGTAGGAGCTGCATTCTTTTGATTCTCCTCCCCGTCCCTCCAGAAGCGGAGGGAAGAAAGGTGGGGGGGGGGGGCAGTAGACTGCGTGGTTCTGATTTACAGCTTGGGCTTAAACCACGACAGTTCTATTTTTGGCGCCCAACGTGGGGCTCGAAGGGTTGAGATAACGACAGATCTGACCGGAGTGTGTCTAATCGTATTTGTGATAAGCATTCAGTGTTTTGGATTAATAGTCACTTGTCATAATGCTGATTTATTGGCTCTCAAAGTTGTTGTTTTTGATCTCACAGTCTCAATATGCCGTAGGTTACTTAGAGCCGGTATTTGCTGTGTTAGTGTTTTTCAAGTGTGGGGCTTGGGCTAAGGTTATTGTCTCATTATATTTTATGGTAATGACTTGTAATAGAATAGAAAAATTGATCATGAAACTGGTCTGGCTTATGTTCCCAGTGTGGTCACCACCTTTATACTTTGGGAGGTATATAATACAAATGCTTAGCAACTATACGTCTTTTTTCTCCTTCCTGGGTGGTCAACCTATGAAGGAGACATTCTTTTACCCTCCCAGTGCCCCTTCCAGATCGTTTACAGCATCGTTTGAGAGTTTTGAAGTTTCTGAGCGGCCTTTTAATATTGTTGAGACCTGTTTGCTGATTGTGATGGGGGTCACCATGTTGGCATGCATACAGAGTGTGTTTTGTCCACAACCATTATGTCTGATCTCAAGAGTTAAGCAGAGTCGGGTTTGGGCCTTGTCTGGGGTTAGACGACAAAATAGGGGGACCGACAGATTTTCCCCGAGGCTGGACAGCCATGAGTGGCAGGGTGTGTGGGATAGTATGGGCAAGTATCTAGGTCAGTGGGCCCCTCCAGTGTTTTGGAATTTCACCACCGAACAAGTGCAAAATCCAGAAGAATTAGTAAAACACTTAAATGAGTTGTGCTGTCATCCTGGTCATACCAGAGAGGGACAAATCATGTCAACGTGCTGGGGCTTGGCCTATGCTTACCGGGCCTTGTTCAACACTATCCAGCACCTTCAAAAGGAAAGAAATGTCCCTGGATCTGAGGGCGAAGCAACAGACAGCGCAGCTACGCCAGCTCCGAGCACAGCAGCTACACCACCCCCAGCGACAAGTACAGCCACTACTCAAACTTCAACTGCAACAGACAGCGAAGCTACCCCAGCTCCAACCACAGCAGCTACACCACCCCCAGCGACAAGTACAGCCGCTACTCAAACTTCAACTGCAACAGATAGCGAAGCTACCCCAGCCCCAACCACAGCAGCTACACCACCCCCCGCGACAAGTACAGTTGCTACTCAAAGCACAGTGATAATGACTGCAGCTAAACCAGAGGACCAATTCGTACCAATATCGATTGCCCCCATATGCAAGAGAAAAAGCAAAAAAGAGGCAAGAAGGGTGAAGCAAGATGAAGAAACAATGTATTCACCACCCGGGCCACCACCTGATCAGGAGTCATCATCCCATGATGAAGAAGAAGAAGAAGAGGTGACTTCTCGACCTCGGACCTCAACCGAGCTACGGAATATGCGAAAAGATTTTACCCGTCAACCAGGGGAGCACATCATCACCTGGTTGCTCCGATGCTGGGACAATGGGGCCGATGGTCACGAACTAGGAGGTACGGAAGCCAAGCAGCTGGGATCACTTGCTAGAGAAGGGGGAATTGACAAAGCAATTGCAAGAGAGAAAAAGTCCCTCAGTCTTTGGAGGCGGCTCTTGGCAGCTGTGAAAGAAAGGTTTCCATACAAGGATGATGTTACGAGTCGTTCGGCCAAGTGGACTACTTTAGACAAAGGCATCCAGTCTCTGAGGGAATCAGCCATCGTAGAGATGATCTATCACACCAAACCGAATAACGGAGATATACCCATAGACCCAGATGAAGTCGAATGTACACGACCCATGTGGCGAAAACTTACACGGAATGCACCGTCATCATATGCCCATTCATTGGCAACAGTAACCTGGGGTGACATAGTAACACCAACAGTGGATGAAATGATTCACAAACTCCGAGAGTTCGAAGACAATCTCACCCCTTCCATCATCTCAGCTGTGGAAAAACTGTCCCAGGATGTCAAACAATTGAGGGACTATCTGATTTATCCAGCTGGCCCTGGACATTGCTGAACAAGAAAAGTGGCCAGTACTTTATCTCTATACTGACTCATGGATGGTGGCAAATGCCCTGTGGGGGTGGTTGCAGCAATGGAAGCAGAGCAACTGGCAACGCAGAGGTAAACCCATCTGGGCTGCTGCACTGTGGCAAGATATCGCTGCCCGGGTGCAGAACCTGGTGGTGAAGGTACGCCATGTAGACGCCCATGTACCCAAGAGTCGGGCCACTGAGGAACACCAGAACAACCAACAAGTGGACAAAGCTGCTAAGATTGAAGTGGCTCAGATGGACTTAGATTGGCAACATAAAGGTGAATTATTTTTGGCCCGGTGGGCCCATGACACTTCAGGTCATCAGGACAGAGATGCAACATACAGATGGGCCCGTGATCGAGGGGTGGACTTAACAATGGACACTATTGCCCAGGTTATTCATGAGTGTGAAACATGTGCTGCAATTAAACAAGCCAAACAGTTAAAGCCTCTTTGGTATGGAGGATGATGGCTGAAGTATAAATATGGGGAGGCCTGGCAGATTGATTATATCACACTCCCACCAACCCGCCAAGGCAAGCGCCATGTGCTTACCATGGTGGAAGCAACCACCGGATGTCTGGAAACATACGCTGTGCCCCACGCCACTGCCCGGAACACTATCCTGGGCCTTGAGAACCAGATTTTGTGGCGACATGGCACCCCAGAAAGAACTGAATCAGACAATGGGACTCATTTCCGGAATAACCTTATAGACGCTTGGGCCAAAGAGCATGGCATTGAGTGGGTATATCACATTCCCTACCATGCACCAGCCTCTGGGAAAATCGAACGGTACAATGGGCTGTTAAAAACTACACTGAGAGCAATGGGTGGGGGAACTTTCAAGCATTGGGATACACACTTACCAAAGGCCACCTGGTTGGTCAACACCAGAGGATCTGCCAACAGGGCTGGCCCAGCACAGTCAGAACTTTTACATATTGTAGAGGGGGACAAAGTTCCTGTGGTGCACATGAAGAATTTGCTGGGGAAGACAGTCTGGGTTATTCCTGCTTCAGGTAAAGGCAAACGCACTCGTGGGATTGCTTTTGCTCAGGGACCTGGATATACTTGGTGGGTAATGCGGGAAGATGGGGAAGTCCGATGCGTACCTCAAGGGGATTTGATTTTAGGGGAAAACAGACAATGAACTCAATTGTACGCTGTTGCCTGCTATAGTCCACCAACTAGAAGTCTGCAGGGCACCAGCGACTGGCTCTGACTTCCCTCCGACCATCATCCCAACAGAGAATGAACTTTGATAGAACCGGACGAGTTCTACAGTAAAGGAATGATCAGCATCAGCAGGCAACGATCCAACACTGCATACAGCTTCTTCTGTCCTGAAAGACTGTTCCAAGAGATGGAGCCCAACATCATGAACCGAATGGACTCAGTAGCTTTATAGGAATTGGTCCGTGCACTAAGATAACAGTGCACCGAGATGAGAGTGAGGGTATATGGAAAATGTGGGATCTGAGCATGACGTGAATGGTATGGAACAAGGGGTGGATACTGTCCTGGGTTCAGCAGTAGCAGTCAGTTTTTCTTCTCCTTCTTAGTAGCTGTTGCAGCACTGTGTTTTTGACTTTTGGCTTGGGAACAAAAAACTGATAACACCGATGTTTAGACTGACCAAGGACTTTGTGAGTCTCATGCTCTGCCAGGGAGGAGGAGGGGCCGGGAGGAAGCGGGGACAGGACACCTGACCCAGACTGGCCAAGGAGGCGTTCCATACCACAGCACGTCATGCCAGGGGATGTAACTGGGAGCTACCCGGAAGGGCACGTCCCCTGGTCGGTCGGGCTGTCTTTTCCGGCGGCGGTATCGTATTCTCTTCCCTTGTTATTTCTCTTGTCGTTGTTATTGTTGGTGGCGGCAGTGGTGATTTGTGTTATACCTTAGTTATTAAACTGTTCTTATCTCAACCCGTAGGAGCTGCATTCTTTTGATTCTCCTCCCCGTCCCTCCAGAAGCGGAGGGAAGAAAGGTGGGGGGGGGGGCAGTAGACTGCGTGGTTCTGATTTACAGCTTGGGCTTAAACCACGACACAATGCTGTTACACAGATTTTCTTCATCAACTATTTTATACATAGATTAGGGCTGTTTTATTATGCTATTATACATTTTATACATGTAAAAATATATTCAATCTGAAAGAAGACAGCTTGCAGTTAGAAGCAAAAAATGTGTTCAATGCCAGGCTGAATGGGGCTTTAAGCAACCTGGTCTAGTGGAAGGTGCCCCTGCCCATGGCAGGGGGTTTGGAACTGAATTATCTTTAAGGTCACTTCCAATCCAAATGAGTCCATGATTTTATGATTTTTTTTGTTTGTTCTGTGCACAGTCTGCAATGCATTTTGATGTTTTACGTTACTACATTACAATTCTAGAGACAGTTTCTAGTACATGTTAACGTATTCTAGAAAAAAAGTGTTTAATACGGGCACTGACTTTAAAAATTCCCTTCTGTTGCATGATGTATGATCACATGTAAACTACCCATCCCACATGTTTTCCACGGGAAATCCAACTTGTTTGGTGAAAAAAGGGAAGAATTTCATTTTCATCAAAATCAATTTTGCTAACGAGAATCAGGTCTCAGACCACTGTGAGCTTAGGGAGGGCCTGCCACCTCGGGCTCTCATTCACCGTCCATACATCATCACTCCCACAGCCTCCTCCATGCATAGACCAACCTTTCCTCTGCCATGACCCTTCCTCCTCCTGCTCTAGTGATTCCTGCCAAAAATGCTGCTCTCCTTGCTGCCTCAGCACAGCCTACTCACGCTTTCTCTCATCTCCTGTTTCCGCTGTGCCAAAGTGCCTTTCCACAGAGCGTGTCCTAACAGCACCCTGCCCTCTGTTTTCATAGAATCATAGAATAGTTAGGGTTGGAAAGGACCTCAAGATCATCTAGTTCCAACCACCCTGCCATGGGCAGGGACACCTCACACTAAACCATGTCACCCAAGGCTCTGTCCAACCTGGCCTTGAACACCACCAGGGATGGAGCATTCACAGCTTCCTTGAGCAACCCATTCCAGTGCCTCACCACTCTTACAGTAAAGAACTTCTTCCTTATACCCAACCTAAACTTATACTGTTTACTTTTGAACCCGTTACCCCTTGTCCTGTCACTGCAGTCCCTAATGAAGAGTCCACCCCCAGCATCCTTGTAGGCCCCCTTCAGATACTGGAAGGCTGCTATGAGGTCTCCACGCAGCCTTCTCTTCTCCAGCCTGAACAGCCCCAACTTTCTCAGCCTTTCTTCATACAGGAGGTGCTCCAGTGCCCTGATCATCCTCGTGGCCCTCATCTAGACTTGTTCCAGCAGTTCCATGTCCTTTTTATGTTGAGGACACCACAACTGCACACAATACTGCAAGTGAGGTCTCACAAGAGCACAGTAGAGGGGCAGGATCACCTCCTTCGACCTGCTGGTCATGCTCCTCTTGATGCAGCCCAGGATATGGTTGGCTTTCTGGGCTGCAAGCGCACACTGCTGGCTCATGTTCATTTTCTCTTCGACGAACACCCCCAAGTCCTTCTCTGCAGGGCTGCTCTGAATCTCTTCTCTGCCCAACCTATAGCTGTGCCTGGGATTGCTCTGACGCGGGTGTAGGACCTTGCACTTGGCATGGTTAAACTTCATCAGGTTGGCATCAGCCCACCTCACAAGCGTGTCGAGGTCCCTCTGGATGGCATCCCTTCCCTCCAGCGTATCAACCAAACCACACAGCTTGGTGTCATCAGCAAATTTGCTGAGAGTGCACTTAATCCCATTGTGTATGTCACTGACAAAGATGTTGAACAAGACCGGTCCCAACACCGATCCCTGAGGGACACCACTTGTTATTGGTCTCCAGTCGGACATCGAGCCATTGACCACGACTCTTTGTGTGTGCCATCCAGTCAATTCTTTATCCACCGAGTGGTCCACCCATCAAATTGATGTCTCTCCAATTTAGAGACAAGGATGTCATGTGGGACAGTGTCAAACGCTTTGCACAAGTCCAGGTAGATGATGTCAACTGCTCTGCCTTTGCCCATCAGTTCCGTAGCCCCATCATAGAAGGCCACCAAATTTATCAGGCAGGATTTCCCCTTAGTGAAGCCATGCTGGCTGTCACCAACCACCTCCTTGTTTTTCATGTGCCTTAGCATTTCTTCCAGGAGGATCTGCTCCAAGATTTTGCCAGGCACAGAGCGGAGACTGACTGGTCTGTAATTCCTCGGGTCATCCATTTTCCCCTTCTTGAAAATGGGGGTTATATTTCCCTTTTTCCAGTCATCAGGAACTTCACCTGACTGCCATGATTTTTCAAATATGATGGCCAGTGGCTTAGCAACTTCATCCGCCAGCTCTTTCAGGACCCATGGATGGATTTCATCAGGTCCCATGGACTTGTGTATGTTTAGGTTTTTAAGATGGTCTCGAACCAGACCCTCTCCTACAGTGGGCCTAGGGTCTTCATTCTCACAGTCCCTGCGTTCACCTTCCAAGACTTGGATGGTGCAGTCAGAGCCTTTGCCAGTGAAGACCAGGACAAAGAAGTCATTAAGAATCTCAGCCTTCTCCAAATCCAGGGTAGCCAGTTCTCCCGATAGCTTCCGAAGGGGGCCTGCGTTGTCCCTAGTCTGTCTTTTATTCGCTTCATACCTATAGAATCCCTTCCTGTTATCCTTCACATCCCTAGCCAAGTTCAATTCTAACTGGGTCTTAGCTTTCCTAACCTGGTCCCTAGCTTCCCAGACAACATCCCTCTATTCTTCCCAGGCCGCCTGTCCTTGCTTCCACCTTTTAGAAGCCTCTTTTTTTCCTTTGAATTCTCCTCAGCAGCTCCTTATCCATCCAAAGAGGTCTCCTGGCCCTCCTGCTGCACTTCCTTCTAGTTGGGATGCAACACTCCTGAGGTTGGGTTGGACTCGATGATCTTGAAGGTCCCTTCCAACCTGGTAATTCTGATTCTGATTTGTGGCAAGTGATCCTTGAATAACAACCAATAGTCTTGGGCCCCCCTGCCCTCTAGGGCTATATCACATGGAGCCTTACTAAGCAGGTTCCTGAAGAGGCCAAAGTCTGCTCTCTTGAAGTCCAGGGCAGTGAGCTTTCTGCACGCTCTTCTCACTGTCCTGAGGATCTCAAATTCAACCATCTTGTGATCGCTGCATCCAAGGCTGCCCTGGAGCGTCACATTTCCAACCAGCCCTTCCCTGTTGGTGAGTACGAGGTCAAGCATGGCACCTCTCCTTGTTGGCTCCTCTGTTACTTGCAGAAGGAAGTTGTCTTCCACACAATCAAGGAACCTCCTGAATTGCTTGTGCCAGGCCGTACCTTCACTCCAACAGATACCAGGGTGGTTGAAGTCCTCCATGAGAACAAGGGCCTGCAAGTGTGAGGCTGTTCCTATCTGTCTGTAGAGTGCTTCATCCACATATTGCTCTTGATCAGGTGGTTTTGGTAGTGGTCAGTTTAGTACCTGAGGTAAATTGGATGTTCTGGCCAAATCTGCCTCAAACCATAAACAACCAAACACCAAAAATAAATAAATAAAATCCCTGAGGACAGAGAGGCCCAGAGGCACTCCTAGCTCCTCACCAAGGAATACCCTGCCCTGAGACATCCCTCTAGAGCACCCCTCCTCTGCAGGGCACCCCGCCCCCAGAACCTTTCAGAACCTTCTAGGCCCCACCACCCTCTGGGCTCATATAACAGGCAGGGTACAAGGTGTGTGCAGGGAGAAGTCTGGGGACTGATGAGAAAGACACATCAAATCAAAGGGACTAGCTCATTCCCAAAATGGTATTTTTGCAAACCACCATGCAAGCCTTCCCCTTCTTCTCCACACACTACAGAAGCCCTTTGGCACACTGCAACCCCAGATAACAGCTCTGAGCTTACAAAACCCCACAACTTCCACACAAAGTCATCTTTGAAGTCTGAGGGGGGAATGGGACAAAGATGCATGGGGGTAACAGGACAAAGACAACCAAACAAGACTGTGCATGGGTCAGGTGGACTGCTATAAATAACCTGCCAGTACCACAGGAAGCTCCATAACCCTTCTGTACCACATGCACACCAGGAAAATCCTCATCTGACAACCCCAATCTTCACATGATAGAGAACTTCATTTTGACTTGGCCCTGAAGACTCACCATGCCTAACAAAAAGGAGCTATTAAATATCAAATATACAGTATCAAGTGTACCGTACACTAATAATAAGAACTTAATACAAGTTCTGTTTTTCAGGTTTTCCCTTTGCTGGCAGCTATTTTTTTAAACGGGGCCTCTCTAGCCTTTTCTGAAACTTTTTTCCTTTAGGGATCACCTTCCCAGACATGGATATTTTCACAAGATTCTGCTTTCAACAGCAGAAACAGAAAGCCAGACCCTAAGCCCAGCCACAACTGCATCACCCCTAACCCCAAACACCTGACTGGAGCTCTTGATCATTCAGAAGAGCAAGGAATGGTGTGTGTAACACCAGGAAAAGGGACTGAAACTAGTTAGTGAGTATAAGTTTTACCTGTTTTACTTATTACTGGGATATACTTCTGTATGGAGCATTGATTTGTTTTATTTTTCCTGTAGTAAATGGATGTGGACAAATAATGATTCTACAATTAGACTGTGAAGGTTTCTATTATAATAGCAATAAATTTTTGGCTTTATATAAGGTGGATTTCCTTTTTGCTGACAAGAGGATTTCGAGCATAGCAATGCAATTTGGACACAATGTTAAACTGAATCACATGTTCTACTTGAGACTTTTAACTCATCCCTTGCCCACAGCAGGACCAAGACACAAGAACCTCCAAAAGAATAAGCCTTCATATTTGTTCAAACTATCAGGTCAGCTTTCCAATACTGGAGGAAGGACTTATTGGACAGAGTCAAAATAAACTTTTACACTTTGATTTCTTTTCTTTAATCACCATGGAGAAGCTGATTGCAATGAACCAGATATATTGCTGGAATATATTCTGTTTCTTTGGGTGTTTACAAAGTGGTTGCTCTCTTACATAAGAAATTTCAATCCTGAAACAAAACTGCAGGAATCTTTGAAAACATATTTTTCTCCCTTAAGATTTTCCCCTCTAGGGCATATATTACCAGTAATATCAGCCAAAAATATATACAAGAAAATTGTTCAGTGAACTTTTTCACCCTAATTATTAGAAATGCTTAATCACGTGCTAGTAAAATCAATACACATATGGCAGTATATCTATACTCCATTACTGACATAATTGTCACTGCAAACAGAACTTCTCCCAATTTTCCTGCCCTATAGAATTAAATACACCATTTTTCAGAAACTAAGCAAAAACATTTGTCTGGTCTGTGAAAAAGGGAAGAAGTGAAGCGAAAAGCAGCAATTTGTCCCATCTGGCAAATGATACCTGAAACCTATGGTTAAATATCACTTTGTTATCATGTATCTTTGGAAGCATGTGAAAGCTGAATGTTTTAAAGAGGAATGTAACACAGTATACAATGTAAGGCATAGTTTACTACATTTATACTACTACAATGGGATCTGATTTTAAGCGTGACCTGAATAACTCCTGCCTGAAATGCCCGAAGGCAGTGAGCTCTGTTGTATCTCTTTCCCAACTGATCATACTTAATGGAATAATAGTGAGAAGTGGGCATATCACAAGATAAAGCTGAGAGCTCACCTACTAATTAGGTCTCCTGGAACTACTTTATGTTTTATCTTAGTAAGTTACAGATCATCACCATCCCTTTTATCCACCTTTTACTTGTTTCAGCAAACATGTCTTTCTGCCTGTTTGCAAGCATCTTAATTCCCCTAGTTACACTTGTCTGTAAATGTAATGGCTAAAAATCAATAGTCACTACGATTCTTTCAAAGTTCTCTATAAATTTCAGTGCAACCTAAACTAGTTAAGATCTCCTGGCTGCAACAACTCAAACACATGAATAGACCTACACGAATAACTATTTTGAGATCAATGCAACTTTTCAGTGTGAAGAAAATTTCAAAGAATATTTTATAAACCAAAGAATGAAGCAATTTTCTTTCCTAGGAAAATTAACACTTAAGTATACTCACTGCTGTAGCTTTGTTCTGACCTGGTTTTCAGTAACACGTTTAGTTTTTCCTAAATTTCTATGTTCCTAATATCCTCCACTCCACCTCCATCCTCAAGAAAGCCTCCTATAAAATATCCAGCACTTCTTAACTTGAAATCCAGCACTCAACACTGGAATATTACCTCTCCAGCTTCACTAAGGAGCCTCAGTTAACCCATTAGATTGTAGGAATACCATGCATGTATGTTACCTGAAAACATAAAACATTAAACTAAATGAAGTTATTTTCCTTGTCTCTAAGTTTGTATTTTCAAACTGCAGGAAAGCAGGGGGTAAGGGGGAACCCATCCTCCTGCTTTCCACCAGGAGATGGGAAGCAGAAGACACTGACTTCTGCAGCACAAATTCCAAATTTTTCTCAAAGCTCATGCCATTCTTTCTAGCTCTAAATAAAATCTCCCCAAAATACAGTACAGAATTTCTCACGAAAACAAATATCCAGCGCATACTGACACAATGGCTTGTGTATCTGCAGCCTTTTAAAGATTTGCTGAATGGAAATTGGCAGCAGAATGGAACTGGCGGCACTAATCAGGTCCTGTTTGGAGCCCAGCAGGCAGCAGGGAAACAGAAGAATTGTGTCAGTAGCGTCCCCAGAAACCACCAGGTAATTCTACTCAATGAGTCTGTGCATGCCATCTTTTTTTCCCTGGCAAAGTCATCCATTTGCATGAGTTTGCTAATGAAATTAAGGGTTTGTGGGAAAGCTGAAATGACAAGGCAAATTTTTTAGCAATGCTAAAGGCTTCTGAAATCAGTGGATGCCCTATGCATATGCTGTTGTCTCCCAAAACTGTATCTCCTCAATGTGGCTGGGAATTCAGTTCTTCAAGAACCTCTTCAAAGCAGTACAATTGCCATTACCGATTTTGTAATACAAAAATGCACGTTTTCCATGTTTTTCATCTCCTTGGTAAGTCTCAAGGTGTATTCATTATGCTCTAAGTTTCTTTTAAATGCCTTCTCAAACTCTGAGCTTATAGCTACCACTTTTTGTCTCTTATTTTATTTCATACTCTTTTTCTTTTACAATTCACTAGGACAGAGTAGGAAACATTAGATGTTACTTCTGTTACAGCTATTTCCTTTATTATCCTTTTAGTTGAGACACCAGCATATCACCTTAAAGGTGCTCATCAGTCCAGCCAAAAATTCAGCTGGGTAACTCAAGCTATCAGACCTTTGTAAGGTTCCACAAAAGAAGAGATCTTTCATAAGGCAGAGAAAAACATCCAAAGTTACAACAGGAAATAACTTTTAAATCATCTACTGTGGAAAAGATACAATTTCAAACATTCTATGTTTCAAGGTAGCCTCAGTTTAACAGGAGTCAGAAGGAAAGCTCTCCTTTGCAAAGGTTTTCCATAATTCTCCATTTAATGATGCTGGTTTCTCTGAAGGTGAAGTCCTGTGCACAAAACACACCAAACTGCCTGGATCTCTCCAAGTTCTGTCAGCCACACACTACTCAGGTCCAAGCAAACAATAAAACAACAGTTAAAAAAAAAAAAAAAAAAAAAAACAACAACAAAAACCAACAACAACAACAACAAAAAAAAAATCAGCTGTCAGGAAGGATTGCTTTTCTTCCCCCTCCAGCACAGCAGCACTGATCAAGCTTTCCCTGAATAGGCTGGCATGGTACGAAGCCAGCTTACATATCCTACTGGAATTTACATGTACAGGAAAGCCATATAACTGACTGAATAGGGCTCTTGAGTGATGGGAATATTCTATGAAGGCAGTGTAAACAAAGTACTTCATAATATCTTGATCCTTTCTTACTACTTTGTAGTTGCATATAATCAATATACCACTAACACAAGGACTAAAACTGTGACTGTAAATATTTTACTGGTGTCATATAGCATTCTGCAAGTGCCATTACACACCTAAGGTTTTACAATGCCTCAGAATATTGTTATAAAGTTATTTTTCTAAGTATATTAAAGAACATAATATACAAAGAGCTTCAAAATTAAAGAACTAAAATACTATGTTTCTGAACTAAGATAAGAATAAAAAGCTTTTAATGCTGAGAGAACAAAATTACAAAAAGCAATTCCAGAGCCAAAATTTCGGTTTCAAAAAAAGCAATAAGCATTTAATAACCATGCCCCTACTGCTTCAAAGAAAACTTAGCTCTAAACTGCTTGTCAGTTTTGAGACAAGAACTCTGGATTATAATTTTCAAAATTACCAGTCAACCGACTGGCTTATATTTGTAATTTCTACTACCAGGAGCAATTTAAGACTATTCCACTTGGCAGTGTCTGAAGATCCTCTGAATTTTACCCAAAATCAGATATTTACTCTTTGACACAGTGAAGATCAGGAGAATATGCTTCTTTCCCCTCTCAGTATTTAATGAGATTTACTACAGATGAACTACTGTTACAGAAATGTCAATAAATTCATTCAGAATTTACCAATGAATCCACAGTCACTGCTTAAAACTCAGTTTCACAATAACTGCTACTATGATACTGCCCTGGGTTCAGCAGTAGCAGTCATTTTTCTCCTTCCTAGTAGCTGGTGCAGTGCTGTGGTTTTGACTTTCAGCCTGGTAACAGCGCTGATAATGTTTGTAGTTGTTGCTAAGTAATGTTTACTCTGACCAAGGACTTTGTGAGTCTCATGCTCTGCCAGGGAGGAGGGGAAGGCGGGAGGAAGCAGAGACAGGACACCTGATCCAAACTAGCCAAAGAGGTATTCCATACCACAGCACATCATGGCCAGGATGTAGAACTGGGGGCAGTTACCTGGAAGAGCTAGATCGCTGCTCAGGTCGGGCTGGGTATCAGTCGGTGGGTGGTGAGTGGTTGTATTCTCTTCCCTTGTAATTTCCCTTATCGTTATTATTATTGGTGGTAGCAGCAGTGGTCTTGCGTTATACCTTAGTTACTGGACTGTTCTTATCTCAACCTGTGGGAGTTGCATTCTTTCGATTCTCCTCCCCATGCCTCTGGGAGCAGGGGGAGAAAAAGGCAAGGGGGAGCGAGTGAGCAACTGCGTGGGTCTGAGTTACTGGCTGGGCTTAACCCATGACAGATACTTTCTGTATATCTCAAAAAATACTACAAATGAAGACAGGCTCACTCTTATTACCATGACAATGAAAAAACTTGTTCTTACAAATGACTGAGAGAATAATGGGAAAGAATTAACTTTAGACAAAACTGAAGATAACTTTATAGCATGATATACACACAGTGTCACTACAGTATGCTACTTTATGCAGCATCATTTTATCTTATATGCACTTGAAAGTACTTGATGTCAACCTTTGACATATTTTTTCCTCATAAACTATTTCTTTTAATAATCTAGTTTCATTCTTATTTTCCTGGATGCAATCCAAAATTATTTAGGAATTTAATAACAGAAACTGTAATTTGTACTAAAGTGATTTCCTTATAATTAACTGTGCTATACATTTTGACAGGCAGTCTGTAAAATCAAAACTATGAAATTTAATACAATTTTTAAATTATGCTTACTCTTACTGATGAAAAATGGCTCCTTACTGCATATCTGTCAGTTCTCACTGTCAAAAAAATATAGTTCTTGCATGGTCTTCTCTCAGAAACCTATCTTATGGATAGGGTTAAGGACAGTAAAGGACATGCAGACAGATGCTAGAAGAGGCATTTAATCACCCATGAACACCCCTTAAGAAATATGAAATTCATTTTACACTTTCATGAGCAATGGAAGTCTAAATTGCACTAGCTTGCCTGGGCTGCTTGCAGGACACTCACTGGTCATCCAAGTGCCTGGACATCATTCCCTCTCCAGGTCTCTGTGACTCAGCTCACAAAGAGTTGGGCTTTCACACCCACCAGAGCTCCACACGTACATAAGCTTCTCAGACCTTCTCCAGCCTGTCCACATTTTTTTATATAGTAGGAACCAAACCTGAGCACGGTATTCCAAGTGTGGCCTGACAAGCATCAAGTATAATGGGATAATGACATCTTTATCTCTGCTTGTGATGCTCTTGCTGATGTAACCCAGCATCCTATTTGCTTTCTTTGCTGCAGTAGCACACTGTTCACTCATACTGAGCTTGTTTATCACCAGGACCTCCAGGTACCTTTGCACAGAGCTGCTCCACAGCCAGGTAGATCCCAGCCTTTGCTGCACTCCTGGATTGTGCTTACCAGGTGCAAGACCTTGCACTTGTCCTTGTTGAACTTCCTAAGGTTATTGTTAGCCCACTCTTTCAGCCTATGCAATTCTTCCTTCAGGGTAGCTCTCCTTTACAAAATGTCCACATCCCCACTAAGTTTGGTGTCACTGACAAACTTCATCAGAGTACAGCTGGTCCCATTTTCCATATCACTTATGAAGATATTAAACAGCTTTGAACCCAATATGGATCCCTGGAGTCTCCACTAGTGACAGGTCACTGGTTTGAAAAGGAGCTATTTACCATCACCCCCTGGGTGCAGCCTGTCAGCCAGTTCTCCCCACCACCATACAGACCATAGACCATAACACATCTCTTGGCTACATTAACCAATGTGTGAAAAGGTTACAATGCACAAAGATTTAGATGTTACTCAAATGCAAGTACTTTGGTGAATCTTCTCTGTTAAATCATTCTGCTTTAACACTACTCCCATCAAGTCTAAATTTGGCTGAGCTGCTTTTGAAAGCAGTTACCTTACAGCTAGCAGTAGGAGCTCATAGATATTTTCATAAAGGTATTTCACTTGAATTTCAAACTAAGATGCCATAACAAGAAAACAATCAGATATGAAAAAAGCAAGCTGCACTATATCTGTTTACATTTGCAAACTAGAGTAGATGAAATATGAAACATTTCTAGTCCTTGGCATACCCAATTATTTCATGCATTTTAACAAAGATACAAGATCACACAAGGAATTGCCTCTAGATAACATGGGAAAAATGGAAAGTAAAATGCATGACATTTTAAACAAGTGAAAAATACATTGACATTTTATTCAAAGCTCTGTCAAAAATACACCTCTAAAATGGCCAATTATTTTGGGTATTATACTGAAAAAATCAAATAAAATAAATAAATAAAAAAGGCAAGTCTTTGGTTTAGACCATTGTCATGGATTAAGCCCAGCTGGTAATGAAGAACCACACAGCTGTTCGCTCACACACACCTCCCTTTCCTTGCACTCCAGGCGGGATGGGGAGGAGAACTGAAAGAATGTAAAATCCATGGGTTGAGATAAGAACAGACCAGTAACTAAGGTATAACACAAAACTGCTACTACTACTAATAATAATGATAATAAGGGAAGTAACAAGGGGAGAGAATATAAAACTATAAAAGGAAAGGAAAAAAAAAAGAAACCAACAATAAATAGCAGTGATGCACAATACGATTGCTCACCACCTGCTGATCAATACTCAGCCTGACCTGAGCAGCAATGGATCCCTTCCAAGTAACTCTCCCTAATTTATATACTGGGCATGACGTGCTGTGGTATGGAATACCCTTTTGGCTAGTTTGGGTCAGGTGTCCTGTTTCTGCTTCCTCCCAGCTTCTTGTGCCCCTCCTCACTGGCAGAACATGAGAGACTAAGAAGTCGTTGATCGGGGTAAGCATTACTTAGCAACACCTAAAACATTGGTGTGTTATCAGTATTGTTCTCAGAATAAAGCCAAAATACAGCACTGCACCAGCTACTAGGAAGGAGAAGATAACTGTTACAGCTTAACCCAGGACAACCATATTAACTGTACATAAAGAAGCCCCCACACAGGATGTTTTATACTGAGGCTAGCTTAACATCCATATGAAAAATATGATGAAGGAGCCCTTAGAGAGTTATACCAAGGTGCTAGCATGTTTGCTTTTCTCTCTTCCTGCCTACCTTCTCTAAGCACATCAAGTGAATAATTCCCCAAGTACAAATGGCGTCTACCAACTTCACTATGTACAAGCTGCTTCATGAAAATTCTGATATTGGTGGTCACTAGACAGCAAAATGTTTCTTCATGTCACACTCTTGTTATTCTGTCATAATTCATTTTCTTCTGAAAATGTATATTTTTAATAATACTATGTAGAAGCACCCATTAACAACATTAGAATTACTTGCAAAAAGAGGTAATATTGCTGCGTATTTAAGACATTTTGTTAAATATAAACATTCAAGACTAATCAGGTTACCGTGCAAATGCATACATGTGCTTCAAAACATTCACATGTTCACACCAATACAAATATCATAAGATGATGTCACAGGGAATAATCTACAGCAGTAGCCTCAGATATGCTATTAAAACAGGAGCCAATTTACATTTACAGTTCTGGAATGGCATTCTAGGCTTGACGAGCAGTTGCACAAAGGTGATGAGACTCAGATTACTGTCTGAGACATTTCTTCTTTCCAGTTGTTTCTGACCAATTCTATCTCTACATATTATGGTTGATAAGTCCTCACCTTACCTGGTTCCCTCTAAACCTTAACATTGAGTCCCTGACTCCTTCAAACACCTTCAAACACCAAGAGCATCTTTTCAGCCTGCTCCCTAAGGGGAAAATCTATTTTCCTTCCTCAGCAACTTTCATACGCATGGAGCCAAAAAAGAGCTCTTCCAAGCAGCTGACTCTATGCCCCTAGCATCATCAATACCTGGATACATTCTGCAAGAAGAGATCCTTATGTCATGGTGTATGACACTTCTGGCATGTCAGCTCATGCTGTGCTTCATGTTGCTGTAGAGAGATTGCAACTACTTCCAACTGGGGTATCTTTGTATTACACCACAGTTACTGTTAGAAGCCATAAGATCACGTGGATAGTATCCAGAATCAAGCTAAAACATGGAACAGACAGCTGGTCTGTACCCTGTTCACCACGATGACATTAAAAAAAAAAAAAAATAAAAAAAAAAAAAAAAAGAGTTCAAGTTGGAAAATTGTCATCGGTGAAACTGCACCCATGTCATTTGCTTCCTTCTAGAGTTCTGCACTTCTTTTCTAAAAATCTCAGGTACCCATGAGTTCAAAATTCTTATTACATTGAAGTGTTAGTAAAAGTATGCAACAGAACACAAAACAGAGCCACACCTTTCCTCATACACCTAATAAAGCAAGATTAAGATACATAAACATGTAACATCCATTAACTTGCTTGCTCTCTCGGATTTGGACTGTCTGATGACAACTGCATCTCCTGGTGTAAACCAGCAACTTCCTACAGTGACTAACAGAATGTTTTTACCCCTATCCTCATACTGCTGTGCAGGGCACAGTGCTGACCGAGACAAGCAGATGGATTTGGACATCTTCAGTTTGCAAGCAAAGACACCTTGCTGTATACCTAACAAATGCATCACCATGTTTCCACAAGTACATCTGTCAGTGTCATTGTTGCAATCTCCTGTCAACTTCAATATCACTGTACAATAAGCTGCAACAGTGGAAGATTGAGCTGTTAAAATAACAATGGATTAGTATATTCAAAACACACATGCTATCTCAGGAGAATAAGCACTCTGCTTATCCTAACAGGCAAATCATTATCAGGTTATCAAGAAATCTTCTTCAGGAACTTGTCTTTAGCCCAAGTTCACACAGAAACTGAAGAGCACCTTTTGCTGCTGATACATTTCTATTCTCATTCTGGCTACCATCTGAGTGCCTGAAGTTGGTCTCAGAAGAATTTGGAAAACTGACTCCCTTAAAGCCTATTATCATTTTGGCCTATTAGCAGTTTGGCAGCTGTGAATGAACTATGGTATCAATTGCCTCACAAACCTGCAGATTTCATTTGGCCCAAATCAGCCTAACTAAGGACTATGTTGCCTCACATAGCTGCTGAAGCTTATTATAAGCAAGTTTCCACACAGCTATTGGATCCCTTAGCGAGGTACCCTGGCAGAAGGGAACCAAAGACAAACCCTTTGTGAATACAGCATCATATCCAAGACCAGCCAGGTCTTGCTCATTTCCCTGTCAACTTTCAAAACCAGATTTTCACTGGGATCAGAAGAGGCACAAGCAGGAGAACTCAGTATGAGAAACACTTTATGAAAAATCACCCATATTTAAGGAAATGAGGACTGAACAAGCACTTGTCTGACACCAAGATGAAGTGCCCTTTAGCCATACATAGTTTTAAATGCTTCAGTCTCTTATCCTAGGCATGCTATGAAACAGTAATTGTGGTGGATTCTCAAAAATATAGAGAATCAACATGTTCTGTGTGCACACTGCTGATCTCTCCAGAGGAGTCCTTTGCCTGACCAAAAAAATCACCCAGCATTCAATGGCTACTATCATCATTCTTCCCTTAGATATTATAAGCACTCCACAACAGTGAAAGAAACAGCAAGAGAGAAGAGCACTGAAAACAGCAGGTATTTGCAATGGCAACATCAGACATGATCAAAGAATCAGTAAAGTCTGATTTGTTTGAAAGACACAGCTTTTTTAGCACTCAAAATAGTTGAGCAATATAACCCAATCTTAAAATCTAACCTTGCAAATAGGTAATCTCTAACCATTCTCTTCATTTTAATGCATTAACAATGCCTTATTTCACTGGATTATTTCATTTTTTCTCTAACATAGAAAACCATAAACCCTCCAGTAAATTAAAACAGTTAAAAATTTAAGCAAGCACTAATCCATCCATTGGGTGATACAATCAGGATTTTCAGTTAGATATTCACAGTCTGGAAGCGAGTTTATTTAGGCCAATGTATCAGCATCATCAAGAAAAATATTCATCACAATTGCCACTTTCAACTGGCAGAAATTAGTAGCAGATGTTATAGAACTTTTCCATGTTTATATTCATAGATGCTTGACATTCCCCCATTGAGTTCAGAATAACAAAACACGATGAATAATAATCCCATGTTCACAGAACACTATTTTGAATTGTAATCTGCACTGCTTTCAAGTCACATCTCAGACTGAGGCAGCCACTGCTTTTCACACTTGGTCTTCAGCAACACAATTTACTCCACATAAAGGATGTAAATCACCAAAATTGTGTATTGGCTTGCAGTTCAATTACTGCCCAATCACTATAATTATTCCTTGGCCAGTCTGATTTGCATAAACACCATACACTTACTCCACACCACAAATAAGAAATGTCAGTCTTCTACTCTGTAGTCCACTGGTAACCATCAGTATCAGATTTACTTGTATAGTAAGACAGATCTTTGAATTATGAACAGCAAACTCTTCTATATAAAAGAATATTTTCACATTTCCAACTGCAAACATTTATCCAATAATAATTTTCTTTAAAAAAAGTTACTTAGAATTAAACAAACCAAAACCAACCAAAACAAACTCAAAACCCAATACACAGTGAACGTGACCTCGTCAGCTGCTCAAGCAAAGTTCTATCTGTTCTTCCTGCTATTTAGGAATCACAAAGAACAGACCATTGACAAAGTTTGGGATGGGAAGGAATGCAGCTTCTCATATGTGCCTGCATAGGAAACAGGGAAATCTAGTGATTTCAAGAATCAGATGGTGAAACTGTTAAACTTAACACACCTACACACCTTTTTTGCTTTCACATGACTGTATTGTCCAGGAACTAAGCCCATTAAAAGTGGCTTAGTTCCCCTTTTCTTCTTCAAAGAATTAGTTTTTAATCAATTTATTGCACAGGAACATGAGCACTAAGGCAATGGAATTAGCAGTGACCTGTGGCAAGGAGTACAGGGAAAGGAAGGAGACAGCTGCCTCTTTTGTGGAGGCACTGTTTCCACTGTCTCTTGAGATACAGCAATCAGAGATTAAAATGCAAAGGACCCACACTATAAAGACATAACAGGAATCGATATTTATTCCCACAACTTTTTAAACACCTTGCTCTTCAAGATGATATGAATTCTCCAAGACTACACTGTTATGTTTTTCTAGTTTACTATTTTACAGTCTGCCAGTCTAGCTCCATAGACTGGGCAATGTGAGGAGTTCCAGCACATCCACAAAAGAGGCAGGGAATGCTACAGTGGGAAGGGGAAAAGGGTGGTGGGAATGAAAGCCAAATCCAAACCATAATTTTGATTCTCTCTCAAATCAGGCATGTACACCTATCAGCATCCTAAAAGATACCATACTCTATAGAGACAGAACTAGAGAAGCTAGCAGGGAAGTCAATAGGAATTACAAAATCAACCATGTGTCGCTCTAGCAAGGAGATAGAAAGATGTGGTGCCTTCAATAAAATACTACCAGCTCCAGCCCATAGCTAACAAGGTACTGAAAAACTCCTGATATGCCCTTAACTTCTATTTTACAGCAGACAATACAAGCAGCGAATCAGATCAAAAGGCAGCATTGTACAAAAAAAATATACAGACAACATAAACTGGTAATAAAACTGAAATGTTCACGCAGTGTCAGTCAAAGCATCTATTTGGTCTACCAGCTAAAGCACTAACAAGAAAAAAAACAAACCAAACACAGCACTACAGTGCTCCCACTTAAGACTGAAAAATTTAGTAATACATTCACTTTCATCTTACTGAAATCCTGTATTTCCTTTAAATTACAGATTATACTTTCAACTAAATGCTATAAGGGGATTATTTGAATTTATGTATGGTAATTACAAATAATTATAAGTCTGTACTGGGGCTTAAATCTTCCTGCAAATGAATGTAAAATGTCACATCTACTGAACTAGATGAAGAGTAACTTATCTCATGTAACAGAAACTGGCTAAGTATAAACATTGAAACTTAAAAATATCAGGTGTACATGTATGTTTAAGTGTGTTTGATATTTAAAATGTAGCTACATACGTAATCTTAAATTAATGGTGAATATGTTTTTAATTCAACATAAATTGTTACAGAGAACTGGGAACACACAGAGCTTTGTATTGTTGGTTGGTTTGTTGTGATGTTTCATTTGTTTGTGTTAAAATAAAACAAACAAAACCACCACTGAAACAGAGCCCTCCTTGCAAGCAGCACTTTACTTACTCTACAAAGTAAATGAAGAGATTCTGGTCCTATCCCATATTTAGGGCCGAAGCACTTTGAAGGTGGCTCATTAGGAGATTAGCAGAAAAAAGTACCTGCTGCCACACTGCTACACTTCCCAGGCTGGCAGTCTGCTCTCTCACACATTAACATTTATGCATTATTTTGTGAACAAACCAAACCCCATAAACAAAGCCCACAAGCAAAGACCAAATCAAAGGCACCATTTCATAGGTGGAATGATCAACTCTTGCTACTGTAAAGTACAAATGTAATAAAGCTTTTAAAAAATGCATAGCCATAGGCTTTTATCACAGTTCTTGAAGGTCTTCTGTTTAATGAAATACCAGCAGAGATATTTATATAGTATGAGATAATTATAAACAGTAACCTGGAGGGTATGAGAGCAGGAACCAGTTGTATTGTTCCCAAAGCAAGCTCAGACATCTAACAAAGATAAACCTGACAGGGAGTGAGCATTGTACTATTAATTATTAATGCATTTTAATCAATGTCCTCTAGATCATTCTGTGAAATTGTAATTTAGAAGGGGAAGGTAGCAATACGCTCCTGAACATTTCTCTATAAACAGTAGTTTTTACAAACACAAAAGTAAAAGCTTCTCATGTGTAAGAGCAGAAGTAATCATGGGATATCTCTGCTCCCTCTTGAGCTCACTTCTGATTCTCATGACAAGAATCTTTTCATTCCTCAGCTATATGCCATTTTTCCTTTATTATTCTTGATATTTTCAAACCCATAAGCTGCCCCCAGATAAACATACCCAGTAGAATGCAGGAAGATCCACAAGTTTTTAAACAACTCATCTCTCTGACAATCTTATTTTCAACCAAACAGTTTTGTTTTGTAACCAGTTTCTTTTCCTACTAAGTGAATTTTTGGCTAAGTCTTCTGCTAAGAAAGCCTGACACAAAAAAGACATGGAAATTGCCTAGTTTTTGTAAAGACAGCAGAAATATTACTTCAAGACCAATAATTTGATATAATGAATATGAAGAACTAACTATCACATCAATTGAGGCTGTCAATCAAACACAAGGAACCTGGTTATACCACTCAGAAACAGTGTTATGGGGAATAGCCAAATCAATTGCCTATGCTGGAATGATGCAGTGTATCAAGTCAGGGAAAAGCACAGTTCGTATACTGTGAAAATTTAAAAATAGGAGGCAGTTGTATCTTAGGTCTTACCACAGCACATGTGAGATTCCAGTTCTCGTTCTATGAATTCCCTTAAAAAAAAAAAACAACAAAAAAACAAAAAAACAACAAACCAACCAACCAACCAAAAACACCAGAAGAGAAAGAAACAAAAAAACCCCAACCCAACCCAAACAAACAAACAAAAAACCACCAAACCTCCTCTCATTTTATCTTACTGCCTCTGAATTACATGTCTATCTCGGTTTTTTGACAGCAGCTTCCTCTTGAAAGCAAGTATTTGCATTTCTAATTGGTTTTGTCTTTTCCAGGGCAGATATTTAGCCAATATTAATCAGGTTGATGATTTGCATAGCTCCATCTGTCTAAACCATAGCTGTTCCAGTTTGCACAGGTACCTCCCAATGCAAGCTGAACAGGCAGAGTGCGGCTGAGTGGCTCTGAAAAATTAAGAAATAGTCCATATTCCTCAGAAAATCAAACAGCTAAGGCCAATGTACTTGGTGAACATACCATACATCTCAAAACTTGGTCATGAACGTTAAGTCTGACTCTTCTGACTGTACGCAGACAGTGCTGATGTTAGCAAGAGTTCAGAGATCTGCTTGCCTTCATCCCCTTGCTCAGAGCTCCACATAATCCCTTAAAGAGGCATTTTCTCTGTTTCAGGCCTCCATAATGAGTCTTTCCATATCTGAGTTTTCTCTTCACTGCTTGCAGACTGATACTGTTTTGAAGTCAGTGAAGCAGAGAATGTAAAATACTGAAGTAAATATAGATACAGCAAATGAGTACTAGATTGCCTTATTTGGCTTTACAAAGGCTGGTGGAGAGACAAAGCGAGCTGTGAAAATTATACATATTATAATGCTAATTAAACATTGTCTCTTCGATCTCACTTGATTATTTCAAGTTTTCTATAAACTGCAGCTCATACCAACTTCAGAGTGATCTTCAACTTCCAAGAAAGTCACAGCTTCTTAGAGTACCCAAATATAGATTTAGTCACCTGGTTTGAAAAATGTTTATCCTGAAAGAGACTCTGGGGGAAGCTTCTTGATGGTAAATACTGGGTGCAGATTCAAATAAAGAACACAATTCAGCAGCAGAGCTCATTTATTTAAAAATGTCTCTTACATCAGACCTATGCTGTCACTCACACTCTCCCATGTATTTTTAAAAAAAAACCCATAAGATTCAAGGTAGGAAACTCAGAGTTACACTGCATCAGTTGCCAGCCAACACCGCATTTTTGAGAACTCTTCCCACACAAGAATAAAAAGATTGTACTGTTTGGTGTTGAAATTCTAGTAAGAAGGCACATCAAATCCCATAGGCAGTAGTTATCCTTAATTCTCACCTGGCTGATAAGTCACAGCAGAGTGACCACAACTACATCAGTAGGGGCAAAAAAAAAAACAAACAACAAACCAAAACCCAAACCCAATCTTAAATTGTTGGATGCATTTGATGATAGAAAATAGCATCTCACACATGGGAAGCAAAAGAGAATTTACTCAGTTCTGCTGCTCTTTAGGAAGAGTGGCTCCACATAGCTGACAGCTGATCAGAAAGCCCTAACTGTGCCATAAGTACACATTAAAAACAATTCATGCAATGTGTGTGTCATGTATTAATGAATACTGAAATCCTACACTGTAACTTATAACTATCCTGGAGACAATCACGAGAAACTATGCATGGACAGAGGCCAGAAAAGATTGGTTTGCAAAGGAAATTCTATACATCCCTAAACTGTAACTGGAACATACTAAAGAGAGCTCTGATTAATGAAGCTGAGAAAACAAAACAAATATCTTTAAAGTTATCTTATACTTTTTTCTTTAGTTGTATAAGATACTTCATCTTTGGCAGCATAGCTTTTGCTAATACAGTTTTGCTATGACTAATTGCTGATTTATTGAAGAATTCTAAAAATGAGCAAAACATGAGATCAAACCTCAGGAAGAGGTGAGAGTCACCTGGTAAGGCAGCTTCTGTATTTAGACACCCAAATTAAATTCTCACTCCCATTCACTGACTTTGCTACTGAACGTAAACTATGCTGAATGTTTGTACAGCAGATGAGAACCTAAAACTTGGGTTGTTTATAAAAACATACCATATCTACAAATATTAAGACTCAGAAGGATTCAGTTTATGTGGCTTTAGGAAACAACATTACATTTTCAAACTGTTTTATTATTTTAAAAATAATAGAAGTTTAGGACATTTTAAAACTTGGAAGATGTGTAGGACATATTCGAATATACATCAGGCATTTCAAATATTTTTCTTATTTTCAAAGAGAACAATTAGCACTTATAGAACAGTTTCTCTTAATACACTGCTTATAGTCATATTTCATACATCATGAAAAGCTGTCAGTTCCTGACCTCACAGGTCTGACAGTGGGATGTCTAAGGCTTTTGCTTGTAACGAACTGTAGGAGACAGATTTAAAACCAAAATGTTTCAGGCCTTGCCTTAAAAGTAACTGAACTATGGTTTAACTTGTGTTATAAAATGTGAATCTAATTATTTTGTAGGGTTCACAGTTTGTTTCAATACTCTTTAATCATAGCATGTTCAAACTGTTCTAATCAACAGCTTTATGAAAGCTAGATAATGTCCCTTCTTGCTGCCACATCTTCATGACTCTGCAATGGGGAATACAGCAGAAGTAGAATTTAGGGCTGTTATGGTGGGAAGAATAGCAAAACCTAGCTTCCCAATTTCAAAGTGACATAGAATCATAGAATAGTTAGTGTTGGAAAGGGCCTTAAGATCATCTAGTTCCAACCCCCCTGCCATGGGCAGGGACACCTCACATTAAAACATGTTACTCAAGGCTCTGTCCAACCCGGTCTTGAACACCGCCAGGAATGAAGCATTCAGAACTCCGTCTGGCAACCCGTTCCAGTGCCTCATCACCCTTACAGTAAAGAACTTCTTCCTTATATCCAATCTAAACTTCCCCTGTTTAAGTTTGAACCTGTTACCCCTTGTCCTACCACTACAGTCCCTAATAAAGAGTTCCTCCTCAATCATGGAGCATTGGCAGTTGCAAAAAACCCAAACAAACCAGCTTTCAGGGCCTGCGCCCTCAATCTTATCCATGCAAATAGAGTCTTGGGTGCATGTGGAATCTTGTTCAGTTCTAAGGCACTACTGGTGTACAGTGATGTGTATCCTCTAGGATACACACTGGGTCATCAGAAGGCCACATCTGTAAGTTGACTTGAGAAAGGCACAGTTTTTACAACCGTTTCTTCAGACGAAAGTCAAAGAAACAGTTTTAAGAGTCTGGGTGAATAGCAAGGGATTGCTACAGCTGGAAGAGCAGTCAGCTGGAAGAAATTGGGAAAAAAAAATAAATCTCCTAGAGATGTAATGTAAAGAGAAGGCTTAATTTAGTTCTGTACTGAAATTTAAGTCTCTTCCTCCCAACCCCATCACATCCATCTGAATAATAAACAGGAGCACAGACTGGGGCAGATGTGAAGCTACAGCCAGTGCCTGCATCCACACCATGCAGTGACACAATGCTCTCTCACACCCACCCTCCACCAGAAAAGAGAAGACACACGATGAAAATATGAATGCAAGGAATATTAAGAGACTGCAGTTATCCCTTCTCTTCAGAAGAAATGATGTACTTAATGTAGACCAGGATATCATTTAGATGATAACACAGGGCTAGCATCAATCCTGTTCCTAATGGTTACCTACTTGTTTAAATTGGGTAGCGAGATGCTGATTTACAGGAACCAATGACCTCTTATTGACCTTGTAATAGAAAAAAACCCACAAACAAGACAACCCTCAATGATCTCCTTGTCAGGTTTATAATTACTAAATTTCAGTAAGATACTCACATGAATATAGACAGCGTATTCAAGCCAATATTAGAATAAGAACACTCTCGCTTGATGTTTTATACTTTGCCAGAAGTTAAAAAGATCTTTGTGATTGCAGACATAGGCACACTTGCTCAGACCTTCAACTGGCCTGATAAACGGTATGGTGGTTTTCCAAATCAACTGGGACAAGTCAGGTGACAAATGATTTCCATTAGCTTCAGCAGAATGGAAACAAAACAGATCAATACAAATGATTTGCAGCAAGTTCGGATCATAAATTTCCTTTTGCCCAGTTTCATCATTTTAAAATAGAAGCATTCTCTCCACACAATATAAAAAAAAGTGGTAGCGATCCAGAGATTGGATCATTGCAGTTACAAAAAACTGCTCATGGTTTCAGCTTGGAGAGCTTTTTAATCAAGCATTAATTTTACTCAGTGATACATAATTACATTAGTTTAAAAGACTGCAAACAATAAAAGTGATAATGGCCATATTTTGGGAAAATTAATTAGGTCCTACAGC
Source organism: Psittacula echo (assembly GCF_963264785.1). Taxonomy (NCBI): domain Eukaryota; kingdom Metazoa; phylum Chordata; class Aves; order Psittaciformes; family Psittacidae; genus Psittacula; species Psittacula echo. Next base: position 48,345,346 of record NC_137743.1, read on the forward strand.
AATGTAAAAGCTATAGCAGTCCTAGATTCTACTCTATCAAAATTACCTGTTATTTTGGTTTTGCCTCTTCTCATTTGTCTACAAGTGTTTCTAAACCCTGTTTGTGAAGGATATTTTGAGGTCACCAATTTTTATATCTTTGAGATCAAACAAGAGGAGGTTTTGAATATGCACCAAAAGGAACAGCTTGCACATAGTTCCATGTTCTTTGTAGCTGGTTAACTATTTAACAAACTTGAGTCCCAAAATATACTCATCTGCTGTAATGCTGAGAGAAGACACAGCAATTTATGAATCCACTCCTACAAGTAAGTCATCTATATACTAATGAAAAGGACATTCATAAACAAACTTCAGTGATGCAGGAAAACCATCCATTCCCTCAGAGAAGGCTCAGCAATACGTTTCCCACAAGGAACGTGTTTTCAGAAAAATCGCTTTGTAAAGCAAGCCTACCTTTTCATTTTTGTACTTGTCAACATAAACCAAAACAACTGCTATTACAAGTGGATTCTGTTTGAGCTAGGATATTATTTCCAGAAACAAAGCTTAACAAAAACGGTTAATTGAATCAAACCGGCATCATTAGACTATACAACAAGTACTGCAATCTATTTATACATATGAAATACTTCTCAGGGAAGGGAGGCAGACTCAAACAAAAAAGCCCCACCAAAACCTGGTTTTAGAGTTTAAATAAACTAGAGCTGTCTGGAAGCTAATGAGAATGAAACTGCCTATCTTCAAAGGGTAGAATAAAAAACTAAGAAGATACATATTTTACTTTACTCATGACAGGACAGAATTTCACCAACACTGCAGGATGCTGTGTGCTGCTAACTATTTCAAAAAAACAGAGCATCATTTCTCCATAAATGCTGAAAAAGAAAAAAAAAAACAAAAACCAAACAAACCACCACAACAACAAAACTCCCAACAATTTCACAGAGACAGCACCTGATCAATGTAAAACAGTTGTTGCTCTTAAAAATAGGATATGAAATGCATTAGCACAATTTTCTTTAGTTTGGAGAAAGTAGAATGGGAATGGATTTCAATACATATTTCTGGTGTAATTGCAAGGCTTACTGTTGCACTTGGATTTTACTCCCTCTCCCCCTGGCCTTCCCCACCCAAGGTTTCTTAACAAAGCATCCTTTTTTGCATATACAGCTTTTCTAATGTCACGACTGAATACAGCAGGACAGGTTCAGAATGGTTGATACACACACCTATGCCATAGCTTGTCAAACGATCACAGTCACATCACTGACTGTGACTCAGTTATTGCACTGATAAATCCTGTTACAGCTTTGGCCTGCTCTGCAGGACACGTTAAGTCATTTGTTAAGAAGCTCCACATAAGAATCAGCTTGTGGGCGCTATCCCATCTAATACCTGCTAAAAACATCAAGCAACAGGTAGATTTACAGGTCTGCAACCTGTGCAGACAAGTTGATTTAATTTCAGTTTTCCAGTCTGTCAGAAAGTATGATCTGCATTGGAGGGTGGGAAGCAATTATCTACTGTCCATCAGTATTATTTTTGATCTCCCTTTTCCACCCATATTCGCCCCCCAGTGCACTACTTTACTGAATCCAATTCTGGTAATTCTGTACTACTTTTAACTCAAAAGCTCAGATTTTTTTTTTTTTTTTTTTTTAATCCTAAACTGATCCAGATCACAGAAATTACCTTTCTTCCCTTCAGCAGACATATACCAAAACAGCAAGCTAACCCATTTCGCCGTATATTTCATCAGTTGGTTTAACATCTAGGAAGAAAAATTTTTAAATCAGTTTTGCAAATGTCAGCTCACTGTAAAGCACTACATCAAGACAATCAACTAAAATCCAGCCATATTAGAGCATTTGAGAGGTAGTGATTGCATTTACTCAGCACTTACAGCACTGTAATAGATCAAGAACAGAATTATGAATCATATTGTGTATTCTTATGCCTATATGGAAATATATGCAATATCTATACCAGTAATGTTATGATACTTTACAACTGAACTGCAGAATTCTTCTGCTGGGGGATGGGGAGAGAGACTGACAAAATTATCAATAGAAAGGACTGCAAGAAGCTGTCTGACAGCTTTCCTAAAAGCCTCCATTAAGCTTCAGCTTCTCAGGAGGAAAATAAAAAGAAAAAGAGACAGAAAGAAGAGGTGTAGGCTCTAAAATGATGAGCAAATGGTCACTTTAGGACTGCAGATGCTTCTCTCTGCAGGAGGCACAGACAAGATATCAGAACAGTATTTGCCAAAGATGTTCAATATGAAGAGAAATACATAATGTGTTATCTATAGTGCTACACTTTCCCCTTGAACAAATCCCATTCCCAGATGGCCTGTGAGATATTAAACTATTGCTTGTATTTGCAGTTCCAGCTGGAGACAGTATATAAACAAAACCACTTCTGTAAGCCTCTTCACAGTTCAGGAGAATGTTTATTCTTACTTTTAAATAAATCTCTTTAACAATATTAAATACCAAATACATACAATATAAATAACTTATCTCTCCACTGCAATTATGAAAAAAAAAATAAAAACTCTTACTGAAAAGGTATTGTAATTGAGAACTAACTGCCCTCTGTGCCTTAGAAGCCTCCTCTAAATACCTATGCAAGAATGAAAACAGGAACAAAGATCCAACGAACCCAGGAAACTCCTAATTTTGAAGCAATTTATTAAGTATTTGCTGTAACTCTGCTAAATATACTATGAAACACAGAAGCCTTGTTAACCTGTTTTTTTGTTGCTTAATGCTTCATCAAATAGCTGCACCTGCAAAAAAGGTGTGAGAAAAACATGTCCCGTAAGAGGAATCCCCTCGATATGACATGTATTTGCAATTGTTGGGCTCCAAATTAAGTTCCCACAAGGGAAAAAAAAAAAAAAAAAAAAAAAAAAAAAAAAAATGATGTTAGAATATTGAGACCACAGAATAGATTTAGAGACAGCCAAGTATTTTAAAGGCATTAAAAGACAGAATAATGCTAAAAATATACGCGGGATTCTAAACCCTAGATCTGAGTGAATATGAAAAGCAATTAGTTCTCCCTGCTGACCTTGCTTTGCTGTTACTGGCATAGCAGTACATAGTGAGAGGCAGCTGACCACACATTTCACAGCTGTCCATGTTGTGGGGAGCATAGGAGAGCAATAAAACCTTAGACTATGAAACCAAAAGGCTCTGGAAAAGTTATTAATGTTCTAAAAATTACTGCATGACTGACCTGAGGTACAAGATTAATATTAGTCAAGATGGTTTACGTTTTAAAAAATCTAAGCCAACACATTACAATTACTACTGGTATTAAGGTGCACAGGAACAAGCAAAATTTTATCTTCTATGCTCATCTACAGGCCTGTTCGCACAATTTTCAATTGAAAGTTTATTTGCTGACAAACCATTTTGTTAAATGATAGCAAGAATGTCTGTACTTTGAAATGTATTTGCGCAAGGCTTTATAAAATCCTTTCCTCCGAGCAGGAGAGTCCCCGTCAGCAAGTATACATATAATGCTAAGTCTACAGCTAAAGTCAGAGGACAGCAGAAGTCATTCCCAATGGCTTTGTTTAGGGTTGAGACCAGATTCAAGATTCTTCCTTTGCATTTGGAATGGCAAGTCAGTCTTATTAAGCATAGCCCCGCTTCTCCATTACAGACTGCATTATGAAACTATCAGCTGCATCCCCTTGGCCTTCCAGAGAGCACAATTAACATTTCTATATTGCAGTCTTTGAAGTTCTTTTCCTTCCTGTAAACACCTCTGATCCTGCTTTTATTTTCTGTCTTTCTGAATTCTGGGAATCCATCTCTTCTCTGCTGCTTTCCTTCATCTCTCCTCAAAGCTGTCCAACCTGAAGACTAATTCAAGGCATGAAATTTCACACATACGGTACTTCTATGCCCGCCTATTTATTGAAAAATTAAAGGCTATTTCAGAATTTGTTCTTTTTAATAATACAAACATATGCAAATGAAATGATGCAGAGGGAAGGCTGTACAGTTGTGCTGTGGTTTAAGGTAGCCGGCAAAAAAGTATCACACAGCCGTTTAATCTCTCCATCCACCTTGCCAAGATGGGGAGGAGAATCAGAAAAAAAGGCAAAACCAGTGGGCTGAAATAAGAAGAGCGTCACAACTGAAATGAATAAAAATATAATAATGGTAAATACAAAGAGAGAAAAGAATAAAACCTAAGACAAACAAGTGATGCACAATACAATTACTCACCACCCACTGACCAATAGCCAGCTGGTCCCTGAGCAGCGATCAGTCCCTTCCTGGTAATTCCCCCATAGTTTGTACACCAGGCATGACATGCTGTGATGTGGAATATCCCTTTGGCTAGTCTGGGTCAGGCGTCCTGTCTCAGCTCCCTCCCAGCTTCTTGCGCCCCTCCTCACTGGTAGAGGATTAGAGACTGAAAAGTCCTTGATCAGGGTAAGCACTGAAGATGTAGCAACAACTAAAACATCAGTGTGTTATCAGCATTGTTCTCAGACTAAAGCCAAAGCACAGCACTGTACCAGCTACTAGGAAGAAAAATAACTCTATCCCAGCCAAAACCAGCATGAGTTGCCATGCTAAGTATAAGATGCATCCTATCCATTCGGCTTGGTTTTAGGGAAGCACACAAGGTGATGCCTTGGCAAGGGAAGAAATTCAGTATTGTGCTAAATTGTCCCCCTCTTTCTTCCCATTGCTTTCTGCTGCTTCCTCACCTTCCCTCTAGTTTCTGAATGTTAGCATGTAACAGTCATTCCTATAGCTCTACAGCTGATGCAGCCTCAAGAGCTAGTTTTAGCTTTGCAGCTGGGCACTTAGTTGGGTTTTTTTTTTTTGATGGTAGCCTCTCTTTCTCATTTTATTTATGTTTCTGTATGTTTGGAACAACAGCTGCTCAACATGCTCATAAAACAAATCAGAACACCCAGGGTAAACGGGTAACAAAGCTTAAAAGAATATAGGGATTATTCTGCAGGTGGTTTTCTTAAAGCAGTAAGTCAAAGGAAGACTCCCATCAACAGAGAAAACTGAACGCTATGAACTGCACTTCATTTAGCAGTATGGGTGGTGTCCGTCCACTGCTTCTATTTCTTTTTTTTTTTTTTTAAAGGCAGAAGACAATTTACATGCATGAAAGGCATTAACACAATGATACAGCCCATGCTCCCATTTGTCTAAATCCAATTCTACAATGTATTTACTGCCTGCTGGATCTAAGGACCATTCTGTGCCACTGATTGTCTCCATTTTACTTAGACCTATAATATGAAACTTCTTTAGCATTTGCTGCACTGATAAGATGATAGACATCAAACACTCTAAAAGCTATGACTGATTTTGTAAGAGCACATTTACTCGCTATTTAAAGTGTTCTCATAATGTTATTGCACTCAACGATACATTCTGAGTTCACTTTTTCTTTGTTTGAATCTTTATACCTCTCCTGTAAGGCAGCATTTGAACTGCATACAGCCTAAGGATACCAAGACTCTGAGAAGTGTAGAGCTTCATGCCTCGGCCTGTCTTGTCGCTCCCGTGCAAGACACAATTTCATATTAACACTTGAAAAACAAAATAAAACAAAAGCCAAAACACACCAAACCGCACACCTGCAAGACCCACAATAAACAACCTTACTTCAGGCTTTTCAAATTCTTGTTCTGTAGTTTATGTCAACCTTCAAAGCGCAGCTTCTTTATTCCAGATTTCATCCACAGACAGAGCAAGTTTCAGTGGATATTTTGATACATATTTCACTACTGCAGCACAATAAATAATCCCTGGAAAGCAGAGCAGAGCATATACTGAATATGCCAGGAGCCCTTGGTTATCATTTCATTTAGGTTAGTGCCAGTCACTGCTATTGCAGTCACCTACCTCCTGGGACTCCAGCATCTGTTGGTCCCATCCACACCATATAGTCTTTTGGCAGGATCAGAGAGCAGAAGCCCTGAACCTGTTCTCTCTCTCCCCTATTGTTTCTTTAGGCAAAACCACTGCAGGAGACCACTTCAAGTTTAATGGAAACATGGGCCTCCCTGTGAAGCAAGGAGCTGCACCAGGCGCTTGCCGCCAGCTAAAATGAAACACATCCCCTGCTCCATCCCAGTAGACTCCAAAGTAACAAGAAACAAACAAACAAAAAACCAAACTAAAATAACTCATAGAAACCCAACAGAATTGTGAAAGAGACCAACCTCAAAGCATAAAACCCCATAGTTTTATTTCAACTCCCAAGACAGTAACGTTGCTAGCAGACCAGGCAACCCTCTCTTTAATGAGCCCCAGAGGTGAAACTGCCATAAAGGTGGGATTCCAAGGGTGGGAGGACTGAAGTCCTGCACTACCACTTTCAGATATGGAAGCTAACACACACCACATTCCCCACCAGCTTTGCTTACAGAGCAGCCCCTCTTTGACCCCAACAGCTGAATTTCAGATATGGCATTCAAAACCCTGTCTGCTGAAGTTCACTTATTTAGCCCTCAGCGACCTGAGCATTTCACAGCTGCTGTTCTTCTGCCTTCTCCCCTCTAGCTTTACTGAAAAAACTCTTTTTGATTCACTTATTTTAGCTGTACTGCCACCATCTATTTCCCAGAAAGTCACTACTTTTTTTTGACCATCCACCTTAAATAAAACAAACTCCCCAAACAAACCAACCCACACCCAGCACAGTAAAGTGTTGTAATCTTTTCCTCTAAACCAAGGACGTGCAACGCTAGAGTAACACAAAAGCACTTGGTTTTATTAACTATACAAACATTTTGGTTTAAGCTATCCCAGGCTTCTAGAAGGAACCCATATTAGTATAATTATGTTGCAGAAAGTGGCAAAATTAGCGGCTGATGGTTTGCCAAAGTCAAACTGGAAAACACAGCCAGTCCAACTGCAATGAGCACAGAATGCTCCCCCCACAGAGAATACAAAGGCCATTTCCCTGGCAAAGACCTGCAGCTCTTCTTTCCTTGGCTCACACTGTCTCAGCAGATCATACAGCTATACAAGAAGCACAGACCTTGTATTTCTGATGCTGCTCTGTGCATAAGGAGGAACCATTGCTGAGCAACTATACCACACAACTAAGGTACTTTTGCTGTGCATGTCACACTGCTGTTTGGGACACATAAGATGTAGGTGATGTTTTTCTTTTGTCTCCACCTTTGCACTAGCAGCTACGAAGGTCAAAAGAGCCCATCTTATCCGATGTTGTTCATATTTGCTGGTAACAATGCTTTCTGGACATTTGCTTTCTGGCTGCTTTATTTCCTACACATTCAGTTCCATAAACGCAGCAACACTCATCAGTCAGCTTTCACACCAATAAGTCCAGTTGTGGAAACTGTACTGCTACGCAGAGATGGCATCATGTATTTTGAAAAGCTGTAATACCATTTGACTAATCCTTTAGGACTCTATTCTCCTCATGTCACCATAAATGAACACAAAATTAAAATGCCAGTAACAAAATTCAGCAAAAAGTCATATGAAAGCAGGCAATAGATAAATGGATCCACAAGAACTTATTTGAGATTCAGAGTAAAAAGTACCATATTTGGTCACTCCAGACATCTCCATCTTGCCACAAATATGTTAAATATAAATGTTCATGGAAGGTTTCCAAAATTTAGCCCATATTATCATGCCTTTTGTTTCAAGTTTGCCCATTTGAGACATTAAAGCCTGTTTAGAATGATGACAGTGAAGCTGGTTTTTTTTAATGCTTATTGAGGGTAGAACAGCGAGTACATGTAAACAAAGCTAAATATATACTCATCCTTATTATAAATGGATGTGGAATTTGAGTGCAAAGGAAAACAACTATATTCCCTCAACAGATAGTTACTTGGTTAATTCCTTGCAAGCCCTAATCCCACATCAACTCCCAGAGCTCCACAGAAGAAACTGTTTAAGGCAAAAAGATACAAACCCAACTGATTCCTTGCATTTTCTCCCACATAAAAAAGTAAAATGAGATGCTCACTGCATGACATTATCCCATCTTTTTTAGAAACTGATCTGAAATTAAAAATATACTAGTCTACATTCTGGGAAGAGCAGAATCATATTTGAACATCTGTGTTATCTTATTAAGTAAGAAATGTGAGAAACCTATTTGGCTTTTTTGACTGATGATTCCTCAGTGGAAGAACTGCAGCTCAGCTCTCGGTCTTCTGCCACCCTCAGTCACAGCCTGCAAAACAGTGAGTCTTCTACTGCAAGAAAACATCATTTCAGTTTCCATACATTTGAACTAGGTACTCTAAGACAAACATTCCCAATGCATTCAAACATAGAATCATAGAATCGTTAGGGATGAAAAGGACCTTGAGATCATCTCGTTCCAACCCCCCTGCCATGGGCAGGGACACCTCACATTAAACCATGTCACCCAAGGCCTCATCCAACCTGGCCTTGAACACTGCCAAGGATGGAGCATTCACAACCTCCCTGGGCAACCCATTCCAGTGCCTCACCACCCTCACAGTAAAGAATTTCTTCCTTATATCCAGTCTAAACTTCCTCTGTTTAAGTTTTAACCCATTATCCCTTGTCCTGTCACTACAGTCCCTGATGAAGAGTCCATCCCCAGCATCCTTGTAGGCCCCCTTCAGACACTGGAAGGCTGCTATGAGATCTCCACGCAGCCTTCTCTTCTCCAGCCTGAACAGCCCCAACTTTCTCAGCCTTTCTTCATACGGGAGGTGCTTCACTCCCCTGATCATCCTCGTGGCCCTCCTCTGGACTTGTTCCAACAGTTCCATGTCCTTTTTATGTTGAGGACACCACAACTGCACACAATACTGCAAGTGAGGTCTCACAAGAGCAGAGTAGAGGGGCAGGATCAACTCCTTCGACCTGCTGGTCACGCTCCTCTTGATGCAGCCCAGGATACGGATGGCTTTCTGGGCTGTGAGCGCACACTGAAGCCGGCTCATGTTCATTTTCTCATCAACCAACACCCCCAAGTCCTTCTCTGCAGGGCTGCTCTGAGTCTCTTCTCTGCCCAACCTGTAGCTGTGCCTGGGATTGCTCCGACCCAGGTAGAGGATCTTGCACTTGGCATGGTTCAACTTCATAAGGTTGGCATCAGCTCACCTCACAAGTGTGTCTAGGTCCCTCTGGATGGCATCCCTTCCCTCCAGCATTATCAACTGAACCACACAGCTTGGTGTCATCGGCAAACTTGCTGAGGGAGCACTCAATCCCACTGTCCATGTCAACGACAAAGATGTTGAACAAGACCAGTCCCAACACCGATCCCTGAGGGACACCTCCCGTTACCGGTCTCCAGCCGGACATTGAGCCATTGACCACAACTCTTTGTGTGTGGCCATCCAGCCAGTTCTTTATCCACCGAGTGGTCCACCCATCAAATTGATGTCTCTCCACTTTAGAGACAAGGATATCGTGTGGGACAGTGTCGAACGCTTTGCACAAGTCCAGGTAGATGACGTCAACTGCTCTGCCTTTGCCCATCAGTTCCGTAGCCCCATCATAGAAGGCCACCAAATTGGTCAGGCAGGATTTCCCCTTAGTGAAGCCATGCTGGCTGTCACCAACCACCTCCTTGTTTTTCATGTGCCTTAGCATGCCTTCCAGGAGAATCTGCTCCAAGATTTTGCCAGGCACAGAGGTGAGACTGACTGCTCTGTAATTCCACGGGTCATCCATTTTCCCTTTCTTGAAAATGGGGGTTATATCTCCCTTTTTCCAGTCATCAGGAACTTCACCGACTGCCATGATGCTCAAGCACACCAGCATTTTCCAGAGCACTCAACCACCACAGATGCTGTTCTCAGGACTTCCGTTTTTAAAAGCGACAGAAGTGAACAGCAGGTCTCAGTTGCTTTGGTTTTTCATATTAGGTAAACATCAGTCAGAAGAAAATTCTTGCACTTAAAACACACTGTTTCTTCTTTTTGCACAGTGTACTTATATTTAGAAATATAGAGTGTTTCAAATGACCAATAAAGATACATTAAAACAGAGCCAAGTGCTGTAAGGAAAGAAGTCTTTAAGTTTAAACAAGACTTACAGATGAGAAATCAGTCTTGCACACATCATCTGATGTCCTGAAATGCAAGTTAACTTCTCATTTTAATAACAGAAGAGCCAAAACCAGCAGAGTAAGGTCTACTGAAACTCCCAAGTAGCTCTTACATAAACACCCAAGAGCCCACTGGATCCTACACTTTCTTCTAAAGACTATAAAAGTATAATAAACTTGAATTATATCTGCTCATATTGACACTTCTTTGTCATGTCAGGGAAAATACTATTCCAGATTCAACCTGAAGAGCAGAGGGCAAGAACTATGGTCAAATCAATGCCTATGAAAAGGTGTCTTTGAAAATAGTTTTTAAAAACAGTATGTAGACAAGAACCTCTGAGCAACCCAGCACTGATGACCCAGGTTCAGCCTGAATAGTTGACTTCCAGCCATGATCATGTTCCATAGCAAAAGGGCCATGCACGCACCCATTAATGACATGATAGCAAAAGCCATCTTTCTCAACAATCCCACCCTGTAGAATAGCAGCTGTACACCAAAAAGTGACTTAGAGCACCTGAGATTAAAAAAAAACAAAACCAAAACAAACCCACTCTATTAATATTCACAGAACCAGAATACAGTTCACAACACACATGTTCAAGCCTAGGTCTGCAGACTGTTGACTTAATTTGAGCGGCAACAGTTAAGTTCTCGTAGAATTGCTATAGATGATTGAAGGCTAAACCAATAGAATTATATTTTGCAATTTTTAGCACATAACTACCACCTGATTGCTGCAGAAATTTGATAAGGCTCTTATATTTCAAACCAACCACACTACATGATGTAGCACCACCAGCTATTACCCTTAGTTCCCCCTTCTTCCAGGAGAAAGGCCAGAGTGCCCATGTATTACAGATGAAGGCAGTTCAAGATGTCACCACCATTTAAAATTTCAGCTGCAGTTCATTTTGTATGTTAAAATTAAAGAGTCTGAGCTTTTTTCTTTGTTTTTTTTATTTATTTATTTTTTAAACATACTGTGTCCTACTGTAGACAAACTGCCTGTTTTTTCAGGAGGCAGAAAGGTAGGGGGCACATAAGAGCAAACCTACCCACTCAGTGCCAACACTCCCTGCCACCTCTCCTCAAGGTGACCTGTTGGAACTCACAGAAGAACATCCCAAGCCAGAAGAGGTGCTTCATGTCATATTTCAAGTCATTTTGACCCTTTCCTGGCAAAACAAATCAATGGCAAAATCTCTCCTGCCTACTCTCCCCCCCTAGATGCATCTCTTCATACGCCGGTGGGCACATTTCAGTCATCAAAGCTGTGGGACTGCACAGCTTCTCTTACATAGAGCAGCTCTGCACTGAAAGAGGGCCCCCACTTCAATTCATCAACTATTCCCCTCAGTTGACTCTATTAGTCCATTACAAAGCAGTTGAATTTGTTTCACTCCTGCCTAATGTTTATTTATCTAGTGTGTCTTTAACAATATTTAGTACCTTCACTATTTCGTAAAATGGGCTAGAAACCACTTCCTCAATTCTCAACACACTGGTCTTCATTCATTTCTATTGAAAAATAAACCAAACACAACATGATTGGAATATTTCACATTGTAGTGAGACAAATAACTAAACATGCAGAGCAAGAAATGCAATTATAACATGCTTAGTTCACTTCTCTCTTTTTTTTTTTTTTTTTTTTAAAGTGTACCTCCTGTGGTATACGCTAAGCAGAAATCAGAACTGTATTAGAGAAGGGATTTTTATTACCCACCGAAACAAAGTACTGAGCAGGAATGTAAAGATACTCAAACAGCAATTTCACACTCTTAAACTAGCCCTAGTGACCCAAGTATAAAAAAAAATTTCCCTTTAGCTTTCTGTGGAAATTTAATTTACCTCAGTAGCCATCTGCACCCAAAATACTAATATTCTCCAATATATTTTCTCTTCTTTTCCTTCTCCATCTATTTACATAGCATCTGCACATGAAATGCTCCCATACACGTTAGACAGCATTAATCATGGCTACATTTCAGTAATGGATACACTATGTCCTTACCAGTTTAACAGCAGACAGCAACCATACAAGAGTCACTTAAGCCAATGAAGTCAAGTAACATGTAAATACGCATATTTCATTTAATCCAAAAAAGTGTTTCTGTGCATATATAACACACACACACACACAGCTCCCAAACAGGTTTTCGGTGTTGTCCTTAAGTGTTCCTTTTATTTGTGCTTTACATGACTAACTGTTCTTCATGATTAACATAAAAGACAAAGGAGGGGATGTTTTCATACTGCATGATGATAAGATGATAAGACTGTATTGCCATAGAAAAACTGCTTTAGTACTGTGCCTCTCTTCCTGCACCTGAAATCTTTGCATTATGGGAGCATCCACCCCTTCATTCTTGGTGTGAATTTCACCCTTCCCCAGCCTTTTTCAGTTCAGGGCTTCCTTTCTTTCACCTTTGTTATAAGGACATGAAGCTGACAAACCAAACCTACAATTCACAGTGTGCATCAGATGACAGCGCAACCAAACGAGCACATACCCAAGGACATGATACAGTCCATGCACTCCAGATCAGTCATGAAATCAGCAGAGCAGCTTCTACACAGACTCATGCCAAAACTACAGAGCTGTACTTTGCCAGGTGCATTAGCTCAAGTGCAATAGCACACTGATATTATTACATTGCTTTCCACTTTGCAGATTGCCTGGTGTCTGCCAACTTTTATGTCTTTGTCCAATACTCCTGTGCATAATAAAAATACACATACTATTTGCTTAAATTTCACAGTTTATGCTAGATGTTGACTTGTCAAAGCATCTGGAAGACACGTAGTAGTGTGGTTGAGACAGAGTGGCATGAAAAAATAATTTGTACAGATCTACCACTAATGCCACAGAGTATTTCCTCCTGCAACTCACTACCATCTCTCTTCTTCTCAACAGCCTGTCACCAACACTAAGACTACTCTTATAGAAGTACTTTATCATGTTTGCTTTAGAGTTTTTTCCCCTCATGAAAAATCTCGGTATAATAGAGCATTCCATCAGGAGTCACATGGCACACAGCCAGACCTCTGAAAGGGAGTTTGATGATAGATAAAGGTAATTACAGTGTAAGATTTGCCATACAACAAATTTAAGGCTATGTCAGCGCTTTCTCTCTTTTAAGAGGCTTATAACTCTATGAGAGCCTCTGGCCTGAAATTTGATAAAATCATTCAGTGAAAAATAATGAAATGAATCTGAAATGTGGAGTCAATGAGATACCTTGAATTGAAAAAACAGTAATGCCAAAAGTAGTCTTGGAGTGACAGAAAATGGAAGATTAGATATCAGTTGAGAAGAGATCTGACGGAAACAAATATGAAAAATAAATCACTTTTCTACTCGTGTATTTTGAAGAACTGGCAATGAACAAAATTTTTAGAATATAAGCAGCAAGTTTCTTGGTTAAATTAAAATTATGAATGAAAAGTATGACTGAACACATGTTCCAGAACTCCACAACTGCTGAGCAGTATCTACCAAAACCAGCAAAATATGTTCCTTCCTTAGAGTAGCTCTGCTATTGCATGTGCTACTGTGCTTCCCCCATCCAAGTGTTTTATAATTTTACAACTCTAATTTTTCCATGAAAGAAAACTGTATATACATCCTGAAATCACAACTGCACTTTACAGATCACACTCAACGCATGTCTGTACAGTTAGGTACAGGCTACATGAATACAGACTGAAGCCCCTCTGGCCCTGTATGCAGTACTAGCCCCAAGCCAGCTCTAGTTCAGGAGTCCTACAGACACATCAGTTGGATGATGAGGCAGCGTCTCACAAGTGAAAAACCTCAGAGGGAAAAGAAAAATACCATAGTCAGTGAAGTCATAGTTTCCTGCAGCTGCCAGAGTCAAAGGATTCCCATAAAGAAGCCCAAGCAGCTGAATGTAAACATCCTGAATCAGAACTTTGCCAGGCTCCAATCCATCTGCTTAAGCAGCTTAACCAGTGTAAAGATGCTGATATGCTCCAGCTTACATTAAAGAAAGGGAAGTGCGATGGCTGGCACTGGCCAGGACTTTGCTAGGGAAAAAAGAGACTACTTGAGCAATAAAAGGTCTCAACGAAGGCATCATAGACATTTCTGATCATGACTTACAAAGCTGTCACAATGGGCTGCACTACATTTTTGAAGTCCCCAGATCCATCTGTTTTACCATCAAGCCTCTACCAATTCTACAGCACCCTCTGGAACAGGACCAGAAACAGGAACTGTGACAACCCCTCCTTCCTCTCAGGCTGTAGTTTTTGTATTGTGCCTTTTACAAGAACAGCATAAAATGCCAGCAGCTGTATTTTCAAATAAAATGAGAGGAAATTCATATATTCATAAAACACAGTCTTCAACTAGAATCTGTCCTCGCTGGTACAAAACAGATCCTCTCCTTTTCAGAGAAGTCTCTCATACGTTAGGAAAAATATCACTTGAGTCAGTAAAATTATGCTATTGTGAAATTTTAAAAATTAGAGACCACCACAGCATTTAACATTTCTACTTAAAAGTCATCAAAAACAGCAGAAAGAACCCTACCTCCCAACCTACTCCGTAACACAAAATGAAAAGCCACATTCTGATAAATCTCATCACCACTTCACAGAGACACCCTGGAAGAAGTAGCAACCTGTCTGTTATATAGCAGACACTGTAAAAATGCAAACTGGTAGGTATCGGTCTTGTTCATAAAAATCATGTCAGTGGGTAAAAATTTCTCCTCAGTGGAAACCTGCAGGATATAGACAGAGCAGTAACACCACATTGTCCTTCTTGCAGTAAACTTTTGGGGAGTGGTCATCTCAGATGAGATCTGATTCCTTGCATGCAGGCAGAGGAAAGAATAAAGATACCCCTCACCACCAGTTCACAGTTGATAAGAATCTAAGAACAGCTAAAGTGGAGGTTGGGACCTTAGGCAGGAGAGAGAAAGTGGTCCTCCTGAAGTTTTATATGCTGTCAAAAGTCTTCCTCCCATTAATACTCACACACTGCCAGAAGACAGAACTGCTTCACCAAGAGGATTTTGGAAAAGTGTAGAGCAGCATAAAAATTATATTATACTGGACTTAACACAGAGGGATTGTGAAGAAGAAACCACAGTAGCAATGATCCCAGTGAGACTCCTGGAGGAAAGAGAGACTTATCTGGCTCTGTGCATTTACAGAGGATGAAACGAAAAGGACACATGAATGTTACTAAGAGCATTTCAAAAGAGTTTTTTATATGGGTGGCTGAAAAAGGAAGCATAAACAAACTAATTTTGGCCACCATCATTTGCAACCACAGAGTAAGAAAAGGGTTAATGAAACTGAGAAAAGACTGTTTCTTTATAAGGAAATACGGATGTAATTTTTTTATCATCATCTCCACATTCCACAGAGTCCATGGAGATAGTGATTTTATTAACACACTGCATGCATACACTGTAAAGTAAGGTGGCACCAAGTATACATGTGTAAAGGGTAGGGGAGATGTAGGAAAACTCACCTGGACTGGAAACAAGGACAATGTGAAAAAATAAAATGACAGTAAAAAAAGGAATATATTAACCAAGCTTAACTTTCCATTATTTTGGTTTATTGTTTGTTTTAAATGAAATTATATGACAGTAATAAAAATCACATCACTTTTCAGTTCCCTTCTTTCCACTTTCCTTTTGAGATAGTCCACAAGTGGCTCCAATAGGACTGAAGGATGGAGAAGTCACTAGTTGCCACATCGTCTTATATTTTACTTTTACATGGTTAAAAGCAGACAGCACTCAGCTGGTAGTAAAAGAAGGTCCAATTAAAATTCACAGAGCTATTGATCTTAGCCCTGCTCCAGCAAACCCTCTTTCTGCTTCTAGCTCATAAACAAGATGACATGGAAAAGAACTATTGATTTTCATATGCTGTCTTTTCGGAGACATTTTCTTAGAATCTTAAAATTACATCAAGTGTTCATAAAACAAATAGACTTAATGTGTTCATGTCTAGAAGACAGCACAACCCATTTGCCAAGTGGGAGGTAAACTAAGTAGATAGGTTCAACTTAATGCAAACTCAAGCTTCCTCCCCAGAAACTAAAACACATCATCTTACATCCACTTGCCTTCTTGTCACATGACAGAGCAACAGCTTTTTACCCCAAATTAAGTATCTGTCAATCAAAATGGTCCCAGTTGACACTTCTTGCAATAATAAATGAGACTGGACATATCCACTGGCCCTGCAGAGAAATATTTCCCATAGACCTGAGCCTTTGTCCCCTGGGGTGCCTGCAAAATTGCTCATCTCCTTGACCACCTCCTGGTATTAACAACAGGCCCCAAGTGCAATACTTTTAGGCAGCAATTCATGAAATGGTTGAGGTACAGTTCAACATTTGAGTCAAAAAAGAAGTTAGAGCATAAGCACCAGAGAAAACAGAAATGCCATGCTGCCTCTGCTTAAAAGCTTACACAACTGATTATACCCAGACTGCTCTGGATGGTCTGGAGGTCAAAGCACAGCCTGACATCTTCTCCCAAGAAGTTTCAGGTCACAGTGCCCACAGTGGTAATATTAGAAATTATATTTGTCTCTATTAGAAGAGGTAGAAACACTTTCCCCTCCCTATCAGCCTTCCAGTATTTTCTGTCAGTCTGAATAACAATGACACACTGACTTGCTTGCCCTTTTTAAACTAAAGTAATGAAGCATATCTGTGCAGGATAAACAGGCATTCACCAGTGAAAATGCAAGAGCTGAGGTTGTTCAGACAGTAGGCATTAAAACTGCTATTTTTACTACTGCCCTCTCACTTGAGTAACTCACTGCAGAAACTGGGCAACCAAATATCAGTAATCGTGTAAGAAATGCTGGCTTTCTGATCTACTTACTTACAACCTGATACAAAACTGATCATGCCTAGAACTCAGAGAAGTGAGTCACCAAGCATTTAAAAAATAGGACATATTATAAGCTCAAGTATTACATGCCTTTCCTTGGACTAAATTCTGAGTAAGGGCAACATACTGGTAATATTAAGTGTAGCTGAGAGAGCAAATAGAACCACAAGCACCTTACAGGGAATATAACTACTGTCATGCTTGCATGAATAAAAAGTAGAAAAATATCTTATTTGAGGAATCCTTTTATCTGCAAATTATTTAGTTGTTGTAGAAAATAATAAAAAAAAAACCAAACAAACAAAAAACACACACAGGTAATGGCAGAATACAGAATGTGGCAGAACTATTTTTTGATCTCCTGTATGTTAGCAAAGACCACTTTGAAACATTAATTTGTTTCAGGGATTTCTTTAAGGCAGAGCAGGTTCAACTAATTTGTGGGCTGTTTTGATACCTCTTTCACAGGCATCTTACTCTGTATTAATTCAGTAACTACAGAATTTTCCTTAAAGAAAGAAAAATAAAAAAGAGAGAGAGAGAAAGCCTCCTAAATCTCTGGTTTTTGCTGCACTAGTGATTTCCCTAGAAGCCAGTATTACAGCCTCTGTGTCCTGACAGCTTTTATTTAGCCTTGATGATTTCTGACAGTGGGGAGCCTAAATCTTCACAGGCATTGCTCCTTGTGCTGTCTTACTGCTAAGGAAGTTCTCAACTCCTACCTTGCACCTTTCTTGCTAAAATCTGGCTTTTTAGCTTTTTGTTCTAACAACTACAGATAGCTGAAACAAATAAGACTGTTCTGCTTTCAAAATCCATTTTGGGCATCATCTCCCCACCCAATCACTCTACCACCTTCTGTCTTTATTTCTCTGGACACTTTTTCTCATCAGTCACACTCGTAATCCATCTGTTCTACTACTCTACAGACTTGCCAGCTGGGTCATATACCAAAACATCTAGCAATCTTCAGCCAAAGCTGTATCTAGCTGTAGTTACTTTATGAGTATTTCCAATTTACCACCACTGGTTTTAGAGAACCTTACATGGGATGTCAAAAGCTTCGCTAAACTTAATGCCCCTGCTTCTCCAGTAATGAAGTCCTATTTTTACTGCTTAGAAGAAAGTCAGATGAGTTTACCAACAACAAATTGTGTCAGTGTGGGCTACAACTTATCTCCTCATTTAATCAGTACTGACAAAGAGAAATTCTTCCAGTTTAAGCATGTAACATTCAACATTCCAGGGTTCTTCCCCCCATTTTGGAAGAATGATGTTATGCTTGCTTTTCCCTGCACCACACCTGACCACCTGTGTCTCCAAAGTAACCGCTAACAGTCTGAATCAACATGGAGAATGAAAGCAGTAACTCTAATTTTATTCAAGTAGTAAGCCACAACTTAAGTTCCTTGGTTTCATTTATACTCATTTTGATCCTTACGCATCCTACTCAACACAAGAGCAATAAGATGATGCAGTACATGTGCTTTAAATACCTCAACTAAGATGAAAACCAGTAACCATAGGTCTTACTTTTACAAGTTTCTGGTTATACAAGTGCTTTAACAGAAATCAGAAGGGCATCTCCTAGCACATGAGCAGCTTAGGAGCTGACATGAAATGCAGGCTGCATTTCCCTGCAAGAAAAAACAAAACCAAAACCTAAAGAATTGCAAGTCATTAAATATTATTTCAGGCCAAAGAGTTCAATTTGCTACTGATACAACTTTTATTGCAAACCAGTGCCATTTGTCAGGACCCCAGCTTGCAACAAGCCACATAATGTTACTTCTCCTAACTGCTCACAGCCGAGATCATGTGAAGGGACAAAAGGAAAGTAAATTGTAAAAATATGGTAAAAGTGGAAAAAGTATTTTCCAAGTGTTTGATAAAGGCTTGACTCTACAGAATGCCAGGTGCTGCTAAGAAAGCAGAAAATGTGTAATAGCTGCTGTTAAATTCTGTCACTTGAAAAGCACACACTATTTACACAGACATCCTACAATTTCACACTGCAACTTTCAGGCTCTATTTTGATCCATGGTCTATACTTCCTTCAGATTGAAACTTTGAAACATATTAAAAAGCCACCAACCTTTCTTAGCACACACTCAACAGCCAACTTTCCCACTGAATAACAACATCCTCATTGGTCATTACATCAATATACTTTTTGCTGGTTTCTCTTGCAGTCATCAATACATAACAACTGCGCCTTATGGGACAAATGAGAGCTTTTCTCACTTTTTCAAGACTAGAAAATGTAGCTTGACTTAATACCAAAGAAAAGGCAAAATCTCAGCCCAGTAATTCAAAGAAAAATTTCTGATTTCAGAGTGAGGGTCAAAGCTTTATTATAAAACTGAACTATGCACTAGAGCTATGACAGAACATATGTGGACAAAACCTTGCATAGGAAGGAACCCTAAATTTCCTGAAGGTATGTGAAGACAGTGCATGCTATGTGAAGTCAACTGCCTTTCAACTTCTTTTTTTTTCTTTCAGTGACCATGGAATGCACTACATACAGGGACTATCATGACTTGAAAACATTCACCATCGCTTTATTCAAGACATATTTAAAATAAAAAAACACCCCCAAACAATGGCCACAAGTGGCTTTGGAAGGCAGTTAACTTCTCATCAAATCAAACAGGGCACTATGTCTGAACCTCTCCAATTCACCTTGCTTTTAGCAAGGTCACCAGGATTTTAACTGCCTCAAGACTAATGTGTTGACAGCATCATTAAGAAACACACCTTAGGGGTTCAGAGTTCACTTCCTGTCGTGATGAAACCCAAGGCTGCAGGTTCAATTTCCTGCCTCTTTTGCAGTATTGGGACATTTCCCCATGTGAAGGTTTGCTCTGTAGCTTACAGAGGAGCACAGATTGTCAGCAAATTTTCTGTTGTCCTGTTTGCATGTAGCACAGGACAACGCTGTGTGAGCCTCAGGGTTGTAACAGGTGATATTTTGAGATTCAGAATCTAAGGTACCTGTCTGATTTTAAGACTCACAACTACAGCTTCTTCTAGTATAAACTGGCAGAGCTCAGCTGGCATCCACACTACATTTCAACTGAAAGGTAATGACATGTAATGGCATGATACAAACACAGAAAGTAACACTATTATTAATGCTCAGAGAGTGCCATGGCTTATCCTTTCTACTCCCTTAGATACACATCTCACCTTCTTTAAGCACTCTCTAAAGATAGAGCATAAAAATAAGTCACCCTCCTCATTCCAGCTGTGCAGCTTAAACCAGAAAAAATTAGGATGGCATGCAGCACAACTTGCATCAAACTTCTTATGTTTCACTGCATGATCCAGACTTGTCAGATGTGAAAGACCAGTGCCACCATCTGGTATCTTCTAACTCTTGGATCTTTCTTTTAGTCAGAAAGGAATTCATAGTTTGTCTAATTCAATACATAAAAAAGGGGGAGAGGAAGAGAAGCAGTTCTGAACAGTAGAGCAGAAAGCTTAAAAAACCTGCAATGCAGCAGTTGCAAAAGGAGTCCAATATGTTAAACCTAGCAAAACACAAATATCAGAAGCTAAGAGGTATTAAGTAAAATAAGCCAGCAAGAACTTCTCAAATTAAAAAAAAGAAAAAGGATAAGTCTTAGAAAAAACTCAGACCAATTCAAGTCATACCTGCCAATGCGGCCCTCATGAGTTAAGAATGTGTAAAAGTATTTTTCAAATACTGCTCACAAGGAGGTTGGGAATCATCCAAGCAAAACATTAACTATTTCTCCAGGCTTCACACAGGGAAGGTGGGAGTAGGATGAATCACAATTCAAAATTTATTATTTTTCTTCAGTTATTACACTAAGAAAGTTCCTAGTACCAACTCAATTTTAGAATTATTCCTAAGACTCAGATAAGTATCTTGACTTAAAAACCTATTTATATGTCTTTTATTTGATTTTACCTTGTTTTTAGGGATGTGTGGGAACCCTCTGAAACAGTATCAGCTGCACCATTCTTGAGGCCAGGGAATATAGCAGCAACATTAATTAGTATTTCCTCCCTCACTAAGAGGGGATTCTCGAAATGGGAGCTACTTAATTTCTGTGCTTTTATGGGGGTCAGGTTAGCATTCTTAATGGCATTGGCAGTAAAAATGAACGACAGCCCGGCACTGGCAAAAAATTCTCACCTGTGCACCTCTGTGAAGGAGCTCTGCTGACACAAAAACATCAAGAACACTCTGTGACCTACCCATACATAGGGTTAAAAAGCAGTGTGTGACAAATGGGAAACTAAAAGGCAAAAAGGAGAGGAAAGTAATCAGCACCACAGCACTGACCTGTGTGCAGCAAAACCAAGGTAGGCCCTGGGTGTGAAGTGCCTGGAAAGCAAGGGAAGTGCAAAGTGAGGGCCTGTTGGACTCAGTCCTGGCCTCTGCTTCATCAAAGTCTGATACCACGCTCCAAAACTTATTTAATTTTTACTAAAGTGCTAGTCTGGTTCATAACATCTGGACATAACAAAAACCCAGCAACAGAAACAAAGGTAAACAGTAAAGCTCTCCAAGACAGCAGCATACAGGAAGCATTATGCTGCATGGCTTGGTGCAATCCTGAGCTCTGGTTCAGCAACCACACAGTCATGCTGCAGCAGCACACAAAATCGTTAATCCCAGTGGAGAGACACACTAGGGCATTTCAGACTCTTTCACTGTTCCCAGACAGACTCTCACTGCCGAGAGCAGACCAGCCCCCAAGACACACTCCTTGAAATAATGCAGAGATGTCCCAACTCCTTCGTAATACAGATCCCTCATTTCCATCACTAACTTGCCCTTCCCCTCTTTTGCCTGCAGTGGCTCACCCTGCCACATTCTGTGAAGAATACAGCAAGCACCTGAGGTTTTGCTCAGTTAACAGCAGAAGAACAGTCTAATGCTTTGCAAGTGGTTAATGGAAGTTGTGAACCTGAATATTAGACACTGATGATGGAGCAATGAAGTAGAACTGTGAAGATACATAATACATGGTCAGTTACATTTCATAGATCAGAATCAAACTTTAGGCACCTTAACTTTCAAAGCACAGACACATTCACTTTTCCATCTTCCCTTGAAGTGATAACTAACTCAAGTTCCTGTATAAAAAGGCCTCCAGCTTCCACAGATGCATCCACTGTCCAATTAACCAACAGCTTGTTTGCAAGCCCATCAATCCATAGGACCTCCTTATGGTCATGGGTTTCATTCTGACTCTACTCTTCAAATTCCCTCCCAGAGGCAGCCTGAAGCATTCCATCACAAATAAGGATGAATCACTGGGTGAATGTTGCCAATACAGCTTTGCAATAATTATGGAACTGGAAAGCAGCCTTTCAGTATCTGAAGGAGGCCTACAAGGATGCTGGGGAGGGACTATTCATCAGGGACTGTAGTGGTAGGATAAGGGGTAACAAGTTCAAACTTAAACAAGGGAAGTTCAGGTTAGATATAAGGAAGAAGTTCTTTACTGTGAGGGTGGTGAGGAACTGGAAGGGGTTGCCCAAGGAAGTTGTGAATGCTCCATCCCTGGTGGTGTTCAAGGCCAGGGTGGACAGAGCCTTGGGTGGCATCGTTTAGTGTGAGGTGTCCCTGCCCATGGCAGGGGGGTTGGAACTAGATGATCTTAAGGTCCTTTCCAACCCTAACTATTCTATGATTCATAATCATAGCAAAAATAATTCTCATATTCATAACTTGGGAAATTACTTATTTAGGTGAATATTATAGAATCATAGAATAGTTAGGGTTGGAAAGGACCTTGAGGTCATCTAGTTCCAACATAGCAGCCTGCATGCTGTGGCACTTAATCAGTCCTTGAAAGTTAAGACACTGGTCCCATGAAGATCACAAGAGCAACATCTAAACTTCAGTAAGTTTACAGCTAAATAATGTTAATCAGTATTTTTCTTAGAACAGTTTGATACATCTTTGTCATCTCTGCTTAACAGTATCATTTAACTGCTTTTCACCATTAGCTTCTCATTGGGCCAGCTTTATTAAAAGAATGGTTTATGTAAGCAGCTCTCTAAAACATTAATTGTTTACAAATACTGAAGTTGGACAATAATAAATGAAATTTGCATGTTCATGCTGTAATTGCTATGTCAGAAGAACAAAGTATAACTTTAATCCAGGGGAATACAGTATTTATTAATATGGAGACTTGAAAGGTAGAAGTAGGCAGTATTTATTTATGTCTGGTAGCAGGTACTAGTATTCTCAAAATATACCTGCTGAAAGTCTTAAGTACTGCTAAGTACATGGAAACATTCAGGGTCTACCATAGTTAGATCTGAAGCCTAATGCAGCAACATGTGGATGCTTTCCCTTCCAATGTCATGCAAGGGTTTTGCCACGTATTAGCTGGCAGAAAATTTTGCCCGTTAAGACAGCAGCAAAAGGCAAACAATTCTGTCTCTACTACTCTACTACACAGAACGATGCTACCTCCCCCAACCCAGAAAATACCATCTTCTTTTTAAAATGAAGACATTGAGGTTTTTTCAACCCTTCCTCTAAAACAGGAAGTCACAGGTTCATAACATTACAGACCTACATCATGATTTTCATTTTTTTTTTTTTTTTTTTTTACATTCAAGAACAATCATTCACTGGAGCAACCTTCCCGGGCAGGGAGCTAGAAAATCTCATCTAGGCTTCCTTTCCCATAAGAGCTTGTAGCAGATTACTTTTCAAGCTCCCTTCCAGCCTAGGTTGTTCTAGGATGATTCTGTTATTTCTGGCCCAGTGTCCATTGCATGAACCAAAAGCCTTTATTATAAAAAAAAAAAAACAAAAACAAACAAACCAAAAACAAAAAATAAAAAACCAAAACTATTTTATCACTAGGATGTTTCCTCTGGCCACATCTTTCCTGCAGTAACTCTAATGCATTGCTTCCTGTTCCTAGAGAAGGGGGACAGAGCAGATCATTACCTGGTGCTCCACAGGTCTCTCTTGCATCTGAAAGTTGATGTCACCTCCAAATCTCCCTCTTTAATTTTATATTTGTAGGCCTATGCGAACACAGTTCTTTCAGACTCTCCAAGACCTTATTTCATCTACCTCTGATCACTCTTTGCTTTTCTCCCAGCTACTTTCGCCTGCCTTGCAACCTGCCTGAAGCCTCAACTAGCTGCAATACACCACATCGCACCTGGCAGCATAACAAGCACAGTGGGGGGATGAGTCCTCCTGTCTTGCAGACAAATAAATCTTCCTCATATATCCTAGCAGAGTTAATATTTTTCACAAAAGCTTGATGTGGCTGGCACTGAGGTTCAAGTGAACAGAGCATAGTAACTCCCAGCGTTCTCTTCTGAAGAGCTATTCTATACCCCATGCCAGCATAGATTGTTTTTTTACATTTGTATCTGTTAAATTCGCTGTACCAAAAAAACCTGGATGTTTGGGAGGGGCACAGGGGAAGCTTTCTGCAATTCATAATGTTTGTTTGGAATTCTATTTACTTGAGTCTGGTATTACGTGCTATTTTAAGTATACTCTCTATTCCTTCATTCAGGTCATTCGCATACACATGCCCCCCTCCCCCCCCAAAAAAAAACAAAACAAAACAAAACAAAACAAAACAAACAAACAAACCCCCATGAAAAAACAAAACAACCCCAAAGCACTGAGCAGTACCAGACCAGGACAGACTGCCAAGGAACTCCAAATCAGTATCTGTCCTCTTTCACACTTGGCCACTTACAACTGTTTACCCAATACCATTTTCCAGCCAGTCATGCATCACCTGCCCTTACTAACAAAGTCCCCTCACAAAACAAGAAATACAGTAGGGATTTTGTCCTTATGGACAACAGATCCACTGGAGCTGCTTTATTAGTACCAGTTTAAGTCTGTGCCAATAGCCCCTGGTATAGTTTACCTGCATAATGTTAAGGCGTGGAAGAAATGCAGCAGACTGGTAGGAGCACACTCCATCTCTACACGGGAGAACACTTTTACAGCTTCAGTAATTGATTGCCTTTGCAACAATCGCATGCCACCAGCTTCATTTTTCAGAAAAAAACATCAGATTGGAGCAGATGGGAGCAGATCAAAACAGACTGCACAGAGCAGCCACAGTCTAATGGTGAATTGAGAATACTGAGCAAATATAAGAAGCCCATGTACCTCATGTCTTAATTGGAAGCAGAACTCTTTCATCGTAGCTTTGAAGTGCTGGTGTAAATGGTCTCATATCTGTTTTGACACAGCTAATGGCAAACTACCACCTATGCAACAGCTTCACTTGCTGAGTGAATGCTTCAGCTACAACCAGTCCGGGGAGGTTGCAGAAATATGTGTGCAGACTTCCTGGCTCACACAAAGCGAGGAGATGCAAACATAGAGGGTTTAGGTCTACTCAAGCCGCAGCTGCTCCACAGCTCATCCCTCACATGGTCATCAACACTGCCCCTAAAGTCAACTATGCTCAGCAATGCCATTCCATTCATAACCATCTTTTGATGAATATGAAATTAATTTTCCACTTGGCAGAAGATGATAGAGAAAGCAGGGTTTTTTTTCTTTTTTTTTTGGTAAAGAAAAATTAAACATTTTTAATGAAGCTTTCCATGTAGATAAATCAAAATATTTTCTGGTACGGCAAGGCAAAATAGGAATCAAGAAAAAAAACTGTTAAGTAACCAGTCCATTCAGAATTGGTTCATTTCTATTCTTTTCACTTCTTCATTGTTAGATGCTGGCTCTGTGCCCTTTGCCTTGTGTTTCTAAGGACTGATGAAAATTTCCATCTTAAATCTTCAGTTTTAGCTTATTTATATTGATGGTGTATCACACTGAAAATAGTATTGAGCATCCATCAAATTGTCCTGTATTTTCACTCTGAATTATGTTTTTTAGGGTTGGACTAATAGCTTTAGTTTTAGACTCATAGCACTGTCTTTTTCTTTAGTGATTAAATCTAATCTATCAATTATTTCTTTACACGGCAGGCTAAACATACTGTTTTCATCTCTATACAGCTAAAACAAATGAACAGTTCTTTGTCACAAAATTTTTTCAGCTGTAGCATTTGGACCCACCCTTTTTGAAAAGAAATGCAGTAAAGAACTGCAATTTCATCACTGGAAATGATCTATTTCCTGGGAAAAAGAAATAAAATCCTTCCAGAAATTCAGGAGGAGGAGAAGGGGAGGGAATTATTACAACAGCAGGTTAACACTGAATGTATCAAGCAGAAATAATTAACACTTTTTCTCTCTCTGTGAATAATGCATAGCTGTAGTAACAGTTATGCTTTTGAACAATCACTATGCCATGTAGCTGGGAGATACATGCACAAAGTAAAGCACATTACAGAAGTCATCCCTAGCCTCCATGCTCTTCCCAAAAGGATTGATTTAGGCACTGAAGCAAAAAGCCTAGATGAGATGCTTCAGCAGGTTTTCTGTGCAAGTATGGAGGAGTACACATCTTTGTTATGAGTCCTAAGAGTCTAGAGTGGAAGACAACCTCCTCTCAGTCCTTTCCCTTGGATTTCTCATGCCTTTTTCAAGCCAGTGCACACAAATCCCACATTTCATTATGAAAAGGAAGCTTCCACTCATATGAAATCCATTGTTAGTGTTCTACTTACGCCAGCTTGTTTTTCAGTGCTTTTCATTGCACTCTGGATGCCTCTGCGAAGTACACAATATAGCTTGTTAATAGAAAACTTGAGGCTAAACAAAGCTCCACTGAACTGTTTTTCCTCATGCTGTTGCTGTTTCTATTCTCATTCCTTTGTCATGGTTCCAGTCGCCATGATCACCTAGTGGAAACTAAGAGGAGTTTGAAATACCATTTGGGACTGGTGACCGTTACAGAAGATCAGAAAGTAGTTCTTGGCCTCAGTGCATACATCAGGATTTACTACATCTATTCTAATTATTTATTTGGACCAGCTGGATTTATACAAGAAGTCTGCCAGCCAAAAATCCTGGGACACTACTGGTGCTCTGACACATTACTTGTCCTCTCACAACGACCAGTGAAAATTCCCACAATACGTTGAAGGCAAGTAAGAGCTACCTACAAACCTGCAAATCCAAAACTACAGATGCGGCCACCTTTCACATGCTGCAGCAACAGAGACCTCCCATGTCTGTGCCAACACTTCCAGGTAAGTTCTAGCACCATCCTCTCTGCCACAGAGGCAAATGGGAGCCCAGGATACATCTCTCCTGTCTTCAGAGGATTTTCAGCAGCAGGAAACCATGAGGTTTCCTTCCAGGAACACCTATCTCAAAACCTGCCCAGAAACCTCCCTGCCAGCACAGACTAGAGAGGCAGCTGGCACAGCTGCACATCCATCCTGGTGGGCATAGTGTGGATACAGGCAGAGCCACCTCTGCTGCCTGGGCAAAGGAGCAGAAAAGGCTCCCATGGCAGTATTGCAGAGAGCAGCAGAGACTGTGCTGATGTTGTGCAGAGTTGCACGGTCCTGCTACAAGCATTACCTGTCCCTCAGGTGGTTTTGTCTTTGAAGAAGAGAACCTTCATATAAAAAGGCAAAAAAAAACTTTAAAATTTGTTTTGTTTCAAGGGTATGTTATTAAAAAAAAAAAAAGGAAAAAAAAAAGTACAGCAATACCTCAAACTGAATGTTTGAATCCAAATATCTTCAAAGAACTAGGCTAACAGCACTTCTTTCATTCTTTTCATTTAAATTGAACAAAATGGTTTGCTGCATACATGCTGTTCACTTCAAAAGACCATTCTTAATCCATTAATAAATAGCATCCTAGAAGGAATCATACAGAAGTAAATTTTTAATGCATTAGCCAAAACAGGAACCAGCAGATGGGCAGGACTGAATTAACTGTGTATCCTACTGGTATCTTCACAAAGGGTGAAAATTAATAGCAGAAAAGTACTACTGGAAGACAAAGTTTTGTGGGATTTTGTTTTGTTTTGCTTTGAATTAATGAAATCAGTTTTGCTGCGCTCCAGGTTAGGTGTTATGTAATATGAATCTCTTTGTGATACCGCATTACCCAGGAACCCTTATCCTGAAGGAAAGGAAGTTTGAGGTGTGAACCCTCACCCTCTGAATTTTGAGAACTATGGTGACCTTCAGCAAATTTGGAGTTTCTAACAGAAACAAATACAATTCCATTAAGCCTTGCTTCTGTTATGGAACTATCACTGATTGGCAATACCCTATCCCACATTCCATGCCCTGGCAAAAGAAGTCACCATAACTAGGTATAGAATCATAGTAGGGTTGGAATGGACCTTGAGATCATCTAGTTCCAACCCCCATGCCACAGGCAGGGACACCCCACACTAAACCATGTCACCCAAGGCTCTGTCCAACCTGGCCTTGAACACTGCCAGGGATGGAGCATTCACAGCTTCCCTGGGCAACCCATTCCAGTGCCTCACCACCCTAACAGTAAAGAATTTCTTCCTTATATCCAATCCAAACTTCCCCTGTTTAAGGACAAGGGGTAAAGGGTTAAAACTATCTCTACAGTCCCTAATGAAGAGTTCCTCCCCAGCATCCTTATAAGCCCCCTTCAGATACTGGAAGGCTGCTATGAGGTCTCCACGCAGCCTTCTCTTCTCCAGCCTGAACAGCCCCAACTTTCTCAGCCTGTCTCCATACGGGAGGTGCTTCACTCCCCTGATCATCCTCGTGGCCCTCCTCTGGACTTGTTCCAACAGTTCCATGTCCTTTTTATGTTGAGGACACCACAACTGCACACAATACTCCAAGTGAGGTCTCACAAGAGCAGAGTAGAAGGGCAGGATCAACTCCTTCAACCTGCTGGTCACGCTCCTTCTGATGCAGCCCAGAATCCACTGAGTCAATACCATGCATGCTCAATAGCTGCCAACATCAGTTCAACTCTCACTTTTGGTCAAAAGGACAATTAAAAGAAGAAAAAGAAAAAAAAGAAAAGAAAGAGGTGAAGCCTGTGAGTTAGAAGAGAAATAGCAAACAAATCAGCAAGTCACCAGTCAGCTCAGTCCTCCTCTCAAATACATCTCATAGATGCAGCCTCTCTTTCTGCACTGTATGTTTAGGAAAGTAGAAAGGTAGAGTGGGTGATTTGAACTACTTCAGTGCAAGGAACAGGCAGGTTAAACCTGTCATCTGGAAGAATCAGGACAAAGCAGCACTGTAACAAGGTCTGTCAGCTCAGTTGTGACATGGGAAAATGAATAAGGCATGAGTATTAACTGTCTCACGTATATGAAATAGGGGACACTAAGTGAACTTATCTGATATAGAGTCAAACCAAGGAAATTGAAAGATGTCATGAAGTGACTGGACTGGCTTAATTGCCCTGGTTTCTGCAGATGCTACATTTCAATAGAGCCAGTAAGCTATCAGCGAATAGCCTAAAAAAAAAAAAAAGAAAAAGAAAAACCACAAAAAACACAAGCCCTAAAACCATGCATTTAGCCCTAAGTGCAAAGACATCTGCCTGAAGACATCTCTGGTCCATTTCAGGAAACCGGTAGCTACTCATTTTCTATGTTTTCCCAGGTACCTGCTAGCAGTCACTGCCAGACACAACCACTCTTCAGTCCTGGGACAGATGTTCTTACAACAGTATGTAACTAAACCTGAAGAGTGAGCTGATGCCCATATGTCTTGCACAATCCATATACCAGAAAGATTCCTGCTTTGTGTTAGGGTATTTTCTTTCCACACTAAAACGGGAATTACTTCCTCACTTCCCGTTTCCTATTCCACAGTGCCAAGACCATCCTTTTTCTTAGGTCTTGAAACTCAAAGGGGTTTCTCATTTACACTAAGTCGACTGCATTACACTCCAAGGTATGAGGATCTGCAAGTGTCTTCCCCTAGGTAAGGGCCACAACAAGATGAGATGTCTCAGTGGCAGCAGATGCCCTCCCACCAGAGGCAGCTGCCCCACACCATCCTGCTGCTAGCAAGAGGAAACCACAACCACTCCACAAGCAGCGTCAAAGGGCACAGCAAGTGTTTTTATTTACCAAATTATTTATCAAAGTTGGGCATTTTTTTCCTTCAAGCAGACACAGAGGGTCTGTCATAAAATTACAGTGTACCCTGTTTCTTCAGGCAAAGCCTTCAGTGGGCTCTTGTTTGTTCTCAGGTCTTTGATGCAAAACTGTCACCTTCATGATTTTGCCATGCTCAAGCCCAGTTACTTCTATGCCAGGTCCAACACAGCCAACCTGCAGCACTTCCCTGCACCAGGGCAGGAGCTGCCAGCACCCTACAAGGTGCTGTAGGAACCCTCTTTTCTGCCATTCTGCATGACTCAGTTTTGCTTCAAGCAGGCAACTTCTTCGGATATATTTTCTTCTTCACAGAATAACAAAATGTTCATCTAGCTTAAAATATTACTGTACATAAAAAAGCTGTTTGACTGTCACTAATTGTATTTATTTCTCCTCCAACCCAATAAGCAAAGTACCTACTCTCCTTTCTTTGTGATCTTTTTTTGAGCCACATTCAGTTTCAATATAGCTTGAATTTAATTTAGAATTTGCTTAACTGATTTTTATTCTATTATCTTTTGTTCTCTGGGCAAGTACATATTTAATCTTGAGAGTAAAATCATTATAATTAAATCTGTGTTTTTAAAGGTAACATGAATTAGATGGTAGAGCTGAAACAATATGTAGCAACTTGTATGGAATTAACAGATGGAATATCTCACCTGTACAAGCAGCACACTATGACGGGGATTAGTTGTTACCAAAAAGAACCCGTATGTGTTATTCAGATTTTAGTACCCACTGAAGTACTACATGATGCTTACATAATTACTAAAGTCTCTACAGAAATACTAGTCTGTTAAAGACCCATTTAGAAATGTCAGTTTTTCAACTCAAACTGAAACTTTGAGCACTCATCTCCCTGCCTAAATCCCCAAGGTGATGCCTATCACATGAAGGCAGAGGAAATTCTTTAGCCTCTTTTTACCTCACTGTGACACACAAACAATTTTGATAAACAAAAGAGATGGGTTCAGGGAGGGAGAATAGAAATCTCAGCAAGATTACCATGACCAAAAATTTCCTGCATGTCTTGTCTTGGGGGCATCAGGTCTTAATAACAGCTTAAATTTGGTCTGGAACCCAATAGGCTACATTTTACTTTGAAAATCTGCACCTATTTATCTGCTAGGTAGAATTATGTAAAGATCTTTGCAGCATAAAATAAACAAATGCCCAGTAGATTAATTTTTCCTTTTTAATACAAATGATGTCTACATTATTAATTCCTTTTTGCATTCTTAACAAGCCAATGAGAATGAGGCAAGTGCACAGGGGGGCTGGAGTATGATGACAAGCAATTTAACTTCTGAAATGCATAAATCATATGATATTCATAGATGTTTTTCTATATACAGCACATGTGAAATCTGAAAATCACACAGAATTCACAAGTTAATTATGTCCCTAATTGATACTTCATAATAAAATGCCTGAAGGAGAGCAGACTCATCTGATATGCAAGCAATTTCAGATTTAAATGAAGTTAGGGATTGATTTCCATTTCAAAAGTGGTTTTAAAATTTAACAGGTGAAATAAAGAGCTGTTTTCAAAAAGGGACACAAAAGATTAGAATGCAAAGTGTTTGATAGGATGGCTGATATTTAGCAGAATTACATATATGAAAATATTTTTCACCCTCTTATTGTCCACTTAATCAAAAAGAGTAGATGGACATTTTAAACATCTCTACTATATGAATGCCTCAGACCTGCATCCACAAAAGGAAAACTGGTCTATAAAAAAACCCACCAAACCAACAAACCAACCAAAGTACTCATTTTACTAAGAATTTTTCTGCAAACTTTATTAAGTGCTTTTCTGCAGGGCACTGGAATAAGACCCCAGGTAATTTTTCTTCAAGTGATAATTGTAATGCCCACTTCTTATTTCTTTTGCTATTGTAAACTGGAGTTTGACTGGATGGAGTTTGATTTTATGCTTTTTTATTTAGCTCTGATACTTCTGTTTTTATAACCTCAAGTTCTATTCTAAAAACCTGTAAAATAAAGATCATTATGTGGAGTTTTGCAATTGAAACATATTGTAAATAATCAAGAGACTGAGAAATAATGTTTCTCCAAAATAATGGAAGACACTGTTTTCCTTTGAAGGCTGTTGTCATTAGGCAGGGCAGTTTCCCTTTTAACGATTAATACTTACATACATTTGCTGCCCTAGGAAGCAAAAGTACACAGTCATAAAACATCAGTACTAGAGAGCAGTGATAGGTACTCAGGGAGTCTGTTAAAGAGGAAACCAGAGCACAATTGCTCTGTTTCCAAGTAAGGAACATTTTAGACCCACAAACTCAGCACAAGAATCAAGCTGGGTTTCTTTTATTTTCAATCTCAAGTAGCTCCTGAAAATGCTGAAGAAATTTTAAAGCATCTTACATTTAATGCTGCTGAAAATGAAAAGGCTTAAAAAAACGGAAGAGTGAAAAAGGATTTTGCCTATCTTGTTCCACTCTGGAAGAATAATAAGAAAAAAGTTTAAAAAGTTAACTTTTTGAAGAAGAAGTTTTATTGGTAAATAAACCACCTGCCTTCAGATTCTGCCTGCCACAGGAAGGCTGCAGTATCCATTTCTTCCAAGGCCCCTTCCAAGATAGAAGTTAACAACTGCTGATCTTTTCTGGCCCTTCCATTCTTCTTAGGAAGATCTCATTTCTTTTCATGTATACAACTTTGCTTTTAGCTACTGCTGCTTCCACCACTATCTCTAACCTAAGCTCAAGAATTTTCCACTCTGTAAAGTATCTCTGATGAAAGCTACAAAAAAGCACAAGTGTGCTCGCTGAGGAAATACCACAAAGTCGTGGATGTCTGATCTCCACTTAGAATAGCTGTATAACAGCAATGCCTCTCTTCTGAGAGATATCTGGATTAAAAAGATAAGGGAGCAAGGGGATAGGAAGGAAGGAGGGAAGGACAGACCTGTCTAGGATAAGATTCACAGAGACTAAAGTATCTGCGGTATAATACAAAGCAAGCAAATTCAATTTAATAAAACATCCTGCATACAAGGTATCACCTAGCACTTTACAGAGAGATAAAAGACCAAGATAATGCTCTAGAAAATTGGATACTGTGACTGAGAAAAGCAAAACAGAAAACACACAAAGTTGAAATAGTTCAGATAAAGGAAAACTGTTGAATTTAAAAGCATCTAGAGTACAAGCATATGTTCTTACAGAACAGCCACAATTAGAGAAAAAAAGCAAACCTCAAACAATTAAAGGCTTCTTTAAGAAGCTAAAGCCCTAGGGTTTATTAAAGCATCTCTGTACTAGAAGTCTTAGGTGTAAAAACTAATTTTCACCTGGTGGAATTGGAACCACAGAAAAACCTCAGTTTTTTAAAGGCTCTTCTCCTCCCCAAAAGTGTCTCTTTCTGCTTTCAGCAAAACTTTAAACAGAGATTAAAAAGACATGAACAAGCTTCCATCCATTTGCTTCCCTGAGTTTGAAGCAATTCAGTATTGGATTAGGTCTCTTCTCATTTATAGACAATTATGTCAATTCTATGTTAAAATAAGGGAGAGCAAAAAAAAAAAACCCAAAAAGCATGAATCAATAAAGAACAACAAACATAAAGAGAGCTCTGAAGGCCCAACTCATGATTTCTGGATGCATGAAAGTAATAGCTCTATCTACCTGCAAGATTTAAGTTAACAGCTGTGATCACAGCAGTTTTAGTAACAACTTCTAGTTATTAGGAACCAAAGTAGTGGAGGGGACAGGAATAAGCTCAGGAACAGAGTAAAGGAGTAGGCAGGTAGCAAGGTTGAACACCATGTAGATACACAGCTTGAGAGGACCCCATGCAGAGTCTGCCTGGGTGCCTTAAAAGCCTGAGAAAAAGCAGAATTGCCAGTACCACAATGCTGCCCTAGGAAGCAAAAGTACACAGTCATAAAACATCAGTACTGGAGAGCAGTGAGAAGGTACTTAGGGAGTCTGTTAAAGAGAAAACCAGAGGCCCTGAACATTGGGAATCACAAAGGTCCTAGCAGAAAGAAGCTGAAGGATGCCTTTGCTCACCACTTGAAAGGGCAGATAGGCAATGCTTCAAGGCAGGGAAATGTAGGCAAAACAACTGACGCAAGCTTGACTACCTGTACTTTCTGCTGGTGATGGTGAAGAGCTGTAAAGGGACAGTGGCAGGATCATAAATACAGGGTAAATGATTGATTCTTTCTTCTGGATAGATTTTATCCTGGAAACAGAAAGTGTGGGGGAGTCATGGAGCTGACAGAGAGAAACTGGATGGACAGATCAGTGACTGCAAGGTAGTTAAGACAGTGACTGATGACAATACAGCAGGGCATCACCTGAGCAAGCTCTATTATCACTTTTAAAAATAAACCTGTGAGAAATGCCAGGAGACACACAAGCACGGCACAAGCCACTGCAATTCTGGAAACTCAGCTAGAAACTAAGGCTCCCAAAAGGTGAAGATGGGGCTGCTCATGTGCTCAAGTGACAATGGATACTAGCCTGCCATACCCATACCCCTCCTCCTTGGCATGGAAGGCCTAGCCCTACTGCACCTTGTGAAAGGACATGCATGCCCCTCTCCTGACCTACATCATGTGTGTGGCAGCCACTGCCCAGATTGTCATCTAGGCCTTGCATAAGACTTCTTAGTCACCCCTTTCCTCTCCCCAGCATACACTTATGTCAAAAACTAATCCAAAGACTTCCTTTAGAGGTCAGAGTGCCCATAGATTTTTCTGTGATGCTAATCTTACCCTAATTCACATCAACACAGCACAGTAATGAGTTCTGAGTTTCTTCAGAATACAATTTCTACATCAACATAAAGTACATCTGTCAGAAAAGACCATCTCCTCATGCTGGACCCACTCCCCTTTCTACAGAAACTGCCAGGAACCCTCCCCTTTAAGTCAAAGTCCCTTGGCCTGCTTACTTGGAGCAACAAGAGGTGCAGTTGCATGAACCACAACACCCAAGCAATTTATTGCCATGGGGTTTTTAACCTATTTCAAAAAAATCAATTTGAAGGTTAGGAATAGATTTAAGGATCTTTCCAGGATCCTTTTCCATGTGAGCATTCCACTTCAACATTCATCTCATGGATCAAAGGTCATGATTCATTAGATGCCTGATGGAGTAACACTATAGATGCTCCTTGCAAAAATCCCACAATATATAGCACTGTCTCTATCAAAAAGAAAACGACAAGAATATTAAGGTGCTTCAGTTTTTACAGAACTGCTACAGATTAATCCTTCTATAAGCACCTTCAAGATCATTTGTTATCATTGAAGCTTATAAAAAACAAGTTAGGAGAAAATGTATGCATTGGATCTATTTTTCTTGAAAGCAAGACAAAAAATTTCTAAGACTTTCCAAGCACAGTAGCATCATGAAACTAAACACACTTTGCATCAGCTCAAGCTGTTGTGTATAGTAAAATGATCGATTTTGAAAGCTTCCAAAATTATCACCACAGCTGGATACTGCATGGCTTTCTTAATGCTTAAAACAATTTCCTCTTACACTTTCATTGATTGGGAATCATCCATTAAGATCAATATGTTCAAAATACTAAGTGTTTTTCTGGCATTTTCATTTCTGGAGTATACAACAATATTCTGAATATGCCAGAATTCACAACTGCAATTAATTCATGGGCCTAATTAGCTCCAAATAAACAGGAAAGTCCCTAAGACATTGCCCAATAAGAATTTTAAACATCGGAGAAGTTAGATTGCAGATCCAATTAATTTGGAATCCCATGAAAAAAACATGAGAACCATATTTATTGAGCAACAACTCCAGCTATAAAACAATTTTATCTGAATAAAATAGCTGTGGTAGATAATCTACAAAACACGCAGTAAAGGGCTAACAGCCATAATACAGCTGAGCAAACATTTAAATAACAGGAAATCTTAGCATCAAAGAAAATAAAAATAGTTAAGTGTGAAAAGGGACAAAAAAAAAAAAAAAAAAAAGAGGTGAATATTTACAAGAGGTACAAACCAGAAAAAGTCACAATTTATTGATTCCAGATGGAGATCAGTGAAAAGTGGTTTCTCTCAGGGGTCTTGCTGGGACAAGTACTGCATAATATCTTCAGCAGCAGTGTCAATGGTGAGCTCCAGTGCACCCTCAGCAAGTTTTCAACCAACCCGAGTAGTGTAGTTGACAACGTCTGAAGGACAGAATGCAATTCAAAGGGCCCTGTACAAACTCAAGAAGTGGGTCCACGTGAATTTCATGAGGTTCAACAAGGCCAAATGCAAGGTCCTGAACCCAGGTCAGGGCAACCCAATACAGGCTGGGGGACAAACAGATTGAGAGCAGCCCTGCTGCTACCCCAGACTTGGGGATGTTAGTGATGAAAAGCTGGACATGACCTGTCAATGTATGCTCACAGCCCAGAAGGCCAAGTGTTTGATGGGCTTGATGGGCTGCATAAAAAGGAGTGTGACCAGCAGACAAAGGGAGGAGATTCTTCCCCACTACTCTGCTCTGGTAAAAGCCCACTTGGAGCATTGCATCCAGCTCTTGAGCCTTCAGCAGGGTAAAGATATGAAACTGTTGGAGCAGGTCTAGAGGAGAGCCACAAAATGGTCAGAGGCCTGAAGCACCTCTCCTATGAGGAACGGCTGAGAGAGTTGGGGCTGCTCAGCCTGGAGAAGAGAAGGCTCTGGGGAGACCTTAGAGCAGCTTCCAGTACCTAAAGGGGACTACAAGAAATCTGGAGAGGGGATTTTAAAAAGACCATATCATGATAGGACAAGGAAGAATGGTTTTAAAGCAAATGGTATAGATTTAGACTAGATATAATGAAGAACTTTATTTCAAAGAAGGTGAGGAAACACTGGAACATGTTGCCCAGAGGTGGTAGATGCCCCACATCCCTAGAAATATTCAGAGCAAGGCTGAATGAGGCTGTCAGCAACATGATCTAGTTGAAGATCCCATTGCAGCAGGCTTGGACTAGGTGGCCTTTAAAGGTCTCTTCCGACGCAAACCATTCTATGATTAACTTTGAAGAAGGTAAGTCTAATTCAGACAGAAAAACACACAGCTGGCCCACAAACAACAAGAACCAGTAGCTGTAATGCTGCAGTACCTGATCTGAACGAATAACAGCCTGAAAACAAGCTCGCTTTTACAACATTTTTTCCTATTCAAGAAACAGAGAATTTCCCAGGACAATTATTAATTCCAATAGATAAGTCTTCAAAGTAAAAGAAGAGTCATTACTTTCTGCATAAAAATGTTTCAGAGCTCCAAATTTCAGTTATAAAGATAGCAAATTAGCTATGTTGAAATAATTTTTCTCAAAAGCTAGTGCTATACTCCTATGGTTTTACTGACCTAGTTTGCTCCCTTATGCATGTGTGTATATGTAAAATTGCACACTAAGGTAAATACTTTGATCTATGCCCCAGAAGTGTGGTATGCTTTCCCAGCACAGTTTGACAAGCCACATGTCCCAGGAAACTCCCACCACAGGAGGAAGAGATTGCATCCATCTATGGTGAGACCATACAGGGGGCAGAGGGGCTGAAATCAGGTGGCCCGAGCACACTCCTCAATGCTCCTTGTTGTCACTAGGGTGATTCCCCCCTTCCTCTGTAAGGATACTTCCATCACCACCAGCTACTTGGCATAACCAAGCCCTGAGACTCCTCAACAGAATATCATGGGGACTCAGTGATGACAAACACGTGACAGCTAATGTTTTAGCTGACAAAAGCAGAAGTCCAAACATCATTTGCAAATTCAGGCCAAGCTGTTATAACCCACTTACAGAAGGATGATCAGTGAGTTTTCTGATGGGATGAGACATCGGAGGTGATAATGAAAAGAATCAAGCAAAACAAGATTCCCTCAAATCAGTCAAGGGGGGTCAAAACTATGCCAACACAACTGGATTTCAGAAGTCTACACACACTTATCTAGGTGCAAAGCAGCAAGAAAAATCCAAATCAAATGAGCAAAGAAGTTTAGAGTTAATTTGGGGCTGCTGAACACTTTCCTGATGTGCAGTAATAGCTGATGTAAGACTTATTTCTGGTGCAAGATTTAACTGCACTTCTATTAACCTTCTGCAGCCATTAGAGTTTTATTCCATTAATTCACATCTTGATTACTGATTGAAAATATTTTTTAAAAGCAGAAGCTATGCCGCAGAACTGTTTTCCAACAGTAAGGTAAATGGTTATTCCAATTTTGTATATAGAGCGAAAGATAATCGGTCAATACTCAAGAATGGACTACTTGAATGTCTTCAAAATTAAATTACATTGCAGCTCAATGCAATTTAAAACATCAAAGAAATCACAGGCTCTCACAGATTTTAATTAAAGCAATCTCCTCTACATTCAGTCCTTCCCTTTTTCTTATCTTGCTGCTACTTATTTCTTTCAATATTTATTCACTGCTCTGCATAAAACGATAAAAACAACCAGATTTAGTTCTTATTATTTACAGTAGCATAGTTCTTAAGTACACAAGCCCAGCATTCCCATCCTAAATAAATTACTAATTTGGACAATGATATTTCAGAAACCCAGGCATGCCCATAGTGTAATTTTATGAATAAATTGTATAGAAATAACCAGCTGAAATGCATGCAAAATCTCAGTCACAGAATAAAATGTAGTCCAATATTCTTCAATCAGTCTCAGAGGAAAAAGCAAAAAAAGCCAATGGACAAAGGAGCAGATAAAAGTCACCTAAAAGAAAGGCTTTCCACTACAGACTTCCATGCCAGCCTGTTTGCTTTTGCAAGTGTTCAGGTAGTTTAAGTAAGCCACTAGAGTCAACAAACATACAGAATTTCTGTCTCACAAGACAATACCCAAATTTTTCCTTCCCTCAATACAAGTAGCAGCATATTAGAGATAACCCCAGCTGATGTGGCAGTGACCAATTCAAGCTCTTGCTCCCAACCCCTGGGGGTAGAGAGTCCTCAAAGCACACCACCAGGAGCTCCAAGTTAACTTAGCTACAAGACTATTTCAGCATGAGACAGACAGCACATAGTGCCAAACATCCCAAGAGAAATCGTTTCCCCATCTGACCTCCACAGTGGGTACACGGAACCAGAAGGTCTCAACAGAGTTGTGCTGCACCCTAGAGCAGAACAAACAGAAACCCCTGCAACTACCCAATGGTCACAAGGCTAGAAGCAGCAGCCTGGATACCTTAATCAGT
Organism: Psittacula echo; assembly: GCF_963264785.1. Taxonomy (NCBI): domain Eukaryota; kingdom Metazoa; phylum Chordata; class Aves; order Psittaciformes; family Psittacidae; genus Psittacula; species Psittacula echo. Next base: position 48,384,555 of record NC_137743.1, read on the forward strand.
ATTTATATAATTCGCTTGCTTAAACAGAGACAAGATTTTGCTTTATTTCCATAACAGCTTTTCTCTCCCAACAAGAATATCTGTCTATTGCTACTCCACAATGATCCTACCAGCATGAGGAAAAAAAAAAACCCAAAAATTTAAAGAGAAAAAACAAATCCCCCTTTTAAGCCTTCCCCTTACCTTATATCCTAGGACTCTTGACAGTGTGGAGTCAACTGAACCACCAGGCAGGCCAGGGTGAACAGGATAAAGAGCCCTGCCCACACTTATATGGGTCTCCTGGCCCCTGGGCAGGGGCAGGTGCAGGCCCAGGTGAGGCTCATTAGGGCAATTAAGTGCAACCAGGCCCCAGCCAGGAGCTTCCAGGATTTTCTTTCCAGCTAACACTGGATTCTGTTGTTGGAAACGTGCCAGCAGAGTATCATTTGGCTAGTACTGCCAAAATCTCCTCTCTGAGGCCAGATCAGTCAGAAGTAACGTGTTTTCTAGGACAAATTTCATATCTTGCTCTATTGACAGACTGTTATTTTTAACATATTAAAAAAATTAATTCATTATTCAGAATTAATCTTCTGACTGATGCGAAGGGTTAACCGATGTACAGGGGGGTTAGGGTTAAGCCGCTTGCTTAACAATGTTACTGCTTACTCATGCTTACTCAACAAATGCGTGCTCAACACTTATCGTGCTTGCCGGAACAGGGTGGGAGGACCAAGGCTATTGATAAGAGGAAGGAACAGTAACTCGGTTCCTGTTCTCTGGACCCCTAAGCCGGCTGAAATCAGCTTTGCGGTTTGGACAGTGACTAAATCACCAGGGAACATGCGGAACAACTACAGGTGAAAAGTTCAAGAAAGACTCGTTTACTTCATCTTGAGATCCTCGCTCACGACCACCAGGAGACACTACGCAAGCAAAGACCTTTTATCTCATTATAATATGAAGAGGGGATGAGACATGAATATGTATGGACGTGCTGCATAACCTCATGAATATGTAATAGTTTAGAGGATAAATATGAAGGAGAACAATGCTGAGGTGTGCATGCCTTTGGAGGAGTGATCCTCCATGCGTCTCAGCTCTGAATAAAGCATACCTACTTTACAACTTTAACGAGTTGTGGAGTCTACCCGCATATCATGACCATTTCTAAGGTGTGTTTTTTTCCAACTTGTTCTAATTCCTCAGCTGAAAGCCATGATCGCAAACTTTGCGTCTACACTCTGCAAATATATTGAAATATGTTTTAACAGCTGTTCAACAGTCATTGGATAACAAGGAGGTCCATCACCAGGAGCCTTATGGACATCAAATTTAGCTCACCACCAAATTATAATACACTGAATCAGAAATGAAATATTTTCATAGTCTGCAGGCCACTTTACGGTACATGTAGCCTGCACCATTAACATATATTTGCAGAATGTGCCCACTTACATTGCTTCCTGAGCAAGTATTCACATTTCTGCTATCGTGTATTTACCTTTTTTATGTTGACTGCCACATTCTGAATCCTTTAAAGTGCAAACTAATCCTTTCTCCTCCAGTTTGGGAGTTTTTGCTGGTTACTGCTGGTTGAATGATAAGCATTTATTGCTGCAGTAAAAATTCTTGGGTTTTCAGTTTCTGCCTGAGTTATCTAATCAGGAGCTATCATGTGCCCTAGCTTAATCAACTTCTCATCAACATTCTTATCATCATAATTTCACAAAAAGAGCTCTTTTTTACACAGACTAATCTGAGGAAAAAGATCAGCTGCAAGACTGCATTGCAGTACCCTCCTCTTTTCACACAGCATGTTAAGAGTAAACATTACTAACTGTCATAGTAGCAAAATAACTGTACTAGCATTATTTACAGTATTGAGCAGGATGCATACTGAAATTTTAACCACCTTTAAAGAATTTGATAATTTTTACTTTCATTCTGGGTGACTCCAGTCACAATAAGAGGAATACACTAACTGAATAGACTCTTCTCCATTCATAAAGCTCTTTTTATTTTTTTGGGACTATAGAAAGCCTAATAGAAAGAGGAGTTCCTGTCACTGTTGCTCTAGGGTACTCCCTTGCTTATCTCCATAACAATACTTTTGCAGCAGAAAGAGCTAGCAGACAGAAAAGGTGTCTGATAACAGCTTAATATCACTTCAGATACAGTCACACTGCTATGAAAAGCCCAAATGGCTTCACCAACCCCAGAAGCCCGGAAACCAGCCCCTGACTAACAATAATGCTAATAGTGACCACCCTATTGCTTGTTTCAGGAATACACTGGAGGCAGACTCGATTGGTAGGTTCAGTTTCAGCCTAGATTATTCCCTTCTCTTCCAGTCCCTTTCCCTCTTCAGCTTCTCCTGCTGCCTCCAGTCCTTGCCATTTGGCAGAGTTCTTTTCTGTCCCCAGCACCTTTCCTGCTCAAACTAGAGGCTCACTTATATAGAGTCCTGAAGTGGACTAAAACTGAAGGAGTGTGGATAAGCCCCCAACCCACTCCCACATTTCAGTCTTTAAAATGAGGGACAGGACTCCAGGGCAAGGAGACCATCCCTTCTCCTATTGCAGAGGCTGCACCAGGAAAACCATCCCAAAGAAAAAAAGAAAGGAGGAAACAAGGTGCTCCAAGTCCTACAAGTATCTGATGTCCCCTCTAAGATAGAAAACAATCTTGAGACCCAGGACAAATGTCTTCACACTGTATTATTGCTTCTCTTAGTGATCCTCAGCTATCAGTTTGGGTTCTTTGATAACAGCTGGTTTTATAAGGCTCCAGTCTGGATGATGGCATGTGGGAAAGGTTTAACTCACAGAGGCAAAAGGATGCTGGGGCATGAATTAGCAGGGCTCATTTGGAGAGCTTTAAACTAGATTCGAAGGGGGATGGGGTTGTAACTGGGCTTGCCCCAGTGGGGCAGCACTCTAGGATTGATGAAGACCGGGAGGCCTCCTATAATGCTAGGGTGAAATTGGTGAGCTCAGCTCCCTCCTTGAAATGCCTGTACACCAATGCGTGCAGCATGGGAAATAAGCAGGAGGAGTTGGAGACCTGTGTTAAGTCAGGAGATTATGATCTGGTGGCAATTACAGAGACGTGGTGGGACAGCTCACATGACTGGAATATACTCATGGAGGGCTATGTCCTTTTCAGGAAAGACAGGCCAGCTAGGCGGGGTGGTGGGGTTGCTCTTTATGTGCGAGAGCAGCTACAATGTACTGAGTTCTGTCCAGGAACAGGGGATGAGCGAGTTGAGAGTCTGTGGGTGAGAATTAAGGGGCAGGCTGGCAGGGGCGATACTGTTGTGGGTGTCTGTTACAGGCCACCAGATCAGGGTGAGGAAGTTGACGAGGCCTTCTACAGGCAGCTGAGAGCGGCCTCACAGTCACAGGACGTGGTCGTCGTGGGGGATTTTAACTTCCCTGATGTTTGCTGGAAGGACTACTCAGCAACCCAGCCACAGTCCAGGAGGTTCCTCCAGGGTATGGATGATAACTTCCTCATGCAAATGGTGGATCAGCCAACCAGGAGAGGAGCGCTGCTGGATCTCATCCTCACTAACAAGGAGGGTCTGGTCGAAGCAGTAAGGGTTGAGGGCTGCCTTGGTTGCAGCGACCACGAGATGGTGGAATTCAGGATCTTGTGTGGTAGGACCAGTACAATAGCAAGTAGAATTGCAACCCTGGACTTCAGCAGGGCAAACTTTGGCCTTTTCAAGCAATTGCTAGGGGAAGTCCCATGGGCAAGGCTGCTTGAAGGTAAAGGGGCCCAAGATAGTTGGTTGGCATTCAAGAATTGCTTATTCCAAGCTCAAGAGCTGAGCATCCCGACACGTAGGAAGTCAAGGAAGAGGGCCAGGAGACCTGCGTGGCTGAATAAGGAACTGCTGGGTATGCTCAAGTGGAAGAGCAGAGTTTATAGGTCATGGAAGGAGGGGCTGGCCACTCGGGAGGAATATAAGGCTGCTGCTAGAAGATGTAGGAAGGCAGCTAGGATGGCTAAGGCCTCCTTAGAATTAAATCTGGCCAGAGGGGTCAAGGACAACAGAAAGAGCTTTTTCAAATACATAGCTGATAAAACTAACACCAGAGGGAAGGTTGGCCCACTGGTGAATGGGATGGGTGCCCTGGTGACAGAAGATACTGAGATGGCAGAGTTATTGAATGCCTTCTTTGTGTCAGTCTACTCTGCCGGAGGCAGTCCTGAAGAACCCTGTACTCCTGAGACCTCAGATGAAGTCAGGTCACTGGAGCGGTTTGCCTTAGTCCATGAGGAATGGGTTAGGGACCAGTTGAGCAATCTGGACATCCATAAATCCATGGGTCCAGATGGGATGCACCCGCGGGTGCTGAGGGAACTGGCGGAAGTCATTGCTAGACCACTCTCCATCATCTTTACCAAGTCTTGGGAAACGGGAGAGGTGCCTGAGGACTGGAGGAAAGCAAATGTCACTCCAGTCTTCAAAAAAGGCAAGAAGGAGGACCCGGGTAACTATAGACCGGTCAGCCTCACCTCCATCCCTGGGAAAGTGATGGAACACCTTATCCTTGATGCCATCTTAAGGCATGTCAAGGATAAGAGGGTTATGAAGGGCAGTCAACATGGCTTTACCAAGGGGAAGTCATGCTTGACCAACCTCCTAGCCTTTTATGAGGAAATAACATTGTGGATGGATGATGGCAGAGCGGTGGATGTGGTCTACCTTGACTTCAGCAAAGCATTTGACACAGTCTCCCACAGCATCCTCATAGCTAAATTGAGGAAGTGTGGCCTGGATGATCAGGTAGTGAGATGGACTGCGAACTGGCTGAAGGACAGAAGCCAGAGAGTTGTAGTCTATGGGGCGGAGTCTAGTTGGAGGCCTGTATCTAGTGGAGTGCCTCAAGGGTCAGTATTGGGACCAGTATTATTTAATATATTCATCAATGATTTAGATGAGGGAATTGAGTGTACTGTCAGCAAGTTTGCTGATGACACTAAGCTGGGAGGAGTGGCTGACACGCCAGAAGGCTGTGCTGCCATCCAGCGGGACCTGGACAGGCTGGAGAGTTGGGCAGGGAGAAACTTGATGAAATATAACAAGGGAAAGTGTAGAGTCCTGCATCTGGGCAGGAACAACCCCAGGTTCCAGTATAGGTTGGGGAACGACCTGTTAGAGAGTAGTGTAGGGGAGAGGGACCTGGGGGTCTTAGTGGACAGCAGGATGACCATGAGCCAACACTGTGCCCTTGTGGCCAGGAAGGCCAATGGCATCCTGGGGTGTATTAGAAGGGGGGTGGTCAGTAGGTCGAGAGAGGTCCTCCTTCCCCTCTACTCGGCCCTGGTGAGACCGCATCTGGAATATTGTGTCCAGTTCTGGGCCCCTCAGTTCAAGAAGGACAGGGACCTGCTGGAGAGAGTCCAGCGCAGGGCGACAAAGATGATTAAGGGAGTGGAGCATCTCCCTTATGAGGAAAGGCTGAGGGAGCTGGGTCTCTATAGTTTGGAGAAGAGGAGACTGCGGGGGGACCTTATTAGTGTATATAAATATATAAAGGGGGAGTGTCACGAGGATGGAGCCAGGCTCTTCTCAATGGCAAACTATGATAAGACAAGGGGTAATGGGTATAAACTGGAACACAAGAGGTTCCACTTAAACTTGAGAAGAAACTTCTTCTCAGTGAGGGTGACAGAACACTGGAACAGGCTGCCCAGGGAGGTTGTGGAGTCTCCTTCTTTGGAGACATTCAAAACCCGCCTGGACACATTCCTGTGTAACCTTATCTAGGTGTTCCTGCTCTGGCAGGGGGATTGGACTAGATGATCTCTTGAGGTCCCTTCCAATCTCTAACATACTGTGATACTGTGATACTGTGTGATTTGAGTGAGTGCAACAGGAAGCAAGCTCTTTAAGGCAACATTTAAACAGAGCAAGGCATTTATTCACTCACGGCAGCATTCTGGGTAATGAGAGAAAAGGAAGAAAACCCCCTGAATCCTCATAAGGAGTTATACATGTGGCATGTTGAATCCAAACTTCAAAGGAATCTAATTTTTTTTGTTGTTGTCCTGAAATACATTGGCTGATATTTCCTGCTATTACTGACTTCAGTTTAGATCTATGTCTTCATTTAAGCAGTCGATCAGCCAGACACCTGCATGCTGGAAAATCATATGCCAATATTGATTTTCTTAGTAATAACTCACCAGCAGCAGCAACAACGCTTTGAAAGCTGGTTCCACAATGGCATTTTAAAGTTTTGGGGCATTTTGTGCAGTTAAAAATACAGAAGCCATAGCCATACATTTACCTGCTTAAACAGAAGATTTGTCTAATTTAGGTTTAGTAGCAAGCATACTATGCTGGCACTTCAACTCAGAAGTTGCTCTTCCAGATACAGAAGGGAAAAATCCAAATTTGAACAAAATCAGCAAAAAAGCTATGGGGAAGCCAAACTCTTCTAATTTAATATACGAGGTCATGGCTTATGTGAGAATACAGCTTGTGTGAACTTTATAACACAGCCTGCTTTCTTCAAATACCTCCACCAAGATAGCTTAAGAAAACAAAAAGGTTGATCTAGCACAGCTTCAAGCATGAGGCAGAATCAGGGCTGGAGCTCATGTCTGGACTTGGCTCTACTGCAGAAGACAGCAAATACCCTGCAAATTTCAATGGTTCTGCTTGATTTTGAGCACTTGCAGCTGAATGTTGGTGAGAGCAGTACTCTAAGAGCATCTGAGCTGCTGTGCGACTTGGCAGTGAGTCACGCAGAAGTACATCCCAGTCCTGGGACTTGGACTCCAATGTTTCCTTTCAGTACAAAGCTGGGCATTGTCTCAGAACTTCTTCTAATCAAAAACATTTAAGAAAAAGTCAGGGCTGTGGAAAATAAGTTTTGGTCATTATCTTTAATAGGTGCCTACTATAGTTTTAGAATACAGGTTTGTATTTTAGTCCTAACAAAAGTTCAGTTTAAATATTCAATGCAAATTACAATTGGTTTTTCTTTTTAAAGTTTTCCCAGCAGTCTCAGGTAGATAAAAATTCCTTAGTTCCTGTCTTCAAATATTATTTTCAAGTATGCACCAACAATTAGTATATGTTCTTATGAAGCATATTCATGTCAGAGCTTTGTGCACCAACCTCTGGTAAATGGGAGTACTGAATATTAGGATAAGTCTATGAAGCTCTAGGGAAGAAACTTTAACACAAAACTCCATATAAAGAGATGTTTTCATGAGTATAATAGTAAAGTTACCATTTATGTTAAAATCTAATACACAGAAAATCTAAGGATCATGAGGAACTTGTGCAGAACTTGAAGATTCTTAACAATGTAGGTAAGAACTTTTAAAAATAGCTAGCATTATTATTAATCATGTATTTAATTAAATGCTTACATTGTGATTAATAAAGTTACTCATGAGAATTGTGTGTTAATTGCCATAATTATTCAGTTAATAAAGAGCAGGAAGAACTTTAAATTCATCACAAGCAGTTATACAATGGAAACCAGTAGCCATTTTGAACAAGGAGAATGTACAGAATTCTGTAAAGCTGACATCTATATGCATTGACTCCTGCAAACAGACAACACTGCAATTTCACCATAGAAGGACAAAACCATGCATATTAGTCGAGCATATTAATTTTCAAAACTTACTTATTCCTTTACACCTCAGTAGTAAAGACAGTATGTAAAAAGTAGGGCTCTGAAAACAAGCCTGGCAGTGAAAATAACATAGCTGTGACAGAAAGAATATGAGCTGCAGGGAAGACATGCAGAACATCATTTGTATTTGTGTGAGGCAAACACAAAGGATAAAGGAATGGGGAAATAGGGAAAGATGGGAAATGTAAAGACAGTAGGTAAGGAAATGGAGAGAAAAAGCCCTCAAGTTCCTTTTGTAGCTCTGGATATTTCAAACATTATTTAAGCCATTTTAAATACGATCAAGAGGTTTTACACTTCTCCCAAATAAACAGAGCAGCCAGAATCGACTGATGAGGACCACGAAAGTCAAAAGAAAAACCAACTGTTATTTGATAATACTATGTGCTCATGCTTGCTTGTTTTTCATTAAAATACGCTTATCTGACACTAAACAAAGCCAGATCATGGAAGTTTCCTGACAGAAGCTGGCTGACGACAGGGGTCTGGTTTGGAATTGCAGTGTTAGTGTGCCACAAAGCTCCTTGCCTAACTGTTGCAATTACATCAAATTCAAATATTTGTCATACTAAAATAAAATGGTAGATATTAAAAGTGGAAAAGCACAGTTAGGATGTGCATATATCCTTAATTATGGAATAAAGTGGCACAATGAAGAGGAAGATTAAATTATCGTCCAAGGCATATCTGTTTCTTTTTCTCTAGTATGCAAACACTAATACTAAGATGCCTTAATTAGAGCCATATGGCTAGTGTACAGAGTCACTGCAGGGTATTGTTACTGCAGTTTGAGTGCCCAAACTATGCTCATTCGTATGTTTTTTAATTACTCTGAATAGTTCTAGATAATAGTAATCAACTCTGAAAATACTAGTTTAAAAGATCATTGGCTTTTTGATAATGATAACACACTCTTCTACTGTGGCTAACCACAAATTATAAGTGTACCACCTCTACATTAATGTAGACTTGCATCCACAGAGTGGCTCTGTTCTGGTTACCTTCAAGTCATTTTGGAGAGAAGCCCGGGCTGGGGGGGAGGGGTGGGAAGTATAGGTTAAATTACTGATCCAAATCTATGTTGTTATGCCATAGTACCAGTTGGAGATAGTGCATGAGGCCCTTCAGCATCTTATAAAATTAGTCCCTTATATATTTTAGAATAGTCACAAGTCAAAAAATAATGATGGTAAGCAGTACAATATATCTCAAAACAAATTAGAAAACTGATGGTGAAACTCTCAGCGGATTTCCAATGCATGTAAACATCGATTTCAGATGCAAGGACAAATGAGAACAGTTCAGAGATAGCAGAACTTAATTTACAGAAAATATTTTATTGGAAATCTTAGAATACATAATTCAAATATACTGAGTTCTGCTTTGATTGTGTATTACCTCATCACTTGACACAAAGGAGGTGATGGATATTTCCTTAGCTGGCCAGTAATGAGGACAAAAGGCAAACTTAACAAGGTGCTAAAGTGAAGGTAGGAAAAGTTCTGTGTTATATGCTTAAAAATAAATGGTGGTATTAGCAGATAACAGGCAAATAAAACCAGACAGTAAAGTACTTGTTGACTATTATGCTATTGGTCATCTTGCCTCTTTCAACCTTTTTCTGCCTCAGTTGCCATATTCATAACCAGGATCTTGCTGACACAAACACTCCCACTCATTACCACTTTAACCACTTGCAAGTGTGGTCATGAGCTGGCATGTAAATCACGTCTCTGTTTGAATTCCTTGCATATACTGAACATCAGTAATTGTTAATAAGAGATTTGGGGTGTGGTTATGGGGGAGAGCACACCTAGGAGCATTTTACAGTATTAAAAAAAAAAAAAAAAGGAGAAAAAAAAAACCAACCAAAAAAAAAAAAAGAAAAGAAAAAGGGAACACTTCTATCACTGAAAATAACAGAAATAACAGAGAACCATTTGTTTACAAAATGAAAATGGCCTTAGTGGTACCACAAACAAAGAATTATGCAGTCAGGTTCCTAATTCCATCACTTAGGATGTTAAAATACGGGGATAACATTGCAGATAGCAGAATTTTCTTGCTGCCCATTAGCTTTCATTCAAGTTTTAAGTTAAGATAGAAAAAAAACCTCAAGAGCAGTATTTTGTTTCTGTGTTTACTACAAGACACCACAATGAATCAAACACACTGCTGTATCTTCAGTGTCCTATTATTACCAAGAATTGTCTGATATTTCTATCATAGTCCTTTTTATTTCCCTTGTGTGTTTCAGATATATCTCCCATTAACTACAGTGAGTAAAAAGCTGAGAAGAGAGTAGAAATAATGAAAAGAACATTTCCTGTTCTATGGCTGCCTGTAGATTCTGGTTAACTGGCCCTGCTTCCTGCTCATATCCCTGCTGTCACTGCAGCTGCTGTTCAAATTCACTAGGCAGTATATTAAGGAAAAACTCATTTCCAAAAAGCCAAACCAAACCAAACAAAACAAAAAAAAAAACCCTCACACAAAAAAAACCCAAACTAAAACAAACAACAAACCTCAAAAGAAATAAAACCGAAACTCATACACACACGCACAAAAACCAGAGAAACTGAAAACTCATCAAAAGATTCTGCTCAACAGAATTTTCCCAGTTTTACTGTTTTCTTATCCCTGTGTATAAATTCTGCAAACCAAAAGATCTTGTTAACACACTCTGACATGCAATAAAACAGTAAATACAACACTGGTTAAGTGATTTTACCTTTACTTTCCTACTTCCTTATTCAGCAACGGGCAATAATGCAGATGGCAGTGGAAAGACAGAGCAGGAAAGAAGCAGGTGTGGAGGAAGCATAATACTGTCCATAAAAAAAGACTAACATCTTGATTAGATTAACAGTGTTGTTCCAGATCTGGTATCTCAGAAATCTTATGAACCAACTGACATTAAGACAGATATATGACTCACCTGCACCAAGCAGAACCAAGTTCAGTCAAGCATCTTCTCTCTAGCAGTGGCCAACAGCAGTTGCCCAGGAACGATTAAAAGATGGAGGCACAAACCTATCCCCCACAAACCTCTGCTGGACTTCAAAAACTAATAAGCTCAGGGCCCTCCTGGCTGAGAGGAGATGTCTATGCTTCCACAGCCATTGATGGGGTTTTCTTTCATTAATTGTTCCAATGGGTTTTTTATTTTCTCTTTTGATCTTAAAGCAAAATCCTGCACTACTTATTCAGGCAATTTCTCATTCACTGATTGATGAAACAATAATAAATGGGACTGTATTTGAGGAAGAGATAAAAAAAAGCAAAGAAAATGAGGAATTAAATCCTCATTCCTAAGAAAACAGACTAATAGTTTATGAAGAAATACTATTTCTGAAACCTACTCCAAATCTCAAATATATTTGTAAATAAATAAATCACAAATTTAATACAATTCTCCATAAGTTCTACATCCATGAAGCAATGTTTTTCCTATACAGAATTTCTCTCTATACACATTTTTTATTATTTCTCTACATGTGTAAAATAAACTGTTAGAAACAGCATTCGTTTAAAATCTAATTTTAAAACAACTTTAAAGTTGTTTCACAAGTTTTCCAATTACTTAAGCTCGTATTTCTAAATACCACTTGTACTGTAATTAATACAAAACTTCAGCTTCAGTAGCAAGCTTTTACTAGCACAGGTATTTGAGAACATTTGATCTTAAAAGAATAAAAAGATCTTAAAGAGCGAAGGTAGACAGGGCTTTGATTCCTTAATAGTGTTTCAGATATGCACGCTGAACAAAGTTGGGCTATTTTATTTATTTTTCATTCAGACTATGCACCTCCAGAAATCTTCAAAAGAGTGATAAAAGTGTTCCATAAAACCTCACAGATGCAATTCAAGACCACTGACTAGCGAAACTAATTAACTAATTAATTGCTGGAAGGCAGTATGTAATGACAAAGCAGAATTGCTGGGCTTAAAGACAGAAGTGAGACTCCAATCAATTCCATCTCCAACAAATCTGCAGACAAGTTTAAAAAAATATATTATCATGGTGCATATTATACTCAAGTGCAAAGCCCTGTAGGGACAGTACATTTCTTAAAAATTGGGCTTTTCTCAAATCTAAGGTCACATCTGGCATAGCCAGAATGACCTACCTAGTTATACAGTTTGAAGGGACCTAACTCATTATTTGAGAAGGCCTCTCAAAAATTATTACTCGTCATGGAAGACAGTAGGAAACGTGCAGTGTGTTGTTGATATCTAGAGTCTTGGCAATATCAGGTAACATGTTACGTTAAATGTGCATAGGAAGTGAACTCTCCACTGTACTTTGCAGAAGAACACCCTTATTGACAGCAGCTTTGCCCCTCAAAGTCAAAAACTTAGCTGAACAAAAGCTGATGATAAGTAATCTAATGCCTCTGCTGGACGGTCAAACAAAACAACCTGTCTGCTTACTGAAGTGGTTCTGCAAAGTTATAAATAATTTTCAAAGCATTATTTCTTCTAAATATCTAAAATATTTTATACAGTCACTTGTCATTAAAACATCATAACAAAATATAAACCCAGTCTTTCTGTTCAGGCTATCAGAATTCAGTATGTAGGAAATGGGTTTTGGTGGGAAAATCACCAAACTTTCCTTGAATACCTATCTCCATTAGGAGCAGTGTATCAAATAATAAACATCATCAGAGACAATTAGTAGGCAGAAAGAGATCGAACCCTACGCTACGTTAAACAATGTGTTAGAGAGACAATATTAACAATCAAGCAAACACACATGCAGGTCTAAATATTCTTTTGAGCTCTTGTATCATAGCAAATGCTGTTGAAGAAAATAATGGAACATGCCTTCAACAGAAGTTCATTATAGTTACAAAAGAAACAAAGATGCAAATTCCTCCCAAACTCATCTTTAAGTCACTTTAAAAACTCAGAGTGGGCTTTTTGTTTCGTTTTTAGAATACAGCTGGCTTCAGAAAATGTGCCACCTTCCCGTGAGAATGTTTCTTTGACAGTGTCCTGGGTTCAGCAGTAGCAGTCATTTTTCTCCGTCTTAGTAGCTGGTGCAGTGCTGTGTTTTTGACTTTCAGCCTGGGAACAATGCTGATAACACCAATCTTTTTAGTTGTTGCTAAGTAATGTTTACTCTGACCAGGGACTTTCTGAATCTCATGCTCTGCCAGGGAGGAGGGAAAGCCAGAAGGAAGCAGAGACAGGACACCTGACCCAAACTAGCCAAAGAGGTATTCCATACCACAGCACATCATGCGTAGTATATAAAATGGAGGCAGTTACCCGGAAGGGCGAGATCACTGCTCGGGTCGGGCTGGGTATCAGTCGGTGAGTGGTGATTTCCCTTATCATTATTATTATTGGTGGTAGCAGTAGTGATTTGTGTTATACCTTAGTTACTGGACTGTTCTTATCTCAACCCATGGGAGTTACATTCTTTCGATTCTCCTCCCCATCCCTCCAGGAGCTGCGGGAGGAAGGGCGGGGAGTGAGGAGAGGCTGCATGGTTTCTGGGTTGCCAGCTGAGCTTAAACCACAACAGACAGACTAGCAAAAAGTTAAATAGTATTGCACAGGAAGTTAGGCAGAGAAAAAACTCGTAATAACAAAATCATAGTAATTAAATCTCTCTAGAGTGCTGTAAGCACATTAAAGAAATTACATCAAGATGACTATATATTACATATATAGAATCACAGGTAGGTCTTCTATGCAAGTATGGATATGAGAGTACATTACCTATGACCTGCTTCTAGATCCAAGAACGTATTACCAAAAACTTGAACAAGATACACGTAATAAGGGTACAGCATTGTTTCCTTGGCTTTGGAATGCTGCCTTTGTACTTCTCGAGAGCATACACTGGATACCAAATGAAGTACAGCTGTGGTTTTGGTGGCATTCTGTGATGTGAAACAGAATGTTCTCTAATCTATAAAGAGGACTGTTCTGCCATCTCCACACAAGCAGATCTGCCATGTAAGTTTAATGGACATGCCACACACCCCAGAAAACACCTCAGAAACCAGAAGACCTGGAACTGTGGTGTGGAGCAGAATTGCCCTGGCTTGGGGAAGAATGCAGAAGGACAGCCTGATTCCTGGCATGGCTTGCCTGGGCCCACCCAGCCCAGCTGGGCCAGCTTGAGGTTCATCCCTAGATAACATAATGTTAGTGATGACAGAGTGAAAAGAGAAGCTGCATAATTAATTTGGCAGATAAATAAATGCCATGTGATTTGTTGGAGGTATTTAAGAAAAGCAGAGAGTTTTTCTGGTAGAGAAACACAACTGCTGTCAGAGAAAATCGATGTTCTCGTGAATCTTCTGAGAATGTGCCATGCCATTCTGCATTGTGCAGTTCACTATGCAACAAAACTGTCTAATTTGGAAAGTTAACATAAAACCTCTATAGATTACATATTAACAATGTACAGACCTGATATCACACCTTGAAGTGTAATATTAGTCTTCCAGTAAAAGTTCTAGGCATCCCCCACTCCTCACTGTTAGGACAGCCTGCATGACAGAAATTCCTTTCTCCCGATCACATCATCATTTTGCTACCAAAATAAGTTTATTATCAATAATGTCACTGTTAAGAATTGCCAAAGTGGGGATAGGCCTTGTGTCGTGGTTTAAGCCCAGGCCGTAAATCAGAACCACGAAGTCCACTCCCCCCCCCCGCCTTTCTTCCCTCCGCTTTTCTTCCCTCACGCTTCTGCATGAGACTCACAAAGTCCTTGGTCAGTCTAAACATCAGTGTTATCAGCTTTGTTTCCAGGCCAAAAGTCAAAAACACAGTGCTGTAACAGCTACTAAGAAGGAGAAAAACTGACTGCTACTGCTGAACCCAGGACACCTTGATATTTTAAAACCATCATGACTTTTGTTAATTGAACAGGAGCATTTACCTTTTGCTGCATCTGTTGAGTTCTCTTACCTGCACAGGGCACATAGCTTTCACCAAGTTCAGTGACCCAGCCTCACAACCATGACTCAATAAAATATTCACTTACCCAAATCCCAGAACATCATCCAGAAACTGACTGTCGAGACTGTTTCTCTCTGGCAGCAGGAAGTTTTCTGGCAGTTGTGGATTTTCAGGTGGCTCCCTTCAGTGACTCTGGTTATGTCAATTTAACCACGCTCCTTCCCTTTGCTCTCCTAATTGCAGGTCTTAGTTTATCAATACCTGAAAACAAAGAGGAAAACAATAACAAATCCAAAAGGCAGGGGAAGCATTGGCAATGCTTCTGTGTCCCTGTTCAGTAGCTGGCCTTCATGTTAATTGGGTTTCATTGGTTTTTTTTTTAACCTATTTTCAAGATACATAGAATGTAGTTATTCTCTCTTTGTATTACAGATTGAAAGGATACAAACTGTGGGATATTCCAGTGATTAAAGTTGATCTACCACACTCTGCCAGGCTGGAAAAATTTAAGATGTGAAAGAAGTCAGTAAGTACAAGGTTTGTTAGCAAGAACACTTCAGATTTCACAGTTTTATCAGCTTTTGTAATTCTAACTAGTTCCATTTAACACAACATCCAGATTCCAATAAAAATCTTCTAGGAGATGTCTTTGTTTAGATTGTTATTATGTTTGTTTTGTAAATACAGAACCATCAGTATTTAAAGGCCTAACTCATATCTATTTTCACTGGATCAGGCCTATGAATTTGCTGTATATGGGGAATATTGAACACAAATGTTTAAGTTTAGCATTGTTTAGTGTCTGCAGAAGTATCTACTTCAGTTAGCTAGGGAACAACATGACCTCTGAGACAGCTTCTGTTTCTTAGTAATGCATATTCCTTAATGAAAAGAACTGTATTGTTATCACAATAATATATAAAAAACACAAAATGCAATTCAAGCACACATAAATATAAACCATTTTCTTTCATTTAGGTGCTTCAAATAGGATTATTTCTCTTTTTTTTTTTCTAGGTATGTAAGTAGGGAACAGAAAAAGTGTCCCCTTATACAAAGACAAGGATGAGATTTACAGACACATAGTGCTTAACTTCTTGACGTCAATGAACCAGCTGAAGAATGCAAGACTGTAGAGTTAGCATTACTCTTCTGCATTGCAGAGCAATATGTAAAGGACAGGCAGTCTTTCTGAAATGTATGCCTTGGGGTCTGAAACTCAAAGACCACAGAGATCCTCTGGCATAAATGGGAGAAGTGGCTTTCTAATAAATTTTCCCTGTTACAGAACTCTCTTCATTTTATTCTCTTGGAAGTTTGGAAGCTGAAATTATTAGCTTTGTTCAGTTTTTGAACCTGTGAGTGGAGAGGGAAGAGGAAGAAACTCAAAATCAGCATGTGATTCAGCAAATGAATGAACAACAAAATACCATATCCTTGTGACAGATGAGGCAACCAGATCACAATAGGAAAATGATGTCCTAGTTAAAGTCAAGCTGGAAGACATTGCTCAAGACTGAGACAAAGAATGATACTGGACCATATTGATCATGATGTTCACTGCTGTTCAAGAAACAAAAGTTGGAGGCATTTTAGAGTTTCAATAACGCTCATGTCTAACAGCCAAGCATGAAACATTTGTGCAAAAAGGCTAACTCCCTCGGGGACTGTAGGGAATATTCCACTTCTCTTTCTTTAACAAGAAACATCTCTTTGAAAAAAAACCTTATCAAACAACACTGACATCCCTGAGACCAGCTCAGAACAAGGACAGATTTAGATCATTCACAAAACATTCAAATCTTGGCTTTTCTCTGTTGTATTAAGACAAGAACATTTTTATGAACCTTCTAATGAGGGAACAGACACAGATGCCACACATCTGTCTTGGGGTCCCTTGCTGCTTTCTGTTATGATGGAAGTAATTTTTTGTGAACTGGTGAAATTAAGATCCTGCCCTATCAATCTAAAGAACAAAGGGGGCCTTAAGGTACTCTATAATCTTAAGCAAATAGATACACTTCTTACAGTTCGCAGATGAAGTCAGTCCTAAAGAACTAAATACCCACCAAACTTTCAAACAAAAGTTGCGTTGCTTCAAAAGAAGCGTTGCCCTGTAACACCAATATATGGATTATAATGAGGGGAAAAGAAAGCTATTTTCAGCAGTTACTACCAGCATGTTAACAGGACCGGTGTTTAATTAGGTTATGTCATGGTTCTAATCTGATACTTCATTAACTGAGAATGTTACCTGGTTTCCTATTGGAAAGATCAAAAAGCATTAATTTGTGAAAAAAAGAACTTCATTATTCTATAGTTTATTTGTACTCCTATTCAGCTCTGTTCCTTGGCAGCCTGACTCAGTGTCAGCAACCCCAAGCATATCTGTGTGTATTTCTCCTTTACATGTTTTTGTCTATGTCTGGTAATTACGGAACTCAAATTTTCTTTTCGCAATGAAAATCCCAGGCACGCTGCAAACCTCATGCCCTGGAACTGTACCTACGTGCACTGACGGATGAGGGCTGGCCCTTGATGAATGGTCAGTTCAGCAATCCACATACAGTGAACTTCATGTGTCCTGACTCTGAGGGTCTTTAATATTTCATCATAGTTTTCCATTAGCATAGAATTCAGACTGCAAGAGCTGCCCTAGGGAAACAAACACCCACAATTCATGTTTTCAGGGCACTTTAAATCCTTCTGGTAGCTTTGAAAACCTTGGTCTTTGTAGTTACAGTTTCTCTGTACTTACCACAAATGAGAGAAAATCTTGCTTTGAGTAAAAAGTCAGTGGAAGTTTTGCTACTGATTTCAGTGGCATCAAGATTTCACTCAAGAAATTCAACAGATGAGTTTAATGGAACGCTGGATGAATTCGACCACAGGTTTCTAACTGTGGTGCAGCATTTTCTACAGAGGCACAAGCCACTCAAGGCAGTAATGCCTTTTTCAGGGGGTTGTTCTTTGAGTTGTACTGTGACAGCTGCCCTTGTTGTCTGAGTGCTTATGCGATGCTCAAGATGATCTTTATCTGCTTTCCAGACAGGGCTCTGAATTAAGCATGTCACGTGGACAGAGATACTTTCCACAGATGTGGAAATGGACTAACATACTGTCCAGTCTGCCCATTACTTAACCCCAGATTACTTGGTTTTCAGTGTTGCTTGTTCTGAAACCCCTTTGCAAGTTTCCCCTGCCCCGTGCAATCTATGGCATGCATACACAGCATTCTGGATCCCACTCCAGAGCTGGGTGTCTTCTTCCATAAATAAGCAAAAGGCACAAAATTTGCAAATATTTGCATACATATCTTCATGCATATACTTTTAAGATATATGAAATACAGAAAACACTGCAAATGTTAATGGTTTATAGAGCCTTAGAATTATGCAGTTCATTGTGACAAACTCTGAACTGCAAAACTTTTGTCAAAACCCTGTTTATTTGGTTGCTAAATGCTTAAAACATGCTGCCACCACAAATACACATCCATGCTAGAGTAAGAAGTGCTGTGCGTTCTGCTGCGCATGTGTCCTCAATGACTGGGAGTGACTATGACTGCTGGTCACTAGCAGGAGATGTTCTTGAATGTCAGGCACACTGTACATTTGCTCTGCATCCCTAAAATCATAGGATAGTTAGGGTTGGAAAGGACCTTAAGATCATCTAGTTCCAACCCCCCTGCCATGGGCAGGGACACCTCACATTAAACCATGTCACCCAAGGCCTCATCCAACCTGGCCTTGAACACCACCAGGGATGGAGCATTGACAACTTCCCTGGGCAACCCATTCCAGTGCCTCACCACCCTAACGGTAAAGAATTTCTTCCTTATATCCAGTCTAAACTTCCTCTGTTAAAGTTTTAACCCATTACCCCTTGTCCTGTCACTACAGTCCCTGATGAATAGTCCCACTCCAACATCCCTATAGTCCCCCTTCAGATACTGGAAGGCCGCTATGAGGTCTCCACGCAGCCTTCTCTTCTCCAGGCTGAGCAGCCCCAACTTGCTCATCCTATCTTTATGAAGAAGGGAGGTGCTCCAGTCCCCTGATCATCCTCGTGGCCCTCCTCTGGACTTGTTCCAACAGTTCCATGTCCTTTTTATGTTGAGGACAAAATGGCAGATACTTTCTGCCCTAAAGCCTTGGTTAGAAGAGATGATAATCCACATATGGACTCCGAATTAGCCCCTTCCTCCACAATGATATAACATGGTCAGACTTGGACACCCAGTGTAAACAGGCTGGCCAACACACTACATAGCACAAGTGCTCCTTCAAAAAACAGAAACTGAAATATAGTTTCCCGTGGGATAATTCAGTCTTCTGACCTAACTATCTAGTGACAGGATGATTTCTGGCTACCCTGACCAGACAGGGTTTCACACACTGCCTGTTGGTCTTCCAGTCAGACAATCTGACAATTCTCATTTCGCACTGAGACCAATGTTAATAGAGAACAATGGCAGAAGACAGCTCACTGGATCTCTTCCTTATGGTTACTACCAAGCTACGGTTTCTTCCTTCTAATGAACTAGGAGACAAAACCACAAACTGAAATTTAGCACAATAACAAAACAAATCTCAACTTGATTTTCCTGTTTCTAAAAGAAACCATCAATTGTAAATAATCTTAATGTACTTTAGCAATGGTCAATTTATTTAGTATTTATTAATAGAAATACTAACATGAGCTAGACAAACAATTGACACTCAAAAAGGCACCAGACCAACAGCTTCTGGAATTATGAGAAATTACTGAACCACTTTAAACAAAACAAGCACACCCTTGAGACAGTCCAGCTGAAACTTTCCATTAAAATGTCTGGGAGTGCTCAGTACCCGGCAATTTCCAGCCAAATTGCCAGAACAACTCAGCAGCTGTGCTTTCACTGTGCATCTAAAACCTAAACGTACACAAGTCCATGGGACCTGACGACATCCATCCGCGGGTCCTGAAGGAGCTGGCAAATGAAGCTGCTAAGCCACTGGCCATCATATTTGAAAAATCATGGCAGTCAGGTGAAGTTCCTGATGACTGGAAAAAGGGAAATATAACCCCCATTTTCAAGAAGGGGAAAATGGATGACCCAGGGAATTACAGACCAGTCAGTCTCAGCTCTGTGCCTGGCAAAATCATGGAGCAGATTCTCCTGGAAGGCATGCTAAGGCACATGAAAAACAAGGAGGTGGTTGGTGACAGCCAGCATGGCTTCACTAAGGGGAAATCCTGCCTGACCAATTTGGTGGCCTTCTATGATGGGGCTACGGAACTGATGGGCAAAGGCAGAGCAGTTGACGTCATCTACCTGGACTTGTGCAAAGAGTTCGACACTGTCCCGCATGACATCCTCGTCTCTAAATTGAAGAGACATCAATTTGATGGGTGGACCACTCGGTGGATAAAGAACTGGCTGGATGGCCACACACAAAGAGTTGTGGTCAATGGCTCGATGTCCAGCTGGAGACCGGTAACGAGTGGTGTCCCTCAGGGATTGGTGTTGGGACCGGTCTTGTTCAACATCTTTGTTGGTGACATGGACAGTGGGATTGAGTGCGCCTTCAGCAAGTTTGCCGATGACACCAAGCTGTGAGGTTCGGTTGATACGCTGGAGGGAAGGGATGCCATCCAGAGGGACCTCGACACACTTGTGAGATGGGCTGATGCCAACCTGATGAAGTTTAACCATGCCAAGTGCAAGGTCCAACACCTGGGTCGGAGCAATCCCAGGCACAGCTATAGGTTGGGCAGAGAAGAGATTCAGAGCAGCCCTGCAGAGAAGGACTTGGGGGTGTTGGTTGATGAGAAAATGAACATGAGCCGGTAGTGTGCACTCGTAGCCCAGAAAGCCAACTGTATCCTGGGCTGCATCAAGAGGAGCGTGACCAGCAGGTCGAAGGAGGTGATCCTGCCCCTCTACTCTGCTCTCGTGAGACCTCACTTGCAGTATTGTGTGCAGTTGTGGTGTCCTCAACATAAAAAGGACATGAAAGTGTTGGAACAAGTCCAGAGGAGGGCCACGAGGATGATCAGGGGACTGGAGCACCTCCCGTATGGAGACCGGCTGAGAAAGTTGGGGCTGTTCAGCCTGGAGAAGAGAAGGCTGCGTGGAGACCTCATAGCAGCCTTCCAGTATCTGAAGGGGGCCTACAAGGATGCTGGGGATGGACTCTTCATCAGGGGCTGTAGTGAGAGGACAAGGGGTAACGGGTTAAAACTTAAACAGAGGAAGTTTAGATTGGATATAAGGAAGAAATTCTTTACTGAGAGGGTGATGAGGCACCGGAATGGGTTGCCCAGGGAGGTTGTGGGTGCTCCATCCTTGGCAGTGTTCAAGGCCAGGTTGGATGAGGCCTTGGGTGACATGGTTTAATGTGAGGTGTCCCTGCCCATGGCAGGGGGGTTGGAACGAGATGATCTTGGGGTCCTTTCCAACCTGAACTATTCTATGATTCTATGATTCCATCAAACCATAAAATCCATCAAAAATGGGCACTAAGACAATGAGTAAAAACACCATTAAGAATTGCAAAGAAGGAGGCAAAGAATCCCTTTAGACCAAAGCAGTTTTGCTATTTTGAGTAGAGCAGAGGTTTCTACAAACTGAATGTGATGCACTGGAAAAATAATCAGGTAAAGCAATCTAGAGAAAATGCTTAGAATAGTCATCTTTCACTTTCTGCCTTCCTGTATGAAGAACGAGAATGGGGAAAGAGGGCTCTGGAAGATAACGCATCAACCGTTTGGAGATAAAAGAGACCCACAGCAACAGCCTTTAGGTCAATTGATCAGAAGTGTCTTGCACAACCTATAAAACACAGAGGCAAACAATTCTTGTAGTGGAATTGTCAAAGACAAAAGAGCACCAGCACCAACGCTCACTGAGTCTAAGACAAATGAGGCTTTAGGCTTAGCATGGATTGAATCACTGTAAGAAATATCCCATCTTGAACAAAATTCATAGTTAAGGGTTTGAATGGGTAAGACAGATGCCATTACTCTACTTCCACAATTAGGTGAGATAGTTTTATCCCCAGTTTCCTGTTTCGAAAAGTGCCCATTCCCCATCCTTCTCTTAGCATTAAATGAGTAAATTTATGGTCTGCCATCTTAAACCTATTCCCACTGCAGCTTCCTTTAATCCTGCCTATCTAGATCACCATACATAACTGCACATGATATTTTACCAATTTCAGTATTGTTTTATATGGCCTAGCTGACATTTACCAAAGTCAGCTGCAATTTAAAACTTATGAAGATGTCATTAGTTATCAGAAACTTGTTTAGCCTTTACATTAAAGAAGAGGCTGAGTAAACTACAAATCTGTTTTCTATCATATAATCTGGGACAATTCCAGTTCACTGCTTTTACCTTTCTGAATTACCTAACATATCCTTAGATGCATTTTACAGCAAGGGAAAATTTTACAGACATTAATATACTTAAATATTTATTCAGGTCACACATCATTCTGCCATTCATTGAAAAGCAAGCAGCACAAAACACACTGCTTACATTATTCATTATGCGTAAATAGAGGAGTGGAGCTCATGAAACATACCATCTTGTGCTAATCTCTGGTACAGGGAGTTATCAAGCTACTCTCAGTTAAGCAGATTTTTCCACTAACAGGTGGCTGTATATCAGACCGTCAGGTAACAAATGTGTGCTGGTTTCAGCTGGGATAGAATTAATTTTCTTCCTAGTAGCTGGTATGGTGCTTTGTTTTGGCTTTAGTCTGAGAACAATGCTGATAACACACCAATGTTTTACTTGTTAAGTGGCACATACCCTGATCAAGGACTTTTTAGTCTTTCGTGCTCTGCCAGTGAAGAAGCCAGGAGGGAGCAGAGACAGGACACCTGACCCAAACTAGCCAAACAGGTATTCCATCCACAGCAAATCACACTCAGTGTATAAACTAGGGGGAAGATGGCCAGGCGCCACTGATCATCATCTAGGGATAGGCTGGGTATCAGTCAGCAGGTGGTGAGCAATTGTATTGTGCATCACTTGTTTTTTACTTGGGCTTTATTCCTCCCTTTTTCTTATCTCCCTTTTCAGTAAGATTGTATTATTTTTATTATATGATATTTTATTTCAATTATGAAACTGTTCTTATCTCAGTCCATGGGATTTACCTTTTTTCAGATTCTCCTCTCTATCCTACCAGGGGGTGAAGGTGAGTGAGCAGCTGTGCGGTACGTAGGTGCCAGCTGGGGTTAAATCACAACAAAATGTCATCCCAGAATGTACACCACTGTCTTTGCCAAGAGCCCTATTTTGCATAAGCAGTATTTCAAGCTTCTTCAAATTCAGAACTTGATTGTTTTATGCTACATTCTTCTCAGTCTTGGAGATAGATAGAAACTTATACAAAAGGTTAAAAGACTCTTCTTACAATGGCTGAGATTACTTGTCCACCCCTCTCCCACATGCTACACCCATGCTGTATTTTTCCCTGAAAACATGGGAAAGTTAACACAACTCAACTTTGTTATGCAGGTGCTAGCCCCAAAGCACTGCTTTTGTTCTTTGTACTGAGGATCCACAGAGTGCGTAAAGATCTTTCTTACCCTTTAGGAGTGGAAATTAGGAGAGAGGTACCTCTCTAGGAAGTCTTACTAGAAATAATGTGTAGGGAAAAAAATGGCAAGGTAATGCCTCTAATAAAGCACTGTGATGCATGATTAACTTGCAGTTTAATGAAGAAACTAAGTCCCTCAAAAGTTGACCCCCTCAAACTCCTAAGAAAGTTTTCTATTGCAGCAGTGAAATGAAACACCTTTCCTCCATTATGTTTAGAACCATGGGTACAGTATTTGCACAGAAAATGAGAGAAAGTGAAGGAGGTGGTTTGAACATAAATGCAAGGGAAATGTACTAGAACAACCATCCCCAAACAAGTTTGGCTCATGTTCTAATGCCACCATACCATTGAAAAAACCCCATGATTATAAAAAATTAACCTATTTCCTGAACAGTTACAAAAGCCATACCCAGTTGCCCTGAAAGACAACTGACTAATAGATTAATGATTAATAATTTGATAGATTAGTGATTAATAGAACAATGTTCTTCAGCATTTCAAAGCTTAAAACAACAACTTAGGCAATCACAAGCTAATTGTCTTGGTGGAAGGAGGGTTAGAGCTTTTTAAAATCTTTGTAGAAAAGGAAGAATTTCAAACTTCTATCATATTTTTCCTCATTAGCCTGCCAGCTTCTTCCTTAAAATGATGATAATAAATTACAGTACTCAAGGCTTCCAGAAGGATGAGAAGGAAAGTAAATTGTAATGTATCATTTGCCTTTTCGGGAGCATCATCGTACAGAGACATAGTAATACATCTGCAAGATCAAATAAACTTGAGTGAAGTCCCACCATGCAGAAGTATCTCTTGCCCTGTGCCAGGCCTGTGTATATCATTCTTGGAAAGCAAATTTGTTTCCTTGTACTTGCTTTTAAAAATGTTTCCAGTCAAAGGCTCTCATGCTGTGAGCTGCCGAGGTGTTTACTAGCAAGGAAGAAGGAAGGCACACTGATACTACACTGCTCTCCAAACAAACAAACAAGCAAAAGCTGAAACCACTGCTGGCTGCCATAAGGCTGGCCAATACCAATGTTCCACCTGTGATTACATTTTACTCTCACTCTTCCTGGACTTTGGAATGTCATTCTGCTCCACAAATGATGCCATTGAAGCCAGAGAAGACCTGACAATAAGGTACGAATCAACAAGAGCAAAAGGATTTGAATCTAATCCAGCAGATCCACAAACCATTTTCAAAGTTTTGGGCAGAGCTTTGGTAGATGGATTTTTCATTTCCTTTTCTTAGCTTGGCCAAAGAAGTGGCAAATCAATTATTTGCATAACTATTCCCATATAGTAGGCATAGTATTTTAGTTAACCTGACAAAAGGCACCATCTGGCCTGAAGGAATGATTTGTTTCATCACAAGCATTATGAGAAGAGTTGAGAGCAAATAGTCATTAATACACAATGCAAGTCCAATTTCAGAACCACTTCTCAAGACTTCTATCAGATATTAATTTAAAGTAAGGATGGCACACTCAGTGCACTCGCTTGAATACCAATAACCAAAGTTATGGAAGTACTGTTAATTGAAATTTAGGACTAATTTCTACCAAAATTTTCAGATAAAGTTATTTCCTGTGGGATTTTAACATCATCTAATAGAGGATACTACAAAAGGAATCCTATCTTAATGCATTATCTGTTACCTTTTTTTTCAAATGCACAAACTTTTTAAATCTCAAAATGAAAGGCTCAGTGAGAATTTCAAAGATAGATACCAGTGGAGAATTTCTCTGCATGCAGGCCCTGATACACAGCCTTGGAGTGACACCACTGTTGTGGGCAAAACCATTGTAACTTCAGGAATTTTTACTTGAATGTATTCCTTGCTGATTAACACAAGCACCTAATCACTGGCTCTGGTACTGAGCCAAAAGAAAATGTAAACAATTTAAATTATGGCATATAAATGACTGGAAAGGGATGTCAGGAGAACTCTGGTCCTATCTCAGGTCAGATATGGGGCTGACCATGTTGCACAGATCACACTAAGCTCTTACTCATCCTTCCCCTATGTTTGCCTGCTATGACATTGTACTACTGCAGAGGAGCGTTTGGAAAATACAATGTACAGTGTGGTTAAGGAGAGATAGTTGGAATCATCTGATAGTTCCCTTACATGGACACATAAAGCCTTGTTTGAAACCAGAGGAAAATAAAAGTGTTAGTAAAAGCATGCACAAGGAGATAAAGGCTTGTCCTGTGTTCAGCAGTAGCAGTCATTTTTCTCCTTAGTAGCTGGTGCAGGGCTGTGGTTTTGACTTTCAGCCTGGGAACAACGCTGATAACACCGGTGTTTTTAGTTGTTGCTCAGTAATGTTTACTCTGACCAAGGACTTTCTGAGGCTCATGCTCTGCCCAGGGAGGAGGGGAGGCTGGGAGGAAGCAGGGACAGGACACCTGACCCAAACTAGCCAAAGAGGTATTCCATACCACAACATGTCATGCCCACTATATAAACTAGGGGCAGTTACCTGGAAGGGCAAGATCACTGCTCGGGTCAGGCTGGGTATCTGTCAGTGGGTGGTGAATGGTTGTATTCTCTTCCCTTGTTATTTCCCTTGTTATTATTGTCATTGGCGGTAGCAGCAGTGGTTTTATGTCATACCTTAGTTACTGGACTGTTCTTATCTCAACCCATGGGAGTTACATTCTTTTGATTCTCCTCCCCATCCCTCCAGGAGTAGGGTGATGAAGGGGGCGGGGGGAGTGAGCAAGCAGCCACGTGGTTTCTGGGTTGCCGGCTAGGCTTAAACCATGACAAGGCTGAAGCCTCATTCTCCCCAGAAAAATGGCTTTCCTCTAGAGCATCCTTAAAGAAGAGATATTTATACCCTCAGTGATTTGTTACTTATACTCAAGAAATCCCACAGAACTGTATTACCCCATACAGAAAACCGTGTGTACACAAGTACTCCATACTGTTCTGCAATGAGCCACTGTCATGATGTAATATATATATGTATTATATGTATTCTGCCTCCTATTTCAATAAGAGACAAATTTCATGACAGTTTGTTTTCTGGTTTATCTATAAGAGAGCTGTTGTGAAAATGCCCTTCTTCCCCATTGCTCTTCTTGGGAGGTAGTGACTCATAGCACAAAATTATCTCATTGGAATAACCTTGTTATCAAGAGGTAGCTGCTGATACAGATACTCCTTTACAGAGTAATAAAATTTATCTTTCAGTGATCTAAAGGATGGGGATGCCTGCCCTCTGCTTCTCTGAAAATGTCATTCCTCTGTGATTTTCTGTCTCTGCTGTGTTTGGTATCAGTGTATTTTTTTCCCCCCTTGAAAGAAATGCAGGTTATCAAAACGATGTGAGAGAGGCAGATAAAATAAAAAGCTGAGTCACAAAGACGTGTGCTCACAGTCCTCAAAGTTTAGGGCCATAGCTGTCACATGCAAAAGGGAACACTGAAGTGAAAGAAAGTTCAGTGCCAGAAAATAAAGACCTAACTTTGGTTTTAGCTTCCATTTATGCTTTGAAAATGGAAACCACAGAAGTGCTCCAACTGAGAGAGCAATCATGCTGTAACCCTCCTACTGACCTCTTCATGGAGGTGCTGAGAAATTCCATGCTAGAAAAGTAAGTAATTAGTAATAATGATTAAGAATCATACAATAATTAGTACTTAAGAAAACCACCTGTCCTTGAGAGCTTTCATTTAAATATTAGAAAGAAATTAAGAGTATAAATGATCCAAATCAGTAATATGATACTTTGGAACAGAAATAGGATCTGCTTTACATATGGAAAGAATCAGGCATGTGCTAGGCTTTAACTGTAATTCTACTGCTGGAAAAGACAAGAGCAAAAGATAAGAGTAACACTCGAGAATATCCCAAACCAAAAAATAAATGAGCAAGTATCAGCTGATACGCGACTTTTTCAGGAGGAAACATACGTACAGTATTTGGAAACAAGGCATGATATACTGTTAGTTCTAACAAAACTTGCAACTGCAAGGTTATTCAAGTGAGATTATCATCTTATTCTTACGATACATATTATTATGATTGCAGCTGAAAACAGGCAATCTCATTTTCCCATGAGAATCCTCATACACAAAAGCCTCACTTACTTGTTTGAGACTTGCACTCGCACAGACTGCTACAACTCTGGATCAGTAAACACAATCTTCAACAGTGATCTTAATCGGTTTTTCATAACTCTAATCTCTCTCTTCCGGTCCTTATACTGACTTCTTATAGCTTGAGTTACTGACTTATCTGCAGTTTCTCTGTGGCACTATTTAACTTCAGTGAATCTCAAGCCTTTCTGGAACTGCTCTTTTATGGCTTTATACCATATGCTGTTACTCCTTACAAAATATCTTCTGAGCAGCTAATAAAGGCATAAGGCTGTCCATCATCATATGCCCACCTTCTCAAGATGTCTTTCAATACAAAACTATAAGGCAAAAACTAGAGCAGTGCAAAAAGCGCATTGTTAGCACAGATAGAGGTATGAATCCACCCTATTTTATTTTACAAGCATATTGTGAAAGCACAAGCTATCAAGCCCACTTGTTTTTGGTGCACTTTCTCTACAAAGTTGTTGTTTATGTAGCCCTCTTTTCAGTTAACACACGCTGCAGTCAAGGCCCATGTGCTCACTCAAGTGACACACTCAGCTCTGCCTGGACACATTGAAAAGTCACAAGCTGGTGAGGGTTTGGGATATTTCTTGCCTGAAGTGATTTCTGGAGTGTTTCATAAATTGTGATGAAACTTCTTAAAACAAGAGTATTCACATAATTAAGCCTGATGTCACTTTCACAAGGTTTCAAAGTCAGAGAGATTGGTTTCACAGCAGGCACTCATGCACTGTTCCCAACCTCATTCTCTCTTGTTCACAATGTACGTCCACACCTGTCCTGAAACTCATTGCTTGCTTTTAACCTAAACGCATTTTTCTTCTTCACCATTTTACAAGCCTGTGAATCTGTTCATTACCTTATACAATTTACTGCCTTCTTTGAATACTGCATTGTCTAGCAGTCCTCAGTATTATTGCTGGTTTCAGGCCTCATTTTAACACTTTATCTACTTGGAGCTTCACGATCACTGCAGCCGAAACACAGAAGCTCTCCTCCTTTGTCCTGCCCTTATTTGCTTCCAACTCTGTCATTGCCTGCCAACGGTAACTTGGTAGTGCCTTTTCTGCCTCAGTTAGCCAAGGTGCCATCCTTATGTGGGGCACACATGTAGACCAGATTCAGCACAAGACTGCAACTGAGCAAGATGAAAGTTATGTTTAAGTGCTCACCCGCTCATGTGTGTGCTCAGTTGATTGATACAAGGCTTCATTTGCCAGTGGAAGCGTGAAGTCAATTTCAGGTAAATTGGAACATACACACAAAAATCTTATCACTGCCTAAAGATATATTTCCATTAGTATGTTCTCTGTTTTCTTCAATCAGCTTAGTATTTATGGGTTGGCTGAAAAAGAGTGCTACAAATTATTTATTAACATTGATTTTAAACAATTCATTCAATTTATAATCATGAATTACCTAAGAAAATAGTGTTTATCTTATTTTTTCTCTCTAAAGAAAATTAAGTATTAAATAATTAATGGGATTTTACTGTTGAATTCAGTAAACAGGTCCTTAAAAACAACAAAAGGGGGATAGAGGTAACCCAAAGTACAGTTACACAATGTAATTAATAATTCCAGGGTTTACTGCATTTCTTAATTTAGGGAAGTACTGGTGCTGATTTAGAAAGAAAGTTGTATCTAATAAAAATAAATAAATAAAGTGCCCTGTGTTTCAGTATTTTCTCAACTTCCATTTAAAAAAAAGGCTGATTTTCACCAGAGGCCTTTATCCTCCATCTAGACCAGTTCTGCTCTGCTGACCACTCATTACAATAACAAGCCACTATTATAAAACCTGTAGAAAACACAAACTAATTACTCAATGACATTCATTTACCAATATTGATTACATCACGTGTTGTTTGACTTCCCATTTGATTCCTTCTGTCATGAGAAATCAAATGTTACATACCTCTTGTAGGCCAGAGGAAAATGAAATTCATAAAAACAAAATGACTGAGGCTTATAAAATCTTATCTAACTTGGATGGAAAATGGCCAATTAAATACATTAAAGAGTAAAACCCAATAAAACAGCACAGGCTCAGATCTTTGCTCTGACCATGTAACCCTGTGGTGCGATTTTGCATAGTATCATACAAGATAATGACCAGATCAAGAGTTCCAGGAATGCAACTCTGCCAAAGTACTAGCTTTCAAGCATCTTTTAGATACTTTTATCCTTCAATCTCAATCTCTTACAAATTCACATACCCCAATTTCAATTCCCTGGATTTTTAGTTACCCCCAATTTTTGGTTATCCTGATCCTGTAACTCTTGCTGTCTTGTGAGAATAGGTCTTTTACACATAACCAAGAATACTCATGGCTTTTCTGCTAACACATTCTTCTCATGAATCTGTTGCTTTATCAGCCCTTAAAACATCAGCTTTTTCATTACTGTGATGTTTTTTATTCCATTAAAACTCTTACAACTAACTATTAATTTTTTATGGGTTATCAGTTACAATCCATTTATAGCCAGGCAAACTGTAACAGTTTATAAAATTGTGTGTTGTGTAGTATGTGACTGATGAGATGCTGTAACTTATTAAGCAAAAAAATATTTCCCTTAGTCCGCTCTTCTGCAATTATTCTTACAGCTGTAAAAGTCTTATGATCAGGCCAAAGCCTAACTGCCTACATCTGAGTTCCTGCTTGTTCTTATTGCTCTGGATAAGGAAGTGAGGAAGTGATCAACAAGGAGATGTAGTCTGCCAGAAACAGGATAGCTGTAGTCTTAGTACTTCCTGCTGACTGCCCAAGCCAAGGCTACAAGGAGCATACACAGGGACCAGGTGCACTTCCAATCCCCCAGGGTGACCCATATGCAGTTTCTCTCATATTGTACATCACTAGTTCACAAATAGTATTGGAGCCAAAAGGAATTTTTAGATGTAGCCCTACTCTGTTGCAATTTTTACCTTAGAAGCAATCTCACATGCCTGCAAATTTGTCTTTCAATAGCCAATTTCTGCAATCTAATTTACTCAGAAAATGTAGTATCATCACTGCAGTTATCTGCTCAGGTCTACCTGAGCCTGCTCTGTTTCCCTGAACTGCCCTTTTTCAGGCCACATTTTCTACCATGAAGCCTCAAGCACTACTGAGCACACAGCACACTTTCCACCAGCACTCACCTCTCATGAATGGTCGTAATGTCTGCCAGCTTTCCCCCAAAGCCACTTCACGACACTCCTCTGCCTGTCATTCAGGCTCTGCGTCTTCCCAGTGCTGCTTTTCCTTCCTGTCTGCCTTTCAGGAGAAAGGCATCCTACTAGGTGCCACCTAGGTCACACTCTTGCTGTGGCTGAGAATCCTCTCAATATTTGAGCAGCTCTGCAGAACACAAAGCCAGGGGCTGTCCTTTGAACAGTTCACTTGCTCTCTTCTCATCTCTTGACTGTATCTCCTTCATTTTCTTTCTTATCCTTTATCATATCAAGGAGGCTGCAACTTTATGTTCTGCAACAAAAACTGCATTTCTCTAAACTATGTGTTTGTCATCTGGCCACATAGCTGTTAGGAACTGGCAAGATCATTTTAGTCCAGGTAATTCCTCTGGAAAGGAAGGATATATCCCAGTTTTGGAATGACAGGTATGCATGGGGGAAAAGACAACTAAACTCCAAAGGCACACCGGAATGCAGGCAAAAAAGAAAAAAAAAAAAAAAAAAAAAGGTAGGATTACTTCAAAGTCTCTAATCCAGTGCTCTGGTGCTTCCAATTTGGGTCAGGGTGTTTTTAGAAGGACATCATGTAGATCTGATTCCTTAGTTAAGGGAGCATTGAGACAGAAGATGAACACTCACCTATGGGTGCTTCTGGATTTAGTCCAGAAATGGAAAATACCAAGAAATTAACCAACCTATTTAGGGTGGTCAAAATCACACCACGTTGGCTGATGCCTGCTCCAACTTCTTCTCTGCTCCATTTCATATTTCTGGCCCATCTGTGTCTTCACAGATTTCTAATTGGAAAAGTAAGGCTGATTTTTCTATTGGATGGTAAAAGATTCACACAGAAATCTTTGTCCTGGAGAACTTTTTCTGAAGCAAGCCCAAAACAATTCTAGAGCCATTAGGTAAAGAAGCCTGTCTTGGCCGTTTCTGCCAATGAAATGCAAAAAAAAAGGACATGGAACTGTTGGAACAAGTCCAGAGGAGGGCCACGAGGATGATCAGGGGACTGGAGCACCTCCCGTATGAAGACAGGCTGAGAAAGTTGGGGCTGTTCAGCCTGGAGAAGAGAAGGCTGCGTGGAGACCTCATAGCAGCCTTCCAGTATCTGAAGGGGGCCTACAGGGATGCTGGGGAGGGGCTATTCATCAGGGACTGTAGTGACAGGACAAGGGGTAACGGGTTAAAACTTAAACAGGGGAAGTTTAGATTGGATATAAGGAAGAAATTCTTTACTGAGAGGGTGGTGAGGCACTGGAATGGGTTGCCCAGGAAGGCTGTCAATGCTCCATCCCTGGTGGTGTTCAAAGCCAGGTTGGATGAGGCCTTGGGTGACATTTAGTGTGAGGTGTCCCTGCCCATGGCAGGGGGGTTGGAACTAGATGATCTTAAGGTCCTCTGCTACCCTAACTATTCTATGATTCTATGATTCTATGAAAACCCAACAAACAGGTGTTCCATACCCTTGCATCAATAATGAAATTTCTAAATTATTTTTCTTTCTATTAATATGTTGTTAGCTACCACATGTTGTCATTGCTTCTGAAAGCCACTGCACTGCAAATAATCCAAACCATTCTTATCTGGTTATTAACTAAATAAGAAAAAAAAGACACACAGACAGCAAATTCATTTCATTTGCTTTGTTTCCCACCCAGTTTCATCAATCAATACTACATATTTCCTGCAATTCTGTTGCTCTCATAAAAACCTTTCCTTCATTACTTGGGGATATATTTTAGAAAATAAGTTTAGAAAACGACAGACTGTCTATATAATTTTCTAACTTATCAGTAATTCTCGTTTGTTCACACAGAGGAAAAGAAGTAAAAAAATACTGCAGGTGTGCAACTGGACTCGAAAAGTAACAGGCTGCAGGTTGAGCAACATTTTAATTTGCAGTGACTATACTCATCATTCTAAACAAGTAATCTGCAGTCCAGCCACACCTCCTGCTGGCCTAGAAAACATGTACCACAGATATTCCGGCATACAATGTCTTAAATGTCCTAATCAGTCTTCCCACCCACTCCACCCCCTCTTCTTTCCCCACAGAGTAACAAGTGCTCTCTGCCCAGCCAAAAGCAGCAGTGAGCTCTGCCCTCCTTCCTACACGCAGCCATGCTCTGCCCATCTTTGAGGAACAGCTTTCTCCACTGGAGAAATTCTTGTGTCTTTGCTTTTGAAAGTATCTCTTCTCTCGCTCTTTCCCCTGTCTACATTATCTCACCCTGCAGGGAGACTGTGTGTGACACTTTCTGGACCTGAGAAAGCCTGTCAAAAGGAAAGCAAGTCCTCCTTCTCCTCCCTAGTACCTGTGGCAAGTCTCTAACAAAAGCAGGCCAGCAGCCCTTTGAGCTTTAGGAGGTGACCATATGCCCCACACAGCAACTGGGATAGGATGTTGATTTAAAAAACACAGGATAACCTCACAGAGAGGTAAATCTGTTCCTTACATTCCCTTCTCATTGCACATTTGCATTTAGGTGCAACCACCTTGATTTGTGGCATGAAATGTGTTTCAACATGTGTATTAATTAGTTTTCCATTATTTTATTTTTTACATAACTTTAGAGAGTAGATGTTCTCCCCCAGCTAAATACAAAGACACATGTAAGTATTTTCATACAACACAGATAGATTTACTTAACGGCACTATAGATACGGATTATGACATACCTTAAATGTTACTAAAAATAGAAAACAACTGTACAGAAGTTGTACTGCTCAAGTTTTGCACGTGTCCCCTGGGAACACTTGAAAGGAGAAAGAAGTACAATAGTCACACTTGGTATTCACAGCCTGTTGATTACACATTTCTAGAAATGTGCCCCCTCCCCTTAATTAAAAAGAAAGCTGAAAGAGTAGGAGGAAAAAAAATGTTCTCAACTTCAATGACACTATTGGAAAATTATTATTTCAAAACTGCTTATCTGTTAAAAAGCTGGCAAGCTACCAGCATCTTGATTGCTGTAAGCAATTTTATAACTGCTCTACACAGATAAGTTTTACAAAGGAATTAATTTCAGTCTCATAATAAGTCTCATCTCATTACCAAAACGATGTCTGTTCTGCAACAGAGCCTTGTGCAAAGTACTGCTGGCAGAGGATTTTGGGTGCAAACATTTAACAACTGCTTAGGAAAGGTCCAAGTCAAAACTCTGAATGCTATTTAATACTTATTTCTAAACATAATTCTTCCTGATTGTGAAATAGGAAGTGAAATCTTATGAAATAAAGTTAAATTCTTCTGAGTTTCACTTGTATTTTGCCCTTTAGATTTGAGGAAAGCTGCCTGATGCCATCATTTATTCTTGCTTAGGAACATGCCTCTGAAAGCAGCAGCAAGAGTACTGCCACTTCAAAGAACCATATCAACTATTCTATCTGCTTCACTTTTTGTCCATCCCCCCCCCCCTTTTTTTTTCTTCCAGGGCACCTCAAAACATGTTAATTAAATGTCAGGCATCTCTGTCCACAGACATAGTGTCGTGGTTTAAGCCCAGGCCGTAAATCAGAACCACACAGTCTACTTCCCCCCCACACACACACCTTTCTTCCCTCCGCTCCTGGAGGGACAGGGAGGAGAATCGAAAGAATGCAACTCCCACGGGTTGAGATAAGAACAGTTTAATAACTAAGGTATAACACAAATCACTACTGCTACCACCAATAATAATGATAAAGGAAATAACAAGGGAAGAGAATACAACCGCTCACCGACCGGTACCTCGCCCCCGCACCGCAGTCCTCTAGCCCTTCCGGGAACTCTCAGTTCTACATCCTGGGCATGACGTGCTGTGGTATGGAATACCTCTTTGGCTAGTTTGGGTCAGGCGTCCTGTCCCCGCTTCCTCCCGGCTTCTCCTCCTCCCTGGCAGAGCATGAGACTCACAAAGTCCTTGGTCAGTCTAAACATCGGTGTTATCAGCTCCGTTCCCAGGCCAAAAGTCAAAAACACAGTGCTGCAACAGCTACTAAGAAGGAGAAAAACTGACTACTGCTGCTGAACCCAGGACAGTATCCACCCCTTATTCCATACCATTCACGTCATGCTCAGATCCCACATTTTCAATATACCATCACTTTCATCTCAGTGCACTCTTATCTTAGTGCACGGACCAATCCCTATAAAGCTGCTGAGTCCATTCGGTCCATGATGGTGGGCTCCATCTCTTGTAACAGTCTTTCAGAGCAGGAGTGGCCCATTGCAAAGTCCACCCCTCGATCATGAGTCCATCTCTATGTTGCATCTCTGCCCTGATGGCCTGAAGTGTCATGGGCCCATCAGGCTCAAAATAATTCACCCTCCCCTGCAGCAGTCTCTGCAACTTGTTGTCGGGGACTCCATACAGCTGATTTCCATCTCCAATGCTTCCAAAGCACTGGAGGGGCCCAGTGGATTAGATACTCGCCCATACTGTCCCACGCACCGTGACACTCATGACTGTCCAGCCTTGGGGAAAACCTCTCGGTCCCCCTGTATTGCCTAAACCCAGACAACACCCAAACCTGACTCTGCTTAACTCTTGGGATCAGACAAAATGGTCGTGGGTAGAACACACTCTGTGTGTGTGCCAACATGGTGATCCCCATCACAATCAGCAGGCAGGTCCCAAGGGTGCCCAGAGGCCATTCAAAACCTTCAGAACTCTCAAATGATGCTGATATGCTTGAAGGCTCTCTCACCACCAGCTTCTCTTTTTCTGAGTCCAGATCTTCCTCCTCTGCCTTGCTGGAAAGCGCTGCGGGGTCTCCTGCATCCTCCTGCGGCTCTGGCTCGTCGGGCTCGGCGGACGGCTGCTGGGGGATGCTCTCGGCCGCCGCGGGGCTGGGCTCGGCCGTGGGGCTCGGCTCCTCCGCCGCCTCCTCCCGCTGCTCGGCAGCTGCCTCCTTCCCCTCCTCGGCAGCCGCCTCCTTCCCGGCCTCCGGCCCCGCTCCCGCCGCCGCTTGGTCCCCGGTGCTGCTCTCCCGGGCCACTTCGGCCACTGCCGGCTCCCGGGGCCGCTCCCCCTCGGCTCCTCTCATCCTCACGAAGACGGGCGTGAGGACGAGGGCCAGGACGGTGAAGAGCAGCGGGACGGCCAGGTACAAGTCCACAGACACGTCCATCCCGCCCTGCTGCCGGAGCCTGCCCGTATTACAAGCCATTACCATAAAATACAATGAAACAAGAACCTTAGCCCAAGCTCCACACTTGATAAACACTAACACAGCAAATACTGGCTCTAAGTAAGCTACGGCATATTGAGACTGTGAGATCAAAGACAACAACTTTGAGAGCCAATAAATCAGCATTGTGACGAGTGACTATTAATCCAAAACACTGAATGCTTATCACAAATACGATTAGACACACTCCGGTCAGATCTGTCGTTATCTCAACCCTTCGTGCCCCACGTTGGGCGCCAAAAAAATAACTGTCATGGTTTAAGCCCAGGCTGTAAATCAGAACCACACAGTCTACTTCCCCCCCCCACACACACCTTTCTTCCCTCTGCTCCTGGAGGGACAGGGAGGAGAATCGAAAGAATGCAACTCCCACGGGTTGAGATAAGAACAGTTTAATAACTAAGGTATAACACAAATCACTACTGCTACCACCAATAATAATGATAAAGGAAATAACAAGTAAGAGAATACAACCGCTCACCGACCGGTACCTCGCCCCCACCCCGCCGTGATCTAGCCCTTCCGGGAACTCTCAGTTCTACATCCTGGGCATGACGTGCTGTGGTATGGAATACCTCTTTGGCTAGTTTGGGTCAGGCGTCCCGTCCCCGCTTCCTCCCGGCTTCTCCTCCTCCCTGGCAGAGCATGAGACTCACAAAGTCCTTGGTCAGTCTAAACATCGGTGTTATCAGCTCCGTTCCCAGGCCAAAAGTCAAAAACACAGTGCTGCAACAGCTACTAAGAAGGAGAAAAACTGTTACTGCTGAACCCAGGACACATAGTAACAATATGACTGAATAACAAAGATCACCTGTGAGATGGTCTGTAGGTAAAATAAGTGGTCTCCTTCCTTTATGCCACCATGCTGCTCTTTACTGATACCCATCTTCCCACAGGATGTTCGTACAAGTATTCGAAAACAGTGGAAAATACAACATGACCAAGATCCAAAATTAAAAATTGACAGCAGATTCAGCGATAAGCTCTGGATGCTTTGAGCCGATTTATGGCCACTGTGCTTTGCAAGGAGAAAAAAAGCACAAAACAATAACACAGTGCGTAAGAGCTCATAAATCCCATCAAGCTAGCACTCGTGCTTGCGGCTCTCAGAAGGCACTGCTTGAGCAATGGCATTATGAACAGCCTGATTTGTTTCTTCTACCACACTTACTGGTGTTCCTGTTATGGCACATCAACCAGGGTACAAAAAAAATGAGCACATGATATATCTTGATGAAAACCCTCATATGGATTTCAGCTTTGCTAATGCATAACTTTGCTATACAGCATCTCATCTTTGGGAGCCACAATGCCATTTTCTGCTACCTGACATCCCATCCAACAAGCTGCAAAGAGCAGATTTACTGGCATGGAAAGCATTTTTTCATGAGGTACTCCTAACAGATTCACCAGTGTATTTGACCATGCAAATCAATATCTCTTTACAAAGCACATGCTGTGGGCAGTAAGAAAACAGACCACTTTCTTCAATCCAGCACATCTTTGCAACTGCAACTTCATTCCATTAATTTTTCTCTATTACAGAATTACTCTGTTTATCAATTTTGCTTCCATGGCAAAAACCCATCTACAAATTCATGCATTTAATACAGCAAATACTTTACTCGTTCTTGAACTTTTCCACAGAAAATTAAGATAAAAATTCTCCCCTAAGATTTCTTTTGTTATAATTAAACATATTTCATTTTTGACCTAAATTTCTTGACCTACATACTCAAAGATATTTTTCATTGTCCCTTTTCTTGTTTCCACAGCAACCTCTCCATGACTCTCATTAAGCTTTTTCCTGTTTTCTTATAAATCTATCAGGAAATAGTGACTTGGGGGAGGGGTTGTTTTGTCTTTTGTTGTTTTTGTTGTGTGCTTGATGGGATTTTTTTTTTTTTAAGAAATGCAAAGATAATTACACATACATCTTTTAAAACAAAACAAAGATTCTGGGACAATGGTCATCACCATCTGTCTTGCAGTACTTAGATGATTCTGCAAAATTTCATTTAAATCAGCTGTTCTGTCAGTCTCTCCCTTCACCAAGTTCCAGCATCATATCACAAGCATATTGCAGTCCAAGGTGGGGAAGGAATCTTCTCTGGAACCTTTTTAAACACTTCATATGGAAGCATCAGTCAACAGTAGTGAAGCAAGGCATCCATTCCCTTTAAAACTTTTTAATAAATGCTAAATAGAGCTAATAGCAGCATTCAGTGATTAATACAACCCAGGGAGAAACACTGAGGCATCATAGCTGAAAGTTGCGATGGTAATCCACATAAAGATAGCTCACCAACATCCAGGTTGTAGAAGATACTATTTCAAAGGAAAAAAAAAAAAAAGATTAAAGCAATGTGCTGTGTCACTTTGTGCTGTTACTGCCATCCCCTTCTTCCCTTTCCTTGTTTTTGCTTTCAGTATATTTTACAAAATGCACTAAAAATTACTTCATACGTACATGCATATATTTCTAGATGTCTATATGCTATAACTGTCGGAAATGCATCAAAAAATGAAATCTCTCCTTTAATATATAATAAAAAAAACATATCAGGTTTGTGCAGCTGCTTTCAGAAGATGTGAAAATAGACCTTTCTGCCATCTGAGATTCCTAATGAAGTCAAAATGAAGTTTTTTTAGGAGCTGTTGTAGTTTATAAGCTAATACAGAGGGGTAAGGGTTTATGTTCTTCCTTTAAGCAAAACACAAATGAAGTCCATACATGCAATATTTTCTGAGGTCAACAGATAACAAACAAACTTGCAGTTACACTTTATTGCAAGAGCTACTAAATTTAACAGTAATGTTCTAATTCATATAAATAAATAATAAAGATCACCAATGTGCATCCCAATTGTTTCTGCACAGTGTTTGTACATAATTTGCTTCAATTCCAGTAACAGATTTTGAGTGGAGAAAGGGACCATTCCTGACACTGTGCATTTTATACACCATGACTACCGGCTTTCAAAATTCAGCCAAGTAGGAAAACACATCTGAGCGGATTAAGTTCCAGTTCCAGCCCAGACCTTTGCTAATAGATTTTCTTTCCCTCCTCCACCAAAAGTGAACTCAACATTCAATGTCTCTTTCTAATTTATTGGAAAATATATGCCAGAACCTTTTCAAAAACATACTCTTTACAGCATGTTTTTTCTGAACAGGTTGTTAATGGGACCTGTTTGGGATTTTCCTGCTGGGTGTGTGACACCTCAAAGTAAAGTAACTTTCCAGTTTCCAGACCTCCTCTTGTTTTATACTGCTTGCATCAAAGGGTACATTTGCTATAGCAGCTGTTCCTTCCATATTTAATGGATTTCAAGCTTTTAAAATACTTACCTGTAAAAATAGAAGAAACCTTAAGGTAGAAGAGTCAAAGGACAATTAATTCACCAGCTTCTCTTAAAGAAACATCCTCCTACACTGTATGAACAGAAGTACAGCTGAATAAGAACTTTTCTTTCAACACTTTTTTTTGCAAATTCACTGATTTGTCTAAGCACTTTTCTGCTGAGGCCTGACCTTTTAGGAAAGTTAATAAAAAAACTTTCACTGACAAAGATTTCTCAGCTCCACATGAAGTTTTCAGTCCAAACCAGATAAAAAATTCAGCTGCGCCAATTCAGAGCACACACTGACTTCCCACTATGTAACAGGGCCAGGGAAGTGAGAGCTGGGTGTGATGGTGATCTGACCAGAACAGAGCTTTAGTTTTTGCAGGATGGGCTTAGGGCTCCAGGTGGATGTTTAACGAGCTCTGGCTTTCTGGCCTGCACCAAATCATGCATTTTTTTTCCTGTGGTCCTTAGGAAGTTTTTCTCTTTAGCATCTCTGAGGTTTGGCTGGGTCTGCTCCCTCCTCACTTCCACAGCTTCTCAGTTTCTCTGCACAAGCTGCAAATCTCAGAAAGCTGCTACAAGTCCTTCCTTCCTGAACCTCATCTGCCTACTGCTCAATGCACCCTGAAAGCTTCTGTCCATTAGCAAGAGGCTAGTTATTACTAATCAGAGGCTGCATCCTTCTCTAGGGGCAGTCCGATATTCACATGAAGGAAAAGAGGAATATGAGGTTCTATGCAATTTTAAGCACCGGAGCCTGTAAGAAGTACTGCAACACTACCTAGCAAAGCAAGGGAAATAAAATCTGGCAGCATTTCCCATGCAATGTCTATTACGCACCTATTAGAGTCATACTGACATAAGATCACAACAACTTAAAGTACTACGATATGCCAAATCAGCTTTACATCAGCAGATTTAAACTATCCCTGGCTACAATGCCCTTGAGCAGAAAAATGCAGAACTTGCTATTCAGCAAGGGATTACTTGTTCATCAAGGAAGTTTCATTCTTTTTTTAGAGATTTAGTATCTCCTAGAGTTCAGGAGTTGTCTGAGATCTTAAGTTTTTCTCTTTATTGCTACAATCAGTGTTTTGGATTACTGTCTGAACTTCAGTCATGGAGAATTTGTGGAACTGGGATTTTTGTTTAGCAATATCTACATGTCAACACACTTGTGCAGCTTTTCAAAATTTTACAGAAATTATCAGTGGAAGAAAAGTTACTTCTGTCTGATACTGTAGTATTTTCTTTATCTTCATAATAGTAATATCTGTTTAAACACCTTTCATTCTAACTTGAAAACCTGTCTGCTCTTGAAAATGGAATTATAATACCTCATCAGAAATAAAGCCTTTGTCCATCAAATATAAGGTACACTCAGACAGTTGAGTTTGAATTGGTCAGTAATATCTTTTTCCATATAAGTTAATTTTAAAGAAGTCTCT
The DNA here is from genome assembly GCF_963264785.1 of Psittacula echo. Classification (NCBI taxonomy): domain Eukaryota; kingdom Metazoa; phylum Chordata; class Aves; order Psittaciformes; family Psittacidae; genus Psittacula; species Psittacula echo. Next base: position 48,425,000 of record NC_137743.1, read on the forward strand.
TGACTGAATTTGTATCGCTGCTTTCTTCAGCCCCATAGACTAGACTGGAGATATGTAAGCAATTTCTTTCATCTGTAACTTGCAAACTTTGAGATTAATTGTAAAAAAAGGTAACTTCCATCGGGAGAGGAAAGCAGAATCACAGGCTGCTAAAGGCAAACAAGGTGCTAAACTCTAATACAATAATTTCCTTACAAGCTATCAATTTATTCTGAGAAAAATAGTAATTAAGTGCTAATTAATTTATTATAGCCTTGTTTAGCCTTCAGATAAGTATGAGTGACAAGAAAGTCTTTGACCTCTGCTACTCTCCCTGGGGAAGCTGTATCTGAGAATCCACCTCAACCCCATGAAGCTTTTTGCATGCCTGCAGGCATTCTTCAGCTCAACACTTTGTACATTTTCTTTGTTCTATACTTTTTATTTGGTTACCATGTTATGTCAGGCCCTTAGCAATCTCAGATATACACACCGCAAAATTATAACTACAGCCAATTCACTGGACTTCTTCAAGGAAATTTTGAGAATAGGTTTGGTGTCATGTTCCTTTCATGTCAATGCTATTTGTTTCAAATAATTTCATAGAAAGTCTTTGTTTTCCAGGTTTACTTGAAGCAGTTTTCACAGTATTTTAAGAAGCTTGGTCAAACTTTTTCGTTTGTACTGGCCACTGCTGCCTGAGGAGCTGACCCTACAAAAGGCTAAGTAAGAAGATGCTTTTCTCCAGCTGCACTGTAGAATGAGTAGGTTTTTAACTGTGTTTTTTCAGTACCTTTCAGAAAATGCCTCAGAAAACGGCAGGACAATTTTAATTCTAAATTATAAGCAACTTACCAAGAGGCCAGCATAGATTTGCTGCAGCCCATTTAACACTAGGAGACATTTTTGAAAGACGTTAACACTCAGGAAGTGACACTATATAGCAGATCTTAGGAGTTACATGTCCAAATATATGCATGCACGACTGAATACAAATAGCTATACATTGTCAACTACCTGCTTCTTCATTTACCACATTTACACAAACAGCTGAGTGCTCCCTGGTTTTAACTTTTAAAGTCAGGTTTTGAATATACAGATTTTCAGAATAAGTCCAATTCTTACGCTCAACTGCCCTGTTAGGGTAAGTTTAAGCAAAATTTATCTGCTTTCTATACTGTTTCCAGCATAACTCAGATGACTGTATGAAGGAAACTTCTGAGAGTCTTCCATAAGGCATGTCTGTCTTATAGCTTAAGCTGTTAGTCTTACTTTAGATCAGATCTAGAAATAAACTTAAGGCTAAATAGATGAGTCTTAAAACCATTACTGTCCTTCATTGGTGCCAGATCACATCAGTACGAGGCAATTAATTTGCTCTGGCTTTTAGTTTTAAATCAATCGTTCCAAAAGTTCATACACATTATTCTTGTAACTTTTTTAGTTAATAATGAAAGACACAATGACAATTACATCTAAAATGAAAAAGCTTAAACATTCTAAAGCCATCTGATTTCATTATGCAAATGAGATAACATGTTAGTAACAACACATCCCATTTCAGTGATATGACTTGACTTTGTACTTAAGTCATTTCAACTTCACTAATTATGTGGAAGTGGAAGAGTCAGCTTAGGTCACAGTCAGGTAGCACACACATACAGAAATACACTGTAAGGCATACATGCTGTGATAACAGCATTCAAATAAAATTTTGAATGCAGGTAGTAGCTTCCCCCGTAATTTTCAGTGTGAAGTGAAGGACGCACTTGGGAGTTTATTGTCTGTGACACCCAACAATACATTTTATTTTTCAAGAAAATGAGCCCCTCACACTCTGCTGGGGTAGATGAGCTCACTTCCAGCTTGAAGGAGAGACGTGGCCCTCCTGCCCCACTGTTAGTTCAGCTCCCTGGCTTGTATCAGCCAGGACACAGGAGAGAAACTGATTTCTTGATAAGCACATACAAACCATGCCAGAGGCATCTGTATGCCTGCCCAAAACTTGCTGATGAGACAAACCAGGTTGGTCATTCATGACCAATAATCCCAACAACCCCTTGACTACTGGACTGTTCCATATGAAGAGACTGTTAGAAAGCAGCTTAACAGCATCTTCAATTTCTGTGATGTTGCCCTTCTTCCCAGCAATGCCTCTCATTTGCTCAGCATCCTACCTAGTTATTACAGTGTGTGAAGAGAGCACAATATGCTAAATGCATATCGTGAGACTGCTAATTTTCATTCACAGGCAACTCTGCAATCATCATCTTAGGCTTCTGACAAGATGTCTACAGGGTCTGTTACCTAGCTTGTTCAGAGAAAACACTACAGCTTACGGCTCTGGGTTACATCCCAAATATCTGTCAGCATCACAAGGCTCACAGACTTATTAACAGTTATCATGCAGGGAAGCTGCACTTTAGTCTGTAGTTTCTCGCTACTCGTGTGGTGAGGGACGGAAGCACTAGTTCCCTCCGAACTAGGGTTAAGACATACAGCATTCACAGAATGCGGGTCAACAACGATTTATTGCGCAGTTACAATTCCTTATATCTGTTGCCTAAGCACCTCCCTAGAGTCAGCTGGTTCCTGTCCCTCCTGGCAACTTCCCGTCACATCACGTGATCTTCCGTGCGCCAGTCCCTACACAGTCAAGCACTAGGCCTCTTGCTTAAGAGACTGGCCTTGAAGAGGTGCTGATTTTATAACTTGGCTGAGTAGCTATGGGTAGGCAGAAGAGATAAGGTCATGAATCTGTGTTCAAAAAAGGAAGAATTATGTCACTGCTAAATACAGATCATCAAAGAGCCTGGCATAGTTATACCTTCTCCACACTGAGAGGGTATAGCTGAGCAATCATTATTTAGAATAAAAGTGAGCTGGCTAGTAAGTGTTGGGAAACAACTGAATAAAGACAAACACAAGAATCACAAAGTTTAGGAATGAAATGAGATATGCTCCCCCTTCAGAGGCAAGTTTGTGCTGTAAGGTTAAGGATGGCATATTACCTATGCACAAGCATTTCTGCTTGGCCATCCCTTAATCCCAAGATTAAGTTTCTTTGGGAATGTAAAAGCATATGGATCTGATTTCTTAAAGATTAGGCAATTAATCATACAGAAAATCATTGGAAATCCAAAAAAGGAGGAGAAAAATAATCACTAGACACTGAATTTAACTTCATTTGATTCCATTGTAATGGTCTCAGAAAAATATACAATCAAAACAAGAATGTTGATGCAAGTTTTCTAAAGGCTTCCTTGAAAGAAGAATGTTCTCAGGTGAGACAACACATTTCAATTTAAGGATAAAGGTTCTCTATTTACTTATGTTTATGCAAATACAAAAATAGGCATTCAGATCAAAGTAGCATTTGAACTTTGATTTGAACTAAGCTGCAAAAGCTTTTCATGAGCAATGGGTGAAACTCAAAAGCGTCAATCATTTTTGCAGTATTATGATAATTTTCTGAGGTGAAATGCAATAATAATCTATTGCACTACAGAAAAATATTTTCCATATAGATATTAGATTAAAATGTAAAAATATGTGGCTTAAGTTTGGCTCTTGACTATACACGTGCAGCCTTTCTGAACTGCACAGATGCAAATCAGCTGAATTTTACCTTTGCACTCATTGTTCAGAGATTTCTGCCATATTTTGAAATACAAAAGGTAATGATGGAATTCATGTGAAGTACTCTGCATTCAACACAAAGGCAGTTAAAAGTGAGAAATAAAATCAGTGACTGAGACAATCAAACACTGTACACACTGATCCCGTAACTTCTCTGTCAGTGCAAACAAATATAACCATAAATCCTGCTCTATTACATATGTGTTTCCTGTTAAAGTGTATGTTCTGTGTGTGCAAATACATGGAATTAAATTCCCCATCAGCCTTTACTCGTACTGCTGGTTATACCAGTGGTGAATTTGGGGTTTCGTCCATTATTTTTCCAAATTTTGTCAGAGGGAGAAATTTTGCTTTAAAGAAGTTGGATCATTCAGTTGGCTTTTCTTTGATTCAGTCCCTCCAGAGCCCCATGTAAAAGCTGCAAGAATGCTTCATCCAGCAGCACTTGCTGGGATTATATGCTGACCTTGCAAATTTTTGTGATCTTTCTAAAAAGGTAGCAGAGAGACAATTGCTACTTGAAGAACATGAGAATAACCTCAGAAAATGATGTAACAGTGATAGGTAAACTCCAACAACTTGGAGAAAAGGCATGTTTGAGTGTGGAACCCTATCCAGGATAATAGAAACACTAAATAAATAAAAATAAAAAATAAAAAAACCCACTCCAACTTCTTTTAACACTAACATTTTCTTTCTTGAATGCATTCCTGCAGTGCTCCCATGAAGCAGCTGATTCGATTCATTAATTTCACAGAAAAATAGGAAAAAGATGGGTATTAGTCCCATTAAGTTGAACACCTGGACAACCTAAAAGCACAGTGGGGTGACGAAGAGTGAACATAGCTTAGTTGCCTTACAGATGGTATTGCTCAGTAGAAATAACTACTTTCCATGCCAGCCTAAGAGTAGCAGCATTAGCCCACTACGCTTTAAATGACACTGGGAAATTATAGCTGTATTGACATCACGAGCAAATCACAAAAGTGACACTGATCAGTCCTAGCTGAAGCTATCAATGTAAGATTCACATAAGGCAGAGACGCCAAGGCAAGCAGCAGGTACACTCAGCTTCCTTACAGACCTTGAAACAGCAGCCACTGGCAAAGCACTGCTCAGCCCTCTGCAGGAGCTCACACGTGCATGGCTGATGGGTGCATTGACTTCAGGGGTCCCCATTTCAAGGGCACTTGTTCTACAGTGGGATTTTATCTCCAGCTCTGCCTGATGGAGATGAGATAAAAAGCTGTGGGGCCCATCTTAAGGTAAGCTGAAGAAGAACATCTCACATGGAGAAACTACATACAGGAACCGAAAAACACAGGAGCACACAGTTTCATGTTGCCTCAGGTTGTAAAAGCCACAAGTTAGTCCTGAAAACAATACCATAACTAGCAGTTACAAGCTGATTGTTCACAGACAACAGCTGCTTCTGGGGCTTAATAACTAATTTGTTATGCTGCACCTTTTAGGAGCACAATTAAAAAGTTATGTCAATTTACTATGAAAAGCTATTTCGGTATTTGCCAGCTTTATTGGTCTTTTCAAAATATTGCAGTAACTACAGAAATTTTGATGTTACCTTGGGAGATTTTGTATTTACTTCCCATCTCATTTAGCATTTGTACTCTGGCAGAACTTAAAAGTCATAGTCAGGATTAGGCCCCATTCCATGAAACACCACATGTGCTAATCCTTTTTTAAAGCTAGTTATTACTCAGTCTCTGTGGGATACAGCCCTTGGCAAGCTTTTCAAGGACAAAGTACTTCCAACAGAGAATTTGAAACTGTAACATTGGTATTTCTTTTTTACATTGTAAGACTTATGTGTTATAATTGCATACTATGCATACATTGAATATGCATTCAGTCTTCATAAAACAGTTTCTCTTTTTTATTTTTTGCACTGATTACAGATTTATGCAATGAACCAATTCTGAACAGGTTCATCTGAGACCAGTGTAAATATCTGTGCCTGCTGAATTTGTCTGTCATCAAACAGACAATTAAAGTCGGCAGTAATTTATGGAGGACAATACCTGCTTAATTTCTCAGAGGAGATATAATGCGAACACGGCAAGAACTCCTTTCTGACTGAATAAAAATGCTGGAGAATTACTCTAACTGCTGCTTAGAATGAGCAGTGAACAGGGCACCAGTTTTGCAGGAACAATACACAGGAGAGGGCCCATAAAGAAATCATGGGCAGCCTTCACTTAGCATTTCCAAGTGCATCCTGTTTACCAACCAAAATCCTGGATTTCACTTTTCCTGACTAATTTCATTTTTTCAGGAGAAAATAATCAAAACGTCACACTGACTAATACAAAGCCAACTTGGATTTTTAGCATGAGGATAAATAGCATCATCCACTAGGAAGAAAGCTGAGCAAAGAAGAATAAATCACCAAAGCCTACAGTCAGAGCACGCCAGTGAACACAGTTGTTGTACCATGGCATAAATACTGCTTGATTTGACCAAAGTACGTACTTAAGGATGTAGATCTGATGAGTCATAACTCAGAAACTTTAAGAAAATGTATTTTAATTGTTCTTTTTGTTGTACAATAAAAATTCCTCCCAGATGCCAGCATCTTGGTTACCTGGCTTAGCATTTCTGATAAAACTCTGCATGTTCCAAGTGAGCCTAGGTTTACAGCATTACAAATGTTCTAACAAATAAAAACATCTTAAATATTGGTATAAAAAACTACTCTTAGGTTTCCAAGAGAAGACAGTCTCTTCATTATTGATTGCGAAAGAAAAGCAAGTAGGACATGTTCTCAGTAAAATCTTCCATGACCTTGTATAATTTCTTAATGTGACAGATTTGCAAAGAAAAAGCATTATGAAACTGAGGAAGTGTCCATAAACTCCTGTCTGCTAAACTGTTGAGCAATCACATGGTTTAGTCATGTCACTTGAAATTCTTCATCTTCCTTCCCTCTCTTACTCTATATCCCAGAGCCTGAGCTAGCATTAACAACTTCTCCACAAAGCCAAAGAAACTGCAGGTACGGATTAAAATAATCCGTACATTAAAATAATCCAAAGATAGCATCATTAAAAGTTCTGGCATTTTGGGAAGGCAAACTGGCTTAGGCAACTCTCAAACACTTTCAAGTTTCTGTGCAAGTCACCTTTTAAAGTCTGTAACTGCTATTTGTGTAAGTTACATCCATTCTGCTCCATGTTGTCCATGCTACAAAGCAACTCTGCTATCCCAGTAGAGCTGTATTTTGACAAATATTTGATTGAGCCAGTGGAATGAATAGCCAAAGGGACGAGAGAGAACAATTTCAAATAAATTGTTACTAGGAGACAAGTAATATTCCAGCAGTTGTATCAAATTTTACATGGAAAATTCAAACAGATTTATAGCCCTTCATTTGAGAGAATATGCGTAACAGCCTCGTGCCCTGTGGCCCTTTCCAAATTCATGCCTTTAATAATGCCTACCCTGCAATGTGTGTAACAATAACACACATGTGTAAACACACTATAAATACATAAAGAACACACATCAGCTACATCCACTTTTACACTCTGTGATCAAGACCCCAAATCACGACCGGGGGTATACAATGGAGAAGACTAGATTTCTATTCCCGTTTTGGTCCAGTACAATCTCCTTTCTCCCATCTCGTGTATAGGGCTGCATGGCCTCCTGCTGCCTGCCTGCATTCCCTTGCTGCTCAGTGCTGCACTGAAGTGCTACATTTGGCATCATTGCTCTGATCCGTTAGGATTCCCTTTGGTGCTTTGGAGTTTGCAAGCTCCAGCAATAGCCTGGGGAAACACTTACTAGCATTTGAAAAAAAAAAACAAACCCTTTTGGGAAGGAGTTTTCAGGCTTCATCAGAGAGGAATCCCTCCTGCTAACAGGCGCTCCTGATAAAGCCCAGCAAGCATACAATTTTTCTGGCTGTGAATTGCAATCAAACTGACTGTTACATGTTTGCTCATGTCCTTGATAAAAGCTCTTTTAGCTGCAACATTAGGCTGATTGGGGTTTTTTTTTCCTGCTACCTTCTTACATATAGTTTTAAGTTACACATTACACAAAATACCTGAAAGAACCATGTTTCAGAGCTCCTGGTTAAGTTTGATACATTTGTGAAACACCAGTTCTTAGAGGGGATCTACTTGTTATCCCTATACTGAAGGTTATAGAGTCCAGATAGGCTTATGTAGTGGGAGAGGTGATTATTATTCTACACTGCATATATCTGCAGTATAGATATCACCTGTAGAGGAACCACCTAAGGCACAGAATCAGGCATCACTGCCCTACAACAGCAGGCAGTATTTACCTACCAGCAGACACAGCACTGGCAGCACATGCGCATTCACAGGACTACTGCCTGTGCCTGGCTTTGCAACCTCCCCAGAAACAGCAGCTACCCCTGAACAAGGCACAGCTTTAGCATGCTTCCCACAGGCTCCTCCTACATGCAGCAAAATGCCTCACCAGAACTGGCCAGGGAAGACACTTGTCCCTTTGTTTTTTTGAACATGCACATTATTTTCAGAGGAGTGCTATTGGGACATTTGGTAGACATTTGGCATCCTCACGAGTTTTCACATCTCATTTGCTATGGGGGTGTCAGCCTGTTTGTAGCTAAGTATCCCATAAGAAAACTGTCTCATGAGATTGAACATCCCCACTTACTTCTCTTCTGCTACCGTCTCTTCCTTTATCCTTCATTTTCTCCATGTTTCTAAAGCACCTATGCCTTCCCTCCTAGAACTCCTCATCTTTCCCCCACTTCTGAGCTGTATCTGTTGTCTCTTCTAAATAATAAGAACCTGCAATCACCTCCTCTTCCTCTCTGCCCTCCTGCCATCCCTCATTTTGCTGTTATTTAAAACTTCAGAGGAAGCACTCAAATGACTCTCTGGCAGTGGCACGTAAAATTTATTCAGTGTAGGGAGAAAAATTGCATAAAGTATGTTGTAGAGATGCACATGGTAAAAATCACTCTTAGGATGCTAAACCATTATTAAAGCAAAGCAGGTATTTCTCGCAGCTTCTTTACCATTGGCATCTTACAGTGACAGTAAGTACAGAGTTTTAAAAAAGAAGCATTATAATACCTTGCTACGGTGGCATTAAATGGCTGACTTGGAAGGAAATTAATTCAGGAAAGTATGTAAAAAAAACCCCTGACATCCCAGAGCTAATATGCAAACATCACTCAGCATATACTGGGGGTTATATTGTTCAAATCTTATTGTTCAGATTATACTGTTCACTATTTTTGCTGCCTCTCTTGGCAGTACTAGCAAATCATCAGTGATTATTGCAAATTATGGAACCTTATGGCTGGAGAAAAAAACAGGACACGAAGTTTATGTGTTTCCTAATGAGTCCTATATATTTACACTACTCCTTGAACACAGCTGAACACTAAGAGCATACAGGCAGTGCCCTCTTTAGCGAACCTGTGCTGAACACCATGAAAAAGCCCTAAACTCACGCTACTTTCAACAGGTCCTCCAAAATGAACCAGAGTCAAAACATTTCCTCCAAGACTTAAAGCTCATATGCCAAGAGGGGACACTAAAAAAAAAAAAGTCATGAAACAGTACCATCTCCCAAGTTACATCCAACATAAATATTACAGCAGGTCCCCAAGCCTCTGCTCCATCAAACCCACTCAAATGGAAGCATCATAGCACTACAGTCATTCACTAGAGTAATTCACCAATTAGCACTGTACCCTGCACCAGCTACTCAGAAAGACATGGTAAATATAATTTCTAGTCCTCTAGTGCTCACCAAAAAAAACGTTTCACTTCTTGTTTATGAACTGGGTGTAAACAATCCAGAAGTTCTATTTTCGTAAGTTTTACTGTGATTTTTACTTGGCTGACACCAAGCAATCCACAGGCTGTATTATAATTATGTAGAAGTAGGGGGTTAAAAACTACAGTTCAGGGAAAGACACTGCAGGTGTGCAGTTTAATGAGTTCTTAATTGAGTAGCGGGAGACCATAAAAAGGAAGTGTGGAAGGTGATTACAGGGCTCTTTCATCGAAGGGAGCAGCACAAGCACTGAACTCTATAATCAAGGATAAAGAAAAACGAGTTCACCTCTGATTTTCTCTGTACTACAGCCTTTGTTATTCATGCTTAGAATGCAAGATTAGAATTTGTACTATCAAGTTAACTGACAAGATTAAACTTTTTTGTGATGTCCTGGTTTTAAAGCTAAGACTGTGAAAACCAAGGAAGAACATAAAAAATAACTCAGATCTGAAAAACACATTGCCTGCATTCCTGTTTTGCAAATCAGTCAGATTTCTCTCTGGCTTCTGCCTGTTCTCTGCTATTGAATAGAATGCACACCATAAATGTGCAGATCAAAAAATGGAAAAAGACACGACATGGAAGAGGAAAGGCAACTACTTGGATTTCATACACTCTATCCTCAATTCTCTTCTTCCTCTCTCCAAGAAAAAAACCCACAAAACCCCCAAACCTCTTCTCTCCACTCAGGGAAAGTCATCTACTGTCACTGCTTAGGTAGGCACTGTGGGAAAGCACTTTCACACGACAGTGGGAATGCTCCCAAGAATGCTCAAGAGACATAAATATGTTAAGGAAACATAATTTTATATACCCTACACATTTTGTAAACATTAAGGAGAAATTATATAGTGCATCCATCCGTAACTGTGGACAGCTGAGATCTCCAGGTCATTCACTTCACTACCACTCATAAATCCAACAAGCAAACTGAGCAGCTTCAACCTTCAGCTGGGCAGAAAACAGTCACTGAAAACCTAGCTCAGTATCACTTACCACAATTCTAGACTTTAGTCACTTTGGCTATCAGATATTTGGGCTTTTTTTGAGAAATAAGAAAGAGAAGTAAAATCAGGCACCTTTCAAAGTAATCTGATGCAGTTCAAGTGTTAACCTGAAATTATTTTTTCTTTTCTTCAAATTTAGTATTTAGAACTATGAAATTTACACAATCTGCCTCAACATTTGAGGAAAAAAAAAAAAAAGAAATTTTTATACATAAAGACTTCTTCACTATCATCTCAGTTTTATGACAAAACTCTTATATTTGTATAGCTATAGCTGGTTTTCCTCATAAATATACTTTTAACTGCATGTTGCTGACAGGAACAGTTAGCTGCCTTTCACAAAGCCACAGCAGGCTTCAATTCACCAAGCTGGTTGCAAAGACTGATATCTGTCCCCAGTATTGTGGTCTCTGCCTCCACACCACTTTCTGACTCTGCGAGGTGACAGATGGAAGAGTGATAACAAGACTAATAACCACTGTGGCCCTCTGGAACCATTATCATTTTCTATTCCAATTTCCTTTATAATTTACATTACAGAGTATCACTGTACATCAGGCTTATAAAGCTTAAATCATATATCATTGCAAGAATCCAGTGCATCCATCTCCAAGAACCAGGAAATATAGCTGTTTAATGATGCGAAGCCTGATCTAGAGCCCACTTAGGTCAAATGGGAGTCTTTCAGGAGACTAAGGACTTTGCTTAAGGGCCACCAGCTCAAATAAATCGGGAAGCAATTTTAGCTCTCATCAGACAGATCTTGAAAAGTTCATGTAAACACACTCACCAAATTCCTTTTGGCCATCCCTAAAAATGGGCAGCAGGGATGACCATACTGTCAGCACTTTTATAGGTGACTTCTCAGTAGCTGTGCAATGTGCAGGCAAGAAAACACGCTAAAACTTAGAGGCACAAAGCACGTTGCTACAAAGACATTGACACTTCATGCCAGAGAAGATCTGGGCAGTATAGGTATGCTCAGTGGTCCAAATTACCATAATATATCTGACATTCTCCCCTTGGAGCTAGGGCAAGCACCTCATCCAAGTGCTGTAGATGAACTGCTTTACATTATTTTATTGCATACAAAACAGAGATGCAAATAAAAAATTTGCTTAATATAAGCAAGAAGTCTTACGCTGTCGTCATCAAACCACATGTGCTAATTGAAAGTCAATAGATTCATTTAGGAAGAGGGGGATTGCTTCTTTATAATGTTTTAGGTTTGGTAGCTGCCAACTGGCCTTTTATTATCCAAATGCCAAGTCTCTGGTAGCTGTTATTTCTCCTTTGTACTGTGCTACAGCACACTCAACTTACAGCAGATTCTACTTATTTGCATAAACCTCTGTCCTGGTTTAGCAGTAGCAGTCAGTTTTTCTCCTTCTAGTAGCTGGTGCAGCGCTGTGGTTTTGACTTTCGGCCTGGGAATAATACTGATAAAGCCAATGTTTTCGGTTGCTGGTCAGAATGTTTACCCTGACCAAGGACTTTGTGAGTCTCATGCTCTGCCAGGGAGGAGGAGAAGCCGGGAGGAAGCAGAGACAGGACACCTGACCCAAACTAGCCAAAGAGGTATTCCATACCACAGCACGTCATGCCCAGGATGTAGAACTGAGAGTTCCCAGAAGAGCTGGAACGCTGCTGGGTGGGGAGTGAGGTATCGGTATCGGTCTGTGAGTGGTGAGGTAGCGGTTGGTGAGCGGTTGTATTCTTTTCCTTGTTATTTCCTTTATCATTATTATTATTGGTGGTAGCAGTAGTGATTTGTGTTATACCTTAGTTATTAAACTGTTCTTATCTCAACCCGTGGGAGTTGCATTCTTTCGATTCTCCTCCCCGTCCCTCCAGGAGCGGAGGGAAGAAAGGTGGGGGGAGAAGTAGACTGCGTGGTTCTAATTTACGGCCTGGGCTTAAACCATGACAAGTTCATTTATCTGTGCCAAAATTGCAAACATTTAAAGGAAGGTTTTACTCTAATGCTGGAGAGCAACATGGTGCAGGAGTCCTTTCCATATTATCTACAAGCAAACAAGCTTATTTGTCCAAGAGGTACCCATCTGCATCAGAACTTCACCATCTTCTGAAATTACTTCCAGTTAGTGTGCCATCAGTACTTTTTTTTATTGAAGGTCTGCTTCTTAAATCAATTATCTATCATAATTAGTAATTATTTTGTGGTGAAGCAACATGTATTCTTTTAAAACAATTTACTGACCTTAAAATCTACAAGCCATGGCATTAAATGGAAGTGTTAGGCAGGGGATCTAAAAGCTCTGTAAAGAGCATTAAAACCTTCACTCACAGGACCTTGTCACCTGTATCAAGATTATATTAAAGCGTACAGACCAAAGGAAGCTCATGAAACTACCACAATGACAAAAAAAATTGATAATTTGATAAACAGCTCTCTAAGGAATTATTTGCTTTACTTTATGTGTTCTACCCCAAATGCACTTACAAATTCAGTCAGTTCCAGTTGGTTTTGTCCTTTGCAAATGCAAGTACACCTCAAACCACACACCACACATATTCATCTAACATTTATCCACATTAGTAATAATTACCACAATGTTTAAAGCCAAGATAGATTTAAATCTTTCCACTGTATGTCTGCCAGCCCCTACCATTTTAATGCTTATTTTGAAAATCCAGTAGTCACACATGATCTTCTAGTTAAGCAATAGGCATTTTTTCATAGCTTTGTGATAAAATAATTTTGTACAGCTAAGCTTTTAGGATCATTCACATTCTGTTATATTTTATAATTGCAGATATAACAGTATCTTATATTTGGGAGAGCTGCACTACTTTCTCTATATAGTGTATGTTCTTTAAAGAGATTGCTCAGTGGGATAAGTAAAATCCCTATAAGAAACAATATGCAGACTTTTACAGAACAAAGAAACTAAAGTTGAAATCACATGGTCCCTGTAAGGAAGACCACACTTTTCATTTCCTCAGAAATGAAGTTACCATCTTTCTAGGAAAAATTTTTTCTAGAACTCAACATTATAAAAATGTATCAGATTTACCCCAAACAGTAATCCTAACATATTCAAATACTTTCTAAAGTGAAGGAGTTTATTTCTTCTTCTTTGGCAAATAAATAAAATTATAGGGCTTTTGAATCTTCATGTTTGCTATTCATTTCACCCATATGTATACTCCTATTTAATAAGACAAACACTAAAACAGTCAAGCTCACAGATCAGTGAAATTATTAAATAAAACCCAACCAGATGAATTCAAGGAAAGACAGCTCATAGTAATCTTTCATGAGGCAAAAGAAAAGCATGAGGGTGTTCCATGTTAATTTTGCTCACTGGTTTTTTCTTGATATTACACAACAGTTTCATCTTCAGCTCTAGCAAGTGAATTCTCAGGTCCTGGCAACGTTTTTGCAATTACCTGCCAAAATCACTAGCAGACAAGATTTCCAAGGTTCTGCCTTCTAAAGGTTATTTTCCTAAGCGAACTTCACTTCTTCATTTCCTATTCCATCTCTGAAGCATTATTAAACAAGTTCTAAAAACCTAATACTGTACTTTTTAAAATATGGGTTTATATTTCATTATTAAATCAATATGAAGATTAAAAATAAGAAGCTGAATTTTTTTTTTCTTACATCAAATTAATAGATTCAAACTCCAGGCTCACAGAGTTCTGGTCTCAAAGAAAAAAAAAAATAGATCTGCTATACATTGTTTATGAAACATTAGTAAAATCCATCCTGTCCTTCTTTCCAGTGAAGTAAACACCCTGTGTATTACATACCTGTGTATTTCCAAACCCGGTACTCCCTGACAACTTTTCAAATCGCTAATGCATTAAGTTGGTTCTAAAATGAATTGTTGACACTTGCTTAGAATGATGTTAAACTGGGAATTGTAACATTTTAAGACTTCAAGTGAGACACATTCAGAGAAGAGAGAGTGAAACAACAACAGGTTTAGTATTTTAAAGTGATAAATACTCCAAGGCCAAGGAAGGTTTAGAGTAATAAAGAACAACTTGCTGTGAAGATAATTACAGGTAACTAGCTGATATTTTAGATGGATCAGCTGGTTTCCATCCAGATTAGGTATTTGGGATCCACTCTTATGAAAAGAAACAAGCTGCTATAAGGTGACCTGTTATTACAGTAGCTACACAAACAAAACAAAATCCAAACAAGCAACAAAACACAGATGTGCCCTTAAACATAAACCACTACTTAAGAGAAGAGCACCATACACATGCTGAATCAAAATATTATCTAAGTGAAATCTAGAAGTTAGTCTAAGCTGAAGTTTGTTCTCAAAACAAATTAAATCATTGGAATTTACAGAACAAAATCGTTGATCTACTGACTTTACAAGGCTGAATCTTGAGAAATTCAATGTGTTTAGTTATAAATCCCAATTTAAAAAACTCAACAGATTTAATCCTTACTGTGACAACAGCTAGATATTTGTAAAATAAGTTATTACTTAATGAATAACAACTCTGGAGTCAAATATGCCTTACACATTCTTATCATAGACTGGTGTGTAACCCTTTCTTTCTAAGTGCAGGAAAAGATAATATGCAGCAAATTTAGCCAGAGTAGCAGAAGCATTTGTCTGTTATATATACGAATGTGCATCCTACCGTACTTCAAAACACATGTTAATGCTTCTCTTTCATGAGATCATATTTAGAGCTTTGTAAACTTGACTAGGTCCTCATTCTCCAGCAGCTGCTTCATACGCACATACAAGGACAGGAATATCTATACCTGCTAATACAAACTAAGGAGGACTTGATTCTTCCTCAGCTAACAGACCACAGGAGGGAACAGGCAGGGGCTGGCAGTCTCCACCCTTCCCAGTACTCCAGCATCCAAGTCTGTTGAGTAACTAATGGGCATCGGCTGTCATCCCAGGCGCAGCAGACCCCCAGGAGACAGGGGAAAGTAAGGAACAGCTACATCCCGGCAATTCCTTGGTGCCACAATCACATTGGCGTGGCAAAGCTCATCAGGAGGTACCTGAATTTGACTCGAACCAGACGAGTAAGTGAGCTCATCCTTAGCAAGTGTCAACTTGGAAAAAGATATCTGAGCTTCCAAATTAAGAAATCAACTAAAGTTCAGCATTTTGTAAAGCTCAGAGGCTGTAAGCTTGAAGGCTCTTCAGTATGCCAGAAAGTTGATATCATGTGATTGATTCTGAAGGTGCTGGTATAACTTTGTCTCTGTGAAAGATCATTAAATCACATTGTCTCCCATTTATGGAAAGTTTGAGACAAAATTCAATTAAAATAACTGAGAAATAACTAGCAATATCCAGCCACTCATTAAACATCCATCAGAAAATACGAAGAACACCCCACAAAACCCATCACCTTATGACTACATACCAGCACAACCGCTACAAAAAGACAGACTGTTTTTATATTTAGGAACTGAGTTACAAATAATTCTTTCTGACAAGATGAAATTAAGGATAAGTTATTTTAATATAATTCCTCCAGATGTAGCAAATTTAAGAAATAAAAATCATAAGGAGAATTTAAGGTCTCCTTTCTTTTGCATGCTATCTTTCTTTTGATACTAAAAAAAAAAAAGTAATTCTACATAACACATTGGGGTTTAGATAGCATCTTTTCATTTTTGTCCTACA
Organism: Psittacula echo; assembly: GCF_963264785.1. Classification (NCBI taxonomy): domain Eukaryota; kingdom Metazoa; phylum Chordata; class Aves; order Psittaciformes; family Psittacidae; genus Psittacula; species Psittacula echo. The sequence goes on from NC_137743.1 coordinate 48,441,084, forward strand.
ATATTATTGTTGCCTATTTCATTATGTGATATCAATGGAGTTTCTATGTGGCAAAACCTGATGTGGAACACCATTATCAGGTAAAAAATACAAATAAAGCCTCTTACACGTAATTCAAGGTTAATACCAGTAAAGTTATATGATCTACTTTAATACAGAAAAACTGACACACTTTTGGTTTTGCTTTTGTTTTGGATTATTATCTCGCTATATATATATCTCTAAAGAGAGAGAAATTATGTGTAGATACACAAGAGACAAATTTCTATTTTTCCATCCCTGCAGTAGACCATAGAGTAGTTGTACAGGAAATAATTTTTTTAAAAGTAAATGTGAATTAATGTCCTTTAAATTACAATGAAAAATAAACCTGTACCACAGGGATTCCCATGGATATTTTTATATTTGAAAGAGATGAACAACGAGGATATTATTACTCAACTAGCCAATGCAAAAATACCTAAAATTGCCCATATTTCACACTACCATAAGTCAAACTAATTCAACTAGGTAAATCTATTAAACAAATAAATGAAGAAAAACAACAAGTGCTGATTTTTCCATATCTCCAGTTTATAAACAGGCTACTTTACATATCGTTTTCTGCAGCTAAATGCATTTTTTCCGTTTATTTTATTCAGGCATGTTAGTTAATTTAAGCCTTAGATAGTGCTGTCACTTAAAATTTCATATCACTGAGGTATATATCTATTTTTTCAGTATCACATTCACATGATAAAAAAATTACAAAACCCAAAAAAACTTTAGAATGATAAAGGTTGTCAGGGTAACAAATTATGTACACAAGCAAAAGGGTGAAATATAATTATGCAGATGGTAAAATAAAAGAAGGTAATTTACAACTGACCCAGAAAATTACTGTCACAATAAGCATATCCCATAAATCAGTTACTTAACAACCTAATTTATAACTTTCTGAAAAACTACAAAGATAAAATAGAGACCTAGAAAGGAATTTAAGTGCCTCATGTCTTCTTTCAGTAACGCACCTACCTAAGGACAACATTAATAGATCAGCAGCACATTAAATAATTGATGCCACCTTACTACCCTCTTCCCTTCCTCACTAATGAGCAATTACTTCTTGTGATGATTGACTCTTTTCAACAGGGAAAACAAGAAAATTTTTGCAGTACAGAAATGGCAGAAGCTCATAGGTCTGAGATTATCAACAGAAAAACCTATTCATTTTTAAAAGCATCAAAAAACTACTCAGGCCAGAATAAGAGAGGCACTTCAGTGCATGCTTACAAGTTGATTGGAAAGCACAGTAGGAACTGAGACCTGTCTTCTTTCCACAAACCAAGACGCACATCTGAGTATGCTATTTTTGAAATGTTATACAATATTAAGTATGGGGGATGCTACACTACACAATACACCACCACCACCACTTTCTTTTTTTTTTTGTTTGTTTGTTTGTTGGTATTGAGATACTTTGGAGACAAAAAATTCAAAAAATTGTGTAGCTCAGAAGGCATGAGCAATGTCACGGTGATTTCTGGCCCCCAACTCTTCAAATTACTCCAGCACAACATGAAAACATCCCTCCAAGCCTTCCTGATTTAATGAGGACTCAGTCACAGGTCTAGGTGTTTTTCTATATTAAAAGGCATAGGAAAAGACAAGGATGATTTTTGTGAATAAGGTCACACAACAGGGTGTGACAAGTATTTGCAGAGGAAGAAGAGCAGCACAGATACTGGACTAAAGAACACATGCGAGAACACAGCATACAGGTCAAAGACACTACATGAGATCAAGGTGTTCAGGAACGGTTTTTAAATGTCAAGAAAAAAAGTGATCATCTGTGTGGCATTCTAATAATACAAAGAAACAGGTAGGCATAACGTAGCAGTAGCTTTCTTAGGTAAAATTCATCATTCTGTTGGTACAGCTAGGGACTTCAGCAAGCACCAATATGACCAGGGTGGTAAAGCTGTAGCATTTGCTGTAAGTAGGGAAGCAGCAGCCGTAAGAGTCTGTATTAAGGTTTCAGAAACAGTCTTGGCAGAAACGAATAACAGTTAATTGCAACGTCATCTCATTTGTGACATTAAGTCGTTAGACTGATTATATGTCCGTCTGCTCTGATTTGCCAACTGGCCTTCTCTGCTCATTAGCAATCATACACCTGGATATATTATGACACAGGCTAGGAAATACATGCAAAAGAGTCATAAGCATGGACCTGGGAGCATAACAGCTACTAAGCATCACAAATGCTAGGAACTTTGAATCATACAATTAGCCAACTAGAAGTAAGCACCTCTAGAGCAAACAAAATACAAGATGTACATCAAGAAAAAAAGAAATTTTCACCGTAAATATGCACAAAAGCAAAGGGACTTTAATCTTACAAAACGGAGCACTGTCAGCAAAGAGAGAGCTCAGCATAGTAACTATTCATCACCAATGCCACCATAACATTAGTTTCCACTTGTTCAGTGGAATTAATTAAAAATAGAGATACCAGTTATTTGGCACTGCTTCTCCTTCCTTCACCAGGTCTAAATGCACTTTTCTCTGTGCAGCAAAATGTAGCAATACAAAGGTATTACAAAGCACGCTCTTACTCTGCCTTGGTACAAGATCCTCTAAACAGGAGCTTCTCTGCTGAAGAACCTACTCTCACACCCCGAACCATGTTCTGCTGAACTCCAGTCAGCGTCACCATTGCTTCTGCAGATACAGAAGTGTTGTGCAATGTTAGCATCAGGTCAGGGAGCCAAACCTATTCCTGATATCATTACAGGGATGAATTTGGTGCTGGTGCTTAAGATCAAAATTAATATGATGTTCAAGTAGCTAGAACTTTTCTACATGTTAGAATCATAGAAACATAGAATAGTTAGGGTTGGAAAGGACCTTAAGATCATCTAGTTCCAACCCCCCTGCCATGGGCAGGGACACCCCACACTAAACCATGTCACCCAAGGTTCTGTCCAACCCGGTCTTGAACACCACCAGGGATGGAGCACTCACGACTTCCCTGAGCGATCCATTCCAGTGCCTCACTACCCTTACAGTAAAGAACTTCTTCCTTATATCCAATCTAAACTTCCCCTGGTTAAGTTTGAACCCGTTACCCCTTGTCCTGTCACTACAGTCCCTGATGAATAGTCCCTCCCCAGCATCCTTGTAGGCCCCCTTCAGATACTGGAAGGCTGCTATGAGGTCTCCACGCAGCCTTCTCTTCTCCAGCCTGAACAGCCCCAACTTTCTCAGCCTGTCTCCATACAGGAGGTGCTCCAGTCCCCTGATCATCCTCGTGGCCCTCCTCTGGACTTGTTCCAACACTTCCATGTCCTTTTTATGTTGAGGACACCAAAACTGCACACAATACTTCAAGTGAGGTCTCACGAGAGCAGAGTAGAGGGGCAGGATCACCTCCTTCGACGATCCTCTTGATGCAGCCCAGGATACTGTTGGCTTTCTGAGCTGTGAGTACAGACTGAAGCCAGCTCATGTTCATTTTCTCATGGAGAAACATCAACATCCTCATGTTGAGAAAAGAGAACTCCTCCTACAGCCATTTTATGGTTTGTACATTATCATAGCTAATAGTTAATTTTTTTACAGAGTGAGGACTTGCACTGTAACAGTATTTTTGTTAGCTATGTGTTCATGCTGAGGGAAGCAAAAATAGTATAGTTCTAATAGATATATTTCTATTCATGCATTCTACATTTTTCTCATGCTACCCAAGGCTATCATTATATATGGTAACGAAGGAAATTAAAATTATTCCTCTTGCCTCTTTTCTTTATTAATCTTTAATGATTTTTAATTTGAATACTTTAATCCATCTTTTCATAAAAAGGATAAAGCAGTATTTCTTAAAAGGCCTTTTGCCTTTATTTTTTTTCTGTTATCCCTTTATACAACAGATTTCCAAAAATCAGGTAGGCATTTTGTTTCTGGTACATACTTTCTTATGTTATCAGTATTCAGAGAAACAACTAAGGGCATGAACATGTACACATCACCAGCACAAGGAGTGATTCAGTAGAGCACATATGCATGTTTCTCTGTAAGAAAATAATTACGTCATTTCTTGTTCAACAAAGATTTTAAACAAAAGCTGTTTACTGTAAGCTGTGCTCACTGCTGTGAGCAATCTTTTTATTATTATTATTTAAATAAGGTAGAAAAACATGCTGAATGGTTTAGGAAAACCCAAGCTTGAGGAGCTTTTCTTTGCAACAAGCCAAGAGAAAAGGGGAGGTAAACATCAAGTTTGAAAGTCCATCATCTGCAGCTGGCTTGAGAGAGGGCGGAAGAGCTTGGGAGCTAACCCCAGGCTGAATGAACCCTTCACCCCAGGAACCACTGCATGCTGAGGTCACTGCTTGGCACCAGAAACAAAGCTTTCCATAGCCTCTCTAGATACCTGCTGTCACAATTCTTATAAGTGAAACACTTGCAATCCCCCAGCCCTATAAACTCTATGCCACCACTGACCCTTCACACACCAGTGTCCACCTTAGTTACTTCAGATCCAGCTGGAAAGCAAACAATTGGAAAAATAAACCACTCCCCACCAGCTAAGCTGAAGAGCTGAGGTACTTCTGAACATTTCACCCATCTTCATTAAATTCATAGCCCTGAAAAGTGGCATACATGCCACAAACTACTTCCTCCCCTGGAAGAAGCGGTATTTGGGTGACACACACAGAACATTAGAGCACAGTGACCATTAGTCATTTCTAGCATGCCACATATCACCCAGGCAAAATTTTGGAACAATCCTCATCCAGCCATGAATCAGCAAATTGCCCTTTGCCTAGATACAGGAGCCATGAAGTGTGAAGGCAGGTCTTACTGAGTCCAAATCAGAGGGAACAGGCGAAGGATATTCCATCTTCCAACTTCAAAGGAGGAGGTATGTATAACAGAGGCTGGTTTTAACAGGCAGATTAACTACTGCCAACAAATCTCTGTCAGGACATTATTTGCAAAAATTCGGATGTACTGATTCATCCGTCTTTTCCACTGGAACTGTTCCATTATGTAAAAACACCCAAATATTTGTTTATACACATACCTTCTGCAGAGAAAGCGAGAAGTAGCCTGGAGGCTGGGTCTGTTTTATGAAATAGAGGAAAGCAGGTTCAAGTCCACACTCCAAGAAGCAGCAGGATTTTGATCCACTGGTCACTCTGCACTGCCTTGCTGGCTATTCCAAAGTTAGCTAGGGTTACTCTCTTTGAATAGAAAAGCTATGAAGAGCCTCAAGTTCAATTACCTAGCTTTCTTTTCATTTATTTATCTTGAATAGAAAAAATTCTATTTAAAAGAGCCTTTATTTTCTGACCCAATAATTTCATCCATAAAAGAAACTTTTGTAGCAGGTGTAATATTCCTAAGAAGTGGTTAATGAGAAATACACATCAGAGCTCAACTGGAATGAGCCTTTGATGTTGGTTAAGCTTACCTGTTGTGACACTAAAGAAAAAGATCACAAAGGAGTGAGCAGGCATTGCATTTCTACTGGGGGCTGTTACAATTGGATAAGGCACAGTCTTCTGGGCTGTTCTACGTCAGCTCATGCTGATGCTCTCCAAACCTCTCACCCAATCCCAGGTACAACCCATGGAGTCAGATTCCCCAACATTGCCCACAAAAGATGCACCTCCAGTTAGAGTAAGGAGAGCTTTGATTTCAGTAGGTTTGCTTCAGCACAAATCCTGTCAGGTCATAGAGTCCTTAACATAAACTAAACAACACTCACAGCTGAGGTTGCAAAGAAATACTTTAAAATAAACTGGTGTCTGAAAATATAAAGTAGGGTGCGTTTTTTCCAGCACATTGAACTCAACTGAACCAAGAAGATGTAAATAAAATTCTAACACATCTAACTTATTCACTAGAGTTTCTTTGATCAGACAGTCTTTAAAAATGCATAGTGACAGAGGGGAGCTGTGTGCGAATGCCATTTGATTAGGATAAGCACAGCACTATTGCACAAGAACACCACAGTTAAGCAGAGATCCAAGGAAAGCTCCTTGTCCTCTGCAAAAAAAAGACGGTACTTCTTTTGCCTTAGGCTCTCTAACCTGCTTAAATTTCATTTTCCCTCCTCACATCTTTCTATTGCTTGCCTTGCACACTGAGAGTTCCCCCTCCCGTTTCAGTTTATTGTAGCCACAGGAATGGAGGCAACTATAAATTCACACATCCTTGTGCATATAGCAGTAACCACAGCAGGAATCTCATCTCCACAATAAAACCTTTCCAAACCTAAAATATAAAATGGCTGCACACCTCACAGGCAACATCCTGGTGAAAAGAAAAAGAGCTAAATGACTGAAAATTGTAAAAGACAAGAAATCATACATCCTTTTTTTTTTTTTCCACTTTGATGTATTCAATGTACACCCATTTGAAAAGGATATAAAAAACCTCCAAAACACAGTTTCACAATGCTTTATCAAAATAAATATTTTTCAATATGCAAAAGCATTTGAAAGGCTAAAAGGGTTTTCTTGTTACTGGCTTAAAAGTGATTTTCATACTTGAGTACATTACTATTGTTTAACAGGGCAACAAATGCATTTTACTGAGTGAATATCTAGTTCCCTGTGTGACAGCAAGTAAAAATGAATCAAGCTGCCAGCCACTATGCCTTGCCTTTATGCACTCACCACAAAATGATTGAAATCTGTGTGTTATGCCTATCTGTACTTGAACTTGGCTTAAATTTAGCTGAGTTTGAGGGAGACGTACTTGCTAAAAAAACATGAACAGAATATGTATTTGTACTTTAACACCCACAGGACAGCTGAGATTTAAATTTAAAAATAACAACAAAAATTGACAGTAGGGGGTTGAGAAAAGGACAGGAAGGGGAGAAAGAAGAGGATAGGGAAACGAAATTAAAACCTGGCTTTATGTACAGGGCTTCCAGCAGTTTTGCAAGCTTCCAACGCAGCTCAAGCCGAGTCTAGACACCCATATTCTGCAGAAGAAGGGAATGCCTATACCGGCTTAAACTTTGATTCTCCTCCCAAGTTTGATAACAAGAGAGTTGACTCCTGCCTCACTGCTTTTATGGGTATCTGTGAACCCTGCTAGTTTGTGCAACTTAAGGAACAAGAAATATTTCCAAATGCACCTGGCTGGTGGAAGCCAAGGCACCACAGTGTTTCCACTGGAAAAGAATAGGCTTTACCCTCAGAGCCCCACAAGAAACAGAGCTTCAACAGTTTTCCAGCCTTGGCTAGACTCAAGTCTAAAATCACATCCTGGGCAATACTTGGTAACAGACACATATGGATACCATGTATTAACCATGGAGGTAAGGGACAACATGCTCTCCACACCAGCTATAGGTGAGATTTTTTGAAAGCCTGAACTGTTAATGCCCCTTTCATAAAAACTAGCAACTTTTTGATGCACGTTATCAGATGTTTTAAAAGAACACAAAGGTGCAAAGCAAAACACTTTACAAAAGACAATGTAATACTAGTTTGGTGCTGTAACAGGTGATTTATGATATAGTTTTCACACACAAAGTTTTGCCACGCTGATGTTCGTGAAAGTCTATTTCATCCTTTACATAGGTTAAACTGGAGTCAACTAAGAGCACCTAGCCATTTTTCTGTTTAATTTTGTTTATTAGTTCTGAACTATTTAAATCCTGCTCTAGAAGTCTTTGCTTCTTCTGGGACTTCATACAACCATCCAATATAATTTTCTGCAGAAAGTACTCTTCACCAGCTTCATTACAAAGTCATCTCAGTTAAACTGTGGCTGTTTAATCTGAAGGTTGTTTAATTTGACTTGGCTGACTTTGCAATGAAGCAGAAAAGATCACTGCATGATCCATTCCACTAGGATGAGATGATACAGTTTTCAGTATATGGAAAATAAGAAGCTGATAAGGGAATGAGGGCAAAGAAGGCAGTATCTTAAGTACTGCAGGTATTCCTAAACTGGACAAATATATTCCATGTCAGTTGCGCTCAAGCTTTCTATTCCAGTTACTCCTTAAATTTATTCACCAGCAGTTTCAAGAATGGGGATAAACAGGGGCTCCTACAATCATTACCCCTATCTCCCCCTAGAGTACCTATCGTTAAAAACCTCATAATTTTAAAACAAACATGGCCTGATTTATGCCACAACTACAAGAGTCCAGAAAGTGAGAGTGGTTTAGCAAAAGGTCTATAAGAAATCTGGGTTAAATGACCAAACTCACCATCATGAAGGAACCCAGTGGCCAAGGCCAGGCAAGGAGGCTATTTTCTTGTGCAGCACCCAAGTGGCTAATAGCTCACACCTGCCTCTTCCTGCTCCTTCTTGCTCAGTGTCTGCCTTTCACTTTCTGCACTAAACAAGGCAAGCACCTTATTTCAAAATTAAATGACTGCCTTATTTAACAAACATTCTTCCTTCCTCTGTTAACTGGTCAGTGAATGTACACCAAATAAGCCAGGGATCCTTTGGCAACTGTGGAAACTGCTACAACCTTAAAAACCATCTCAGATAGTTTCCTCCTATTTACCTGCTCCCTCCCCCCTGCCTAGAAAGGGAAAAGTTAGTTTATACAGATGGTTTCGTGGCAGCATTTTCAGATTTTTAGCCACTTGACTTCATGATGTCAAAGGTGATTCTTTAAATACATGTTTTTCAGGTTATGTCCACTTACAACAACACACATAAAACATTCCTGTTAGGATGTTGCTAATAATACATCTATCTCCAAATGTCTGCAAATTACAACTCATATTTTCAGGCCAACTCTCATGATAAAACCAAATAATATTTTTTGAGGAACAATTAAAACTCACCACATTTGACAAATGTGATTGCTCTGTAATCACTCTGTAATCACTGATTATATATAAATAAAGAAATACTGACATACAAAATTGAGATCTGATATTTTAATGCTTTATAATAAATCAGTTTGCAACAGCTTTTTATTGTCGTCTAGAAAAGTTAGTGTGTCTTTTTAAACCAGGAAGGTTACTACTTAATTTTGAAATGGATCCAATACATTTGAAATTAGAAACCAGACACTGCGCAGAAACAAAAGGTGTGTCAGTGAGCACTAACCCCAAGGCTACTGTGACACTGCTTTTTTTGAGCTGTTTTTGAAATGAGTGTCCTACAGCTGCAGGGACATGTTGCAGGAGCTCCTGGCATACCAAAGGTGGTGCAGGAGGCCAGGAGGTGACATGAATGAGAGCTCAGAGAGAGGCAGTTGGCAGAAATAATTTTGAAGGGTGAGCTGCATCCCTAATTATGGGATGTGAATTTGCCTCTCTACTCTGGTGAGACCCCACCTGGAGTACTGCATTCACCTCTGGAGACCTCAGTACAGGGAAGATATGGAACTGCTGGAGAAAGTCCAAAGAAGGGCCACAAAAACGATCAGAGGGATGGAGCACCTCTCCTGTGAGGAAAGGCTGAGAGAGTTGGGGTTGTTCAGCCTGGAGAAGGCTCCAGGGAGACCTTATTGTGGCCTTCCAATGCTTAAAAAGGGCCTATAAGAAAGATGGGAAAGACTTTTTAGCAATGCCTGCTGCAACAGGACAAGGGGTGATGGTTTTAAACTAAAAGAGGGGAGATTCAGGCTGCACATGAGGAAAAAAATTACAATGAGAGTGGTAAAATAGTGGAACAGGTTGCTCAGAGAGATGGTAGATGCACCATCTCTGGAAACATTCAAGTCCAGGCTGGATGTGGTTCTGGGCAACCTGATGTAGTTGAAGATGCCCCTCCTCATTGCAGAGGGGTTGGACTAGATGATCTTGAAGGACCCTTCCAACTCAAATTTTTCTGTGATTCTGTGAATTTTTGCTTTTAAGATCATTTCACTTGCCATGGCCTTAGCACTGCTGCATCTTACACCTGATAATTAAGGTAATTCTGCTCCTGGACCTCATCTTCACTGAATGTTTTGAGTGGCATGTTAACAGGGCTAAATGAAGAGTACTGATGAGCTATTAGTCAACAGGCAATACTGTCCAGGGGACAGTATGTGATCCAAGCAAAGACTAACTACTATTAGAGGATTAAAAACAGCCAAGACAATGCATGAATCACCCTGAAGATGCTTGTTTTGATGTCCAGCAGACTGTTGAGACACCAAAGCAGCTTCTTTATCACAGCAGTTTCCTTCTCAGCTACAGAGATCAAGTCAAACCCATTCCTGGTCTACCTCTGAACACAAGCCTTTATACATTCCTCTCCTATCCTCTAGTAAGAGAAGAAAGAGGTGATTTTCTTGTATCACAGCCATCACAAAATGATAACTATTGGCTTTGCCACAGATTTAAAGGGCAGCAGTGCAACCACTGCCAAATTTCCTTCACATAGCAGACCTCAAAGTGGCTGGGTTACATCGCAGTGTTACAGTACAGTGTGTCTCTCTCCAAGACAGCTGGCTGGATTACAACTAGCCATGATTGTCTCTGAGCTTTGGCATCTGCTCCCAGGTTGATCTCTATGGCTTATGAACCTTGACATAGACTGGACTGAGGAAAGGAGCAGAGGCGACATCCTCAGCTGCTTCAACTTACAAATACTGTTCCAGAAGCAAGGGCAACCTTCGCTGTTTGCAACCCCATCAATGACAGCCTCCCAGGCAGGGCATTTTCTGGGTAACAAGCTCCTTGCATGACACCTTGCCAATAAGGTCTGAGGCACAATAGGATTTATCCAGGACCACAAAGCAACCTGCTGACAGAGCTAGATGAGTGCAGCCATCCCAGACATTGCAGACACCCCTGTCTGCTAACCATTTCCAAGCCACCCCTCCTCTTATGACTGCTAACAGCCATGCAGAAAGAGATATTTGTGCAGCCTTTCTAGCGGAATGCCTTACTCCAAAATAAGGTAGCTCAAGGATGAGCATGGGAGATTTGGGAATAGGGGAGTTGTTTGTTCTTCACAGACAATTACTGGCCATGAATCATTTACAATGAGGATAATGAGACACTGGAGACAGTAAAACTGAATTAAAAATGATGGCCCTGATCTTTATCTTTTTCCATTTTTCCCCTTAATAAAATTGCATGGGATTTTCCTAGACAGGAGAAGCCCTTGCTGCTAATTAAATTAACTTCAAAGATTTAGAAGTAAGTCTAAAACATTTGAAGAACTAACACACAAGAGTAGACAGGAGAATAGCAAGCCTGTACCAAGACTGTGTTATGCAAATTTTTTTTGCAACTACAGAATCCATTCCTACATGTAAAATACACTTTCAGGAAAACATTCTCTTATCACACACAAAAGATGACCTCCTGAGTAAACTTCAGCGCTTTTTCTCTCTCCCCTTCCTTACCTCTCTAGTAAATTTTCTCACGGTCAAGATATTCCCAGAGTTGACCAAAAACTTCACACTATTTTTTTTTCCTTGCCTAGCTATCAGTCTGCATCATTGGCCCTTCACTACAACACAGGCACTGAGTTGCTGTAGCAGGTCCAGAAAAGGGCAACAAAGCTGGTGAAGGGTCTGGAGAATAAGCCTTATGAGGAGCAGCTGGGGGAACTGGGGTTGTTCAGTCTGGAGAAGAAAAGACTCAGGGGAGACACTGTTGCTTTCTACAACTGCCTGAAAGGAGGATGAAGAGACATGGTTGGTCTCTTCTCCCAAAGTAATAGGACGAGGTAACTGGCTCAAGCTGCATCAGGGGAGGTTTAGGTTGGAAATTAGGAAAAATTTCTTCACAGACAGGGTAACCAGGCATTGGAATAGGCTGCCCAGGGAAGTGGTGGAATCCCTGTCCCAAAGTTCTGAAGTGTTCAAAAACCATGTAGATGAGGCCCTAAGTTACATGGTTTAGTGGTTGACTTGGCAGTCCTGGGATAACAGTAGGACTTGATGATCTTAAAGGTCTTTTCCAGCCTAGTTGACTCTGATTTTATGGGACATAGGATCTATTGTCAGGCAGTGACGGAGTTCACCCACACTCCTGCTACCAGAGACAGCAGCTTAGTTGAAGTAGCTCTAATTTAGCCATAAGCACAGCCAAAGAAGTAAATATTGTGACTTTTCCCAAACCAAGCTTTGAAATGTTTCAACTATTTGGTAAGATTTAGGAAGAAAAAAATGCTGAAATATCTGGAATGGAAATTCTAGCTTTTGCACAACTCTGCACTTCCCTGTGTGGTCTGAATTACAGAACACGGCATGGTTATCATTTTCATCCAAAGCAATCAGAACACACTTGATCCGATATATTAACTGGTTACTTTTAATCTTGTTAGTGTTACTTGTTGCAATCTAGAATCTTCCAAAGTACTTATCTGTAAATGTGAGCTGAATGGCTCAAAAAAAAAAAAAAGAAAAAAAAAAAGAAGAAAAAAGAATTCTCTCCCTTTTTCCATATATTCTGAGTACTAGAAAGACAAATCCTTTCAAACTATTGTCATGAAGGCTAGTTCAAGCAAATTCTTTCTTAAGAGCTTTAGTCTGCCACACTTTTTATCATTCAGCTTTCCAGAGATCTTATTATGGGGTCAGGATAACAAAAAATACCTACATGCTTAAACCCCATTCCACAGAATGTCTTACCTTCAGTAAGTGACCATTTACTGGGCCCAGCGCTAAGGTCATGAAAGCCAACACAGAGACAGAGCCACTCCCACCAGCGCTGCATCAGACTTTTACTGCAGCTGTCTGCCTATATGTAAGGCCATAAATGAGATTCTTATAAATAGACAACAGAAAACAAAACCCATTCCACTTAAAAGGAATGGATGAGGGAGAGGGGGAATATGAATAAATTTTTTCCCCTTTTAGTAACTTCCTTTCATGGAGATTGCAGTAACTAAGAGCTACTACATAGATGCTCTGACGCATAGCTCACAGCAAGCACACAGATGTGGTTCAGAGCTAGTGAACAAAGATAAGCCTGCGATGGATAACTCAGTGGATTTTGTCTGACAGTAAGCATGACAACATGCATAAACTTTTCATTCTCCTTTAATATTTTTAAGAGATGAATGGAAAATTTTCTTTCAGTTTTAATACAACTTTTAGTATGCCAAGATGTAGTACATGCACAACAATTTCCAGCCCCATGTGCATTTTTATAGCATGCCCAGAAAATACCAGTTTATTGCATAAAAGCTGACACAATCATAAATGTAATGGAGAGAACGGCACTGCTGTAATTTCTGATGCAATCCTATCCATATGGTTAGTAGATAAAACTTGTACCAAGAACTATGCTTTTTTTTCATTCACCTTTTCTAACTTAAGACTTCTCAGGGGTTTCCTGTCACCTATTTTTTTTGTAAAACAGACCTATGAAACATACCTCTTTGCTCATGGTGTATTATTAACAATAGATGATAAAGCATCAAGTATACTGTGCTGCAGTCAACTAATGCAGAAGCTAAAATCATTGGGTAACAGTTATTTCAGGGACAGCCTTGCACACATGCTGAGATTAAAGACTGAATTTCTTAAAAGTTGAAAGGAATCTCAAATGAGAAAAGATGCAGGAGATTCTGGTTTAGTTACACATGCATGAGCTACTAACTTGAAACTAATGAACAAAAATCTTCTCCAGAATTTCTCTCATGCAGAAAGTCTGAACAGAATACCTTAAAACGTACATAACAGAAACAGCATGCTCATAGGAAGACATCAGCCATATTTCTAAATGGGCTAAGATGGGTCTAACACCAACTCCTGAGAGGCTATGGAAGTTGTCCAGTTTCACCACTCTTCCCTTCAAAGATTACCACACAGCTGCTGGGCCATCACAGCAAAGATTCACTTCAGGCAGAGGCACTCTGGGCCAGCAGCCACAGACAGCAGCTGGTTGTCAGACCACTGCCAACCAACTACTCCTCATGCAGGACTGCAAAATACTGCTTTGGACTGGCTGCCCTAGAACAAGGTCAAGACATTATGCCCAGTCTGTGGAGTCACAGAGACATGCTAACACAATCTCTGAAGTCTGATCTGCGATGCTCCTAAGTTGGATGAAACAACATCTGAAAATACCAACTTCCTTGTCATTAGTCCTTAAACTGGTGCAGTTATTCTCCAAATACCTCAGAGAATATGCTTTCCTTATTTTGCGTGACACTTCTTGAAGATGCAAACTAAATCCAAAACAAGCCAAAAATGTTAAGGAGACACATCATTACTAGAAAGATTGCTAGTGGACAGGCCAGAGCAGTGTCTGCAACATGAGCCAGCAATGGTGCTAAACTGCAAAAGAAACAGCAGGGGTTACTCCTTTTCTGTTCCGAAACTCACTAACTTCCCACCACAGAAAGAGAAGACCATGCGATTGCTAATAGTGCCCAAAATCTTTTCGAATGTAAGCATCCAACCACTCCTCGTGGGCTGAGGCCAAGGGTTTATTTCAGATAAGCTAAATATTAGAATCATAGAATAGTTAGGGTAGTAGAGGACCTTAAGATCATCTAGTTCCAACCCCCCTGCCATGGGCAGGGACACCTCGCACTAAACCATGTCACCAAGGCCTCATCCAAGCCGGTCTTGAACACCATCAGGGATGGAGCATTGACAACCTTCATGGGCAACCCATTCCAGTGCCTCACCACCCTCTCAGTAAAGAATTTCTTCCTTATATCCAATCTAAACTTCCTCTGTTTAAGCTTGAACCTGTTACCCCTTGTCCTGTCACTACAGTCCCTGATGAATAGTCCTTCCCTAGCATCCTTGTAGGCCCCCTTCAGATACTGGAAGGCTGCTATGAGGTCTCCACGCAGCCTTCTCTTCTCCAGCCTGAACAGCCCCAACTTTCTCAGCCTATCTTCATACAGGAGGTGCTCCAGTCCCCTGATCATCCTCGTGGCCCTCCTCTGGACTTGTTCCAACACTTCCATGTCCTTTTTATGTTGAGGACACCACAACTGCACACAATACTGCAAGTGAGGTCTCACAAGAGCAGAGTAGAGGGGCAGGATCACCTCCTTCGACCTGCTGGTCACGCTCCTTTTGATGCAGCCCAGGACACAGTTGGCTTTCTGGGCTGCGAGCACACACTGCTGGCTCATGTTCATTTTCTCATCCACCAACACCCCCAAGTCCTTCTCTGCAGGGCTGCTCTGAATCTCTTCTCTGCCCAACCTGTAGCTGTGCCTGGGATTGCTCCGACCCAGGTGTTGGACCTTGCACTTGGCATGGTTAAACTTCATAAGGTTGGCATCAGCCCACCTCACAAGCATGTTGAGGTGCCTCTGGATGGCATCCCTTCCCTCCAGCGTACCAACCAAACCACACAGCTTGGTGTCATCGGCAAACTTGCTGAGGGTGCACTCAATCCCACTGTCCATGTCACCGACAAAGATGTTGAACAAGATCAGTCCCAACACCAATCCCTGAGGGACACCACTCGTTACCGGTCTCCAGCCGGACATTGAGCCATTGACCACAACTCTTTGTGTGTGGCCATCCAGCCAGTTCTTTATCCACCGAGTGGTCCACCCATCAAATTCATGTCTCTCCAATTTAGAGACAAGGATGTCGTGTGGGACAGTGTCAAACGCTTTGCACAAGTCCAGGTAGATGACGTCAACTGCTCTGCCCCTGTCCATCAGTTCCATCATAGTAGCCCCATCATAGAAGGCCACCAAATTTATCAGGCAGGATAGTGAGTTTTTCCCCTTAGTGAGGCCATGCTGGCTGTCACCAACCACCTCCTTGTTTTTCATGTGCCTTAGCATTTCTTCCAGGAGGATCTGCTCCAAGATTTTGCCAGGCACAGAGGTGAGACTGACTGGTCTGTAATTCCCTGGGTCATCCATTTTCCCCTTCTTGAAAATGGGGATTATATTTCCCTTTTTCCAGTCATCAGGAACTTCACCTGACTGCCATGATTTTTCAAATATGATGGCCAGTGGCTTAGCAGCTTCATTTGCCAGCTCCTTCAGGACCCACGGATGGATTTTGTCAGGTCCCATGGACTTGTGTACATTCAGGTTTTTAAGATGGTCTTGAACCAGATCCTCTCCTACAGTGGGCCTAGGGTCTTCATTCTCACAGTCCCTGCGTCCGCCTTCCAAGACTCGGGTGGTACGGTCAGAGCCTTTGCCAGTGAAGACTGAGGCAAAGAAGTCATTAAGAACCTCAGCCTTCTCCAAATCCAGGGTAGCCGGTTCTCCCGATAGCTTCCAGAGGGGGCTCACATTGTCCCTAGTCTGTCTTTTATTTGCTACATACCTATAGAATCCCTTCTTGTTACCCTTAACATCCCTAGCCAAGTTTAATTCTAACTGGGCCTTAGCTTTCCTAACCTGGTCCCTAGCTTCCCAAACAACATCCCCGTATTCTTCCCAGGCCACCTGTCCCTGCTTCCACCTTCTATAAGCCTCTTTTTTCCTTTGAATTTTCCTCAGCAGCTCCTTATCCATCCAAGGAGGTCTCCTGGCCCTCCTGCTGCACTTCCTTCTAGTTGGGATGCAACACTCCTGAGCTTGTAGCAGGCGACCCTTGAATATCAACCAACAGTCTTGGGCCCCCCTGCCCTCTAGGGCTATATCCCATGGAACCTTACTAAGCAGGTTCCTGAAGAGGCCAAAGTCTGCTCTCTTGAAGTCCAGAGCAGTGAGCTTGCTGCACGCTCTTTCACTGTCCTGAGGATCTCAAATTCAACCATCTTGTGATCGCTGCAACCAAGGCTGCCCTGGAACGTCACATTTCCAACCAGCCCTTCCCTGTTGGTGAGCACAAGGTCAAGCATGGCACCTCTCCTTGTCGGCTTCTCTATTACTTGCAGAAGGAAGTTGTCTTCCACACTTTCACACAATCAAGGAACCTCCTGGATTGCTTTTGCCGGGCCGTACCTTCACTCCAACAGATGTCAGGGTGGTTGAAGTCCCCCATGAGAACAAGGGCCTGTGAGCGTGAGGCTGTTCCTATCTGTCTGTAGAGTGCTTCATCCACAGATTCCTCTTGATCAGGCGGTCTGTAACAGATCCCCACAGTCATGTCCCCCATCGCTGTCCTCCCTTTAACCTTGACCCACAAACTCTCTGTCGACTGCCCACCTGTCCCCAGACAGAGTTCCATAATCTCCAGCCTATCCCTAACATAAATAGCAACTCACCCTCCCCGCCTGCCAGGCCTGTCATTTCTATAGAGCCTGTAACCCTCCATTCCAACACACCAGTAGTAGGAGCCATCCCACCATGTTTCTGTGATGCCTGTTACATCATACTCCCGTAGACATGCACACCTCTCTAATTCCGCGTTTGTTCTCCATGCTAGGTGCATTTGTATACAGGCATCTGAGCCGAGCTCCTAATGAAGCCGGCTCATTGGCTGGAGCGGCTGGAATATCTCTACATTGCTCCAAGCATTTATTAGAGGTGCTGGCAACTGACTGGGTGTGTTGGGATGGAATGATGTCCCCCTCCCCCAACACATCTAGTTTAAAGAAACCTTGACCAGCCTGGCAAGCCTCCTACCAAAACCGCTCTTACCTTTCTTTATCAGAGCAGCTTCACCAGCCCCCAGTAGACCTGGCCTACAAACTTGGGTCCTGTGTTCAAGACACCCAAACCCCTGACTATGGCACCATCCTTTTAACCATTTATTAACCTGGCCAATCCTCCTAGCTTTTTTAAGGTCCTCCCCTGTATCCTGGAGAATTGATGAAAAGACAATCTGAGCTCCAGAGCCCCTAACCACCTCTCCCAGGGCTCTGCAGTCCTTCTTTATGTTCTCCAGGCTACTGCTATCAACATCACTAGCACCCACATGGATCACTAGAAGTGGGTAATAGTCCATGGGACTCACTAGAGCAGGCAGCCTCTCTGCAACATCCCTGATCCGTGCCCCAGGTAGGCAACACACCTCCCTCGAGACCGGGTCAGGCCGACAGATGAGTGCCTCTGTCCCTTTCAAAGTAGAGTCCCCTATCACTATGACCCGCCTCTTTTTCCTGGCAGAACCAGTACTGATATTCTTTACCGCCGCAACTGCCGGTTGTTTTTGGTGCGAGTGCCCTTCCTTCTTAGCACCCTGCAGGACAGCAAAGCGGTTCTGGGTGGGGACAACAGATTTAGGAGGAAGCCCCTCGCTTTTAATTGTCCTCTTCCTCCTTTTTTTGTTAGTTTTCTTTGTCACTGTTTCCCAGCTTCTTGGGTTGACAGCCTCCTTCTCTCCTCCATGAGCTACAGTGGATGCTTGAGGCCCCTGCACAGTTTGGGCCTGGAGGAGGCAGTCCTGCTTACTCTCAGCTTCCCTGATATCTTGCAGTCTATTAACAGCATCCCGCAGCTCAGCCACCTGCTGCAGGATGACCTCCACCAGGGGGCACTGCGTGCAGCCCTGCCCATTGCGCACCGTTCCCCCATGAGACCAGTGCAGGCACTCTCTACACTCTGAGCATTGCACTGCAGCCTCCCCTCTCATCGGCTCTGCCTGGGGGCCTAAGCTGGCCACCGCTGGGGCAGCCAGAGCAGAGCTCCCAGATCAGGCCCTGGTCATGAGGCGAGTGCTCACCATCCCGCACAAACTGCCTCAACCCTCGACCGGGGCAGGTTTTTACCCAGTCAGGGCTGGTGCCGCTCCTCGTGGCTCCGCCCCCTGTGAGTCAGCTGCTCGCGTCAGCTGAGCTGCCGGCTCCTGGGCAAGTCCTGCCGAGGACCTGAGGCTCCCTCGGTGCTCTGGTTGCTCTGAATTGAGGCTCCTGGACACTGATCTCCCCCCTGCTCCGGTGTTGAAGGCGTCCTCTCTCGAGCTACTCACCTCAGCAATTGCAAATATTATTGCATCAGAGTGATTAAAATAAGCATACTCTAATATCATCTATATTGTACTGCAGGCCTCTGTTTTTTTTAAGACATAGCACTTGAATTCTGTGTATGTCAAATCAAATCGGAATCATTATTTGACCAAAGGAGGCAGAAATGAGACAGAGATAATCAGTAGGCCATGGCCAGAGCCAAAAATGGAGACCAGATTTCTCAACTGTGTTTTCTGTTAGGCTGTACTGTGTACATGTGAAGGATTGACGGTACCATAATGGCAGTTTTCTAAGACAATGGTGTCCTTTGTGACTCTTAACCACTGGGGTTATTATCAAGTGAACTGCATTTGTCGTAACTGCTCCAGTCATTCTTGCATTCAACTTTATAGCATGCTAGCATTTCTCACAGAAAAAAATTATAATTTCTTTGAAAGAGAGCAGTTAAAAGAAAAATCCCATTTTCAGTTACACCCAGATACTATTATAACCCAGTCCTGTGACAGTGACAGCTCACTGCAGTTCAAGCTTTTCCCATTGTTTTCTACTGTGCACTGCACCAAAATTGCCAATTATTCTGTAACCAGGTTCATTATCATTCAACTATGCAGAATTCATTATAAATAACCTGCATTTACCTTTGCAGGATGAAGGCCAGCTAGTTGTAAGTGAAACAAATTCCCAGCATAGGGGTGAAGCAGTACATCCCAGAGGATGCAGCACAGCACCCTCACTCTCACAGGGAGACAGGCAAAACCAAGCAGGTACAAAAGGCTGAAGAATTTATCCTGAATCTTCCTGTGTTCCACAAACTTGTGTTCCCAAAAGCCAGACAGCATCAATTCCACTGAGTAGCAGGTCCTGGGGAAATGCTTTACTTGAAAACCCTGGGTTTCATAATTTCTAAAATGCTTTTTACTCCTCCTGCCCTCAAGAAGCAGAGAAACTTTCTGGCAATGGTTCAGTTACAAAGTAGCAAACCATATTTTTATGCATATATATTTATATATCCATCCCAACTAAATTCTCTATGTTTCACCAGTTTTTATATGATGTCTGCTTCACAAGCAGTAATTTCCTCTGCTAGGCAGCTAGGCAACCTGTCACTTTACCCTAAGCACTGAATTTTGGAGAAGCTGCCAGTGTACCCATACACACTCCCTCCCCAATCCTAGGTTATGGATAGAGACAGAGATCAAAGCCATGCTATTCATGCACCCTTGCACAGGACTTGCCTGAGCTGAATCAATTCCTACACCACAAACTTCAGCAGAGGATGAGGGTGAAATTAAGAAAGACTCAAGACCAATCAGAGTTTTCCTTTTCCTTAAGTTTCAAAAAAAGGATTAGTCTCCTGTAATATTCCTCAAGCATTTGAAGTGCCATGAGCTTCTCTCCCTTGTCTTCATTTAGAATTCACATTTGTCTTATGCTGTATGTACACCAGACTTTAATGCAAACGAAATCAGATTATCTACTGTGCAAGATTAATGAGTGCCCTGTAAACAGAAGTCTTTCGAGCTAGTTGAGGAGAGAATTTTTGAGACCTTTCTTCATCTTCCTGCTCTTGACTCAGTTTTAAAGTGGCATTTAGAAGCACAGATAGTGACTTGTAAGTACTCACTGATATTTAGCTTGCAATTTCCCCTTATACTTAAGGACTGATTGAAGCATTTCTTTATTTCTGACTTTGAGAAACCCTTTCGTCTTTGATTGTTCCCTGCAGATGAGTGTCTGCCTGGCATGTTACTCTGATCCTATGACAAAACTGGTTCAGTTTCCACCTTCTTAGCTCTACCAGCACATGTCCACCAGACCAAATGATTACACTTCTTTCTAATGCAATTATTAGTTTTCGGCTGTCAGAACAGTTTATGTAAAGTCATTTGAAGACATTTTGAAATTAAGGGCTTGAATTCATTCTCACTCCATGGCTTCTACTGCAGGTTTCATGTCTATAAAGAGATGTTGATGATAGATCTAAGGTTTCCACTAATGGTCAAATTTTGCTGCTGGGACAGTTCTTTAGTCTCTTATTTTCTGTCTTGTTTTGGTATCTGTGGGGTAAATGAATAGAATCATTCATGCAGATTTCTTCACTTTGGTATAAGCTTCTTTTCTGAAGATTTCTCATTACTGTTGCCTTGCTTTCTCTCTTCCTCCTTTGAGGATTCCTAAGTGATTGAAAATTGCAGGCTTGTCCTTCTTTACTCCAGTTTTAGTCTGTTTCTTCCATCAAGGTGACACCACTTGCAGATTGTGCAGAGCACAAATAACACTTCTAATAGACAGCAACAATGCCATCCCATTAAAGTTTAAGGTCTTCTGACAAAAATAAGAGAAGGCATTCCAGGCTTACTTTAAGTGTGTAGAATCACTAAAATGACACCACTGAGGATTGTTTTCTTGTTTTTCTCCACTTTTACTCACAAGGTTTGCATGCCTATCACAATGCTTTGCCAGCACTGTCCTTTTATTGAACATCCTTCTGCCTCCCAAAGCCTGTGGAGCTGCGGCAGCCTCCCCTTTGATGCTCTTAGCATTTTCCATGCAGTCACCTCCACTCGAAGGTCTGTTCTTTGCTCTGTCTCCATGTGAAATACGTATATCCTTCTGCAAGTAGTCATTCTATTTTAACTTCAGCCAAGTTCAGAAGCATGGAGATGTGGCTGAGAGGAGTAATTCAGGCTGCAGTAGAAAGATTTTGTACTGAAGAGTCCCCTTCAAAGGGACCAGGATCATGGTTACTCACATCCCTGGAATCAGCTACAGACGAGACTGACAGTGTACATTTGTCACTTTACACGGTCAGTTTACTTTATCAAACTGGTCCCTGGTGAGCCCCATCCCTCCAACCCCTCCACGTTATTTGGCAAACATGTTACTCCCTGTAGGTGCTGATCTACCAACTTTAAGAATATCTACTGTTTCTGCAGTGGTTTTGGGTTTTTTTCCCCAAGTACAGATATAGCTCTTTCTGCCTCCTTTACTCCCCACTTGCCGGTCTGCTAATCATTGTGTCTATACAGATTTTCTTGTTACTCCTAGCTCTCTTCCCTGTCTAGATCACTACAGAAAAAGCACTCCGTACATAAGCATCTGTACTGGTTTTGGCTGGGATAGAGTTTATTTTCTTCATAGTAGCTAGTATGGAGCTATGCTGTAGGTTTGTGCCAGAAACAGGGTTGATAATGCAGAGATGTTTTCATTATTGCTGAGCAGTGCTAACACAGAGCCAAAGTCTTTTCTGCCTCTCACATTACCCCATCAGCAAGTAGACTGGGGGTGCACAAGCTGGGAGGAAACACAGCTGGGACAGCTGACCTTAACTGACCAAAGGGATATCCCCATACCATAGGATGATATGCTCAGAATGTAAAGTTGGGGGAAGAAGAAGGAAGGGAGGGCATTTGGACTTATGGTGTTTGTCTTCCCCAGTAACCGTTCTGTGCAGTGGAGTCCTGCTTTCCTGGAGGTGGCTGAACACCTGCCTGCTGATGGGCAGTAGTGAATGAATTCCTGTTTTCCTTTACATATTAAGCTGCCTTGACCTCAACCCATGAGTTTTCTCACTTTTACTCTTCTGATTCTCTTCCACATCTCACTGTTCTGACTCCGTTACAGTTTACTTTACACACAAGTAAAATTAAATTGTTAAGGGTATGTTATTCTGGCTTCCTTTCAGGTATTTCTTTCTATTATATCCTTTAGGAGTTGTAAAAGGATCACTACTACAAAATTATATATACTAAATCATCATTAACGTCCAACTATCCAATGCAACAAAAATCAAGATGAAGTAATTCCTGAAAACAGGAATTATAGTTACTTAGTACAGCATGTATAAGCCAGTAAAACCCTTCTGCACTTAGAAATTTTCAGGCCAAGGATTTGTTTGAGTTTAAGACTTTTTTTTCCTTCTCCCTTTTTAGCTTCCCTCCATCTACAAGGTTTGGCAATGCCAAGATACCATTTTGCTCAAATTAATACTGAAGCTTATAATAATTTTCAACTTAAGTTTATCAGCATTTTCCAACTTACATTTACTGCTCAGTTATCAACTAAACCTAAAGTTTGCTCAAATGTAGCTGGAGATAAAATGTGCAACAAAGAAAGTGGGAAAATGAGACAGAAATCTCGTAACAGTCGCTGGTCCTGAACACAGAAGCTATTTCTGGATGGGAATAAACAGAGGACCTAAAGAAATCTTCTGTTCATTGGCAAAGTGGATGGCAGGGAATAAAGAAGAAGATTAGCCTCCCATCTCACTCTATAGAGCATCAAATGACAAACATCTATGGCAGCAGCCTGTAGCCCACAACGTGCCCCAAGCACTATCAGCAAGCTCATGCCAGAGAGTGAGCCCCAAGACGACAGTGGGGATGGTGATGACCAGGGGAATGGCCAGAGGCAGCACCTGCGGCTTGGATTTGTGGTGTATGTGTCCTTCTAATGACACACTCACCTAACGTGATAAAATCAACTATCTGCAGTGGCTTTCTTATCCATTTTTCACGCTCAAATTAAATGTTTGATTTTGGTTTTAACCTTACAATGAATGACCTACCATAAGAGGGTACGAAAATACAGTAAGATAACAATCTGTAGACAGTAGTCTTTTTGTATGGCTGACCATACTGTATGTAAACCTGGAGATTCCAACATGTTTCCTTATCACAACTGTGCAGAAAGTTTACCACAGGCTGCCTTCATTTCAAATACAGAACCATACATTTCTGCCATATTTATGAGAAGTATTCTTGTCATAAAACATCTCTATGATTATATTTAGCACAACAAACTGTAGAAAATAATTCAGAAAAAATGTTAAGCCTTCATTTTTGCTTGAAATCCTATTTCTGCCATGGAAATAGTTCCTTGACAAGGCAAAGGGAAGGTGGATGTCTTCAATACTCTCTGCTCTTCTATTTTTAGCTGTTTAAAATATTATCTTGTGGGGTTATGGTTGGAAAGATGTGAGTACAACTCAAATGGCAGATATTCAGTAGCGGAAACACATGAATGAAAGAAAATTAGAGAATTTATATAATTACTAGTCCTGGGTTCAGCAGCAGCAGTCAGTTTTTCTCCTTCTTAGTAGCTGTTGCAGCACTGTGTTTTTGACTTTCGGCCTGGGAACGGAGCTGATAACACCAATGTTTAGACTGACCAAGGACTTTGTGAGTCTCATGCTCTGCCAGGGAGGAGGAGAAGCCGGGAGGAAGCGGGGACAGGACGCCTGACCCAAACTAGCCAAAGAGGTATTCCATACCACAGCACGTCATGCCCAGGATGTAGAACTGAGAGTTCCCGGAAGGGCTAGATCACTGCAGGGTGGGGGTGAGGTACCGGTTGGTGAGCGGTTGTATTCTCTTCCCTTGTTATTTCCTTTATCATTATTATTATTGGTGGTAGCAGTGGTGATTTGTGTTATACCTTAGTTATTAAACTGTTCTTATCTCAACCCGTGGGAGTTGCGTTCTTTCGATTCTCCTCCCCGTCCCTCCAGGAGCGGAGGGAAGAAAGGTGGGGGGGGAAGTAGACTGCGTGGTTCTGATTTACGGCCTGGGCTTAAACCACGACATTAATAAACCTGTACTCTGCAAAATCTCTTCTCTGTTGAGAAACCTAATAATCCTAACCCATGTCATTGTTGCTAGGACTTCTGAGACTTTTTTCTAACTTGCTTTATCTGAAGGGGCCTACAAGGATGCTCTGGATGGACTATTCATTAGGGACTGTAGTGACACGACAAGGGGTAACGGGTTCAAACTTAAACAGGGGAAGTTTAGATTGGATATAAGGAAGAAATTCTTTACTGAGAGGGTGGTGAGGCACTGGAATGGGTTGCCCAGGAAGGTTGTGAACGCTCCATCCCTGAGGGTGTTCAAAGCCAGGTTGGATGAGGCCTTGGGTGACATGGTTTAGTGTGAGGTGTCCCTGCCCATGGCAAGGCAGGTTGGAACTAGATGATCTTAAGGTCCTTTCCAACCCTAACTATTCTATGATTCTATGATTCTATGTTAGCTGACTGGCAGTACATCAGGATAAATCACAGGCTCACTCTCATGAGTGGATTAACTTTCCTAATTACTGATCAATTTTTCTTTCAGCCCATTTCTCATTCTAGTACCCAATGATTTCCCTAATTCACACAATATGGCCTTTAAATGTCAAATCACAAGTACGTGGGGGAAAAAAAGCAGTTACTAAATATGAAAGCTATCCATAAAAAACACTGAGCAGAAAGTGACCGACCCACCAAATTACCCTCCTCCCCCTTCACTACAGGCAGCAAGCCATGACCGCTCACATTCTAGATACACATTTTTCAAGATAAAATGGCCCATGAAAGATACATCAAAAGGGGCTTCCAAAACAAAGAAAAGGAACTGCAGCCCCTTTTGGGGTCACAATGGGCTATTGCTTCATCAAGAGCTTTATCCCTCTGCCTCTACAGCTACATGGGATTTCCTGGCACAGCAGGTGCTGGACCCAGAGGCATGCACCCCTCTCCTAATTTAGGAATACACCAGCTCATGATGGGGTGGCTCCTTCCTACTTGGAAAGAGCAGCCACCTAGTGACAATGCACTTTAAATTTTATAATGATTTCTTTCAAATTAATAGCTTTCATGAGCATAATCAAGTATTCTGAGCTCTGATACGCATGATGATTAGGATTAATCACTTGGATGATGAATTGGGCCAAGTGAGAGCTTGCCCTGTAGTAAAGCTACATGCAAGAGCTGGCTGTATTCTTTACTGCTGTTCTCCAAATTTAATTAAGATGTTGCATATGCTTTTGGACCTAGGGATTATAAGCAAAGTTCACATGGTTCAGCAGTAGTGAGCTGGATGAGAAAAGGCAGAGTATCTCCATCAACATGCATGGTGTAACACAGGCCCTCGATTATCACAGCTGTTCAGGTAAAAAGCTACTTGCTACACCGTTTGCACCTGAGCAGATGTAGTCATCTCAGTGGCCAGAAATGGTTGATGAGATAAATACTCTCCTTCTTATTCAGCTTTGGTTATAGTCCAGTGAGCTGATTTCAGCATAAAAACACCTGACTGGCCATAAATGTGTGCCCTACAAACACAATGAAGGTAACCATAAATGTGTGCCCTACAAACACAATGAAGGTATCCTTCAAGTTTTATTTTGTGTGGACATAATTAACCTGTTGATGGGATAGCCAAGTTGAGCATCTTCTACAGCATCTTACTCTTCTGAACTGGTTTATATAAACTGCTGCGAAGAAAAACAAAAAAAAAACCCAACCCACAACAAAAACATAATCCTCAAAACCACCAAAATCCCTCAGCATAAAGAATATAGACTACTAACTTTGTTAAATTCAACATGTAATACAGGCTTTCCTTAATACTTTAAAAACCAAACAAACAAAAAGACAACATAAAAACCAAAGCATATCTTTTCAGCTCAACAAATTAAGCAAATACTGTACATTTTGAAATGCTACAGTGAACCAAACTAGCATTACCAAAAATTATCATCCCAGAATGCTAAATTTTCAGTAGAAAGAACATCTGTATCAGAAACATTTTAAACCTACATTAGAGAACAGAAGCTACTACATGTTGTCAGTTATTTCTCAGACATTTACCAAGGTTTTTGTCCATATTCATTATATATCAGTTTTCTCAAACTTATTGTAGCATTTTTCCTTTGTCAGTGTAAGTGTCCTTTTTCTTTTGAGGTCATTGATGATCTCTGGCTGGTCATTTATTTTAGAACTATAATTTCCTCTGTTGTTTTTATGAGAAAAATTTAATTAGAATTTTCTGAGAATTATAAGGTCATACTGATAGTTTGTGTTTTCTTTAACAATTGTAAGGAGAGATATGTGAAACACATCTGGTTAAAATCAACCATTAGGCAGTGTAAGCAAAACAAGATCTCGCCTGAGGAAAATAGAATTGCCATATATAAACTTTCAGTTAACTTGGCTAATTATAAAGCATGGGTAAGGTTGCTAAACTGGGCTTCCTTTAGGAATTAAAAAACAAAATTAAGAATAAGAAACCAATTACTTCAGGGAAAAAACAGTTGCAGTCCTTCTTCCTAACATGCAGAGAGGTTATAAGAAAAGATTAAACTCAGGACTGTTGTGGCTGTGTGAGAAAGTAAGCATGATGGTAACTGTCCTGTTCACATTTTGATAGCTCTCAGGAGCACAACCAGATTTATTTAAAATAAAAAAATATATAAAATATATATATATATATATAGACACAGAATATATACTGCCAGCATGCACTATTCACACAGCTGCAACAGTCTTGGTTTTAATCTATTTGGACAGCCTCCTTGCAAGCAGGGAAGAAGCAGCAAATAACCTGTGATTTAAGAATACCATAAACTATTAGCTCCAGTAAAACTGCCCACTAGTCAGTGGAGAAATATTTCACTCAGCTTCTTTCCATATGGATAATATCAGAGTACCCAGTCTCTGACCCTCAACAGCTCTCTCAGCAAGCTTCCAACCATAGAATCAGCTAGGTTGGAAAAGACCTTTAAGATCATCAAGTCCAACTGTTACCTTAGGACCGCCAAGTCCACCACTAAGCCATATCACTGATGACCTCATCTACACAGTTTTTGAACACTTCCAGGGATGGTGATTCCACCACTTCCCTGGGAAGCCTCTTCCAATGCCTGATCACCCTCTTGGTGAAGAAATTTTTCCTAATATCCAATCTAATATTTTTCCCTAATAGCCAATGCAAGAAAAGGCAGGAGCAGCACAGTAAAACTATGAGAAAAGGCATTGCAGGGAGCATCCCCTCTTCCCATCCTGCAACCTTGCTCTTGCACACCCTGGCAGGTTCGCTTGGGCAGCTCTCCACAGCTGAAGGAGCTGAATACTCCTATACATCAGTTACTGCAAAGAATCAATACTCTGAGAGGTTAAAAGAAAGGATAGAAAAATCGCTGCTTAGAGCCAGTAAAACATTAGGTCCAAACTCAATTTCTTCTTGAAATTAGATTTCTCTAATCCAGCAAGTCTGCATTTTTGCCAGCTCTTACACCCTGGCCTTTTCTTCCACCTGTAGACTATCTTACAGAAGCCAGCCAACAAAAGCAGCAGACAGCAATGCTTATACTTCAGTCTATAAGCACTACAGCTTCCAATAACTCAGTTATTGATCACAGAAGTGTTAAATGTCTGTCTATCCTTGAGAAGAGAGAACACCACCACAGAAATCCTCACAAAATGATTAATGAGATAATACAGTCATCTAGCTAAAGCTATAGGAGCTCAGAATATTTACATGCAGTCACAAGATGAATGTACCCTTCTTTATGAGACTCTTTTAGCTTGGCTGTAAGACTGTGACCTGTGAATCCCAACTTTGATAAATTAACACCCAGATCACAATCCACAGCAAAAAGGATTTGAAACAGCAGCAAGTGGCCAGGTCCTAAACATAAATCAGCCCAGGTTTTTGGGGCTTCAGGAGCCAATATGTACTAGGCAGAAATCCTGCCATTGAGAAATTAGTGGAGTTAAATGTAGTATATATCATCACCTGAAACCCGAAGAGCTGTTCACATGCTTAGGTAAAGAAGTACTGTTTCCACTGTGCAGCATTTTACAGACACCTCGTATGCATGAAATTACAAAAGTCGCAGGACAAATGAAGAAGAAAACAGAGATTTAAAAATTACGGAATTATCTTCTAGTATGGACAAAGCACTCCAGGAATATTTCCTTCCCGGTAGATCAGCAAGGTAATTTCAAGCATAACAGAGAATGTGAAGACAGAACGGCTCCGCATCCTTCCTTCTTCAAAGTAGCATAGCAGTGCAGCGCAGAAGGGGGAGCCACTGCCTGTGTCTCTCTGCAGCCTTGGCTTCTGAGATATTTGCTGGAACTCCTGAATCACAGAATAGTTAAGGTTGGACAGGACCTTAAGATCATCTAGTTCCAACCCCCCTGCCATGGGCAGAGCGCTTCTATTTCACATTTATAACATAAAATGAGTAAGCAGAAGGAGCTGAACACAGAAGTTCTGCAGTAATTTCATCCTCCTTTAACCCCAACACTTCAGCTTGGAAGAAAGCTTAGTAAGAGCATGTATTTTTCATTCTTTCATTTTCAGGTCACTTCCAATGTTTCTGCCTTTATGATTCTGTCCCTTTTGCATTCCACACATCCCTATCATGTGCTAAATTTTATATTTTTTAAGTCATAATGTATTACTTCAATCAAAAAATGATGACTGAACCTGACCACAGCTGTTCCTAACATGTGCCATCCTCCCAGTCTGATCCACCATGATGACGTCCCTTAGATAACATCCTACACAAAAACATCTACAGCATGGTATCAGCTAATATGAATGAGGTGACTGAAATCTTTTATTGCTGAACTGTGGAAGATGATATGGTTTTCACTCTCCTCAACTATCCATGCCATCACTTCATGCTAGTGGAGTTAGGTTAGCACATTACATCACTGAAATGATGTCACATATACTGTGACATCAAGGCATTCCTTATTCTCCCCATTGAGGTGTTTTCTGGGGTGGTTGCTTGGTTTGAGGGCAGGGGGTGGAAAGGGTTCATTTGTGTTTTATGTTATTTCGTTGGTAGGTTGTCTGGGGTGGGGTTTTTATTGTTGGGGCTTATGTTGCCACATCCCCTAGACCTGCCAGAAACCTCCTTCTCAAACAAAACCTTTCCATTATAGTCCATCAGTGTACGATGTGGCTCTTATATATTTGTTTGGGCTCCTTTTCCCTATTTTTCATCTTTAGTCAAGCAGAACTACCTCCCAGGATTTGACATTTGTACTAATGGATGATGGGATCTTACTTCACTTTAAAGTAATTGTTCCATTTGCTGTTTATGCAATGCAAAATCACATCCGATACACAGAGTGTCATACTATTGAGTGTTACCTGCAATTGTACATTTTGCTACCTCAGCATCTCCAGTAAAAACATATTCTCTAAATCATATTTATATATATGACTTACAGTGCAATGAAGGAGTAAAGTGTCTGTACTTTAAAAATTATCTTTAGAACTTTGTTGGAAAGGATACCTGAACTGTAATGTTCCTACATATCTTTATGATTCAGTAATGTAACTGGGCCATTAATGGTATTTTGCTAAATCAAAAAAAAAGACAGTTCCATTACTACAGCCCATAACCTAAATCTCTCGATGCAAAATGACTTCCCATTCAGTTATAAAGAATTGAAAGAAAACAGTTAAGCTTTAAAATGGGAATATATTTGGAAGATACCCCATTAAAATAGTAGCATTGAAAGTGCTGAAAGGAGTCAATTTGACAAACCTTTCTGCAGACAACCAGTGGTACCTACGTATATGGTCTTTGGAATTTTACTAATGGCAAATACTGTTACATTTTGTAATTTAAAATATATTTGTGCCAAGAAATGAAGCACTGCAGAAGCCAGATTAGCATATGAGGTTTTCTCCATATATATCCTTCACTGGAATTAAAGGTAGCAGATACAACATATGAAAGTTTGTGCTTGAGATTTCACTAAATTACCAACACCATTAATCTACACCTTTTGCACCTTTTGACATTAGAAATAAACATACTTCTCGGGGAAAAAAGAGGGCAGGGTATAGGAAGAAACTATGCAGAGAGCAGTTGTATCATTATTTGTCTGGCCTTTCTTCCTGGAAGTGGTGCGCTGACTGCTGACAGCTAGTCATTAAAGGGTAACTGCCAGTATTTTCAACATTGTCTATAGATTTTAGAGCCACGCTTGAAATGCCTTGGGTCTAGTCAAAGGTTTTAAATTTCTATGGATCATTTAGAACCAAATGCAGTATTCTGAAAATTTATAGGAGTCCAAAAAGAAAAAAAAAAAAATATCTCTGCATACTTTTGAGAGCCTGTGTGCAAAGCTGGGGGAGAGGGGGAGACTGATGCCAAGCATCAGAAAGACTGAACACAGTGCTGCGGAGTGCTTTGAAGTTATGGAAGATGCTTCTGAGTCTATTCAGAAGCAACACAAATTTTTTCAATGCACAATAGAAGCAATTAATAGCAAATGCATTCGCTTCCAGTTGCTTAACAGGATGTCTAATTTAATAGTTTCTCCTACCCTAAACTCCAGCAATACATGACTGAGGAACTGCAATGCCTACTATTAAGTGAAGGCACTGACATACAACGCATATGAAAAACCTGTGGGAGGAAGACAGTAAGAGACACATTTTAATAGAAGGATTAAAAAAAAAAGGGGGGGGGGGGAAGGGAAGGGAGCAAAAATCCCCACCAAATGCTCGAAACCAGAAAAGACAGGAAAATGAGCTACCTGTAATGAAGTATTGTATGCTAGGGAGAGATAAAGTAACACACTAGTGGTCTCAGCAAGTAACACAGAACTCATACTTTGAAATGTCTTGCCTAAAACAGAACAATACAGGATGGGGTCTATATTACCTCTCAGCTGAACAGGGTGACTACACTAATCACAGTATGCCAGGAGAGATAAGAAAGGGTAATAAATTAGCAATAGGGAGGCTTCAGTTACTGTCACAGCCTAGGCATCACACTGTGACACAAAGCAGAGAGGACTTTTACTCAGATGCTGCCAGTAGCTGTGAGGAGAAGCTTGCTGTGAGCTCACAAGAAAGCAGCAAAAGCCAACTTGGTCCTAAGTAGGTACAGGTCAATCAGAATTACACAACTAGAAGGGATCTCTACAGAAGTGATCACAAAGTAGTCAGAGGCAATCTCCTGCCTCTATCTTATCCTATTAAAAAGATAATCCTTCAGTGACAGCTTCAGGATAGCAGATGCAAAAAACTGCAAAAAAAAAAAAAAAATAGGAAAATTAATAAGAAGCAGCTAAAAATGACATTTTAGAGATTTGAATGCTAACAGTGGTGAAGACTGCTGAAGGGCAGCATGCTGGAGTCATTGGGCCATTGAGAGGAGTTGGAGAACAAGCAGAAGGAAGCTGGAGTAGCTGAACAGCACAGTGAAGGGTTATCAGAAGCAAGATGACAGATTTAAAAAGCTGCAATTGTGTTGAAATGAAGAAAATATTAAATGGTACATAGTACATAGTTTAATGGTACATTAAATGCAAAACCACAGTAAGGCAGGCAAAACTCATCCAGGCACAAAAAAATCAAAACTAATAGGCCACATGGCAAGCACAGGAGCCTGCCAATTAATAACTAAACATCAATAACGACTATAAATTTGATCTAGCACACAGCAATCAAACCTGTCATCTTAAATCCTTTGAGCCTCACACTGGGCACCAAAAGTACTGTGCTGGGTTAACCCCCCTTGGCAACTAAGCACCACTCAGCCACTAGCTCACTCCCTCCCTGGTCTGATGTGGAAGAGAATCATTAAAGTGATTCTCAACTTATAGGTTGAGA
Source organism: Psittacula echo (assembly GCF_963264785.1). Classification (NCBI taxonomy): domain Eukaryota; kingdom Metazoa; phylum Chordata; class Aves; order Psittaciformes; family Psittacidae; genus Psittacula; species Psittacula echo. Next base: position 48,473,212 of record NC_137743.1, read on the forward strand.
TCAAGACAGTTTAATAGGTAAAGCAAAAGCTGGGCACACAAACAAAGCAGAACAGGAATTCATTCACTACTGCCCATCAGTGGGCAGATGTTCAGCCATCTCCAGGAAAGCAGAGCTCCATCACATGTAACAGTTACTTGGGAAGACAAACATCGTCCTTCCTTCTTCTTCCCCAGATTTTACTGCTGACCACTATGTCACATGTTATAGGATATCCCTTTGGTCAGTTGGAATCAGTTATCCTGACTGTGTCCCTCCCAAGTCCTTGTACATCCCCAGCCTACTCGCTGATGAGGCGGTATAAGAGGCAGAAAAGGCCTTGGGTCTGTGTAAGCACTGCTCAGCAATAATAAAAACATCTCTGCATTATCAACAGTTTCCAGCACAAACCAACAACACAGGCCCATACTAGCTACTATGAAGAAAATAATCTCTATCCCAGACAAAACTAGCACATTAATCCTTCCTAAGCAGAGGCACCAAAGTCTCATTAAGGGCAATCAATGTACAGGACACAAAGAGCACTCAAAGGACAGGGCTGTCACAGGGAAGCTTTGTATAAATGTTCACTGTGGAAGAAGCTGGAGAGATTGGTCTGGAATTGAATCAATTGCAGGAACAGATGTAGAATAGGTGGACAAAACAAACAACAAAACCACTAGGCACCAAAAGGTATTCACCGAATATTCAGGTGAATCAGAAAAATCTTATTTGCTAAGTAGGCAGCCCACTTGCTTTAATCATTTTGCATACTGCCACTGCTGCAGATGGGACACTGAGCAAAACAAATCTTTTTTTGACCCATTAGGATCAAGCTTTTCTTCTGCATTAAAATAACTGAGCTGGCAATAAGATGTACAAGTCATATCCAGGAAGCACACCAGACACTCAGAGCTTCCTTTGGCAATACTTACTCCTGAGTTCTCAATGCTGTGCTAAGCCTTCATGCTTCAGTAGTGCGACTGAATTAACAGCTAGTTGTCTTTCCAGCATTGGCCCTAAACTTCATTTGCCCTAAATCACACTGGTCTAAGTTAAGCCTGAGAAGGTATAAAAATATCACAGCCCTGACATCTACACATAAATGAAGCTCCAAGTTTGTTTCTTTCTTTGCTCCTTTTGAAAGATGACCTGTAAAAATGGTTTTGAGTCCCTCAGAGAGCAGACCCCATAACCTTAGCATATGGAACCAAATCTGGAGGGGAAGAAAAAAAAAGTGCATTGACTGGCATTCCATTTTAAAAATTGACTTTCATTTAAAAATGCAGAATGTGGAAACCTGGCTACTTGTTAGAATGCAATTTGTATGAAAATAAGGAAAAGAGATACAAGATACTTAAACTAATATTCACAATTTGAGTTAGGAAAGGCAACATAATTCCAACTAAAATACAAAGATTTCGAGCACAAATGAACCATTTCTCTATATTACTAGTCTTTCCTAGTTATGAAGTTTGTATTAATAAAACCAAAAGCAAATAATAATTGGACGCAGAGTTGGCCATAAATTGTGGAAACAAACTTAGATGAAGAAATCAGCGCAGATGTTAATGAGAAATTATACCCTCTCTTTTTCAACATACCAGGTCTTGGACTGCCTAGACAGGGAGGTGGTTTGTAAGGGGAGTGTTTGTTTTAGAGGGTTTGTGGGGGCACAAGAAGGGAGGGGGGCTGTGATACTGAATTGTTCCACTTTTCTATGTCAACTCTAGGCAAACAGCATATTTTAAAATTGCTGAAAAGACTATTTGTGGAACTAAATCATAGTAAGAATAAAAGAATCAAGGTAATGCAGGTCCCATATTTGGAATGCCTTTGCCATTTTCAGGATGACATTTCTAACTACGGTTGTACTGAATGGTCCCCACCATCTACCATTTTCCATTCCTAGACGAAATTACCGACAGGTCAGGATCAGGAAAGAGAAATTACAAGGCAAGAGATAAGCATTATTCATTACTCTGGTGCACAACAGAAAGGAAGCTGTCCCCTTTTCTTGAATTCTTAACTATTTACAGAGACAGGCTTTCTTCATTTCAAAGAAGAATTTCAATTCAAAGATATTATTAACTGAACTAATCAAATATTACACAATGATTTACATTATGAATTACAAATAATTATCTCTTAAAAGTTTCTTGGTGAAGTGCAGACTCAAGATAAAGGCCAAAAAATATGAAAAACAGAAAACTCAAACGGAGAAGTAATGTCCTGGGTTCAGCAGCAGCAGTCAGTTTTTCTCCTTCTTAGTAGCTTTTGCAGCACTGTGTTTTTGACTTTCAGCCTGGGAACGGAGCTGATAACACCGATGTTTAGACTGACCAAGGACTTTGTGAGTCTCATGCTCTGCCAGGGAGGAGGGGAAGCCGGGAGGAAGCGGGGACAGGACGCCTGACCCAAACTAGCCAAAGAGGTATTCCATACCACAGCACGTCATGCCCAGGGAGGTAACTGGGAGCTACCCGGAGGGGCACGTCCTCTTTTCTGTCGGGCTCTCTTTTCCGGCGGGCGGTATCGTATTCTCTTCCCTTGTTGTTTCTCTTATCATTATTATTATTGGTGATAGCAGTAGTGATTAGTGTTATACCTTAGTTACTGGACTGTTCTTATCTCAACCCGTGGGAGTTACATTTTTTCGATTCTCCTCCCCATCCCTCTGGGGGGGTGGGGGGGAAGTAGACCGTGTGGTTCCAATTTACAGCCGGGGCTTAAAACACGACAGTTCTTTTTCAGTTCTACATCCTGGGCATGACGTGTAAGTTTTCGCCACATGGGTCGTGTACATTCGACTTCATCTGGGTCTATGGGTATATCTCCGTTATTCGGTTTGATGTGATAGATCATCTCTACGATGGCTGATTCCCTCAGAGACTGGATGCCTTTGTCTAAAGTAGTCCACTTGGCCGAACGACTCGTAACATCGTCCTTGTATGGAAACCTTTCTTTCACAGCTGCCAAGAGCCGCCTCCAAAGACTGAGGGACTTTTTCTCTCTTGCAATTGCTTTGTCAATTCCCCCTTCTCTAGCAAGTGATCCCAGCTGCTTGGCTTCCGTATCTCCTAGATCGTGACCATCGGCCCCATTGTCCCAGCATCGTAGCAACCAGGTGATGATGTGCTCCCCTGGTTGACGGGTAAAATCTTTTCGCATATTCCGTAGCTCGGTTGAGGTCCGAGGTCGAGAAGTCACCTCTTCTTCTTCTTTGTCATGTGATGATGACTCCTGATCAGATGGTGGCCCGGGTGGTGAATACATTGTTTCTTCATCTTGCTTCACCCTTTTTTGCTTTTTCTCTTGCGTACAGGGGCAATCGATATTGGTACGAATTGGTCCTCTGGTTTAGCTGCAGTCATTATCACTGTGGTTTGAGTAGCAACAGTACTTGTCGCTGGGGGTGGTGTAGCTTCTGTGCTTGGAGCTGGGGTAGCTTCGCTGTCTGTTGCAGTCGAAGTTTGAGTAGTGGCTGTACTTGTCGCTGGGGTAGCTGCACTGTCCGTTGCAGTTGAAGTTTGAGTAGTGGCTGTACATGTCGCTGGGGGTGGTGTAGCTGCTGTGCTCGGAGCTGGCGTAGCTGCGCTGTCTGTTGCTTCGCCCTCAGATCCAGGGACATTTTTTTCTTTTTGAAGGTGCTGGATAGTGTTGAACAAGGCCCGGTAAGCATAGGCCAAGCCCCAGCACGTTGACATGATTTGTCCCTCTCTGGTATGACCAGGATGACAGCACACCTCATTTAAGTGTTTTACTAATTCTTCTGGATTTTGCACTTGTTCGGTGGTGAAATTCCAAAGCACTGGAGGGGCCCACTGACCTAGATACTTGCCCATACTATCCCACACACCCTGCCACTCATGGCTGTCCAGCCTCGGGGAAAATCTCTCGGTCCCCATATATTGTCGTCTAACCCCAGACAAGACCCAAACCCGACTCTGCTTAACTCTTGAGATCAGACGTAATGGTTGTGAACAAAACACACTCTGTATGCATGCCAACATGGTGACCCCCATCACAATCAGCAAACAGGTCTCAACAATATTAAAAGGCCATTCGAAAACTTCAAAACTCTCAAACAATGCTGTAAACGGTCTGGGAGGGGCACTGGGAGGGTAAAAGAATGTCTCCTTCATAGGTTGACCACCCAGGAAGGAAAATAAAGATGTATAGTTGCTAAGCACTTGTATTATATACTTCCCAAAGTATAAAGGTGGTGACCACACTGGGAACATAAGCCAGATCAGTTTCATGATCAATTCTTCTATTGTATTACAAGTCATTACCATAAAATACAATCAGACAATAACCTTAGCCCAAGCTCCACAATTGAAAAACACTAACACAGCAAATACCAGCTCTAAGTAAGCTACGGCATATTGAGACTGTGAGATCAAAAACAACAACCTTGAGAGCCAATAAACCAGCATTGTGACGAGTGACTATTAATCCAAAACACTGAACGCTTATCACAAATACGATTAGACACACTCTGGTCAGATCTGTCGTTATCTCAACCCTTCGTGCCCCACGCTGGGCACCAGAAAAGAACTGTCGTGGTTTAAGCCCCGGCTGTAAATTAGAACCACACGGTCTACTTCCCCCCCACCCCCCCAGAGGGATGGGGAGGAGAATCGAAAAAATGTAACTCCCACGGGTTGAGATAAGAACAGTCCAGTAACTAAGGTATAACACTAATCACTACTGCTATCACCAATAATAATAATGATAAGAGAAATAACAAGGGAAGAGAATACGATACCACCCGCCGGAAAAGAGAGCCCGGCAGAAAAGAGGACGTGCCCCTCCGGGTAGCTCCCAGTTACCTCCCTGGGCATGACGTGCTGTGGTATGGAATACCTCTTTGGCTAGTTTGGGTCAGGCGTCCTGTCCCCGCTTCCTCCCGGCTTCCCCTCCTCCCTGGCAGAGCATGAGACTCACAAAGTCCTTGGTCAGTCTAAACATCGGTGTTATCAGCTCCGTTCCCAGGCCAAAAGTCAAAAACACAGTGCTGCAACAGCTACTAAGAAGGAGAAAAACTGACTGCTGCTGCTGAACCCAGGACAAGTAATTACTCCCTTTTCGTTAGTAAAATTTCACATATTCCACTTCTGCTCCAATAGCTTTCTCCCAGGCCATGTAGATGATCATATGAAAACAGACTGGATAGTAAAGACAAATGGCTGTATCACAGTTGAGAAAAAATGGCTGTTGATTGTGGTGAACAAATTGATGATATAGAGTAATTTAAAGCTTTTAATTAAAAAATAATTGTCAAAGTTACTCTTTCCCCATCAGCAAATTATGTCTAATTACCTCTGCTACATTTGTTTACCTTTCAATTTAAATAAGGCGGCAACAGAAACAGTAAGTGTAGTTTCACGTGGCAAGTAGCAAAGTGCAAAGACTAAAAAAAATACTGCATCCAAATGAGGAGGAAGTTACATAGAATTTAAATTGAATCAAATTTTGAAAAAAGAGGTAAAACAGCAAAGGAAAGCAGAATACATTATTATTATATAACAGTGACTAGGACAGAAAGCAGTAACAAACAAAAAACTCAGAAATCACCTAGCTCCAGAGTTAGCTCGGTTGATAGTATAAACTATAAAATAAACCTATATGAACACAGACGGAGAGATATAACCACAAACATATATACAAGACAATCTAGGAAAAACTGTCCCACATGACATCCTTGTCTCTAAATTGGAGACACATCAATTTGATGGATGGACCACTCGGTGGATAAAGAACTGGCTGGATGGCCGCACACAAAGAGTTGTGGTCAATGGCTCGATGTCCGGCTGGAGACCAGTATTGAGTGGTGTCCCTCAGGGATCGGTGTTGGGACCAGTCTTGTTCAACATCTTTGTCGCTGACATGGACAGTGGGATTGAGTGCGCCTTCAGCAAGTTTGCCGATGACACCAAGCTGTGTGGTTTGGTTGATACGCTGGAGGGAAGGGATGCCATCCAGAGGGACCTCGACACACTTGTGAGGTGGGCTGATGCCAACCTTATGAAGTTTAACCATGCCAAGTGCAAGGTCCTACACCTGGGTCGGAGCAATCCCAGGCACAGCTACAGGTTGGGCAGAGAAGAGATTCAGAGCAGCCCTGCAGAGAAGGACTTGGGGGTGTTGGTGGATGAGAAAATGAACATGAGCCGGCTTCAGTGTGTGCTCACAGCTCAGAAAGCCAACAGTATCCTGGGCTGCATCAAGAGGAGCGTGACCAGCAGGTCAAAGGAGTTGATCCTGCCCCTCTACTCTGCTCTCGTGAGACCTCACGTGGAGTATTGTGTGCAGTTCTGGTGTCCTCAACATAAAAAGGACATGGAACTGTTGGAACAAGTCCAGAGGAGGGCCACGAGGATGATCAGGGGACTGAAGCACCTCCTGTATGAAGATAGGCTGAGAAAGTTGGGGCTGTTCAGGCTGGAGAAGAGAAGGCTGCGTGGAGACCTCATAGCAGCCTTCCAGTATCTGAAGGGGGCCTACAAGGATGCTGGTATTGACTATTCATCATAATATTGATATTGATATCATTATTGATATTGATATCATAATATTGACTATTCATCAGGGGCTGTAGTGACAGGATAAGGGGTAACGGGTTCAAACTTAAACAGGGGAAGTTTAGATTGGATCTAAGGAAGAAATTCTTTACTGAGAGGGTGGTGAGGCACTGGAACGGGTTGCCCAGGGAGGTTGTGAGTGCTCCATCCCTGGTGGTGTTCAAGGCCAGGTTGGATGAGGCCTTGGGTGGCATGGTTTAGTGTGAGGTGTCCCTGCCCATGGCAAGGGGGGTTGGAACTAGATGATCTTAAGGTCCTTTCCAACCCTAACTATTCTATGATTCTATGATTCTATTAGAATTATTCTGGATCAAAATAAGAATATATTGTCTCCTGCAGTAAGGTAGTAGACCCAATAACACATATCTCAGTGTCAGAAAATGGGCACAAATATTCCTTTTAATTTAAAAACTCTTGAAGTTGCAATTATAAAAGCATTTTTTTTAAAATTGATTTTATTTTCTAGAAGCATCAACAGCAAATGCCTTGCAATGCCACAGTATACATCCTGGGATCTCCAGGCACTTCATAAAAATGCCTGGTTGATTAACCCCTCGATACAGGCAGTAAAGCAGGCTCTTTTTTAATAGGCAAGGAAATTGATACAAAGGAAGGCATTGGGCAGACTTTATGTTTGAATGCCTAAGTGACTTCATATGTCTTTAACCTCAGTCACTTGCATCACTGCCAGCAATGGATGTGCGGAACCTCTGTGGAGCCCATGTACATCGAGGCTGGTCCCAGTGCATTCATAAGGGAGGCTATGGTTTAAGTGACCTCTTCAAGGTTAAATAAATCTGGCTTACAGGTCTGCTTTAGTCACCAGGCACATCTTGCTACGCTACTTGGAATATAAATGAAATACATATCAAATATCCTCATGGTTTTACTAGTTGTCTTGCAAAATGGGAACTTTTTTCTTTCCTGTATAATGGGGATGAGTAAAAACCTCGTCTTCATATTAGAAGTTCTCTTTATATATGGAATGATGGGGTGGCCCTACACAGAATCAGCTATGAAAAACGGTTACTAACAAGACTAAATAAGTTAAGAAAATATTTTGAGGAACAATCTAGAAACAGCAAAGCCTACATAAGGTATCTTATTATCTAAAGGCACCTGTGCTACTCAGTTTTGTGTATCAATCCCATAAAAAGGATTAAAGCATTGTTTTGTTTATCAGAAACAGCAAAATTAAAGCTGCCCTACCAAATGGAGTAGATGATTGAAGATCTGTTTACGGCTTTCTTACCTCCCAGCTTCATATCTACAAAACTGATTTTTAATATAGCCCTGCATAAACAAAAAATGAATTCTAAATTAACATCAATGGCTTTTTAAAGTGCTTTAGAGAAATCATTTTGGTGAGCTGCTCTGCAGCCACTAGAAGTAGTGTCAAAAATTAAAACATTACTTTTATTTTTCCTGTAGCTGCAACATTTATTTCTAGAAACATAATTTTGAAGTCTACTTGTACTCTATGCAACCTTGTCTTTGAGGTTTTACTGGCAGGTATTTTTATGCCACCTAGTTAAGTCTTATTATATCGTAATTATGCTGTCACATAGGATCTCAAATTAAGTTAATGAAATACTATTAACCCAAGACAAGAGCTATGGGAACCAGCAGACTCTCCGTGTGAGCATTTGCTTTTACCATTAAGCCCCATCACTTTAACTCGTGTACCAGGTATCTAAAGAAATAAATCAACTCAGGGAAGTTAAGTTCAATATACAGATGTTTTGATTAAATGCTGTATTTGTTTTCAGATTTTTCACTAAATGCTCATCACAGTCCTCTGTAGCCAAGAAAGAAATTAATTTAAACTGGAGGAAAGTATAAAAATAGAGAAGATAAATTAAGAAGGCAAAGAAAAAATGCACGGTTCTGTCTGCCCAATTAGTCTCAGTCAAACAGGAGAAAAAAATTACTGAGATAAAATATGGTTCTTCCTGGAGAAGATAAATAAAAGCTGTTAAATGTAATTATCTGTAGAAGCATGAGAGCACCAAATATTGATATTCTGATTTGATTACTAACAAGAGGAAGATGCAGAAACTGCAAAGCAAGGATGACCTTTTAGGACTCTGTTCCTATGAGTCAGAGCTGTTATTAGGAGGTGACTATTTTGGCTCCCTTGAGCCTTCTCAGTACTCCCACTCACAGACCAAAGTCTCAGTATAAATACTAAAACCCCATCAGATTTGCCTTAGAGAAATATCTATTGTGTTTTCGTATATTAACTGTAAAAGATGTGAATAACCTGAGAAGTAATAGCCACAAAAACTTTCCATGTAAACAAAATGGACATGTCTACTGTGTGCGTGATTAGTTTTGGACAAAGAGGAACAGCTTTTCCATCACACGTCACCACTAGATTCACTGAAGACTTGCTAAACACATCCACACGGGATAGAGAATAGTTAGAAAGTGGCTCAAACCACAGTCAGTCGAGACAGAATCACTAAACCACTGCTGGCTGATAGTGGGTAGCAGCCAACCACATCACCCATATCCCTTGTTGATTAAACCCATGTCTGCCGTCTCAGAGTCCCAGATGCCAGAGGCTAGACAAGCACAGCATATGTTTCTACATGCATATATTCAAATACACACAGAGTTTCAGGCTCAGTTCGGCTAAGTTCCTTATGTGCAAATGCATGACTCCCACCCCTGACAGTAGATGCAGCACATTGCCCAATGACATTATGCAACAGAGAAACTCACCAGCTGCTCCCAGTCACACCAGCATTCCATCTATTTGGGATAATGGTAACAACAAAGGTGAAAGAAAAGGTGGAAAAGCTAGCAAGTTAGTGCAGCATTATCTGAGACTTGCAAGTCTGAGCAATTGAAGCCACTTTCCCTTATGAAGTTGCATTGCAGCATCCCAAAATGATTAAAAAAAAATTTAATAAATAAAGGAGAATAAATAAGGAAATTATTCCCTTTAAGTGCACAACATGAAACTGACTTGAAAAATATTCAGCTTAAAAACAATTCCTCAAGGAACTGTTTGTAAACTGTACCCTGTGCAAATGTTGGTAAATGTTTTAGCAAATGAATATTATGAAAATTTTAATTGTTCTCTAAACAGCTGCTGAATTTTAAGATTAAATTCAAGTCACTGAAGTGTGAGTTGCAGGAATTGTAAAGCTAGCTAAGTGCCGTAGCTTCATAGCATCTTTACCATGGAAGAGATGCACAAACATCCACAGTGGCACCACCTTCCCAAAGAAGAGAAAGGGAATAGCCCTGTTAAGAAAGAAAAAACCCCAATTCATCAAGGGTACCACTGAGGAACTCTCAGGGGCACCAGCCTCTCTCTGCAACAGATCAAAAACCTAGCACTCATACCTTAAATTTCTCTATTTGTACTAGGTGTTAAACATCAACGGATCTTTGTTTTGAGAAGACCTCTGATTTTACAGCCTAAGCTTTCCAAACATGGACCATATTTGTCCCTGATGTAATTCTTAACTGAAACAGATTAACTTTGACCAGTCAAATTCAACCAATTTAATAGCTGTCTCCACAGAAACATAATATTAACCTTAACTGAAATCAGTGCTGCTGGTCTGCAAAACCTGTTTCATTTTGGACATCATCTCTTATGGTGTGTCAGGCCTCATTCTTTCTTTTGCAAGCAGTTTTTTGACCCTTGGACAAGAACTCACTTGTCAGCCTTTACATCATAGACACTGTTTTCATAAATACACATCAACACAATGTGCAGAGATTCAGTCCCTGATTGCAATGCCAGGCAACACTATTACCAGCCTTTTAAAGCTGAGAGTTCCCGTTCAATGTCTTTTTTTTTTTTTTTCACTTTATAATTACAGACATACTTGTCAGGCTGAGTGCTTATTAATAGGTACTTGACCACTGAACTAAGACAGCATCATCTGTTTTCACCAATGCAACAAATAGAGCAGCCAGAGATGATTTCAAGTACTTCAATGTGCCCAAGAGTTAAGTGCTTCATGGGGAACTCTTACTGTAGAAAATCTGTGCTCCTCCTTTCATTCTGGTTTCAGACCAAACACATAATGAAGTTTTCAGTTCTTGTTTCATACATACACACACGCATTATGTCTTTTTCAACACAGGTTAATAACAGCCAAAGCACACCAGGATTCAGAATACTTACTGTCCTGAGGACATGATTTCTGACCTCAGCAAGTTTCAGAGATACCCAGCACCTCGCAGGAACTCTACTTCAAACTACATACCTAAACCTACAAACTCATCTTCCAACTACATACCCAACTCTCAAGTTGGCCACATAATACACTTAATTTATGACAGAAATAGTTCATTCAAGCAAGAGTTAACCACACATACATTATATTTTCCACTTATAGTATTCTGATTTAATTCTAAATCTCAGATCAGTTCCTGTGAGCTAAGTCTTACCTGTGCCAGAAGTCTTACCTGTGCTGGAAAGAATTGCTGTGGGATCAGTGCACAGTATTTTGCCTTTTTTAAAAATGTTAAAAACTTTCAGAGTAGAACAGTAACAATTTTATATCTCCATTTTTATCTCTACATACTTTCTGCACACTTCATTATGTTTCCGTATGAAACAGACATTTTCAGAGCATCCAGAGATTTGTTCTGTCAGTGCAGGAAAAATCTTCAGGTTGTAGTGCAATCTTCATTGTATAAATCTAAGTTTGGAAAATCCTATTTAGAAATACTCACGCCACCACCTCGAGAAATCTCTATTAAGTGCTCTCCAACAGCTCTTGTTACCCAAAGTTAATCTTTATATAGCAAGAATCAAAGGGTGTTTTTTAAAGAATTCAGGACTAACTGTTCCAAGAGACATGTGGCTTTTAATCATATAAAGGGATAATCCAATACTGTCTTAAATTCATACATGTGACCTGCTGACTGAACCCTACAGCATTGTTTCACCACAATGTAATGAAAAGCACACTGCATTCATAGCAGTACATATAGTTAGCATATAAATTTACTGAGCTGAGTATTTTTTAGATTTTGTGTGGCAAGATTTTTTTCCAAGATTATTGAAGGTGGCATCGAGAGTGAAACTACGCTTTAGATTCACCTTGCATTATGCCATTTTTTAACTCATGGTCCTGAATACAGTTTTCAGCTTTTAGCATTTTCATCAAACTTCAGGAAAGGACAGCAGTTTTCTGTGGCAGAGCTGCACCTCCAGAGTAGGATTCCTGTTCCTCCTTCCTGACCACCTTCCTTTTTAATTCCAGTTTCATGCATTAATTCACTTCACATGAAGACATCAGTTTGTGATCTGAAGACAAATCTCTGGACAGAAAGAGAAGTCCTCTTGAAAAACTCAAAACATATTATACCACACAGACACTGAAAGAGTCCCAACACTGGTCTGGCACAGACGCAAACTAACAGATGCATAACAAATTGTCTCTAATGCAGCCCTCCTCCAGCAATGATGCTGATAAAAAAGAATCCTTCACTAGGACTTCCACATCACCGTTATCCAGTTTAACATTCATCTACAGAGGGTTTCTTACAACCTCTCTTTAACACACTATTAAAGAAGAAAAAAAAAAGGCAGCAGAGCACATTTGAGGCTTTCCATTTTCAGCAAGTTGTAACATGAAGATGGGAAGTATCTTCAGCACTGCCAAACAGTACACATTCAGTTAGAAGGGTAAAGGTGGTCTATAGATAAACTATTTTTAACATCTCAGAACCATACAATGGACTTTCATCAGCTGGCAAAATGGCTGTATTCAAAGGCCTGTAAAGTTACAGCTATCAGAAGGTAAGTGAAATCATCTAAAGCTATTATCCTAGCAAACTGTAGGAAGATTATAAATCAATTTTTGCTACACATATTGCTTCCAAGACATAAGTTTAAACATATAACATGTCAGGAAGACATTTCCTACACTGCAAGTTTTTGTTCTATATTTTGAAGAGAAAGTTCATTTTATTTGTTGAATCTAATGAGATCTGGAAAACACAGTCCAAAGTGAAAGTTTACTCATATAGTTGCTAGGCAACGGGCTTCTACATAAGCCAGAAGAACATTTCATATACGACTATTCTTTTAGGTCTCATGTTTTCAACAAATTACCCAACTGAGTTTAAAACCCCTCCTGTTTTCCTCTTCCAGTTTTGCAACTCTAATTATTTAATGATATTTAAAATACATGAAGCATTCCAAAGAGTCTCATTATTTCTGCTGTAAATATTTAAAAGAATCTGGCAGCTTTACCAAGCAGCAGCATCCATATCAGCCTGAAGGGCACATTCCCACGCAGCATCTAGTAACAGAGCTCCTCTGAAACCACTGATACAGATTGAAGGGACACTCCCAGGTAATTCCTGAGGAAATCACAGAATGAACATTGCCTGGCCTTCCAAAAGAATAAGCTATTCACCCTTAGGGCACAGACAGCTCTACAATACCTAAAGCAAGGATTTTTGTTTTAAACATAAGACCTTCCACAATCCTACAACTCTGGCAGTGGTGTGCAAGAATTGTATTCAGCCGTATGGTTACCTCTAGCTCCTCTAACACACACAGCTCCTCAAACTTCTCTAACTTCAGAGCAATATTCAGCAGGGATAGTCCAAATGCAATGCTGGATCATGGATAAAGACACTCAGTCATGAAAGGACAGGGCCTGATTATTCTGCTTTACTGACCTGCACAGAGAGAACCAACTGAAGAATATTTAGGTAAGCTGGTTTTGTCCAAGTCACCTGATGGTCCTGATATAAACCACTGTACATTACATAAAATGTTAGATGAAACTCTGCACCTTTAATGTCCTAACTCTGCCCCTCCAAAATAAATAAAATAAAATAAAATAAAATAAAATAAAATAAAATAAAATAAAATAAGTTAGCTTAAGTTTATTCCAGAATATTTACAAGTCTTGACTAAGAAGTTGCATGCATTTGCACACTGCTTTTAGGTGACTACAAATAACATCAAATCAATCATTTTTTTCCAGGGAGGAGCTCTCCATTTCATGGTAACCAGCCTGCAGAACACCCCCATTCTCCTGCTCCTCAATGCTATCCCAACATGATATTCTCATAAACAACAAGCGGCATTATCAGTGTCACCATGAGCACACAGTTGCACTACCAGCTGGACAGGTTAAGCCACAACTGTATCATTCATGCTGCACCCAAAAGAAGTTAAATTGACTCCAGCTCTTGGACAGTGTTACACTGTTCTGTGGGACATCCCAGAACAAAGCAGGAAAAAAACCCCAAACATTCTAGCAGCATATAGGATTGAGATATTCCAGCAGTTTGTCAAAAACATGTAAAGATGCTCTGGATTCTTTTCCCACTCAAATTCCTATTTCCTCTTGAAAGTGCAATATATGACTAGAAATCTTTCTATATCTAAAACCAACATAGTAATATAAAGGATAGAAAATTATTTTAAAAATAATTAAATTGGAAAACAGATAAGAAGAACTAAACCAAAGGCTTGTCATGAATTAATTAAAGAAATTTGTTTCCATGTTTAGTCAATATTTTAATACAGAAATGGAGCCTCAATTTCTAGATGCAGATCTGGCTCAGCTTGACAAGAATTCAAAGTCTATCTAAATTTTGCAACTAGCATCAATTGTTCCGGGAAGTATGGAAAAGGATTACTAACATGAGTTTGGCATTCACATTTTGTAGCCCTCATTTGGTTGAAATTATTGTATCACTTAAAAAAACAACCTTTATCAAATAGGTTATTTTTGCAAGTATAACTCCATTTGATCGTTGATATGAATTATCCCTTTCTGATTCCTTTTCTTCATAAACTGCAATAGCAGAGACTTCTTTAAAGCAGAATATACATACAATTTACCCACCAAAAAAGCTGGAAATAGCAGACTACTCACTGCAGCATTACTGCTGTGCTGTTATAGGGATTAGAGAGAAAGGTTTGTGTTTTTTTAATAAAAGGTAAAAAATCCATATGAAACTACATTCTTCAATTTTACACAATTTAAGGACAGTTAAGTATTTCTGTCAGATTACTTTAAACTTTTTTTCTCCTACAGACTATAATGTCCTTCATCAGTTTGTGCTGGATTTCTGCTCTCCTAACTTCTTTGAGGGAAGTCAACAGGCTGATATAAGACTCACTTTTTCTCTCATTATATCATGAAAAGACATTATGAGTCCTTTCAGCTGTACGTAGCTGCAGATAATATGCGAGTCATCGGTTTGGTACCATTATGTCAAACAAATGACATCTGGCCACACTACACTACAATTGTTGACATTTTTCTACGATATTAAATCCAGAAGCTTCACTCAAACTACTATTCATTCAAAGAAAACAAAGATATTGCACAGTATTATGCAATAATGCTAAGTCACTCAAAAAAAAAAAAAAAAAAAAAAAAAAAACAACTAAATTTGCCCACCCATGCTTACTTCTCTATATGTTCCTACTAAGATAGGTAACAAGCAACAGGCAGAGCAACACAGCTAGGTTCTAATAATGTTTCCTACACCAACCACTACAATTAAACAAACACATAGTGACAATATTTGAATATTTACTTAGACACAGAAAATAAAGAGTACTGTGAAGTACTGGGTATTGTGACCATCATCCAGTTCTTGTAGAGGTCATTTATTAGAAATTCAACACTGAAAAATGAAACCTAATTGATTATAATATATAGGTGTCATGGCTCACTTGCCAGAATGTAAGATGGACTTGAATAACTACAGGAATGTGAGATGTTACTTTACTGATTATAAACTAGAGTTAAGAGTTAAGAATGAAATACTATCTTCAGTACATCAACAGTAGGAAAAGTAAATCACATCTAAGTAGAAACTTTGTGTTTTCCTACTCAGGTCAAATCACTTATACAGAACACTCTTTCCCTTTATCTGTGAAAATCAACAGACACACACAGCCTCTCTTCCTCAACACCACTCGGGTTTTACATCCTGTGACTCATGCCAGGGCCACTGAAAAGAGCTACAGAAATATATGACTGTCACAAAGGCTTGTGTAGGTTGTAGAGCCAAGGGATTTCTGCAGGTGCCAGGAGGTGAGTGGGGCAGCTGTGTCACTGCATCACAGCCTCGGGAAGGGAGGATGAGGGATCTGACAGGGGAGCACAGGTTTGCTCCGAATTCCATTTGCTCACTTTCACACTCTGTATCAGCAAAAATAAAAGATTACTCATACTACAATATTTACTTCAAAATCTTTGTTTTCCATTTACTTACTGCTTTCATCACTTAAACTGGTTTAGCACTTGCAGAGAGTTTCCACTGCCTAAGAGGCACAAAGAACGATATAAGCATGTTCATTAACTCTGTCAAAAAACCCACTCAGAGTATGCTTGGTGTCCCTGTATAAAGCACACAAATAAAGCTATTAGACTAGAAAAACCAAGGGAAGTAAAAAGGAGAAAGTAAAGCAGGTGTGATAGTGAAATAAAACCATCCTCTACAACCCAGCTTCTGGTGTGCTTAATACAAGTAAATCAGTTGCAATCTAGAGTCTACTTTCCAGAGGAGAAAAAAAAAATAGAATTTTGAGCTCAGAAGTATAGAATAGCTGAAGGTATTTTCATGCAGTTACCTCTACATTTCCCCCTAACTTCTAAGGACTGGTGGTTATTTCAATTTAAGTGGGTTGACGCCAAGAACTTTTTTTCCACAAACTATTACATACTGCTACCTTATTCAAATCCCTACGAATTGAGTTAGGAACATCTCCATAAAATTACAGCATTAAGGTTTTATACTTCATATTAAAAAAAAAAAAAAAAAAGACAGCAGGTCCTAAGATCATTTGACTGTGACAAATTGTCTCTTTCTGCTCACTTGAAATTGGCCCATGAGACTTCTCAAATCCCCAGCTTTGTTACTGCTAGAAGAATTGATTTAAAAGTGCACACTGTCATTATAGACTTACAGAGAGGTATATTTTAGGATTACGCAAGTGCTTGATAGATAATTGGTTCTGTCTTTTTGCCACATCTTAAGTTTCCTGACTAGAGAAAACAGATTAAAACTGCACAAAAAATGTGAATAATCTTTACAAAACAACAGCAGAAGGCCTGAATATCATTCCTAATTAAATGAATGTGACCTTCTTAAAGCTGTCAGTCAAAATCAATTTCTTTTTAAACACAACAGAAACATCTTTTTTGAAATTTCACTGATGTCTATGTGTTTGTAGGGATCACAGCACAGCAGTGTGGACCTCTGCTAGTAAATAAATAAATCCCAGGTTTGTGACATGACAAAAACAGTCACTTGCTTTTAGAAAACAGCTACAAAACCACAACAGGACAACAGCATCAGGCTTTCACAAGGCAATACTGCATTCGTGCCCAACATGAGGGCAACTAAGCCTTTGCATTGGAGGCTGCACTTGCAACAGTGAGGCTCCTGAACTTCCAGAAGACTCTTGGGTACCTTTCAGTCCCACAGTAGGGATACTTTCCTCAGACGCAGCACTAGCGACGTGGCTTAAAGGAAGACATTGTCTCAAACCCCTCCATGTGTCACAGATACAAAACACACGATGAACTTCTACCTGCTCAGTAGAAACAGGACTCTCAAGACTTCAAAGTCAAGCACAAAAGCCTTGCCTGCAGCACAAGACTGCTTCAGAGAAGTTACCTCCTTCATTCTTTGCACATCCCTGCCAAAGTGTCTGCTTGAAGCACCTGCCTCACAGCAAACTTTTAAGCGAGGAATGCATCACTTCTTCCTACACAGCTTGTCATTTTTCCATGCAGATGGCTCCTGTGCCAGTGTCTACAAAGAAAGCTGTTGTACAGGAGTACAGACATGTGCATTAAAACCATCTCCGTGTAACAGCTGGCACGCCCCTGCTTGTTTTATCTGAATGTGCTATTTATGTGCAGTGTCTTCCAGAGAGATGGGAGAAATCCTCAGTTTGAGCCACAGGTTCCAGCTCCACAGACACATACTCTGATCTCCTGCTCAAACAGCCCCCGCCCCCCATATATTCATATTATAGCTTTGACGGGTCTTAAAAATATTGATTGTGCAAGAAGACATATTGATGCTCTGTTTAAAGAAAAGAAGTTTAAAACCTTGGGAAACAAGACCTGGAGGACCTGTACAGCATGCCTATCTGAAAACTATTCTTGGCTAGAAAAAATTATTCATAAAAGAAATTCCTTATCAAAAGCTGTAGGGATCGGATGAAGTAATAACCATACTTCTGTCAAAGTAATTCAATCCCTTTTTAGAAGGATTATAAAGAAGTTACAAAAGACAAAAACCAGTTCTGAACACAGATCTTGAAAACATTCTTATTTCAAGAAATGTTACCAGGGTTATGATGAAGTTTCAGAGAGTTGATCTTACCCCACAGAAACAAGCACTTGATGGTAAGCTAACAAACACTTTCAAATATATAGTAGGATGCAGAATATCTTTACAACCTACACATGGATTCTGTAACGATTTGTCAAGAATGTAATAGATCTAAATTGTGAAATACAGTAACCAAGATATTTTAAAAAGAAATGCTGGCATATTTAATACTCTTTACATTACAGCTTACAATTACATTGCAGCTATGCTCCAAAGGGAATGTCAAGAAGTCTTGTGCACAGGAAGAAGGCAGTGAAAAACAGTTTGCTGGAGGTCTTAATACTTCTCATTGAAGCCTCCTAAGAGCTTCCTAGTGCTGGAACAGTCATCTAAATTTGACAGACTTCAGGTCTTCAGAATACTTCAGAAGTATTGACAGGGTAAGTCAATACTTCTGACTTACTCTGAGAATTTAACTCTCCTTCGAGGGCAAGATTCCTGCCCTGCTCACTCTCCTTTCCCTAAAAGTTGCACACATCACCCTGGGGACTGCAAGACATAGCAGAAAGTTATCATCAAAGGCAGTACAGAGATGATGCTTTCCACAAGAGAGTCTATCATCTCCTAAACCTGATTCACAGGCTGATAGAAAAGGTCTGGAGACCTGAGTAG
Organism: Psittacula echo; assembly: GCF_963264785.1. Lineage (NCBI taxonomy): Eukaryota > Metazoa > Chordata > Aves > Psittaciformes > Psittacidae > Psittacula > Psittacula echo. The sequence continues at coordinate 48,491,754 of NC_137743.1, forward strand.
CACAGAGCTTTCAAAAACAAGCACTGAAACATACAATTAATAACTGTAATTAATTATAATATTGCTTGCCAGAAATGTTTAAATAACTATGGTAATTAAAGCCTTATTAAATACCTGGCTCTTGACTATAACCACCATCAACTCACACAGTAAAACGACATCCCTACCTCTATCTCTTCAGAGATTACAGGGAAACAGGAGTAGAGAGGAATGCTGAATAGCATAGTATCATTGGTCTGTATTTTCTTTTTCCTTCCTGCTATTTGACAGACAACAGTGTAAATAGTCATTTTCCACAGCACTTCAGCTGCAACAACAATCTATGCAAAGAACACTAGTGTAATGGAGTCCTCTTTATGCCACAACAGAGTGAAAAAACAAGCTAATCAGTTCATATAGTATATAATAAGTTAGCACATGATTAAAACAATACCTGTCAAGGTTAAATATAACACAGACATACTTGATTTTCTAGACAAACTCCCCAACAGAATCTCAAAGCTACTCACATTCAGCAATGCATTGGTAGATCACACATATGTGCTCCTTTGGATGCAATGGAACTGCCAGTCTCCTGTATTTACTTCATTCAAGTTTCACACTTCTGTACCACCACCACCACTCCTTTTCCATGCTCTTGAATATATTTTAATATGACACTCAGTCTCATTATCAGTTTGAGGGGCCTAAATACAACTTGTGAGCAATGAATGCTGAACGAAGGATACACCCTGGCTACAGTAATCGGCAGTGGTGTAAGTCAGATCAGAAATTCAGCATCACCTATTGATAGCTAGGAAATTTTCTGCTAGTTTACGTACACATCTTTTCCCAATAGAAACACCTGGAATCTCACCAGTTGCCAAGTAATGCTGCTCAGTTCCCACTGTGAAAGCAAAATTGCTCTACAGCTGTTTGTTAATCTTTTTACCATGCTTCTCTCAAACACAGATCTTGGCCAGTTAGTGGGGATAACTTTTCTTTTGTGTGTTTTTTTGTGTGTTTTTGTTTCTTTTTGTGTGTTTTTTTTCCTTGTGTGCTATTCAGAACACATGCTTTATGTTACACATTAATTACAATTTATTAGAAGTGAGAATTATCCATGTAATACTCCCAGTGCAAAAATCCATTTTAAAAGTCTCAGTTTCTGAAGGGTGTCAATTACCTCCAACATGATGAATTTTCAACAATCGCCTCAACTCACCACCTAACTTTAAGACTTTTTTCCACACTCAGTAAATTTCCTAGCAAGTGAGTAATAAGTCATAAGCAATTTATTAACCTTCATTATCAAAGTAACACTGGAAATTCTAATATTGTTACACTTGATTTGACAAAAATGTCCTACATTTCTGACTCTTTATAATAAAAGTGATCATAGTCTCCAACAGGTTTTTTTGACAGTTTTCCTAGCTAACACAACTGCTTGTTTCAGACTATTCTCTTTTAGTTTAAATCTTGTTTTTAAAGACCTTTAATTCCCTTCTCATTTCTATCACCTCTCCAATTAACAGGCAAGCTAGACCTGACATCACCTTCCAGGATTAACCTCTATCAAGCAGTTCTAAACATAATACACTTCTACAAAAAACAGTAAGCCATTCAAAGACAAAATGCAATAAAAACCCAACAAAACAAACAAAACAAAACAAACAAAAACCCAACAAAACAAAACAAAAAAAGCATTTCCTGAAGAGAATGTATTAAGGAAATTCTCATGCAGTTTGAGTCAAGTAAATGGACAGATACATCTCAGAGTTACTGTTTGTATTACACTGCAGCAAGATTTCCAAGAACTAGCATCTGCCAAGTAGACATTCTCTCTTTCCAAATCCTGTGCCAAGCGTCTTAAGTTAGTATCAGTTACAATTGCTAAGCAACAAACAGCAAGAGGGACAAGAACAGAGGAGTGCTCACACAGGAGTATCTCCCCCTTGACCTTTCATTTCCTATCATATCTCTGAACTCCAAACTAATCAAATGGGTAAATGAATATGGAGACAGGAAGGGTGCCTGCAGTGACAAAGGAGAAGTAGGGCTGACACGATCTGTAGTGTGAATTGGGAGCAAGCTGAAACCACTATTTGCCTTATGAAACACCATGAGGCAAGGGACTGGCACTACAGCAACTGGACAGACTGGGTGAGAATACAGTTGTGAAATGTTTAGAGAAAATTAGAAGTAAGTTGAGAGAAATGGAGTAGAGTCTTACCCTCACAACCACTGAATTACATTCCATTTCAGCAAAAATAATATTAAAAACTAAACTCAGAAGCAGCAAATACTTCTCCCAGCAAAAACCAAAAAGAGCAAAACTGTTGCATCCTATTACTTTGCTTGTTTTCATTTAAATGAGAATATGGACATTTCAAAATCTATAAATTAGATATTACTCAGCTCATTCCAAAGTATGCCCCTTCGCAAATCAACAGTTCTGCTCTTTCCTCCAAAGCCAGGCCTCTAACCCAGAACAAACTGCTCACTTATTTTGATTAGTCGCATCCTAACCTCATGCAGCAGGCTTGACACATTTGCTTTAAATGTAGAAAATAATATCCTGTGATAGGTCTCCTATCATGCAAAAACAAGTGTTGAATTTCATGCTTGCAGTTCTGGCAAACCAGAGAAGAAGGGAACAGCAATCAGCAGCAAAACCCCTTTGAATATCTCCATATCGAGTGTTATCACACCACTTGTAGCTGCATTAGTTACTGTGCAATTAGAAAGGTACGCAGAGAATTCTGGATGCTAATGCTTCCACCTCTGTGGAAGAGAAACAGGGACAACATTTTCCCAAAAAGTGCATGCTATGCAGATATGGCTTAGGCTGCGTCTTCGGTCTCATCAAGTAGCCCACAAAATGAAAGATCCTGTCAGACTGATGTTACATCTAAACCTACATAGAATCATAGAATAGTTAGGGTTGGAAAGTACCTTAAGATCATCTGGTTCCAACCCTGGGCCAACCATGCCAACCTTCCAACCAACCATTCCAACCCTGCCACCATGGGCATGGACACCACACACTAAACCATGTCATCTAAGATTGCATCCAACCTGGCCTTGAACACTGCCAGGAATGCAGCGTTTATCGCTTCTTTGGGCAACCTGTTGCAGTGCCTCACCACGCTCACAGTAAAGAACTTCTTCCTTATATCTAACCTGAACTTCCCCTGTTTAAGTTTGAAGTCATTACCCCTTGTCCTATCACTATGGTCCCTAATGAAAATATACATACAGAACATGATTTTTAAGTTAAGGAATTTGATATTTGCAAGAGATTTTGGTGAATCATTTCAAAGGTATGATAATAAAATGGAGCTGGGGAAGGGATGTCTATTCATTCCATTGATTTGGTATCATGAAAGAAAGTTAAATATATCAACAATACATTAGTTACTGAGAGAAAGATAATGAGCTTACCGGTGGCATAAAAATAAGATACCGCAGCAGAGATGTTCTGTACACAAGAGGAAAAAAGGAGGGTAAAACCTCACTGCAGTATAATGAATGTATGTATCAATCAATACAGAAGAGATTAGTAGGAAGAAGGAGGAGGGAATGAAATTAGGGACTCCAGCAGGAATTAAAATGTCCAAAGCGATGAATATTTCTGATACTTATTGTCCCTATTATTCCTGTATTTATGTTTTTGGCAGAATGCCATGGAAGAAAAGCGTATTAAGCACCAACATACACATATATGCGTATGGAAAAAAAAGGGGGAGGGGGGGACAGCAGACAAAAAAGACACAGTAAGGATGCTGTGAGAGATAAAAGAACTGCTGAAGACAAGAAATCTTTCAAAGTTGTCTTTGAGAAAAACAAAAATAAGCCCTCCCCACAGAAAACAAACCATGCTGTTTCTGTTGAAACTGCAACTGCAACATTTCAATTATTCTCAGAGGGAAGCAGAATATCAGGATAAGGCCAAACTGTAGTCAGCCTTAGAAGTATGACAACATTCTCGTGGGGTGAGATTAAAGTGATGTTACCATACATATGATATATTCTCATTCTTCATTTGAAAAAATACTGAGGGAAGCTACTAGAAGGGAGCACTGCTGATGATTAAATGAATCTATTTAGAATTTCCAGCCAAAATTCTCAGTGCATCTGTTGGAAACTCCTGAGCTGCTTTAAATACCTAGCAGGGTGATGTTGTCTCCATGAGCTCGCCTTTAACCCAGTTTCAGTGATGAACACCTTTGTGGCAGTCACAGTTTTCTGAGGATGTTCATTGTAGAAACAACAAATAATATATTAACAAGATTTACTCATCTGACTTTTCAGTTGTGTTTTGCCTTAGTCACTGAAAAGTTTCAAAATCAGCCAAAGTATCAAAGAAACAGCTGCAGAATTAAAATTAGGTAAAGCTTTACAAGCCCATGCTAATTTTTCAGTGGATCACCACACACAAACATAGTTAACACAAAACAAAGCTCTTCTCCAACCTGTACCACAACTTAAAATGACCATGAGTGACTGAAAAAAAGGAACAGCAAACATGAATATGTGCAGATTAAGTAATTCTTTGTCAACATCTTACAAATACCCTTAGGCATCATTTACATATCTATTGCTCAATAATATGAAAAGATGGCTTGGAAAGTCCTCAAATTAGATACGGACACCAGCACTAGTTAGGTGATGTGCAGATGCAACCTTAAATCCTGCTTCTCATGAGGCAAATCAATTATTTCTAAGAGTCACTGTATGAATAAATTAGACTTGACAAATTCTTACATCACATTCTTATTTCCTACAATTAATGACAATTCTGATAAAAAGTGGTGTGGCTTTATTGCAAAAAACAATTTCAATTTCAGTCCAAGCAAGGTGCATTACCAACCTTGCAAAACTAATTAGTTTTTCTTGAAGCGTTCTTTACAGAGATGCTTGGTTTGAGCAATTTTCTGTTTAATGAATCAACTCCAAGCAGAGGAAATGCAGCATTAAAGAAAGGAAATCTACTTGCTTTTTGTTTTGTTTTAGCAAGTTTTTGTTTTGGCCTTAAGATGAGTTGTCTCAAGTTAATTCACTTCTGGTGGTTGCATGCCTCTTGAGCTGTGGAATAGTGCTACAAGGAGCGCCTACTTGGTTGCACTCCTTTCCCCTAAAGAAAAGGGAATCCAACCAATTCAGTTACCTTACAGCCAGTAAGACTATTTAATAAATAACTCCATTAGCCCTACAGACTAACAATCAGGGAGAACATAACAGAGCATCTGAGAAAAGAAGCAAACAGAAAGGATGGCAACCATTCCTCTCCAAGTATACCTACACCAGTTAAACAGCATCTACTCTCTCACAGCTTTCTCCAGTGAAGCAAATGTTCCAGAAATTCTCTTGAGGTGCTACCAAGATCTAACTTTACACTAAAACCACACAGCTAGTTTTACCCTTGCCCTCTCAGAGGGAGGCAGTATGACAGCTTTGGATCAAGTCAAACCAGCTAGAAGTCCTTCTATAAGTATAGACTGAGTTTTACCCAAGTCCTATTAAGAAGCATATGAAACATTAACAGACTTACATCAAACTACTCATGGTCTGAGCTGCGGTCTTCCATCTGCGTATGGGAGTACTGATGCACCCTAGGCATTGCTGAGTACTGAATGACATCTCATGATACTCCTGATAATGAAGGTCTGAAAAATGAAGGATTATGGGATATACCAAAAAGGTGTTACCACAGTGGTACCACAAGAGTTTAGAGTACAATGTGCCATATAGATTCTACCTTTAGTGTAGAAATCCAGAGGTTTCTATCTAGCAATGTAAATGGACGTAAATTTTATTGGGAATGCCTCAGACATCAGGTGACTCACATGATCAAAGCCTTAAAATTAATCTCTATGCTCAAGAGAGACCTTCATCTCAGAAAGAAATCTTCAATTTATTCAAGTTGAAGTAATTGTAACAAGGAAAAAGGGCTCTATAATACAGTAAAGTGCAAATTCAAGAAGACTAACTTTCTGCCTCTTGAGAGCACTTTTCTAGTTATTACTGACACTTGAGAAGTACCTGTAATCTGATGAAAACAAAAGTATTCAAACCCTTCACATCTTCTTTCAACATCTTTGCAGTGACAGAGTCAATACCCACAGATTTAGTGTTTAGCAGTACCGCTGGCTAAAATTATATAGCTGGTTTATATAACAAAGAGTTAGAGCCACAGCTCAGATAAATTATGTCTCCTCTAACTTTCTCTCTCACTATAGAGACAGAAACAAAATTGCCTTTTTGGCTTTGCCAACTCAGCAAGCATGCAGCATTGATACACAGACAGAATCAAGGAGGGATATTATGAAACAGTGATGTCCTGTTACATGCAGAGACAATAGCTCAGTTTCATCCCCAGACTCCACAGCAGCTCCTTAGCAATTCTCCACTTTCCACCAGAATTACAAGAAAATGAAAGAGGGAAAAATAAATAGGATAGAAAAAAAAAACCAAAAAAAACAAAACAAAAAACCAAAACAAAACAAAAAAAAAAAAACAACAAACCACCCTTCAGTACGTATTGGTACTAGCCTGGTCTTTGCCTTCTCTCAACTTAATTCTGCTTAGTACAACTTCACTGATTGACAGCAGCACCAGGCTAGTAATCTACTTTGATTTCTGTTGGAGAATAACCCATTTTAGAGCCAAACCTAGCAACCAGCAATTCCTAACCTTAATGAGAATTTTCAAACATCTTTCTTAAGGAAATAAAAGTATGCAATCACTCCATGATATCTCTGCCCCTTCCCATTACAATTTCAATCAATTTCAATCAAATTTGAGATAAAGGTGGAAGTTTGCATGGATTAACACCCAGCACCACCTGGGTTTTGTTGGATTTGGGTTTTTTTGGTTTGGGTTGGGTTTTTTTTCCCCTCCAGGAAATCACTCAATGGTTTCCTCATGTTCCTTTATGCTGCTGCTGGTAGAAGGAGTATCTGGGTTATTATACCCAAATCCATCTACAGTGGAAAAACATTAATCTCCGTCCAGTTTCACTGAAGAAGACATGTCAAGCAAGGGAGAAACCCCCCTATAATGATTTCACAAAAGCAGTCTTCCAAATGCCCAAGAGCTAACACTGTATCTCTGCATACTGCAGCCTCCCCTTCACTCTGCAGGGCAGAAAAAGCCAATCATAACTAAAATCAGCCTTTCTGTCTCCCCTGCCTCCTTGTCCCTTTTTTTGAGTCTGTATTTTCTTTACTAAATTTTGTCTGCCCAAGGAGCAAGTTCAGCCCACCACAAAACATGTCACAGAAGCTTTAAACGTTAGGAATCTTTTGTGACCCAGCTGTTCCCCCTGTTCTGCATCACACAGAACAGCACATGTGCACACACCCAGAGAAAACACCACCAAAACACACAGGGAAATGAAAATTATTGTTTAGTAGACTCTATACCCCAAGCTACTGAAAGAGCTACTTCCTAAATTATGTACCTTTAGCAGCAGTGAGACAGCGGGCATGCAAAAATTGAAAGAATTGATGCAGGCCTATTCTGTATTTGTTTTCTGACTGTTGGCCCAAAGCAACATCAATTTCAAAAAGCCTTAGTTTCTACCCTTTGTGGACAAGGTAGTAGGATGCAGCCCCAAACCACAGCTGGCATAGACAGGCAGACAGAGTGAGGGCAGAAAGGCAGGTAAATTATTTCGATTTTTCAGGTCTGAGCTGTGCTGCAGATACTCTGCACGGTTTGCCTGGGGGGCATGGCTACTAACCTCTCTCCCAAGAGGAAGAAATAAGTGCTCAGGTCTGAACCCATCCAAATACCTAAGCTGTCCTCACTTGAACATTCTGAAGGGAACAATCTGGAATAGACTCAGTGGCCTTTCCAAGTCCTGCCTCATTCCTCTGCATGTTGGAAATGAACCACTTTCATCCAAACTTGTCTTTTAGATCCTTTGGCTCTTGCATCATGACTGAATGCACAGTTTAACATACTGATCATCAGCTCTCACTAAGATTTGTGAAACTGCTTTTACTCTGATTCTTCTTGTTCCTTCTGGAAGACCTTTTGTCTTTTTAACCTCTTCATTAAAGTCTCATAGTTTCCTCTTGCTCCATCACTGAACACCTGCCTTCTATAATAAGGAAGTGTCATGGCTAACCGTGGCAGTTCAGGCAAGAGGTGCTATATCAGTTTTAATCTAAAATTAAGTTGTTACCACAAAGAGAAATGCACTGAGGGGTTGGAATCTGAATCTAACTAGTGGTTTAGTTGAGCATGTCATATTCGTTTGCCTCAGGCCCCCAGTCCTATTCCCCATGTATATTGTTTTACTTGCAGCAGTTACTCTAGTTTGATGTTTTTGAAATTATGGATTCTGTTCAGAGGTTACCAAACTCCTGCCAGGAATATACACACCACCTCTAGTTTTTGTGTAAAAATTCTCCTCTGTTTAAGAGTGTTTACTCAGGGTAGTTGGGGGAGTTCCCTTCAGAATACAACAAATGCATGTTTCTGCAGAAATAAATTATTATCTAATGACTTAATCATCCAGACTGTTACATCTAAATAAGTGGTTATGCGTATTCTGAATTCAGACAGATTTCTATTATAGATCATTTATTTATGTCTGAGATGCATTTCAATATAACTTGCAGTACCTAATGCCAAGCTTTATAACATGTCATTCACAATCCATTAAGGATTTTATTACATGTATTGTAGAAGAGGGAAATCTATAGTACCCGTTTACAGTATTAGTAACAAATGATGAAACCACACTAAAGATGTATTGTTTTTTTGTTTATATGGAGATTTACTGCTTACGCATAGTTACAAGTCATGTTTTAATGTTTTATAATAATAAAAGGCCTGATCTGAGTGCTGAGTAATGTATCTAAGAATTAAAAGATGCACTACTAAAATAATATAAGCTCTCATATTTAGGCACAAACAAATGCACACTTAGCATATTCTCAGTTGCTTGTTAAGTCGTAGCAGCATGTGGTATTGACTCGTTCATTTAAAAGCATTTACCAGATGCTTCACCACAGAGTTTCAAACACTTCGGTTTGCTTGAAAATTTGGAAAAAACAACACCCCCAAAAAAAACCCCACCAAAACAAAAAAACACCACAAGCAAAAAACCTCACACACACAATTTATTGCATGCATTCCATGCACCATTTCTGAGTTTCCTAAGGTCATCCCTCACTCACAATTATTTGACTATTAGACTGGAAATGTTTATTTCCCCACAATTTGACTGTCAAAGACGAATCAGCAGGGAAATAAAGGCTTTCCTTGTTACTTTTTTCTTAACTTACCTCTCAAAATTTCATTTTCTATTACTGTCTAGGAAAAGATCAGATGTTTGAGAAAAACATTTTTCTTATTTCTGCTGTGACACTGTCCTCAAGAGAGGCTATCTCCATGCTTGTTCAGTTCTCCCACTTGTCAAACATGCAAAGAAGAGAGGAGGACAATCTTCTTTGCACATATATGGTGTCCTCTGTTCAGCAGTAGCAGTCATTTTTCTCCTTAGTAGCTGGTGCAGTGCTGTGTTCTAAACTTTCAGCCTGAGAACAATGCTGATAACACCGACGTTTCTAATTGTTGCTGATCAGTAATGTTTACTCTGACCAAGGACTTTCTGAGCCTCATGCTCTGCCAGGGAGGAGGGGAAGCCAGGAGGAAGCAGAGACAGGACACCTGACCCAAACTAGCCAAAGGAGTATTCCATACCACAACACGTCATGCCCACTATATAAACTGGGGGCAGTTACCCAAAAAGGGCTAGATCACTGCTTGGATCAGGCTGCGTATCAGTTGGCGGGGTGCTGAGAAGTTGTATTCTCTTCCCTTGATATTTCCCTTATCATTATTATTATTGGTGGTAGCAGTAGTGATTTGTGTTATACCTTAGTTACTGGACTGTTCTTATCTCAACCTGTGGGAGTTACATTCTTTTCATTCTCCTCCCCATCCCTCCGGGAGCCGGGAGAGGAAAGGGGGGGAGGGGAAGTGAGCCAGCAGCTGCATGGTTCTGAGTTACCAGCTGGGCTTAAACCATGACATATGGGGAAAGGTCACTGCTTAAAAAAGCATCCAAAGCAAATTAACACTTTCAAAAAAATATTGCCACAGGTTTTGATGATCCCTCCCTTTAACCAAAATCCTGGGGAACAGGGACAAAGTAAGAGAATGGAAAAGGTTATTTTGTGATTATTTCAGGTTTTGAGCTGTATAGTTATTGTTCTCCTCAGACATAGCTCTGAATCCCATGGTCTATGTCTTGCTAGCCCTTTCCAGAGGCTTTCACACTCATGAGTCCTCAGTCAATCCCCATTCAGCTGCTGCTACTTCAAACAACATGTACCTGAACAAAATTTCAAGCAACGCATATCTGAACAGGTCTTCAAAGAAGTCTCCGATATCATCTTACTTTCTCATGCATAATTATTGGCTGGTTGTCTAAGGGAAATAGGAACCAAAACATTAATGCATGGCATTACCTATCAGTCTTTCCATATTCTATTCTTGTAATACTTGAACCTCTCTCACTAGAACAGAAGGTTTGAAGAGAGCACTATCCTGAAGAAAAATATTTCAACCCATACTGCAGAGGGAAAACAGAGGCAGGAGTAACTTGCTGGAAGTAAACACAATCTCATTGACAAAGCAGTAAGAGAATGCTGAACTCTGGAGCGCTATTTTATGATTAATGCACAGAAGTATACCACTGCTTACTTAAGAGATTGAAGATGAAAGTAGGCAACCCTGAAACATCGTGAGACATAAATCCTAAGATTTCAACTGTTACGGTTTTAAGAATCTTTATAGGTGATAAATCCATTTTCTTAATGAAAATAAATCTTAGTGAGATATATCTCCAATTAAAACATTAGAAGTTAAAATACACACCCATGAATTTCACAGTATTCGTTTGTTTGTTTGAAAGCATGAATCTTCCTTTCATCAAGTAAAGGTGGGTTAACAAAGTCACAGGGAGGCTAAACAAGTTACCAATCTTACAGCGAAGTAAATAAAACAACAGAAAAAGCACCGAAGTCCCAGTTCTTAGCCACACACACTAATCAAAAATCCAAGCCCTAGCCTTCCTCCAGCTTACCTACCAGATTTATTTTGACTGGTGTACACAAGTGATATTAAGGCTTTTTCAGATTCAGAAGATGGAGAACTTGATCAAAACAGTTTTCTTTTCCAACTTGTCATGTACGTCTTGTATTTACATAGTAACAGACAACATTTATTTCAAGTAAAGACAAAAATTACTGCTTACAAAGAGATTGCTGTACACAAATACATCAGTGCCTTCATATTGTTATCATTGTAACAGCTAGATCAGTTTACCCTATTAATCTACTTTCCTTACCAATCCTTATCAAATTCCATTTGTTACCCCCAGTTTTTAATACTCACACTGGGTTCGTATTTTATATTCTTTTGTCTAGTCTGCTTCCCCTCTGTCACAAGATGTCATTGATCTCTTCTGATTTATTTTCTCCAATCTTAATCTCTTGAAATCCATTAGAAGTCTGGGCTATCCAGCCATATACTCACATTGATCTGTCTAGAGAGAGGGCTAAACACAATTTAATCCTTTTCTGGGATACACTTAACAAGCAGGCTGTTTCCTATATAACTTAGCACGTAAGAAGCAGCAGCAATTACAAAAGCAGAATATACAAAATAACATCTAAACAGCAAAAAGTAAATAGCTTACTTCACTGACTACATCTGAATTTCCTATATGCAGCCTTCCAAATTTGGATGTTACAGAGCACTAAAATGAAAGATATACAAGTGAACTGCTTTCCTCTCTAGGTCCATGCAAGGTACATCATGCTCTGGCAGTGATTTGTTTTCTCCCTTACATTCCCCCCTGGCAGTGAGTATGGTCTACGCAGTAGAGATTACACAACCTGCATCATACCAAACAGCTGCAGCTTTGTTTGTGCTGGAGGCCAGTGCCTATAATCACAAAGGATTAATTAAATGTCACCCCTGTGCACTTCAGTAAATTCATAAAATACAGTGTACTACCTACATTCTTCTGATTAAGCAGTGGTTGGAAATAGTAATAACAGAAAACCTACATTAATCTTTCTGTCCTTGCTGATCTAGCAGTACTGTACTTTTAACCCTGGTCAAGCCTATTGTCTTTCGCCAGGGAATAAGGGTGAAAAGCCTGAACTTCTTCCAGAAGACATGCATAGGAGTCATTGGTGGAGACTTCTTAGGGCAATGTCTTTATCATTCTTTTGCAGTCAGAAAGTGCCAGAAGATAAGTTACTGAAATTCACAGTGCAACTCCTTCTTCATGAAGTCAGTCTTTCCTGAACACATCATGTCAGGAAAGAAAATGGATCCAAAGGATCAAGTGCTACAGTCACAATCCTACTGGAGTTGCAAATCAGGGAAGGACCATGCAAGGTGGGCATTAAACCTGCACAGCAACAACAGCACCGAGAGATCATTTAAATATCAGAGCATAAGGTGTGTAGTTAAAAGTGTCTTTCTCCTGCAGCTACTACCGTGGTCATGTTCAACGCTGTCTTTAGTTTAAATGAGAGAACGAAACAGTGTTATCAGGAATTGCATCAGTGAAATGGAGGGGCAAAAACAAGATTCAGAAAGCAAGGCAGAAAAACTCAGTAAAGTGAAAAGACAAGTTGCTCTCTCTTGCCATACTCTCATAGAGTGTGGCAAAAGAGAATTATTATCATTCCAGTAGAATTATTATCAATGTACAGAATAAAATAAGATTCAGGACAAAAAGTTTTTTCTCTTTTCACTACTGATGTCAGGACAAGAGGCAAGTCTTGCACAAACATTACACATACCTATTGCATAGGAGTTTTCATATTTTTCAGCCATAAAGGGGGAATGTATTTGTCTGCTCCCTTGAGTCTATCAGAACACATGAAACTCATCCTTCAAGAAACCTAAAATCTTCTTTTATTCTAAGAATTCTGCTTCAATAACTTAACCTTCTGGAAAGCTCTAGAAGCATAAACTAACTCTAGTAGGGATCACAGTGAGCCTCCTGGAAATATTCTCTATATCACGAAGGCTCTCAATCAATCAGGCTGATACAGAAAGAGATCTAACACAAGGGACAGTAAAGAGAAAGGGAAAAGCTGAAGTAACAGCTGCTCTATGACTAGGTGAGCTTTGGAAAACCAAGCATAAGTAACTGCAGAAGGCAGTCTCACCAGCGTTTCAGATGCAACATATTCAGAGCTTCCATTGTAACCCTGCAGGTTTTTGCATGTGACTAGTCTCATTATTGTGATTAGAAATGCATGCCTATGTACTGGTCCTACTCTACAGGAATAGAAATTTGCAGGATTAGTGTTAAGACAGCTGGACACACAAGACAGTGCCTGTATTAACAATTATAATTTCATATCCATTATTTTAAAAGCTCCTGACATCCACCAAAAGAGATGGGAATAATGGCTTCATCTGGCTTTTCAAAGCATGTCCAACATAAGTAGTGAAAGGATGAGAGTCCCATGCTTCCCTTTGGGACCTGGCAGGGAGGAGTCATAAGCCAACAGCTGTCTAGCTGTTCTTCACTCTAAGACAGACTCTCCCATTCTAACCCTTCTCTGCATCATTTTAGTTCTACTTCTTCCAATTAAACTATTTAATTTTGGGACCGTGTTAATGAGATCCTTTCCTGAACACCTGCAGCTCTCTCAGGGGTCTGTCCTGTCCTTTAGGATTCCCCTTGCAAATCATTAACCTCAGAGTTGCACACAAATGAGATTTCTTATGCTTGCAGAAGCCTACTTGTCTCTTGAGTGCAACTGGCCTAATTCCTGACTTCAAAAAATCCGGCAACTTAACACCTAAGCCCAACCATTGCACCATATAGTGGCAGGCAGTCATTTAGTCATACACTGGGCATTTTCCAGGCATCTTTCATTTTCCTCATGTGTTGCATAATATGGGGGTGCAAGTTAGGTGGGTAATGCCGAAGTTATGAACCACTTGTTGGTTACACCACCATTTATAATACTCAACATTTTTTGGTCCTTTGTAAATTCTTTCATTTATTTTAAACTACATGAGCACTTAAATCCCAGCCTCTTGATCCCTCAGTATTGTCAACAGAACTCCTTCAGTTCCTTTAAGTAGCTGTACAAAGGTGGAAGATACTTACCAGTACCTAAATGCTCTTGATTGTTCGCTTTCTACAAGAAGATTGTGTAATGACCAGAGGCACAAAGAAAACTGAATTCTGCCTGAGCAAATCTTGACTCCCTCGTCATCCCTTTCAGTTCCCACCATCACTGTTTTCCTTGGTTTATTGGGGCCAGGGATCACACTTCAGACCAGAAAGCAACCTGGTTGGCCAGAAGCTTGGGTCCCCAAGTAAACCATGATAAATAAATGTTTAAAGAAAGTTGGAGGGGAAAATAAAGAAAGAAAAGAAATAAAAAAAAGTAAGACAGAAAAAATGAAAAAAGAACATTAACTTTCTTCTGCTGGAATGTTTGAAGTATTTGCTTCTAATTGTAACTACTTAGAAATACTAAAAATTCCAAATACTAAATGTCAAGTCCCCAAAAAATGATTTCAGCTTTTACCCTTGCAGCAAATAATATTTATTCTTGTTTTTCCTGCCTTTATTGATAACAAATGTACAGTCAAGTATCAAAAAATTACTACCCAAAGTGTACTACTTGTGTCACCAGAGACAGGTCACAGCTCTCTCTCTTATCTCCTCCTGGTTTCATTGCTTTCTGGATGCACATTTAAGCCTGTTCCTGAGTTAGTCTACTGACACTGGTGTTATCTGTACTTTTGGAAGACCTGTTGTGATATCATCTGTCCAGACTGCATTGATTAAGGGATGTCTGGACTTGAACATGATTACATTAAAGCAGATAATGGTCTTAATTAGGAACAGATTTTACTGCTTTGGACATTTCTTTCCCTTCCCTACCTCCTTAGTATTAAAGAGTTAAAAAGACATCTGCAAGAACTAGATTACTGAGTCTACATTTTAAGTAATGGATAATTAGTATGGATATACATAGCAGATTTGTTTTCTGCCTCTTCAAAAAGCAAATAAAATCACAGAAAGCGCATGGAGAAAACAAGTAAAGATAAACGCTATCAAAATACAGATCTTTTAGTTAAAACGGTTTAGGAGCCTATTGTACTGATACCTAAGGAGTAGACAAAATCACTGATTTTAGCATATTATGTGAAAAACTACCACTTGACAATCTATTAGGTATTTTCGTCTTTAATCTAGCATTATGCATATTACCTTTTTCAAAACACCATCTGCATATGCAAATGGAATGTTTAAGCTTAGAGTCAGGAAAAGCTACATTGCTAATTTACAAATGTAGAGGATTATTCACTGGCCAATGCAGAGTAGGCATGGAAGGAAAGAACCATGTAATTGCTTCCTAAGTCACAGCTTCTAAACAAAACAAAAGAAATCCCAAACCAATAGTGAATCAATGAGATTCAGGCACTGGAAGCACTGATGTAATTTTTGGAACAGTGTAAGCCCACAGCTTGTAAATTCTCACTTGTTCCATATTTAAGAACATCTGTGCATGTGCATACAGGGTATGTTCTCCAAAAATATGTGCTGATCAATTTCATAATTATATGAAATGAACAAATACTCTTCCAGAGTTTTTCTTTGCAAAAATTAGAAAACATGCTATTTCAACTTTATGCTCCATAAAGAGAAATCTCATTCTTTTGCTTTCAGACAAACAGAATTTATTCTTTACTGACAACAGACTGAAATTACTGTTATATGCAAACTGGTGTAACAATGGCCATAGCCGAAAGAAGCCAATCGGTGGGAAAAAGTTTGTGTTTTGTAGCAAACTGAAAAGGCATTGTACATCCATTTGATCTACATTTAATCTTTACCATAGCTAAATATTCCAAATAAGTAGTCTTAACAGCACTTCAGTTGCCTAAGAAAATATCAAGCTTCTCAGCTGCTGCTCACATGCCTCTATTTTCATACAAGTTTGGTTTCCATGTTGACTGCTTCTGTAGTCAACCCTGAGCATATGAACTCGGAGCACTCTGACATCATATGAAAGAAAATTTTGTTTAAAAACAGTTTTGAAAAGACTCCTGAGAATTTTTCTATTTCTTGTTTAGAGACTAAGATGATAAATGACCACAGACTATTTTCTAATGCTCTAGTTGCAGACATCCTCACTCACTTTCTGCTGTATATAATTCTTGCAAACTTTGAAAAGATGATATTGAGATCATATGGGGTTAATCTGATATATTACATGAACAGATATCTTGACTTGGAAGCACAGAGCCAATGTCTGATACCTGCAACCACAGATGAGCAGGTAGTGGCTGGAGCACACAGTGCTCTGCCACAGCCTGGGAAAAGCTCCACTAGTGCCAGCTCCTCAGCCACCACAGTGATGCTGAGAACTTTGTTAGCACGAGATCCATCAACCAGGATCTAAGCAAGCTTACAGGAGAACACAGAGAATAAACAAAAAGCAAACAGCAAAGACAGAATTAACTTTTCTGACAAAACGCTGAAAATTGCTTTTGGCAAAAGAAGTTGTACTATGAACATTTAAACCTTCTTTTCTTTTCTTTTTTTTTTTTTTTTTTTTTTTTTTTTTTACTCAGTATTCATAAAATCCTAGTTTGAAAACTTTTTATGAAAAAAAAAAAAAAAAAACCCAGGAAAGTCTATCCACAACTTTGCACATAAAAATTTGCTGTATAGCACTAAAAAGCTTTGATTGGGTTTTTTTTTCAAGTCCAATGAGACTTCATAAATACACCCAGGATTGGCAAACAGACTACTAAACATCCCTTTTCTTTCCTTCCCAGGCTGAAGACCCACAGGTTTAATCCCTAAAGCTCAAGCAAGGAGATCATTGCATGAAAAGCAAGTTGTCCATCATATTTGAAAAATCATGGCAGTCAGGTGAAGTTCCTGACGACTGGAAAAAGGGAAATATAACCCCCATTTTCAAGAAGGGGAAAATGGATGACCCGGGGAATTACAGACCAGTCAGTCTCACCTCTGTGCCTGGCAAAATCTTGGAGCAGATTCTCCTGGAAGGCATGTTAAGGCACATGAAAAACAAGGAGGTGGTTGGTGACAGCCAGCGTGGCTTCACTAAGGGGAAATCCTGCCTGACCAATTTGGTGGCCTTCTATGATGGGGCTACGAAACTGATGGGCAAAGGCAGACCAGTTGATGTCATCTACCTGGACTTGTGCAAAGCGTTCAACACTGTCCCACATGACATCCTTGTCTCTAAATTGGAGAGACATCAATTTGATGGGTGGACCACTCGGTGGATAAAGAACTGGCTGGATGGTCACACGCAAAGAGTTGTGGTCAATGGCTCAATGTCCGGCTGGAGACCGGTAACGAGTGGTGTCCCTCAGGGATCGGTGTTGGGACTCGTCTTGTTCAACATCTTTAACGGTGACATGGACAGTGGGATTGAGTGCGCCCTCAGCAAGTTTGCCGATGACACCAAGCTGTGTGGTTTGGTTGATACGCTGGAGGGAAGGGATGCCATCCAGAGGGACCTTGACACACTTGTGAGGTGGGCTGATGCCAACCTTATGAAGTTTAACCATGCCAAGTGCAAGGTCCTACACCTGGGTCGGAGCAATCCCAGGCACAGCTACAGGTTGGGCAGAGAAGAGATTCAGAGCAGCCCTGTGGAGAAGGACTTGGGGGTTTTGGTTGATGAAAAAATGAACATGAGCCGGCTTCAGTGTGCGCTCGCAGCCCAGAAAGCCAACCGTATCCTGGGCTGCATCAAGAGGACTGTGACCAGCAGGTCGAAGGAGGTGATCCTGTCCTCTACTCTGCTCTCGTGAGACCTCACTTGGAGTATTGTGTGCAGTTCTGGTGTCCTCAACATAAAAAGGACATGGAACTGTTGGAACAAGTCCAGAGGAGGGCCACGAGGATGATCAGGGGACTGAAGCACCTCCTGTATGAAGATAGGCTGAGAAAGTTGGGGCTGTTCAGCCTGGAGAAGAGAAGGCTGCGTGGAGATCTCATAGCAGCCTTCCAGTATCTGAAGGGGGCCTACAAGGATGCTGGGGAGGGACTATTCATCAGGGACTGTAGTGACAGGACAAGGGGTAACGGGTTAAAACTTAACCAGGGGAAGTTTAGATTGGATATAAGGAAGAAATTCTTTACTGTGAGGGTGGTGAGGCACTGGAATGGGTTGCCCAGGGAGGCTGCGAATGCTCCATCCTTGGCGGTGTTCAAGGCCAGGTTGGATGAGGCCTTGGGTGACATGGTTTAGTGTGGGGTGTCCTTGCCCATGGCAGGGGGGTTGGAACTAGATGATCTTAAGGTCCTTTCCAACCCTAACTATTCTATGATTCTATGATTCTATGATCTTCAGCACAGCTGCACTGAACAGAGAGCATAGCCAGCCCCAGTGGAGTCAACAGATAACGAAACAGAGCAGACTATAAATTAGGGTGTTTTCCAAGAAAACCTACAATTTGCTGAACATTCTCTTGTCCAAAGCAGTTAAACAGTTTTTGATTGTAAATGAGCACAGGCTTCATCTCCAGTCCTAAAGTCATATAAAACTTTGGCTACCACCAATCTTACTAAGTACTATATAGCACGTAGACCGGAGCTTGTGAACAGAGTATTGCTATGCTTCTAGAAAGCAATTCTTGTACCTGGGTCTTCTGACACCCATTGTATCCTATGGCAATCAGCACAACATTCACTGAATAACACACAGATCCCAAGTGATGATTTTCCTTCTGCAGAAGCACTTTGAACAAAGAAATTTGAGACCAGCCTTCTAAAAGATGTACTGAAAAACATTCAAAATTCAAGGCAATGCTTCAACTAACCCTCTATTCATATTATTTAATCCCTTTCAGCAAGAAAGATAAATTCCAACCAAAGTCACGCTTCAGTTACCTTGAGAGCTAGTTCTTCAAAACTATTAAAACAGTAAGGATATAAATATACATCCTAGGAAGGTAAGTATCAGCAAGAAAGATGGACAAGTTTTTTTTTCCTAAGGCTTACCATTTGTTTAATCACACAAATCAGTATTTCCTTTTGAAATTCCAAAGCAAGTGCATTTTTGGACACAACATTTTACTGACGGAGCTTTGACAAAAAGACTGTACATTGAAGAGTACATAATTTCCTACCACTGTTTTGCTAATCACCAGCTACTTGATGCTTCAGTATTCAATTTTCCATTAAAAGTGGCAGATTTAGAGTCCTTCTGGCTGAAAGGAAGAACAGAAAGCAAACGGATCCCAAGTCACATTAACTATATAATAGTGTTTGCTTCAGCAGCAAACCAAAGGCACTTGCCATGAAACACCAGTAAGGTGCACTGAGCCATCACAGAGCAAGGCTCCGTACTGCAAACAGCTGCTCACCACCTGCATTCTCACAGAGCCACCATAATTAAAATCTCTCGCCTACATGATTTAGACTGTTGAGTTTACACAGACTGTTTCCTTCTTTTACTAACTGAAGACTTTCTCAGGGGTTATCATCACCCTAAGGAAAAATTCCTTGCAAATTTACATGTTTTTTTCATGAGAAGCTGCTCACAGCGAGACCACTTAAAGTGACTCAAGTCAATGTATTAAAACAACATGTACAAGAGCACATAGTTTGAGGCTCCTATTGACACAAAACCAGGTTACCACATTAACATTAAAGGAAAAGCCTGAAGGCCTGAAGTTTTCCTGTCCCTCCTCCAGGAGAAGGAAGCATTTGGGACTGAGGGATAAGGGGAAGAGGGAAATAGAAGAACCTGCTTTTGCAGCTACTAAAAAAAAAGAAAAAAAAATACAAGGAAAAGAAATCTGTATGCATTTTTGAGGAAGGCAAGTGGGGCTTTAGCCTACCCACTGATTGCTGTCTGTTCCCCAGCAGCTGCCCACGAGCTAATGGAGAGGATGAAGCCAATGCCTTCCAAGCCTGGTCCCAGCACTGGGCTTCAGCAGAGATGGCACTTGGGAATGAGACATGACCTTTTCCCTGGCCAAAGTGGAGGGCGTCTAGCAGCTTTGCAAAACTCAAGACTGCGTGAATCGGCCTGCATCACTCTGTTTTCTTGTGCAGCTTCTTTCATGTCTAAGGTAGCCCCTTCCCCTTACTTGTACTGTGCAGTGAATACTCACCTGCCTTCGAAGCTCAAAAGGCTTTATGATTGGAGCAAGGCCTCACCATTTCAGAGGGCATTGCTGACAAACAGCATAACTGAGGAGCACTTGCACATATCCCAGCTAAGGTGTTTTAGTATGTCCTAGCACTCAGCCTCCAAACTCCAAATCACTTTCAGTTTCGAGATCCCTACCAGCTGCAGGAAACTAAATATGATTACTGATAACGTTAACTTGGATGATGAGTGTATATTTTAACTAGACTAATAATTTGAAATATTAGACTTTTTAAAAATTGTTTGAAATAACAATAAATTATTTACTTCAAATATAGTTACTCTTTTATGACCACAAATGTGACTGATGCATTCGTTGCTAAAGAGACAGTAATAACTACACAAAGCTCCTTCATAGCATATTCAGATCTTTCCCACACTTTAAAAAATGGAAATATTTAATTCATCTTTACCATGCAGCAGTCAAATAGCCTGAATGAGTGTCAGTCTGCCAAAATATACAAGATAAAAAGCCCACCATGGGTCAAAGGCTGACAGAAGGCTGATCCCTTTTCATAGCTGTCTTTCCTGTTATTCTCTTAACACGCAAAATAGGCAATAGGACAGTGTTCTCATTCATTCTCTGAACTTCATCCATTTAGTCTAGCAGGCCAAAGTCACTCAGATACCACAGCAGTACCTGACAGTAATCCACAGGCTACACATACAGGTCTGTTCTCTTCAAACACCTGAGCTGAAACAGTACTACTTTTTAAAAGCTGTTGGCACCAACAAAGTAGATCAAAGTACAGTGGTGTTGCCCTGATGGTATCTCTGCTTTTGTCAAAAGCTACAGCAAAATAAAAATGTATAAATAAGTTGACCATATACTGCTTTATTTCTTGCATCTCCAGGGACATTTTTTGACAACACAGGAATTTTAATAAAGATAGTTGTCATATTTTCCTGCAACTGAAAAAAAAATCTAACACTTGTCATGTCACCTTTCCTTCCATTACAAACCACTGTGACACTCTGGAAGTGAAAACCTACTGTAGAACAGCAGCACAAACAGCTCCTCTGTGAGTAAAAGAGGAGTTCTGTACCACCCCAAAATTCAGAAACTGTCTTTTAGGTAATATTGTTCAGCCTCAAAACTGAGGTCAGCATCTTCACTCTTCCACTGTTCCCAACTGGGGTGCTTCAGACCCATGCTCCATGTTTCTATTCACTCCACTAGTCTGCTCTTCCTCTTAGTCAGAGTCTTTCTCAAGCACTTATGGGCTGTGATTACCAGGAGCTAACTACATGCTTTAATGTGGAGTTCAAGTCATAATTTTAGTGGAACCACAAGTACACTTGTAGAACAAAAAAGCAACAGCAGAACCACAACCTCAGTCCCTGCAGCCATTAAATTTTACAGGTAGCAGTAATACAGCAGGATATTTTCTCTAATATGTTATGGACAAATTAAGATATCTATCACTAAAATAATTACAAGAAACATCTAAAAAATAATTACATCTGTATCCACATATTTACGCCAAGACCGTAACCATGTGGTATCTAAGCTTCTTACAGAATTTATGACCAGAGGAGAGTATTAGTATCATCTTGTATGGCTTGCTGAATAATACAGGTCATAAAACCATACAATAATTTCTACATCAAGCTTGGTGCAGCTAGAGCCTTGTCTACCTATTAACAGTATTATATAGAGCAAAGAACAATTCAATACATCCTTAAAAATTGCTTTTTGCCTTAACTGGGAAAATTCATATGCCAGTACATGCAAATTTCAGCTGTTTCAGCACCCAACTAATAGATTATCATCATCAAAACAGTTCAGAAAGTACTGTTTTTATATGCAGTCTTGAAGATTAAGGTTGATGAGCAAACTGGACAAAATAACTATACTGCTTAACAAACTATGGAAGCTCAATGTAAATGCTTTTTCTCAGAGAAAGCAAGGCACTTTCCCAAGTTTTAGCATCAAAGGCAAACAATTAAAAAAAAAAAAAAAATCACCCTTTCCATGGTGGCTGAGAAGGAAAAAGCAACAACTAAACTGCTGAAAAGCGCAATGCCACAGTGAAAATAGAAGATGAACTGCAAATAAGCACCCATCAACTGTTAGGGCTTTTAGTGCTGTGCTGAAGTGCCCATAGAGCAGAAGTGCTTCTAGAGCATGCCTCATACACAAGGCATCTGGCTTCTTACTAGAAAATGTATCTCAAAAGAGACATACCAAATTATGTAAGAGAACAAAACTTCAACTTTTAGGTAGGAATCCAAAATTAGAACTGGGATTCATTTTTGTCACTGTGAAGTGATACATGCCAAGGTGTTACAAAACCAAAACACAGCTGTTATTTTGTCTGGACCACTTTTTATACTTTAGACAAGAAAAGCTCCTCTCATGCTATAATTAGAGAGCAGACATCCCAGAGCTCATTGGGCTTGTAAGTACAGGTATAAATTGTGAAATTTTCCACTAAAGATCATGCTGCATATGATTTACAAATTTATGAAAATAGAGAGGGAAGAAACTGCTCTAGTTACTGGTCTGAAAGGAAAAATTATTAGCACTTAAGGTGATGAAAGCAGAAAACATCTGTCTTTCCTGCTCATACAGAGGGCCTGAGCAGGAGCTTCCCTCCCTCCAAATCTTCATCTCTCATATAAGGGGCAGAACTGACTGAAACCAAAAGAATTTCTCTCTGGATGGTGAAGAGACTTGATTAGCGAGTTGCTTTTTTCAGCTGAACAGGAAAACAGACAATATTTGAGGCTTTTCCATGCCATTAGACTTTTGTGAGCTAGAGAGCTATGATTCATAAATTCATAGATGATATGCAAGTTGTTCAGTGACTTCACTGCCTTCAGTTCAAAGTCACTACACTAAGATCATAAATTTCAATTTCACATGCTGAAATGGCTGATTTCAATTATGCCTATTGAAGACATCTAGCTGTCTGTATCTATAGACTTTACAATAAATTCTGCTGCATGATAGTTGCAGTACCAATAATTATGTTTTAAGAATGACTTCTTTCTACTTACTGATTAATATTATAAAAAATTATTTGGTCCCATTCAGAATATTCTGAACACAGGGAACTGAAGAATTATTGTTTAAATAAACAATATCTTCTGAGATTTAATTAGTTGTGTTGTACGATAATGGTAAAGCACTAAAACATAATGACATTTAAAATGTACAGTTCCTCTCCCTCAGGATTTCCTTGCAATGATCCTGAAAACCAGCCTACTTTATCTGGAGAATCTTTTGACTGGTATAAGACAGCAGTTTACATATACATATCTGTGCACTTGTAGCCATCATTAAAGCACACAGAATCTCTGATTTAGCAAAAACCACCAATTGAATTTTACAAGCTCCAAGGTATACTTTGTGGGGACAGTCTCCCAGCTCATGTGTGATTATTCGCACATGGCACATGCTGAATATATATTGGATGACGGAAACAGGCTGAGTCAATGCTACGAATTCTAGCAGAGAAGCTGATGACATCCGTCACCTTCAGCTGTAGTACAGTCAGGGGCATAGAGACAGCCCTTGGTTCTTTACAATCTGAAAAGACACTAAATTTTAGAAACTGTATGGAGTTTCTAAGCTTGTAGAAACTTTTATTTTACTGATGTAACAGTCCTTGTATAGGTGTCAGCTCCCATTTAGCAGACTAGACAAAACCCAAAAATTATCAAGCTCAAGTCAAGGTACAAGAATACCCATACCTTTAGCAACAATTGTTTGCACTTTACACTACTATTTGATGCATGCAGTAGATCCAGAACAACACATCTGCTTCTCTGCAAGATAATTTGAGATACAGTACTTCGCTACAGTGGTCCACAAAAATGCATTGAAAATTGCATAGAAATTTAATCATGCAACCTATTAACTTGCTTTCTCTATTTCTCTCTCTACCTGGCCTAAGAATTGGTGAGGCCTGATTTGTTGCCAGATATGATCCCCTATACCTGTTGGAAGTGGTGATTCACAGGTACATTTTTTAAATGAATGCTTTTGTTGGATATACCCATTGCATCTCAGTGTGTTTTACTGAGATCTTGCAAATTCAAATGAACCATCAATTCTACAGATTTCTGAATCTTCATGTAGCACTGAAGACCACATTCACTTCATGAACCCTTCAAATGTTTTGCTGACATGAATTTCTTCAGAAGATTCATTTAATTTACACCACAGATAGGTTTTGGGATGGTTTCAGTAGTGCTAAGTCTGTGCCCATACTTGCTCTACCTAGAGAGATCCTGCTGACATTTTATTATTGCCAGAGGACAATATGTGACCTATGAAGCCACCTAAACAAGTCAAGAAACATAAATAATTCAAGCTTCAGAAGATTCAGGCACAAATCTAGTCTCGCTTCCGGACACAAAATCAATGGGTTACAACATTAAGAGTTGCCCAGTTCAGCAGTCCTATTGCACTTTCACATGCTGTCAAAGAGTTGAATACAGTACCACCAATTCAATTTCATTGAAAATGATGCACTGATCACACAAAAACAAAACAAAAAAAACCAAACCACCATGAACAAAAAATCCCAACACATTTAGAAGGTATTCTACTTAAAAAGGCAGAACAGCAGTAACTGAGAAGGGAGAGAATTTAAGTCAATAAAACAGGCTTACGCTACCAAAAAACTAAATTAGGTATTGTAAACTGCACAACAATCCTCTCCTCACATCATTAAAAACAGTGATAGCAGAAAAACAAGCAAACTGAAATAATGGCATTGGATGTATATTTCAGTGACCATCTTGGGAAAAATCCATCCCGTGGAAAGACTATTATATACTAAAAGTCTTTACTACACTATACTGATAGAATAGCCTGACTTAAGTTTTGCTGCCTTGAGTAACAGTAGCTAACTTACCAGCTCATTGACTACTCCAAGCAGCATGTGTCTGCAGTTGCTGGAGACAAACCTTGGAAAAGAAGCTCTCCCTACTTCAACGGCTTTGCCCATACTACATCATTCTCATCACTACTGTTGGGTTTGGATGATCAGGGACAGGGAACAGAATTTAAAGTTACAGCACAATTGTTCCTTACATAAGCATCTATAATAAAACAATACTTTGTGACCCTATCACTCCCGAGTGCTTGTTTGATTCAAATGTCAGGTGCTTTCTCAGTACTGATTTGTTAAAACTAGTTAGCCAGCTATTTGGAAAAAAAACTGCTAGCAACTATAGTGCAGTTTCCAAACTTATTTTGCCATGCTGGAGCACTAATGTGGGAAGCCTGCTGCTTTTCCTATTAAACATTAATAGGGAGGGCTGTGAGGCTGGGTACATTAAGGCTTTGGTGAAACACAGCACAGGTGCTGGTAACCCCATGTAAAATACCTGTTTTCTTTGACTGAAATGTAATGTTTGTCTTCCTAAAACCACCTGTCCATATAAAAAAGTAGTAATTTATAAATCTTTCTCGAGTACAACAAACAAAACTTCAGCTAGTATTAAAAGCAGCTTGCCCTGACAAAAAGCTTTATGCTTGCTTTTTTGTATGTCTAGACACCACTGTCATACAGAAAGAATATTCTTCCCATTAAAAAAAAACCAAACAAAACAAACAAAAACCCCAACAGAAATAAAACCAAAACAAAGAAACAAACCAAACCACCAAAAATGATGGTAACTTGTGTAAAGAGGTAGAATCCACAGGGACACAGAATAACTCCCATGTAGGAAAAGGGGACTTTTTCTTCTTTGGTCTATCATTTAAAATGAATTAAACATGCATCCTGGGGTCAGCTGTAGCAGTTATTTTTCCCCTTCTTAGCAGCTGGTGCAGTGCTGTGTTTTCAACTTTAGCTAAGTAATGCTTACTCCGATCAAGGACTTTTCAGTCTCATGCTCTGCCGGTGAGGAGGGGCACAAGAAGCTGGGAGGGAGCAGAGATAGGACAACTGACTCAAACTAGCCAAAGGGGTATTCCATACCACAGCATGTCACACCCAGTATATAAATGACGGAGTTACCCAAGGCCCAGATCACTGCTCAGGTCAGGCTGGGTATCAGTCAGTGGACGGTGAGCAATTGTATTGTTCATCACTTGTGTTTATTGTTTTCTTTTCCTTTTCTCCTTTTAGTTTTATATTCTCGGCCTTTTTTTTTTCCCTTATTATTATTGGTGGTGGCAGTAGTGATTTTGTGTTATACCTTAGTTACTGGACTGTTACCTCAATCTGTGGGATTTATATTCTTTCGCTTCTCCTCCCCAGGAAGGGGGGGAAAGAAGAAAGGTGGGGAGTGAGTGAGCAGCTGCGTGGTTCTGGCTGGACTTAAACCACAACAACACGGTCTCATCTTCCCTGGCTTTTCAAACTGTATTTGGCCTTTTTTTTCTTTTTTTTTTTTTTCCTAAGGCCTTAAATTAAATTAAATTTTTAAAAGTATGAAATGTTACAAGAAGAGAGTGGGAAAGGGAGGGAGACAGCAGCTAGAAAAGGGAACTAAAAGACAACCCACGCCACATAAGAGAGCTGGAAAGTAGATGAGTCAATGTGATTTCAAACAAGATTTCCCATCATCCCTATAGTCTGGTCTGCAACACATCGAGTTGCGACCTATGAAGCCAACACAACACATCGAGTACATGAAGCATAGACTGATATGATCCTACATTTTGTGCAGTGTACAGCAGTCTTGTATCTGACACCACAGTGATCATTTGACTTCATACTACAAAACGAATTCTCCTTTTCACATTTAATTTTGTTCCAGCTGAAATATTAAGTCTGGAATATATGCATCACATATTCTCATATGTTCATAATTTCCATGCATTTCTGGCCTCTCAGCCAGTAAAGTTAAGGAAGAAAACCAAAACCACCCAACCAAAAAAAAAAAAAAAAAAAAAAGCCACACAAAACCAAACCAAATGAATCAAAACAAACCCACAAAAAAACCACAAAAAAAACCCCAAAAAACCAAACAAAACAAAAAACCTAACTAAACAAAAAAAGACATAAAGCATCATCTGCTTCCCTAGTGTTTCATTTCCTTGATACAAAGCAATGCTATTATCAGTAAAAATAATCAGATCTACAAAAACATAACCTATATCCTTGTACCTATAATAGCCAATACTCTTCAGTACAATCATTAAGCCATTACCCAAGATGATGGGAGCTGAAACACTGTGGATATAGGAAAAGGCAGATGGTCTATATCCCAGGATCAGTAGGGCAGATGAATCACCAACCTGGATTTGGCAGGCCACAACTTATCAGACCTGCCAGAGACAGGCACTTGTACAGAGCCGTTGCCTATCTCAGTGTCCAGCTCCCCAGCATACCACACATGTGAAGGGCACAGAGCTAGAGCTGGACCTGGGCTGCTTGCACATACTTGTGCCAAAAGCAATAAGCCCTCACGGACAGGAAGTGCTTTGGACCACAGGAACATGGGTTTATACAACCTTCAACAAGTTTCCAAACTCTCACCATTCCAACACTCCTCCCCTACAGGATGAATGCAAGAGCCAGCATGCTCTTCTCTGCCTGCTGAAACAAAGCTCTTCTTTCCCTCTCTGGGAGGCTGTGCTCAGGTCTCAGACCTACTGTACCCAACTTGTACCAGGTTCTCTGAGATAGATCCCAGCCAGATATTAATTATTGCTGAAGGGCACAAGGCCACACAGGCAATGTGCATACTTGGAGTATATGCAATCGCTCCAGTCTATTCCCAGCTGTGAAACACTACTTTCTTATTATGAGAGACTTCAGTTCTATGGAAAGCCATCCTGGACCAATCAGGCTGGTTCAGGTTTTCTTCTTTGCAAAGATGGTGATAGAGATAAAGGATATCATACTGCGTGAGAGAAGGGGGGAGGGAAGAGGAAGAGTGCAAAATACAAGGACTTACCACAATTAACTGTTTATAAACTGCAAAGGTGTTCAGTAACTACAGCTCAAAGGGGAATAAGTGAACTACATTGCTCCTTTTCAAATTTCTGGGAACTCTCCTTGTACTACAAGATCTTTGATAAAAAATAATATAGGGTGCTCTATGACAGCATGTAAAACAATCTTTGTTTTACAGAGGAAGTCCTTGATATCTTGAGCTAAATAAATAACTGCTCTATACTACCACAACAATTAGTTTCACACACCCACTCCTTATGAATGGATTTGAATATTACAAAGGAACATCTTTATTACCTGAAACCAAAGTAAGAAATTTAGTAGGATTGCATAGATCTATAAATTATAAATTGCTTATCATGATTGTTTACTAAACTCTACCCTGCTGTCACTTTGCATTTGTGTACTATCTGATTTGGCTGACAGTTGATATGCATCTCATTTGCCATGGCTCAGAATGACAGTTCCAACCTCTTAATCATGCCACAAGCACTGAACAGAAGAACACTTTCCAAAACGACTTCTGAGGTACAGTTCTGCCACTTTGACAGCAATGTACTGAAACAGCATAGCAAACCATTTTTGCAGTAAGATAAGAGGCATTTGAAAGATATTGGAATAGTCACTTGAAAAATTAAAATAAGCAGACTTTAAGTACCTCACTATTGCTCACAGCAACCTCAATTCCACCCCCTCACAGCCATGTACTTAAGGAAATCAAAGGTAAGGTTCCTATTTCATGATTTTCTCTCACATTGGATTTCTCATCTACCCCCTCAACCCTGTTTAACAGGAGCAACAGCACTGCAGATTTCTGAGGCTCTAGGTTTCTTGTCCAAGAGTCTTTATTTTATGACCCATTCCAGTTACAAAAGCTAGCTTCTTAATCTAAGTTCGCAGGACAGCTATTGAGCAAGAGATTCTTATCATTACAGAATTTTTCGAGTCCTATATGTAAAAAGATGAGTTAATCTCAGAACTGTAGCAACCTCCAGTCTGTGCAATGAAAAAAAAAAAAAAAAAAAAAACCAACAACCAAAAAAAAAGCCAACATGAATTTGGGGTGGGTTTAAGGTTTGCTTTTGGGGGGGGTCTTCAGGAAAATTCATTGCGTACACAGGTGTACACTTGAAAAAAATGTCAGCAGGTGGGACATAATGAAGAAGGTGGATTAAAGACTGCACAGTTTAAATATCAGCATTTCTTTCCTTTTTAATTTTCTCTCTTTAGAAAATTCCAGTGCTCCCCTTCTCATTTCTGATAGAGAACATCCAAACCTTCCACATTTCTGAAATTTGGACATGCAGAAATTCAGATGTCTTCCCAATTCTATGTGGAAGTTTTGCTAGAGCTGTTCCCACTGCTAGGCAGCTGGGTAAACCGCTATGCATGCGGGGCTATGCAGTTTCGGAACTCAGGAAAAACAACAGCTCCCAGTGGCTAAAAAATGTAGTGTATGGTATCTAACAAAGCCAGAAACAGCAGTCAAAGACATGTTTAAGATCTGACATCAAAAAACTTCTACTAAGCTGCTTTACTGGGCCAATGGAGTTTTTCACCCATCACGGGCCTAAATAGACGCTAAAATTAAGATTAAATACTGCGTTTCTCTTAAAATATTAAGTGCAAATATTGTGCCTTATGTGAGACATTAATTCTTCTTTAACAATAGAAAACTTCAGACACAACAGTAAACAAATCTTCAGTTCACAGACTGAAAGGTTGAGTAATGTGCAGAACATGAAAGGAAATGATTGTACACACTGTTCCAAAACAAAAACAGAGAACCATGTAAAATCAGCATGGACAAAGTTACTTCCAGAATACATAGTTCTACGGTGGAAGTGTTTGTGGATGTATAGTGTGGTTCAAAAAGGAACTGGAAAAATGCACAACGGAAAAAATTCAAAGATGGCACCTTCGTCTCAGAAAGGTCCTAAGCCCACAGCCCTGGGTTCTCAGAGCATGTGCCTAAGAAAGTTAACACCTGCCTTTCCACTTCTAGCTAGTCACAACTGCCCAAGTCTGACTTGGAGAAAAAATTTTCCTTTCATCCTTCAAAATGCATTTCCAAAAAGTGGGGTGTTCTTTTCTTTTCTAAAAGGGAAAAAGAATACATGGATCACAGCCAAACTGTTACTTAGTATCATTTTGATTAAAGGTCATAAGATAACTACGTAAAAACTAATGAAGGGCTCACAGCTGAATCCAGCATACTGTACTCTTTGTAGCCTGGATTCAGGCCAGGCTCTGAGCAGCCACAGCATTAGCAGATGGTCTCCTAATGTCAACAGATGATAAGCAAGCACAGCTTTCACCCTTCAAGACCTCTCTAAACCTTCTGACACTGTTCATCAAGCAATGCAGTTGACCAATCTAAAAGGTTCACAAGAGTCAGGGGTGATTTGCTAGAATGGCTGTAAGTCCATCAGTGAGAAATGCCCTATATGATCATACATTAACAAGACACTTAACAGTCTGGGCAAGATTACCTAACAGAAGCTGAATACACTTGAAAAAAGAATGTTGTGTTGAAGAACAGAGGAAAAAAAAAAATCACATGAATAATACATTTTGTTTAAACTACACAGATTCATTAGAAAAGAAGCTCTTGGACTTCCGTTGAAATTAAGCTCTTGCAAAACAGTAACACATAAAAACAATATTGACAGCACTGCGTGCACTAACGGGCAACACCCTCTTGGTGAACAACAGTCTGGCCTCAGCTATGATCTTTTGGTTTATTTTATTCAGGAACCAAACACTTCTGACATGCATCCTTCAGCCCTCTGAAAAGTCCAGAAGGAACAACATTCCTGCTTCCTACTTTGGCTTCCTATAGAACACTGGGTAGGCTCAATTTTTGTCTTTAATTGGTGGCCTGGTTTCTGGCTTCAAAACATCTTAGAAATTAGCTCCTCAGGCATGAAAGACGTCAAAGTATGGAGAGTAGAAAGAACAGCTATACAGCGCAGAGTTTCCTTAGAGGTCAGTCCCAAACTAGAAGACCAGCCCTGCCCTTTTCAAAAAGGCCAAAAATATATTCACTTAAAAAGACAAAAAATACGAAGCACTAACAAGCAAAACCTGACAAGACAGGAATTAGTTACAACGTAGGTGAAATGACTTAGTCATACTATTTGGCATAAAACTCATAGGAGTAAGTGTATTGTGACAAAAGCAGAGAAAAAAAAACGTATAAAGCATCCTATAAAAGAAAATAAATCTCTCACAGTCTCAGCATTCCTTTCTCTGTAGCAGATTCCTGGCTCTCATTGAAGGCATCAAGTGTAAGATATTATAAGGATCATGGTAGAAGGCAAGGTCATAAAACAGGAAGCCAAACTTACACCATTAGAGTTATGTTCTTCAAATGATGTTTTATGAGGAACTATAAATCTGTCTCAAATTTTATTTTTATCACTTATAGCAATATCTCAAAACATATGCAAAATTTTCAAGGTTCAACCCTATATATACTGAGAGAAAGAATAATTACTAATTCACACTGAAAACTATTGTTGTCTTCCTTATTTTCCCCTATAAATGCTATGAACTAACTTAGGAGATTTTATTTTAGTCCTTTTTTATGTCAGCTATTTTCATGTCACTTTTCAGTGGCTGCTCTCGGCATTCACCAGCTATTGAGCACTAAATGACTTCTCTTTACCTGTAAATTTTCAGTTTCTTTTCTCCCTGTTTACTACTTACTCCAGCCTCATTCTGTTAACAGATAATTTGCCATTAATCATGTACCTTGAGTATTTTGTGAGTCCAGCTGTCTCACAGAGATCAAGTTAAGAATTTAATGACATGAACATACTGAAAAGGACAGTAGAATAGAATAAAAAAGCCAGCAATATAGTCTCCAGTGTCATTTTCTCTGAGGTGAAGGAAAATACCTGGGATTAGCAAAAGGATGGATATGAGGCAAACATGGAGGAGAAAGGGAGGGAAGATGTCTAGAACTGATTCCATTCTTAGTGTTCAAGTGATCTGTGCCTATGATAATAGTGGAAAACACTGATTTAAAAACAATTCTACTTTTCAGGTAAGTGCTATGAAATGCCTTTTCAGGGTCCTGAAAAGAAACATAAAGCAGGGGGATTCATGCATGGATGAGAGTGCACTCAGAAGGCAGCACACGGGCTCTGTGCTACAGCACTGCAGCTTCAGAGCATCTGCCCCTTAGGGCAGGACTTAAGACTTATTTTGGTTCATGCAGCACTGTTGCCCAATCCCACCAGCACATGACCAAATAAGCTTGCTTCTGAGTACTACCTCCCAAAATCTCCTCTTTTATTGCAAGATTTTCTTCTTTTTGCAGTATGTATCTAACCCATGCACCTCTAAACTGACTGGTGTGTGTGGGAACACAACTGCAAAGGACCTGGTCATGCCTCAGCAGAGATTACAGGTAGGAAGAACATGACAACAGAAAACACAGGAGGCGAGGGAGGATTTTTTGGAGGATCAAGGGGTGGGGAGGGGTGGGTTTATACAATAGAGGAAGACTCAAGATAGAATGATTCATGTTTTATGCAATACCCTTCTCCTATCTCTGCTTTTTGCCAGTACTGTAACAAGACGGGAGATGAATTTCACCTTGAGATGTCTGACAGCACACTAAAAGACAAAGATCCAGGCCATGCTGGTTTCAGATTTAGGCACTAAAATTGTAGTCAAAAGAAAGGATTGTTCTTGCTTCAGGCTGTGAATTAATTCCCCTTGTCACTTAAGTTTTTGTTATTTTTTAATTTTGCATATACATGGATATTATTTAAATCTAAATAAATAAGGACTGGCTCCAAACGCCATTCCTGCAAGATGTCTGTCAATTTCATGTCAAACAGTTCTAGTTGCCAGTGATGCAAACAAAAAATATGCACATTGAGGACATGAGAAAAGAACAAATTACCTTAGAATTGAAAACATAATCAATTGACTTTTCTGCTTCAGACACCTTAGCTGACCTCTGTGGAAGCTCGGCAAAACTGATCTGCCTTTCTAAGGCCCAGTCTGGAAAGCAAAATAGTCACTGACCATTCCTACTGGTAAGTGAAAAACCCATTCCTGCAACTAGTTTTAAAACTAAGGCACACCTACCTGTGTATATACACACACACTTCCCATTTTATCTTGGTAGCTTTTGAAATCTTGCTACTCCATTAGGCTGTAATAGCTTTGTCAAACCAGGCAAATCTTGTGCCTCTTGGTAACAAACTTTTCTAAAGTTGGAAAATATTATAATGAGCTAAAGCACATCACATCAAAAGCCTACACAGTGCTAAATTAACATAATGTGTTAAGATACAATGTGACATAACATCTGCATAAACTTAAGCATGTCAGAAAATAAAATAACTTTCTATCAGCTTATTCACAATCTAATCCATATTTAATGAGCAAAATCACTAGCCAACAACTTTGACAGTTCATTAAATAACACCATCACCAATTGTCTGTGGTGGCCTATTCAGAACTTTAGAAACAAGGCTCACAAAACACTGGGACAAAGAATGTTTAAATCTTCAGCAGCTCTCTGTGAGTGAACTAAATCCCATTTTCAGGGCTTGACATTATTTTACGATGAGCAGAATGAATACTTCGGTGATTATTGTGTGCACACACAGATAAGCGTATTTTTCTTTTTTTTTTCGAAAAATATGCCATTTTTCCATTGTGTAGAAGATAATGCAATGTACAGAAGCAGCACAATAATAGAATTCCCTAAAATCAGAAATACAGTAGGTGATGATTCTG
Source organism: Psittacula echo (assembly GCF_963264785.1). Classification (NCBI taxonomy): domain Eukaryota; kingdom Metazoa; phylum Chordata; class Aves; order Psittaciformes; family Psittacidae; genus Psittacula; species Psittacula echo. Next base: position 48,525,580 of record NC_137743.1, read on the forward strand.
TGGAACAAAAGATTTGAAGCATGGCTAAACTCTCTGAACATCCAGAGCAAGACCAAGATTTTATCATCCAAGTCTGGAAAATATTTCTGCAACTGTGACTGGTATACACATTTTGTCCAGTTAAAAATATTCTTACTGTAAGATCCTTCATGGTATTTTAGTAATTCTAATTTTAATCTAAACAAATACTGGGTAGCAGAAAGGCATGAGCATAACACCCTCAAAATTTTTAAAGAAAACAAGGAATATTTTGCCACTTGTTACCAGCAATGCTTTTCAAGAGATTTTAACAATGGAGGACCTTTCTGGACTTTAGATATAAGTCTTTCAAAAACCTCACTTCCCCTCTTCCCCCCTTTTTCTTTAAGCACTTACCCTTGGAATCAAGGTAAAAGAAAAGTTTTCTATTCATAGACATGTGGCAATGAAAATTCTTTTAGAGAAAAAAAAAAAAAAAATCAAAACAAAAAAACCCCAAATAAACGACTTGCTGAGCACTCATATGTACTTTTTCTGAAGCACCACCACAGTAAGTCCTCGGCTATATTGAACAGTGCTGCCCTAGCCTACACAGTTAATTGCAAATATTCATCAGCTCAGATCCTGTCAAAATTAACAGAACACACCAATTTCAGTGTCAATGAAATCATCATATAAAACTTCATAAATCATGAACAGCCCAAAAGGGGGCTGTTTACCATTTGAGAGAACATAGCATATGAAAACAGTTTCCAACACTAAAGAACCTTCAAATATAATCAATTTTACTAAAATTTAATTGAGTGGCAGAGGTGATTTCCTGTATCTTCATGACTACGCTTATCAGAAGTCTTAATAAGAGTGTTTGTCTAACTGAACTGTCTACTTTTAAGGGCAAAGCATAGTTCAAATAATAGCAAGCCTAGTAGAACAACAGAGTTCACCACTTCAGGCATAGCCTCTTCCATGCTACTTAACCACTATGTTGTCACTACTTCAATCTGTCTCTAATTCAAAGAGTAAATCAATTTAAGGGGAACCAAACTGATCCCAGCAATATGAGGTCTAATTTATACAGAAGCTAGCGAAAAATCTGCTTGTAAATTGAGTAGTATTATTGGGAGGGGAAAGCTCTGTTTGGAGCAAAGCAGTTAACAGCTTCTCCATCGCTAAGTTCTGGTTTTTCCTCTAGATGAGCAGAATGAGCTTGGTATTTAGTGATACCTAAAGCAGAAAACAAATCTTGTTTAAATTCAGAAATAATGAGATTCACTTATTGTTAGCAGATGCACCTAGGGAAATTGCAGGGACGTGAGCAGGGGCAGAACAAGTTGAAATTTTAAACGAAACAACAATTTTTTTCAAAATTCAAAATTAAATACTGTATCAACTTGTCCTAGGGGGAAAAAAAAAAAAAAAAAAGTGAGTATTGGACAATTTTGTTTGATCATATTATTCCAAATGACCTCTCAAAATGAAGAATTATTGAATAAAAGTGCCCTAAGCATTACTTAAATGTTTCTCACAGAAATATTTAAGACCAAATGGTTTCCACTGAGGGTGAAGGAAGAGTAATCTATGACAGATCATTTTGGCTCTGACAAAAGGAGTTCTACTATCAGAGCAGCTTTGCCAGTTGCCTCCAGTACTGGTAAGAAGGTGGAACTGGGGATTAAACAATGAAATAAAGTATTTTTTATTTCCATTGACCCTCCCATTCATTGATAATTTAATTAATTAAATACTCGTATTACTGCATATCAGTGCAATATTTTTTTTGTCTCTGCTGAATCTCAGTGATACTGGCTTTGAAAACAAAACATGCAAATAGCCCAGTGAAACCCTGTTACTTCTTGGCATTGCGGGACTGACAGGTTAAATACCTGGATGCTTGCTAAGTCCTCCCATTTGCTGGGCTTTAAAGTCTGCCAGACGCAGCAGTGCAGAATTCACTGCTGCATGTCAGATCCCCCGCAGTCAGCATTATTGCACAGTAGGGGTCAACACAGATCTGCCATATTCCTTTTGAAACTGTGTTTATTACAACTGCTTAAAAGCTGAGCAGTCGGATTACATTAAGGAAACTTCCTGCGCTTCTGTTATCCAAGATGATGGCCGTTCTTGCCACCATCTGCCCATTCATGCTGTCATCCCTTTCCCAAAAGCAAAAGAGACAAAAAGCAAAGGATATGACCCCTTTTAATACCTTCTCAAAGTGGGACTGCCCTTGTTTAGGTAAGCTTCACTCCCTTGTTTCCTGCGACTGGAGGCAATAAAGCCTTCGGTTTTCCTTCTCCTCACCATCCTTGACTAACATTGCTGCTGAATACCTTATTTAACACATTCCTGACCTTAGACTACTTTCTTCTGTTACAGCATTCTGAAGAACTTAAACAAATATCACATACTAGAAATATTAAATCCCCCCAGTCTTCTTAATGCTGCTGCTTCTTCCCTGGGCACAGGGAAGGCTGATGACTATATTAGCTGTCATCTTTCCCTTTAGTAGCAAATGCAGCATAACAAGACATTTACCAACCCCACTCCAAACCCAGGTCTACCATTTAAGAACATGCTGAACACAGAATACTTCTTGGCAGGTTTTGACAGTGCTCAGAAAGAAATCCCACAGCAGTTATTTCTATGCTTCACACCAACTACATTCTCCCCCATATCTGTAGGTACTGTTTAAAAAGCATCCCCTGACCTCCTATGGGTTAGCAGACCTAGGATGATGTGGTGGGTTGGCCCTGGCTGGACACCAGGTGCCCACCAATGCCACTCTATGACTGCCCTTCTCAGCTGTACAGGAAGAGAAAATGCAAAGGGCTCATGGGTCAAGATAAGGACAAGGAGAGATCACTCACCAGTTACCATTACAGGCAAAACAGACTTGAGTTGGGGAAATTCGTTTAATTTATGACCAGTCAAATTAGAGTAGAATAATGAGAAATAAAACCAAATCTTAAAAAACAGCTCCCTCCCACTCCTCCCTTCTCCCCAGGCTCAACTTTCCTCCCAATTCTATATTTTCTCCCTTGCAGCAGTTCAGAGGGACGTGAAATGGGGCTTGTGATCAGTTCATCATGCATTGCTTCTGATGCTTCTTTCTCCTCTGGGGAGGACTCCTCAAACTCTTCCCCTGCTCCTGTGTGGGGTCCCACCCATGATAGACAGTCCTCCATGAAATACTCCAACCCAAGTCCTTCCCACGGGCTGCAGTTCTTCACAAACTGCGCCAGTGACGGTCCCTTCCATGGGATGCAGTCCTTTGGGAACAGCCTGCTCCATTGTGGATCTCTTCCCACAGGGTCACAAGTCCTGTCAGCAAACCTGCTACAGCACGGGCTTATCCTTCCAGCACAGGCTGCAGGTGGGTACCTGTTACCCATTTAATCTCCATGGACTGCAGGGGCACAGCCTGCCTCACCATGGCCTTCACCATGATCTTCACCATGGGCTGCTGGGGAAACTGCTCCAGCATCTGTAGCACCTTCTGCTCTCCTTCTGCACTCACCCTGGTGTCTGCAGAGCTGTTTCTCTCACATATTCTCCCTCCTGTCTCTGGCTGCAATTGTTCCTGCACAGTAACTTTTTCCCTTAAATATTTTATGCCAGAGGTGCTGCCACCATCACCGATGGGCCTGGCCTTGGCCAGGAGCAGGTTTGTCCTGGAGTCGGCTGGCATTAGCTTTAATGGACATGAGGGAAGCTTCTAGAAGCTTCTCACAGAAGCCACCCCTGTAGCCCCTCCCAGTACCAAAACCTTGCTATGCAAACCTAATAGAGATGACCATACAAGTCTTCTGAAATTCTGGGTAAGAGATACTTCCAACATACTGAGGGGCAGACGCTATCTTCGGAAGAAACTGGTTTTGTATTGCACAGTGCTAGTTTGGCTAGTCAGAAAGGCTTTACATAAGCATACCACTGACAGCTAGGATTGGACCTGTCAAGGTGATCTTTCTTGTCACAGACGGACTGTCTGTAGAGTACAGTGACCAGGACTCTACCCTAAGCAAGGTCAAGTCAGGAGCAACACAACTGCTGTCTCTGATAAGTTCCTTGATAAGAATTATTAGCCACTCTGAGTCACGGTGCTCTCTCTGGTCACTAAGAAAGAAATCACATTTGAAATTAGAAGAAGAACTCATTTGGAAGATTTTGTGAAACTTATGTTTGTCTTAGAACATACACTCCAGATAGAATTAATGAGGTTAAAAATAGCTGGCTAACTTTTTAGAACTATTAAAAACAAATTTTTCAATTGATTTGAGCTTGTATACTTTTTGTTTTCTCAAATATAAAGGGACTGGAAAAAGAAAGTGAGCTTAGAGACAGATGGGAAAAGCCTCAAGCTCACAGGCCCTTGTTCTCATGGAGGACTTCAACCACCCTGACATCTGTTGGAGGGATGGTACGGGCCGGCACAAGCAATCCAGGAGGTTCCTCGATTGTGTGGAAGACAACTTCCTTCTGCAAGTAATAGAGGAGCCAACAAGGAGCAGTGCCATGCTTGACCTTGTGCTCACCAACAGGGAAGGGCTGGTTAGAAATGTGACGCTCCAGGGCAGCCTTGGTTGCAGTGATCATGAGGTGGTTGAATTTGAGATCCTCAGGACAGTGAGAAGAGCGTGCAGCAAGGTCACTGCCCTGGACTTCAAGAGAGCAGACTTTGGCCTCTTCAGGAACCTGCTTAGTAAGGTTCCATGGGATACAGCCCTAGAGGGCAGGGGGGCCCAAGACTGTTGGTTGTTATTCAAGGATCACCTGTCTTGGGTGGCACGGTTTAGTGTGAGGTGTCCCTGCCCATGGAAGGGAGGTTGGAACTAGATGATCTTAAGGTCCTTTCCAACCTAACTATTCTATGATTCTATGATTTTTAATAGATTTTCTGGGTTTAATCTCCCACACACTTTGCCAATGCACATTGTGATCAAGTGAGTTAGTCTGCACCATTTAATATTTGTATTAATCACAGTCATTCATTTTTTATATACTGGGAATTCTTGCTGTTGTCCTCATATTCCTGGACTATTTGGAAAAGAGAGGATAGAGTCTGACCAACACCATTCAGAAATGTAGGCAGAGGTGACAGGAGAGTAACTTTTGGGAGCGAGGAAGAAGGCTGAAGGGAAGAAAAGAAACCTGCACCACTTCATCAGGTTTGCAAGAGCAAACCCATAAGTGTGATGAGAAAGCAACATTATGAGAAACCAATGGTGATTTTGATGCAGGTGGCAACACTACCTCCTCCCATTTCTTCCATAGCTTCTTCCCCTCTCATCTGAGGCATGAGATTTTTACGTTTTTCTCCAGATGCAGAGGTTCTGGACTATGTCCCACTTTTCTGCAGGCAGCCACCTGTCCCTACCATTCAAAACCAGACCCTAATTCACATCCGTCTACCTCTTGGGCAGGTTGGAATCTTCCTGTTTACCTTTCCTCTAGCAAGAGAGAACACACATTTTAAGCAGGTTGCTTCTGCAAATCTAGTACAGGGACACCTGCAGAGGATGCACATGCACACAAATACCTACAGACATGCAGATGTCCTGACTTCCCTCCAAAGAGCACTGGCTGAGCAGGAGGCATGAACAGCCTCCTCAGTTGAAAGCAGTCAGTCAGCCCTCAGGCACAAACCAAGCTCCCTTCAGTTTGCCAGCTCAGGCAGCTGTTTGGCAGCTAGATCCCTTCAATGAAGTTACTAAGTAATATGAAGGTAATATACACCATTCCTTTGACATTCAGAACCTGCCTGAGGTGGGGTTTTAATGAACAAAATAGAGTAGATAAGCCTTCCAATACTGCAAAAATATTAACATTGTAAGAATTAAGCTGTAAATAAACCATGTCTCTGATGCATCAAGTAACATTAGCATAGTAGATGGCAAAGGGTATGCCTGGACTGCCGTTTCCTCTGTCTATTCAAATAGATGAGAGCAGTATGTGATAGCATCCTTTTGTTCTAGACAATCTGTAGCCATACAGCCTGACAATTCTCTCACATCCTTCCCTCTTCCCCAGCTCAGGAGCTTGCTTTTGTTCCCCAAGCATGGCAGATCTGCACACAATTTGCCAGGTACAAATCCTGATACACTGATACAATAGGCGATTTTCGAATAGCAACAAGTTTAAATCTTACTAGCACAAACACTGCTGGCCTGAGCCCAGCTAAAATTAGTGTTGCCTGCAACCAGCAGCATGAAAAGGTTCTTGCAACTACTCTGTGATATCAGCTTCCCCAACCTCTTCAAGAATCTGATTTTCAGGATTTACAGTTAATAAATCCATATAAAACATGTTGCTTTCCCATGCCTTGTTATGTGCAACAGCTTTCTACTGCATTCTTACATACGACTGGCACCTTGCCAACATCTGAGGCATTATCTGAGCAGACAGTCTAGGAAGTTTATAGGGACAGTGAGCTTTATGTTTCCTCAGTGACACCAAGTATATTTATATACTTTTGTTGCAGAAAGGACTCAGTTGGAGATCAATGTGATCAGACAAAAGCCATTTATTATAGCAAACTAACTCTTTATATACTATTGCTTAAAGTTGCTTACAGTAACTTTGCACATTGTGATTGGATACATATCTTTAAGGCCCTTAACAGCTAACATATAATTGATTAAGCACAGGTGTGAGAACCTGACCTTCAAAGCTTGCCCACAGTCCACAATTTAGCAACTCACTAAATTCCAGCTCCTTCTTATCTTGCTGGGATTGTTACTCCCAGTGCCTCACTCCCATCCTCCTTCACCTTTAGTTGTCCCTTGGTTCATGTCAAACTCCATGTAGGCACTTGCTGATCTGGGTATGTAGGTGTTCCTTGCTAGAAAATCATTCATATACTTTATTACAAACAAAAAAAAGATGCTGTTCATCACCAGAGTTTCACCTCTGTGACTAGCTTTCATATGAATGTGAAATGAGAGGCATTTCTGTTCAGTCGTGGTCATACTCTGTGCTGCACGGACATAAAAAACAGAACCAGGATTCTTGTCTTACTACCCTAAGCTCCTAAAGGAGAATTAAACCTCAACTGTTCGGTTTCTAGTTGACTTATATACTGATGGAAGCGGGTACAGGACACATGAAACTGTATTTTGACAGCCAAGTGCAGATTAAGTTAACTTTCAAAGACACAAACAAAGCCAAGCAAGTGAAAGAGAAAATAGTTTGTCAACTTAAGTAGCAGCGACTGAGGACAGACTGTATAAAATGCCTCAGTAACTTAAGTTTTTTTCTTGCTCTCATCTACAATTAGTCCCAGCGTGAAAAGGGAGGATATAAGTTAGAGTTGCAAGCAGTCAAGAATTTTTCATATACCACTGACACTTTAATCAGCCTATTCTACAGGCAGACCTAGAAAATGCTGCAATCAAAGTTGCGCAAGGATTGTCCAGTGAAGGCTCTGGCCTTCAAAACTTTTAAAAGAAAAGCAAGAAAAAGTATTAAAAAAAAAAAAAAAAAAAAAAAAAAAAACTGACAAGAGATTAGATTTGCAATCACAGTCCAGAAAAGAAAAAAAAAAAAAAAATCACCAGCAAAACTTATTTCCTTATGAAATTCTTAGTTCCTCAATTTCAAAGTCTTCAAGTAGCAACAGCTAAGGAACCCCTTGCTAGCTAATCATCTCAGTCTACTTCATTTTTGTTCAGTAATTTCTGATCTTAAGTATCCAACTATGAATTCTCTTCAACTGGGTTTCTTTTATCTTAAATCTCTCAAGCAGAGAAACATCAAAATAATTCATATTTCTATTTCCTTTCTTTCTTTCAAATAACATCACCTTGTTCTTCCTAGATACAGGTATTTCATTTTTCAAACATACCAATAAAAAAAAAAAAAAAGTAGCTTTAAGGCCAGCAAAAATGAAGGTAGAAGCAAGGGGAGAAACAAACCCAGAAAATTTAAACTTTTATTTCAAAACTTCTCCATTTCCTGAGGTAAAAGTTAAGTTTGAAGGGGGTTTTTTTCATACTGAAAATGATCATTTACATTAGGGATAAATACAGAACTGAATTATCTATAGTTAGTAATTTCTGAAATAAAGATTACAATACTGTCCTGGGTTCAGCAGTAGCAGTCAGTTTTTCTCCTTCTTAGTAGCTGGTGCAGTGCTGTGTTTTGACTTTCGGCCTGGGAATAATACTGATAAAGCCGATGTTTACAGTTGCTGGTCAGAATGTTTACCCTGACCAAGGACTTTGTGAGTCTCATGCTCTGCCAGGGAGGAGGGGAAGCCGGGAGGAAGCAGGGACAGGACACCTGACCCAAACTAGCCAAAGAGGTATTCCATACCACAGCACGTCGTGCCCGGGATGTAGAACGGAGAGTTCCCAGAAGGGCTAGAACGCTGTGGGGTGGGGGCGAGATACCGGTCAGTGAGGTGTTGTATTCTCTTCCCTTGTTATTTCCTTTATCATTATTATTATTGTTGGTAGCAGTAGTGATTTGTGTTATACCTTAGTTATTAAACTGTTCTTATCTCAACCCATGGGAGTTGCATTCTTTCGATTCTCCTCCCCGTCCCTCCAGGAGCGGAGGGAAGAAAGGTGGTGGGGACAGTAGACTGCGTGGTTCTAATTTACGGCCTGGGCTTAAACCACGACAAATACTAAATGGCCTTTTTTAGCATCACAAAGCCTTAAACCGTGAAATACACAAGAGATTGCTTTCTAAAAGAATACTCAGGATATTTTTTCCATTGGAATTGCCTGTATAAGCAGTTATTCAACACACAAAAATACTTGCAGGGTCAAGCCCTCAACTAAAAACCAAACCACTCACCCAGCAAAAAAAGACTCAACAACAAAAAAAAATTATGTACACAAAGCATCCTTTAGAAATTCACTGCAGATGTCAGAAAATGAAATTACTTCATTTGGTGTTTTTTCAAGCATGTTGATGGTTTTGTATCATGTACAACAAATAAATCTTGACAACCTACACCTACATTATCTCATTTCATTTCTGTTTTTGATGACAGAAATCCAACATCCCTGCTCATAACACATTATACCCTTGTGATGCAGTGGGAATTTTAAGCAGATAAAGACAACTTGGGGAACACAATGGTGTTGATAGTAATGCAGATATGGATTCTGAATGTGGAAGCTGCTCTGCTTCTGAGACTGGGTTTTTGTTAGCACTCCCGGATCTACCACTGTACAAGCAATCACATCCCCACAAGACATGGACAAAAATCTAGCCTCAGAAGTACAGCTTTCACATTCACCAGTCGATCCTGTAAGGATAAAGCTAAATCACAGTGAAAGTTTTGTCAGAGACTTGCTTATATTATGTCAGATCATTGGTTATATTTCCTACATGCTTCACCTCCACTGGGATTTTATACACAGGCTACATATTTCACAGGGTTTGTTTTGTTGTTTTGGGGTTTTTTTTTAAAGAAAGAAGAAGAAAAAGAAAATTCACTCATCTTTGCTGTGAAAGCTCATACACAGATTGATTTTGAGAAATGGAAACCATAATTCTTCACAAAACAGATAAATAGTTCCTGACCTCTACAGAAGACTTGTATGTGTCAGATTTGTTAATGTGTGAGATTCTAGCCTCATACAGTACATATAGACTTCCCTCACTGTTTTGTACCAGTGACTTACTTCACTGATTTTCCTCAAGCTCTGGTCATCTAGAGCCTATACCTAGCCAGACAACACATTGTGATCTGACCCCTAGTGTTCTTTGCCAAAAGGAAAATCGGATGGTATTTGCTGACCATTTAAGGACAAAATGGTTTGTGTTACATGTCAACATCCATAGGCAGATTTCCTAGTCTCTTAGCACTTGTCATTAAGTACCTTACTTATACAGCTAATTTCAAAGTACCTTTAGAAGCTGGTAACCACACTCATCACACCTCTGCAGATCACAGGACAGGGCTCACCATAGAAGTGCAGGGAGAACAGAGCTCTCTCCTCACCTGAAAAGTAAGTAAAACTGCAAGCAGAATACAGTCATGTAACCAGCATTTCCTGAGCAAGGGGACTAAGTACAGTCATGTGTACATCAGAGATAAAAAAGCACTTGAAGGACAATGAAAGTCAGTCATGCTGTTACCCTAGTGGCAAGAAAAGGAATGGAGGCCACTAAGGCCACAGTGACACTGCAAGGACAATGACCACAATCTAAGAATTTAGATTTCTTACTGTTGCTTTTACTCTGTACTCACTCCTTTGCAAACAAGGAAGATTTCACAAAGTAAATACTTGGTTTGTATCGCATTGCCAGACCCTGAATTTGGGGTCATCACTCACAACACATGTTTTTACCTGTTGCATCTTAATTCACTTAGAATTTAAAAAAGCTGCTCTGTTCACAATGACATCCACACAAGTTTAAGGACATTCTGAAGTTCCCTTGAATCAGCACTTAAAAGCTTTAACCTGGTTCTGAGCCATTCCAGATACAGCTCAATTTAACCAAATGCCAAAGCAATTTGATGAAGTGGGTCTTACGACTACCTAATTGGGCCTTACAGAGTGCCTAAACCAGCACATTTAGTTGCCAGCTCTCTAGACTAGCCCTGGACTTATATTTTATATGCATCCCAGGGTTTTAGTGAAAGAACCTAGTATAGGACCTGGAAAGTCACCATCATGGGGATGCCAACATAATCCAAATCTCAGTACCTTACATGACTGATGCACAGCACTCACTTATTCTTACCTATAAGCAAGAAGAAACACTAGCATTTCAGCATCATTTTATAGAAAACATAAAAGGTTAATAGATTAAGCAGAGAACTGATGAATGTGAGTTTTTTTTCATTGCAGGTATGAGTGACAGTATTTCATAAAATGTGCAAATTATGACTAAAAACCCTGAACACCAACTTAAGGTGTCTAGATGAAAAATTCAACTGGCAAGTGCCATTCATCCCAACCAAACAACTTCCACACTGTTAAGCAAATGATGAGATAGTAAAGCAAAATGGAATTTAAAGTGGTTTTCCTTCCCATTACAGTGAAGCACAAAATCTGAATTCCATTTCTGCTCTCTCAACAACTTCTGCTAATATTGCCACTGATCAGGTACTCCAAAGAAGTTAATTAGCTGCAAGTAATACATTCATTCACATTTTCTCTTCTTGGCTGCTGTTCAGTTGGTCTTTAATATACTGTACAATATGAAATTGTCAGGATATTACTTAACACTATGCCATAGAGAAGGGTGTGTTAGAAGAGAGCTTTTCACAACTTAGCAGATTTTCATGGGAAAAAGCTGTTTGCAAGCAATTTGAATGGGGAATGCAAAATATTCCTGAAGGATTTCAAGAGGTTAAGCCTGTGTTTAACCTTTCACCATACCAGGCCAAGTCCTTAGTAAATACAAATCACTGGAGCTCTATTTCAATCAACAAAGCCAGTTGAGAAATCAGCCTTTTTTTCTTTTTCCAAACCCCGAGAAAACCCTCGGTATATAACGTTTGTTTTTTTCAGATCCCCTTCTTCAAATTCGGCCTTCAGAAAAAACTCAGAGAATCCATTCGAATACAGCTCATACTTGGGGTATTTTAGCGGATTTGCATTTGCTTGCAACCTTTAAACGTGCTTGTCATGGCATGGGGTGAGGGGCGGGGAAGGCTAAAAAAGGCAAAAAAAATCTCCTTTTATAAAAACATCAAAGTCAAAGGAATAAGCAAAACTCTTGACACATAATAACAGTTTTCCGAACAACCTTCTTTCAAGTATGCCAAACACCCTTCTTTAAACAGAAATCAGACGTATAAGCCACGTATTTTCTTTAACACCGACTAGCCCTACGCAGGTTCTGCAGGCACTGAAGCCAGGCACAGCTGCACCTCTTTCTATATTGGCTGTGCACTTGGCAGCCATTTATACGTTATTTTAGAGATGCAGGGTCTAGAAGATGAAGCCTCAGGAAAACCCTTCGGCAGCCCAGGGCCACCCCCACCCCTCCTTCCCTCACACCACTCGCTCCGGGGCAAGGACCAGCGCTGAGGCACAGCGTCGTTCCCTCTCTTCTCCTAAAAATCAGCACCACATTCAGCATTTCAGAACTATCTTATTTCTTACTAAACAAAAACAAAACCAAACAAACAAAAACAGAAAAACACAACAAAAAAAAAAAAAAAACAAACAAAAAAAAAAAAAAAAAAAAAAAACAAAAAAAACACAACCACAAGAAAAAAAAAAAAAAACAAGCCAACAACACAATCTCCCGTCACTACTTTGGCTTTGACTCATTACCAGAGGCCGAGCTGTACGAGAAGCCCGGCAGCAAAGCAAATCAAAGCAAGGTCCAGCTCCACCCGCCAGCAGCCATCATCTTCCCACATGAAGAAACCCACGAGGCCACCACTCACATCGGAAGCTGAACACCTTCATCTCTGCCGTTCACCTGAAGCAGAGTTCCGCAGGTGCGGAGGCCCCAGGCAGGCAGGCGGGCTGCCAGGGTACACTCAGCCCACAGCAGGAGGTCGACTCCTGCTGATAGGCAGCTTGAGAGTTGTTAAGCTAAGTGCAAAGTGGGGTGAATTTGCTCTTAAAAAACAAAACCAACATATATGGAAACAGCTGACTCCGCAGCTGCCAGGGGCACATTTTCCTGGGTATGAGAAGGAAAGGGCAACACAGTGAGGGGAGTCTAGAGCTTGAAGAAGTTAGTCCCGTGAGGCTACTCCTTAATGTTTTACAGGGCTCTTCCTCTCCAGTTCATAGCTCCAGTAAGGAGCAGTCAACACCAGCAAGTTAAGTGAGGGGAGCACTTCTCCAGGCACATCACAACACAGTGCAGCACAGCTGATTTTGAAAATATCACTGACAATGAAAGTTGCAAGTGCCACTGAAGTGGAAAGCAAAACCATCTCGTTTGTAACACTGAAGGACGATGAAAGCGTCGGCTGGCTTGTTCTTCACTCCAGCCTTCATTGCTGGCTGGCCTGCGATATTTCAACCTGATACTCCCACATGAGGGCTGATGTTTTCAGCATCAGGCATTCTTTCTGAAGCAGGAGGGAGCTGTGCTCTTTGGTTAGTGGAAAGAACTCCACCCAAGGACAATGAAATTCCAAGTCCTTAGCTCTTGTATCTCAGGCAGGCACTGGCCATATAATGACCAGGAAATGGACGTGGCTGAGTGGCTTTAGTGACAGCTGAAGAGCTGAGGAAGATGTGTGGGGTATGCTTGGGGTGGGAAACCTCATTTAAAAATATGAGAAGCAGGAGTGTCTGTAATCTCTTTGAATACATCTTACTGAGAAAGAGAACGGCTGAGACTGCTGCGTGCTCCTACAGTCCTGTGAATCACACTGCTGTGTGTGGTCAGGATGTGGCTAATATACCCTGACAGAACATATCAAAATGTCAAAAAAATTGAAACATTGGAGGTTTTTTTTCTCCTCGCTAAAGATGTGACAAGATCATGTTATTTTGAAATGCCATGATATTTTGGAAAAATAAAAATTAAGATTCAAAAGAACATTATTTTTTTTAACTTATGAGCCAATAATTACGAAGTTGAACAGCAGCATGGAAGCCACCATCTTCTAATCTGGTGACTCCAAACCTCCAACACAGACCGTGAAAAACTAGCAGAATAAGAAAATAAATCCTCACATAACCCATACCTTCAAGAAAACAGCAAGAAAATAAACTAGTTAATCTGTACTGAGAACTGGGACAGTGGGATACCTGGGGGAGAAAAGGCTCCATGTAGTCAGGGAAAACACATGAAAATATCTAGGTTATCACTTTAAAGCCATGACAATACTTCAGGTTTCATAAAGAACTAACTTACCAGCATAAACCCTGAGACTCCAGATTTAACAAGATACTCTTAAACATTAACAACTTCAGTCTATAGAACACTCTGAAAATGAAACATAGCTTATAAACCATTCATATGTTCAAACCTATTTCAAAGACAAATCAGGGTGAATGATCTTCTGGTTGCTTTGTTTCTGTAGTGGTTGCTTTGTTTCTATACGCTCAGCCTCTGACATTTATGATTGCAATTTTTATATGATTCTCATTTGAAAACTAACAAACAAGCACCCTTGGAGAGAAGACCAATACAAACACATCATAAACATGAGAAAACACCATTACAAAAGCCCACAAATAATGATGTCAGCACATTCTCCTGAAGGCTTGGTCCTCAAGTGCCTCAAGCATAGACAGCTCCAGAGGACAGGCATTCACAGCTTTGTTCTTTAGTAATGGGACTCCCTTGACTGCAGACAGCTGCTGACACCTTTGGAAATAACAGCACCCCCAAACACTTGTGGCAACCTCAGCATGCCTTCCAGACACTTATCCCATGTCCTATGCATCTGCTCCACTCACTGCCACTATGTAATCACTGCAGCCCTCTGTGGGGTGCACTACCTGTCTCCCTTAGTCACCAGCAGTATTTTTCCCTCCGACAGCACATCAGGATGAGTCAAGAGGGGCTGCAACCCACCTGCTTTACAGCTATCCTTGCTCAAGGGTGCAGACCATCCAACATCCAGCAGATGCTTTGCTTCAGCTGCTTTACTCAGCCAAGGCTTTACCAGAGAGAGTCAGCAACAAACTGGTTTGCATTAGCTTGCAAGAACAATTAGGTATAATCAGAATATCTCAAGAGTATGTACTGACCTTTGTTACACCAGGGAGGGCAATTAAACAGGTGGGCTCAGCACAGTCAGAGCCCTTTGCCTGCATGCTCCCCATTGAGAGTTACAGCCACCCTATGCCTGATTTGATCCAGCTGTTTTATGCTTCCGAGTGTGGGGAAAGCAACAAACCATCCTTTTTCTGCCTTAAAAATTGACAAATATCACCTGTATTTATGTGTTATAAAAACTGATGAAGCTGACAAGTTTCTTGGTAGGAATTTCTAAGGGGCCCAAGGTAACTAAATATCCATTTGCCTCTAAATTTCAGTTAGATTTAGACATTTAACTCTTTTAGGCCCATTTGAAAGTCTCAGTCCAAGACTAAAAAATTGCAACAATGAACAGCAGCATAAACTGTACAAGTAAATTGAAATCAGTTTAGCCTTAACTACCATATATCTAAAGTTTGCATTAATAAAAATAGAGTTTAATCAAAGTGAGAGCATGCCTTTAGTGCTGGTATTATTCCCAGTTTCCAAAATAAAACTCCTATAGCTGTGGTTTAAAGCAAGTGTTTAAAGATAATAAATTACACTCAGAAAATTTTTCGAGTCACTTGAAATGCCAGACATACTCATATTAAGTGAAAAAATATTCTTTCAACTTTTTTTTTATGACTTTTGAAGTGTTCTGCTTTGTAATTGGTCTTCCTTTATAGGCATTATTTTAAACCATAGAGTCAAGGTACTATGATGTTCTAGGATCTGCTGCAGAGCACAGTGATTATATCTACTTTCTTACACTGCAATAGTTATAAAACAAAGTTTACAGTCCCTACCCTGCATCATCCTCTTTGACACCATTTGGCTTAAATCATGCATAGGGTCAGAATTTAAGATTGTTGAGGGAGAAACACAGGCAGAGTTCTATGATCATTTAAATTAATTTCTTTTTAAGTTGTTGTTGCCTTGGCAAATACCTCAGAAAAAAAAAAAAAAAAAAGAAAATTGATCCAATTATTTTTTTAATGGACTAGATATCAACAATACTCTTCATACCAGTCAAAACACAATTTTTCTAACCTTTGGGCTTGCACTCACCACATAATGGCTAAAATTCTCTCTGTGCTTCTTTTATTATTATTGTTAGCACCCACAATGTGGATTCTAGTAGAAGAAGTGAACAGGCAATTTCGCTAATGATGCATGAAGTAGAATAAAATATACTGTAATTTTCTATAACTGCAATATATTTGGTTTTGGAATGCTGACTACTCTGAAAAAAAAAATTGTTTTAACAGTGAATTCCAAAATCTTTTTATATAGTCAAGCTTTCTACACAAACCCCCATGTAACAGGAAATAAAATACTTTCCACTGTTTTTCTCTTTTAAATAGCTATGTTACATATTGTAAATTCCACAGCAGTCATGTTTGCCATCACATAATCAAGACTAAACAAGAATGTATTTTTCACACAATACAGTCCATAAAATTATGGTGGCCATCCACACTGGTAAACTACACTTTGTCAAGTGGTTTAAATAGCCTAGAAAAGTAGAATGTGTTTGATACAAGAATAAAGGGGGCGGTTGGATAATGATATTTATTCCTTATCTTTATCTAATAAGGTGAAAGGTTTTAGTGTTCAATGTATTATTCTAAAAAGTCTGTTTAATGTTAAAAATCTTAGAATGGGGTGCTTGACAATGGAGTGATAAAGCCTTTTGAATTCCACATAAGAAAAACAAGCGTGCTGTAATAAAAACATAGTTTGCATAGCCACAGAGAGAGAGAAAGAGAGGACTTGACTTCATGGACTAGATTTTCACTTTGCCTGAATATACTCTGTTCCTCTGAAGTCAATGTGGCTATGCCAATATAAACAAACTGAGGACAATTAGACCCTATAACAAAAATATGTTAGAAATTGTATTTAGTCTGGATGTGGTCTGTGTGTGCCTACAAGTAACACATGATTATATAAGCTTTGACATCAGAAGAAATATGGCAATTAAAATCATGTTAAATGGAAGAAAATCTTTCTAGAAAATAGTGGGAGCTAGTGGGAGTCACTCATCTTTCTCATTCTCTGGTAAATTTTTCTCTAAAGAGAAATCCAAAAGTTTCATAACTAACAAAACGTCATTTCCTACTTACTTGGGTTTCATAGTTGATAGGCTGGTGTATAAGCTCTTCCTGAAGTTTTTCCAGAGTTTAGGTACTCATGACCTTTCTTTCCATTGTGGATTCTCCAGGTTACATATTATCTGCTTGTGCTACATCTTCCCCTCCATTTCCAAAGAGGAAGAGATTTTCCTCTTCTCCTGCACTGGCATTCATGCTAATGAAACTTACAGGAGTCAGGTAGTTCAATAATTTGTGTGGGAATAGAGGATGCATACACAAAGTGTGAAAAGGTATGCTGCTTCTCCATGGGAAAAGCAGACTAGCAATAAACCTGTAAAAATATCTTGAAGAAAAACTTCACCAACCCCTTTTCCTCAGGCTCTTTATAACTTTCACTCTTTGGGTGACCATTTGACTTTTTTTTTCAGTATCTGCTATATTTTTCCTCTCTGTCTGTTCTTCCCTCTTTTCATTTCCACTCATTGTCTCTTTTCACTGGATTGAAGTGGAAGGAAGAATATTTGAGCATCATTAGTTGGTGGACCTCCAGGCATGTATTACATTGTGAGAGACATCACAAAAACCCAAACACTTCAGCTAATCCCCAGGACTGACTGCTGACACTGGTGCCTAGCAGACAAGTGATGGAATTTCCAAAACATTTTCCTGTTGAAGATGCTGACAACCTGTCAAGCAGAGTGCTCACCAGCATACATGTGACACTGAGGCAATACAGATTTTGCCAGTCCAGAGTGCCGTTCTGAAAAAGTCAAGAAAGGACTTTCTGTTCTGCCTTTTCTTAGGCTTATTTTTGTCTTTATTGGGAAATTGAATAAAACTACAATCAATTAGTTTTTGTTTTGATCAGAGGAATACTATACTTGCTCAAAATGCCACTTAAAATTTTGTCTTGCAAGTAATTTCAAAACTATTCTCAGTCCAAAACAGTTCTGAAATTCTAACCATCCCAATACAAACTTAGCATTAGTTTAGTAAATTCAGCCTCCTGCATTTCCCAGCATTATCACTTTGCTTGTAGGGGGCCAGAGCTAGTAACTTTTTATGTTTTAATTTTTCAAATCTAGATGTCTTTTTATGTCCTATTCCTATAACACTCAGGAACCTACAATGCTCAGGATAAATCCACCTAATGAAGTCAATGGAGTTCTGCCAGGTACAAAACAGCGCAGAAGTTGTCTCCTTGTTCTCATGATGGAGTGCTCAATCAGCAAGAGAAATTGCTGCCTAGCTTTGGCAAGAACACTCAGATGCTACTGCATATATAATATTCTCTTTAAGATGACTACAGTTCAAGAACCTTCATGAAAGATTATTTGCTTTAATTAACAAAAACCACTACATGAGTAGCTATAGCATATCCTCAAAGACAAGCTTAAAATTCAGTTAAAGTCATTTGCTGAAAAGAGGTTAAGTAGAGGCTTTCCTGTAAATCAAATTTATATAATAATTTGTCACAAGATCTTCCTTATAAGGAGAGAATAGCACCAGAAGGGAGAGTTTCGAGGATTTTCCAAAACAAAGAATAGTTGACATCAGAAAGCACCTCAGGAGATTGCTCAAAACAGAGTCAACCCTGAGCAGGTTGCTCAGGGCCATGACCAATCGGGTTTTTAAATATCTCAGTTTACTAAGAGGGATGAGGCTTCAGGATAAGCTCAGTGACTCATACTCTCAAGTATTGCTTTAGAACTTTGAAATGTTGATGTGTCCCACAGAAGACTAATTTCTGAAGTTTGCTATGGATAATTTACACTTACATCTTAATTGAACCTCTACAGCATCAGTTATTGATGATCTTTAGCATAGATCTGAGCACATAACATATTTTACCTTCATACAGAAGACCAATTACATATTTTTGGAAGGAGCTATTTATAGCTAAATGGTTTGAGTCTGTATAGACAGCATTCTGATTAGAATCTCTGTTAAGCTGTATTTGGATAAATAAATCCAAACTTTCTGAAGAACAAGCATAAATATATACATAAATTATTCCAGTTAAAATAGAAGAAAATGACTCTTAGCTTTTCAGAAAACATCTTTTTCTGGTCAGAATCAAGGAAGATTGAAAAAGAGCCCTAGTTTGCCCTTGTTCCATATACCCATACATTACTTCACTCTGAACAATGGGAAAGGCTCAATTGCTTCAAACAAAACCTTTACTGGTGTGAAGCAGCCCTGTAGGACAGCATGTTTCTAGTTCCGGTTGGTTCTGATGAGCGGAGTCTGATTTACTGAGTACCACTGGGTAAGCCTCTGCAGATTTGGTGCAATGACCAGAGTGGAGGTACAAAATCTGAAGTTAATGTAAAAAGCTGGATGCGTATCTTTAACTTGAAACATGATTTTTTTTGCAGAGATTCAGCTTGAAAATATTTTTATTAGTACAGCCACGGATAAAATCAAGACTGCTTAGTTTTGCCTTCCACTACAGTACAGCATTCTGTAGGTTTCAGGTATATGCGTGGAGCCAATAAATTGTGCAACTACAGCGTGCAAACCAGATCTCATGCATGCTACACTGATATGATTTAACATTGCGCAAATGCCTGACAAGTATAATAAATAAACCAGACCACATTAATTGCTTTTCTAAGTTTCCTAAAAATCCATGGAACTTATTTCTGAGTGAGTATGGGTCCTCTAGCCAGAAAGAAACAGCAGCCAAGACTTCCCACTAGCCATTTGCAGCATCCCAAATTGCAAACATATGTAGGAGATCTAATTAAGGAGCCTATGAAACCTGCATTTCATTGCATAAATAATCTTTGGAAAACTTTTTAAAAAAATATGCAGTCACCCTGCACACTTCCCAAAAATTCCTCTGGTGGAATAACAACATGTATTAACACTTCGAAGGTGTTAAAAATACCTAAAAAGATTAAGCATTCCACCTTGAGAACATAAGTACTGCCAAAAATCAGGAGCATTTAAAATTCTCTGGTCAGAAACACCAGGATATTAGTAAACTGCGCACATGTACATGCAGGTAAAATTATACTTGACACTATCATTTGTTAGCATACACATCACTACCTCAGCTTTACTCTCTTATGCAGAGTTCACTGGGACATGGACTCTCTCTCACTATGTTCAAGGAGAAGCCCTCCACAAAAATGGCCTTGACTACTGAAAGGACATCTATCTGATTTTGTGATGAGCACTAATCCAATACTAGTACTACAGGACTTATATAGCTGAATTTAATTCATCTTTTCATAGTTATCCTTAAATAACGTAATTTCTTGTATTAGTACAGCAAAATAAGTTACAGAAATCTAATACCATTGTAAAATTTGTTAGAGCACTGATATCGTTTTATGATTAAAATTTAACACCACTCAATGCCTTAGCATTATTCATATTATTTTCCAGTCTAACAGTCACGGGAAGATTTTACAGTCCACCCACACAGAGGATTTATGGCAGGCAGTGGAGAATGCAGGCTTGAGATGTCTTTTAAAACATTTCAGATATGGTTGTCCATTACAATGGGCTTTATTTTCTTCTTTACCTGTTTGCGAACTCTTTTGAGATTAAGAAACCTGATCTTAGCTTTTAGACACACCAGCACATTCCTAGTGCTCTCCCAAAATGGTTTCCTTCCAAATCACTAATACTCCTTCAGACTGATAAATCAGAATTAATAGGGCACTGGGGAAAAAAAAAATATAAAAAAAAAAAAAGAAAGAAAAGAAAAAGATTCTGAACCTTTTTTTGCCCTCTCTCCATAGGAACAGGTATCTGCTCTGATGTAAATTTTCAGCTCAGTGTAGTGATAATTGTTGGCAGGTTTTTGGGTTTTTTTCCCATGAAATATGCTCTTCATCTTCTTGAGGTGCTTTATCATTTTGTCCAAAGTGAATTTATTTCACCTCTCTGGACTTCACAATTCCAGCTTTTTCTTCTGCTCTAATAAATTTTATTTTTAACATATTTTTCTATCACTGAGTGACAGGTAGGTTGAACACTGTTTCCTAAAGAAGACATTTCAGCCTCAGGAGCTCTCATATTTCGGGAGTCCAGGAGCCAGATGGACTCTTTATCTCATTGATGTGTTTCTTTCTGATCTGAGAAAAAATATTCCTTTTCTTTTCCTTAGCCCTGAAAGTGACTTCTTATTCTATTGCCTTTTTTTGGAGAAAGGTCTTTGGTAATAGTCTACTCTCAGACAGGATCTTTTTAAGCTTTTTTCACATATAGGAACATTTGCCTGCTTCTTCTGCCTAGAAGGGGGTTTAGGTCTTTATGCTCCACCAGTATGAGTCACATTTATCCCACAGAAGTCAGTAGAAACAGGCTACTTCACAAAACCTGAGGAAGTGGCCCACGGTCTTAAATCTGTGGTTACTTTAAATTGAAGATGCTTTTAAAATGATTCACCCAAAGCTCTCGGCACAGAAAAAAAAGTTTTGGTTTTTTTTTTGGGGGGGGTGCTGTGGTAAATGTCATCCTTCCTGAGAACAGCAATTATAGTGAAATTTATGTTTTCTGGCCCCTTAACTGCACTAATCAGCAATATGCAGTGTATTCTTTGTCTTAGTAAATCTCGATTCCCCTAATCCTCTCCTTTCCTCAGACTCATCTTGCCTCATAACTCTTCCCATGAAGAAGGGCTGTGAAGAGTGGTGTAAACAGAAGAAGGAAAAAGTAGTTATAGAGCCAGCACTGTTTCCTTCTGCATCTCTGCATGGCTTTCCTAGGTCATTATCTGATTATGTCATTATATGATTCTATGATCTCTGTCTTGTGCCTCATCAAATTTGGCAATGATAATAAAAAAAGAGGAGGGGGGGTAAACACCCCAAAAAAACCAAACAAAAAATCACCACAAAAATAAGTGTTCCAGAAAGTCTGGTTGCTTCTCAGAAAAGTTATTCTCAAAATTTTTATGTGCTCCACTGTTATCCTCTGCATTAATTCCCTGAATAAACTCCTGAAAGTGAGAACTATGGAAACACCCTGAAAGCCGAGTGATTTTTAGAATGATCATGAAATCACAGAACCACAAAATAACTGAGTTCAGAAGGGACCTCAGAAGGGCTTTAGTCCAACCTCCTGCTCAAAGAGGGTCAGCTGTGGGGTCAGACCAGGTTGCTCAGAGCTTTATCTAGTTGCATCACAGAAACTTTCAAGGATGGAGACTGCACAATGTCGCTGGGCAACTTTCATGATTAGACTGTTTTTTTCTTTTATCCAGGCTGAAACTCTCCTGTTTCAATTTATGCCCATTGCCTCTTGTCCTCCCACTATGCACCATTGTGAAAGAGGCTCTGTCTTCATAGCATCTTCCTGGGTTACAGCGGGCTGCTGTTAGGTGCCTTGAAAACCTTCACAACTCTAGGCAACAAGCCCCATTTCCTTAGCCTCACCTTACTGGACAAATGCTCCAGCCCCCCAAGCATGTCAGTGGCCCTCTGCTGAATTGCTTTGGTTTACCAGTGTCTTTTCTGTATTGACAGCCCAAAAACTGACAGAGCATCCAGATTTGCTCTCATTCTTCTTTCAATCTGCTGACTCTGTCATGGTTTGTGCAGCCCAGGATTCTGTCGGCTGCCTTTGCTACCAGGGCATACTGCAGGTTCATGCCCCAGCTTGCTCCTGCCAGGACATTCAGGTTCTTCCTTCCCAGCCACAGGACTTTGCATTTCTTATTCTCAAGTGCCTTTGCACGTCTCATTTGGAGACTCGATGAGCCTATACTCTATCGCCTCCTCCAGGCCATTGACAAAGATGCTGAAAAGGATAGGTTCAGTAGGTACCCCTGTGGTGCACTTATCATGGGTTTCCAAGTAGAGGACTTCCCCTGAATCTTCTGTCCATCCAATCAGTTCTCTACGCACTCTGACTGCAACATTCTGACCTGGATAGAGTAATACCGTGGAAGAGTGTTGCAAGCCTTGCTACCATCTTTAGAAAATGATTGTATTGAGCAATTATTGCATTTGGAAAAATACAGCGCGGAGAGAACTTTTTATGTTTCACAGTTAACTTTACAAAATGTTCTTTTAAATCCAGTATCCTGCCCTGCCTTTAGTGGTTTTGATAAACTGTAGACCTAATTTTGGTATCAGACCAGGTCTTCACTGGAGTAACACCACTAACTGTCACAAAATCTCTTTATTTACATCAACATGTTATCAATGTCAAATTCTAACTGTCTCCAAGCTAGGTGACTCAGGGTAGCAATAGTTTATCATTTGCTTTTTTCCAGGCATGTTGTCAGGATTGTGCAATGTTTTATTTGTGGTGAAATTAAAATATTCTGATGAGATTTGGGTTTCGGTGTATGTGTGTTTCTTTGAGCAAGAAGTTTGGAGCAAAGCATTAGAATACTTTTGATATGACATGTGCAAATCAGAACAGATGACGGCTCTGACTCCTGAGCAGTCCTGCGGCACTTGCCATTGTTTTAGTTGCTCTGTTTCCATATTGCTAGTGTAGTCATAACCAATTGTTTCAATTAGCCCTTCAGAGTAAAGCCATGTCAATGTCTTGCATAAATACAATGATCCCTACAGCAATATGTAAAAAGTCTCTTTTCACATCTCACAGCTTCTGTGTTGACTTCTGCATAAATGTAATTAAGTCTAATTAAGTAGACTTCCGGAGTTACACTAATGGTTATGTATAAGTACATGTCCCTCACAGCTATTTGTTCAATATATTCTTCATATCATTTAACTTGCTTCAATTATGCATATTGTATTTTGCCTGCTGATGTTTTTGCGTGGTAATTTTGTAAAAGTGGCCTACAGGATTTTCAGTATTATTAACTTGAGATCTAAGAGATTTGACATACAACTTAGTTTCTTTCCACTACCTTTTAAACTCAACTGCTATTAAAATTACTCCCTGCACTTAAAACTTATTTCATTTGTATTTTAATTATACCAGAGTAGACACAAGATAATGAGAAAAGAGATGAAGTTTAAATAAAAGTATTTCTGTATTTTGATATAAATAACTACAAAGTTTTGAAAATGAAAGTTTGAGAATGGTCTTTATATAGAAATAAATTCATTATTATATTAAAGAATATTGCTTGCCTTAGTCATACAAGTTGTATTTTGCAGACAATCAATTTACTAAATTGCCTGTCTTTGCTCTTCAGGAACACTGCGTATACAATGTAAAGTTGTTAGATTCAAGAAACATTAAACTGTTTAGCTAAAACTTGATGACCTAGCTTGAAGGTATGTTTCTTCTCTTTTTTTGCTTACTTGAAACAGTAGGTTTTCCCACCAGAAGATAAATTCAGCGTTCATCTTGTAGATGTAAACAATTCCTGAAAATAAAACAAACAATGCCCAAACCAACATCCAGACTTAAATATGTGAATTCTCCATCTTCAGCCACACTCTAGTGTTATCAGCACTTAATTTCCTTTCCAAACCACCTAAACCAGTGAAAGCAACTGTAATAAATATTAGCAACCTGTTGCTTAGTGTAATCCTGGATTTAGGACTTTCTATTGATGCAAAACACATCTCTATGTATGTTGTCTGAGGAGAAACATCTGTTACACCTCATTATGCTCTCAACTACCCGTAGTGTTTGCCGTGTGGAAGGAGTTCTGCTATACATTTTTACATGTAAGACACAACATATGTGGACAACATGGGGTTTTTAACAAACCCATGGTATAGATATGGATATGGATATGGTATATCTAGAAGCAATGAGAATGTATATCAGTTATGAAGGCTTGATCCAGACATAAAGAGATTAAGGACTACAGAGACTCACACCAAAACCTAACTGTTCATCTCTGATAGAGACAGACAGGAGGAGACAGAAGATGGTTTACAGAGTGCTAGCATAGCATAGTGCGGAAATTCACACAGGGAATAAAATTACAAAGGACTTTATCCGTGGGGAAAACCACAGAGGCCTGTGTGACACATCTGAACAAACATCTGCTTGTATATCATAATTAGCATGAGAGTTGACAGAAAGAAAGAGTAAAAGCTGGCCAGTGTTCTGAGGTAGATATATCTAGACCTCCTCCAGAGGATACTTTATCAATAAGACTGAAAGACTTTTAAATGCAAAAAAGCCTCATTTAGTCTGAATAAAGCCTGAAATGTTTCCTTTAAAACGGAGAGAGCTCAAAGCACTGTGTGTCTTTGCTTCTAATCAACTCAGAATCTTTCTAAGTAGCAGCACACTCTGTCACCAGACCCCTTCAGCCACAAGGAGGTCTGCCTATATGTTCACCACCTCTCCTGGTAGTCCTGCAGTCTTTTTATAGGAGATACAGGCTCTTGGCTTCCTGCTATAACTCAACTGTTTGGCAAACCTTGCTGTTCCACAAGCCTGCTCCCCCAGTCACGCTCAGTGGCTCTCCACTATCTCCAGGGGTACCAGGATTGCCATAGGGGGTCCCGTGTCACCCTATCTTCTTAGAAGATTGTAGCATACTTTGTGAAGAAGAACACGTGTAAAGCAAGTGCAATGTGTCAAATCTGTTATTTTTTTCAATTAAAGGGTTATTGCTGAACTGAGTAATCTAACAACCGAAAAGACAAAAAAATGTCTTGAGATACCAGAGGGAGCAGGTGAAGGGGTGATGGATTTCTGAAACCCTAGACTTGGCAGGACATGGTTTTGGCATCTTAGGGCCTACGCTTTCTGTGTCACTGATGTAGAGACTAAGGAGACATGAGTTACATGGACACAGAAGTCCTGATGGTCTATCAAAGAGAAGCCAAACACTCATTAAAAGAATTCAGTCTTAAATGCCTATTATCTATATACATGAGTAACCTACATCAGGGGAGGAAGTTCAAATGAACTGAAATTAAGAAACAGATGCATGAAGAAATTGAATCAAGCTGTATTAAAAATGAAATAAAAGGCAGTAGACGAAAAAAAAAAGACAGGACTGTTTAAAAATGAAAGCACAAGTGAACTGTAAGAAAATTAATTGTGACTGTTGTTCTTTGGGTAGTTAGGTTGCTGCTTTTAAAGGTAAACATCTATGTTCCCAAACTACGCAGAGGAATAACAGGCTTGTTACCTTCTTGTACAATTATGAAGTCCTTCTTACAGAAGCATTATGAAATATAATTTTGCTCAAGCTATTTGACAAATAATTGAATGCACAACTCTGGATGACAGTTATGTAACTTCCCCCAGGCTTTTGTATGGCCAACAGTAGTCAAAGATTCAAATTAGTAAGCTTTTCAGATTAATTCAGTCTTATGTGTCAGTCACCTAAAAATTTATTTACACCTTAAGGGGAACAAACACAGAAGAACTACCACCCTTGGTGCATTCTACTTCATTTTGTTTTGTTTACTGCCTTTGCTGCTGGTATCATATAGATGTTATTGTTCATTTTGGTATTTTTAGAGCACTCTTTTTAATATCTGGCATGTGACTGCCCTGCAGTGAATAGCAGTACAAAGCTGTCAGTTTAATAGGCTTGCTTACAGATTGCTCTTTCTCTGTGCTGTCATTGTATGTAAGATGTACAGAGCAACAAGCTAAAGAAAAATACTCCTTAGTGATGGAACAACTCCCTCCATGCCCTTATTATTGTTGTTTCTTCTTGTGTTGCTGTGAAGCTCCATTGTACTAGATGCTGTGCAAACTCAGAACGAAAGTTTGCTCTGCTACAGAGCCTATACAGCGCCAACAATAAAATTAACTTCACACCACACATTCTGGAAGAGCACAGGAAACAAATTAGCAGACGTGGGAGAAAGCTGTAAAGCCTGTCTTGCTACTCAGGATTGGCTCCATGTCAGGTGAAGTCCATGTTTTTTAATATAAAACCCAGGTCAGAGGCTAACTACAGAAATCCTGATACAGCCTTCCGTGGGTGACCAAGAGATCTCTCTGGACAGCAATCAATGAGAAAGTTGAATTAATCCACCCTTGTGCAGCTCTAGTGACTTAGAAAACCCAAATCCATCTTTTTCACTAAGGATCAACTATCCCTGAAGCAATTTCTGATGATCTGTCCTACTGGCTAGAAGACAACCAGCGGCAACTCCGTAACATCCCCCAAATCCCTTGATCTGTTCCAGCATTTAATCACTCTAGTCATTAGCAGGTTTTCCTGTCTTCTAATCCCACATCTCACTGCTAAACCTGTTAAATTTTATCCCAACAGTAAGCAGAGATGGAGAAGGTTCCCTTTCTTTTTGCAGCTGTCTCGTAGAGAGCTGAAAAATTAAATAATGTCTCTCTCCATTTCCCCCTTCTTTAGCTAAAGCCCTAGTCCTCAGCTTTGTCCTCATAGTCCATGTTTTTGATACCCTTAATAGTTCTTGCTGCTGTCTATTAGGATCTCTGAAAACTATCCCATATCTTTCTTAACATGCATGCCCACAGCTGGACACTAGTGTGGCTGAGGACTTGGCAGAAGACTGCCTTATCTTGTTTTGCAGATTCTTGTCTTGCTTATGACATCCGCACTGGGATGCTTGCCTTTTTCTCCACAACATGACATTGCTGACTCTCATCCAGTTTGTGAGCCATTAGCATCTTCAGATTGTTGCAGTAATGGTAGTTGTGCAATTAATTATTCCTGTTTAAGTATTGACACTTGTTTGTGTGTACCGTATTATAGCATACCCCATCTTTCACACCTATTTTGTGAGTTCTTAGTTTTAATTCACAAGCTTCCTCAGTTCCTCCCTTATGTTTCATACTTCATGTCACATCCCTATGTAGAGAGTGATGATATTCATCCCCTTAGTGTCAGCACTTAAGTCCATTATTATAGGTCTTGAATTCACACTTAGCAGAGAGAGTCTAGTGTCTGTGAAGGGCATCACAGCACAGCCAGTAATGCTCCATCCCTGCTTTCCCTGCACACTTTTCTGATGACACCTGTTCTGGAGCAGCAGCAGGATTAGTGAAGTTGTCTTATCAAACATAATATGAATGCTACAGACAGCAATTTATAATGACTTTAACACCATAAGAAGGAATTTACAGTACAAATTGGGTTAGAGACTTCAGTGACTTCTCTAAAGCAGAAGTTTGTAATCCTAAAGAGATCTGAAGGGTGAGGTCTCATCAGAAATGCATTAAAAACTCAGCACCTTGTCTTTGGCAGGGAAGTCAGTGATAGACATGCCTGGCTACAGAACACAGAAATAGAATAGGCACAAAAGAGTCCTGCAGATTGACCAGACTGTCCCTTGATATTCAATTATTATATGAACTTCAATGTCTTTCTAAGACAATCTTTTTAATATGAGAAACCAGTTTAACTACCAGAAATATTAACACATTTTCTGCTGCTCTGTATGGTGCAATAGTCACTTTGTGACTTATGAAAATGAGCCTTACAGAAGTTCTACAAGAGCTGGGAAGCTGAAAAGGTCAAGCTGCATTGCTCTGAACTTGCACCTTTCATGTTCTGCTGTTGAAATAGTGTTTCTTTTGATAAAGACCTAGTCCTGCATAAACCCCACAAAGCTAAGAACACTTGATCATTCCTTTAGGATTAATTAATTTCCCAGAAACCAACTAATGCATTTTAGAAATTGCTGCAGGCAAATGTTAATAACAGATTAATTTTCATGCCTTTGAGAACCTTTTAGACAAAATGAAGATACATTCAACTTTCCCTTGAGTTCCAAATGTGAATGAGATCAACTAGTTTACATGCTAACTTTTGTGATGAGACATCATTTCAAATGGAAAAAACTTTTGCTGAGAGCAAAAAGATAATACCTTATTGTTAAGCCATTTAACACCAGTAGCAAGAGAAAGTTTCAGTAACAAAGTTTGTAATAATTTTCTCTTCAGGTGGAACTTTCAGAGAACACTCAGACCTTCTTCTAAGGCTGAAACCTCCATTGGTCTTAGAAACTTAGAGGAAAATTCTTTGCAGGCAAAACAGGACACTTTTGATCCACTTAGGCAAGGAGAGAGTCCTGCTTTCATTAAATTAGGTAATGAAACACTTCATTTCCATGGATAGAGAAAGAGGCCACATTTTAGAAGGCTGACAGCTTGTGCAAAGGGTGAAAACCAGGAGTGATAACTGGTAACCTCAGCTCTGACAAGCTCCAATTACTCACTGCATCTCACCAGCTCAGGTGCAGTGACCTGTCAGCTCCTGTGGGGCACAGCCCTGCTGATGGTGCATAGCCCAGCCCAGGCGAGGACTTTGCCTGCATTGCTCATAGTCCTTTATCCCCAGAGACACCAGCTGGCCACCTCCTGTGAAATCTCAGGCCAGAGTCTCTCTCCACTTAATTCAAGACCAGCTTCCTGTAACAAAATACTGTCCTTTCCCATCAGACACTTTTCTTCCCTAACTTGCAAAGTATAGGTATGTTAGTCTTACAAGGTTTGTAAGATTAAATACTGTGAAACCCGTTTCATGCACAAAGAGTTCTCACAACACTGGGGCACTGAAACCCCCCACTACCACTTCTTGCACCATAACTAAACCAATATGGCCTTAGCATTTTATGAAATATCTGAAACTTCAGCACATGTCACCCAGTGACTGAGTTTAGTAGATAGTGATAAACTTGTCAAGCAAAATGGATGCCTGTGCATCATGGCTATCTTATACATGTGTGTACATGAGACCATATAGTATGAACAGCACTGCACTCGAAGGTTTAGCAATCATATTTCTCATTGGTCTTGTCTTTTTAGAAGGTTCATCCCACTGCAGAAAAATAAATATATGTATTCACTCTCCCTCCAGAAATAGGATCTCAGAAACATCACAATGATGCAGGTGTTTAAGATGCTGGTGCATCATGTCAAAAAAGGTTGAAGAAATTTATCCATTAGAAGCAATAAATAATCTTCCTTGATTAGTTCAAGGCTGTGAATACCAATTTCATGCTACTGCTTGTTTTCAGTAGTTTCTATTCTGTGATTAATTGTTTAGTTCAGTGTTAAGCACTAGATAACATATTATTCTTAGTGTTATGACAATATTCCCTGTTGACATCTTTAAGCTGTCTACACTTCTTGCAGCAGACTTGGCAAACATTTCTTGAATATATTATGTTTGCTCACTCCTCTGAGTACAATGTTAAAAATTTAGTTGGGTGAGATTTTTAGATCCCATTTTTGTAGCACACTTGCTAGTCCTCTTGCAGTGCTCTACATTATTAATTTCAGATTAATTTTACCCTCTGGCTGTACACATTTAATGGAACTCCCTGTACAAATACTTCAAGCAAAATGCTGTATTTGCTGTATTTACTGTATTTTCCAGGCATATTTATCTAAACTAACAAAAATCAAAAGAACATTATTTAAATCTATGCATTTGTGAGTGAAATATTGAAACCTCTTAAAAAAAAAAAAAAAGAAAAAAAAAATCCAACATACATATTATATTTCAGTAATACAGCTCCACTTTCAGTGAATGCAGCCAATTAGATTTGCTGCTTATCTAAAGCAGGATTTACTTGTCTGTCTGAAAAATCATAACTCATCAAGTTCTTTCTACTTATCTTCTGAGCACTTCTCCAGTGTGCAATGTCCAAGTACAACAGAACAAATACCACATTCAATGCAAAATCTGTATTGACATTTCTTATGCTTCTCAGTTCTTTTCCCCTATCATACTCAGACTGCTTTACATCAGAGTGAGGGAAAAGCAGGCTATCTGGGCAGCTGTTTACACATTCAGTGGGCACATCACTGGCTCCCAGACTTTCTTTAGATAAATGGTGATTATCCTTTTCTTCAAAGAAAAATAAGAAAGTGCAAGAGACTGTCATCTTGTCACTTTACTTTGAAATAACATTGTGAATGTGCAGAGCACAACCGTTAAAGATTGGGGTCCATGTGAGTACCTGGTGTAAACAGAAATGAGATACATTTTGACAAATTATAGCCAAGGAATGGGGCTTCCAGCCCTTTTTCATAGACGCTGACAATTTTTTCAGGTTATCTATTTGACAGGAAAAGAATATATGCCATCTGTTAACATGCTACTTACATCAATCAGGTGCAATGTAATGGCAAAGAAGGGGAAGAGCCAAACAGGCACGCCTGAGGGCTCTTACTAAAGGTGTGTGCTAAAATGTAGACACAAAGTAAAAAGTAGCCTAACAGAAGCTATCTAGAACTGACTCTCTCTCCATACCAGGAAGCAGGCCTGCATCTTCACAGTGATAGCCAGATACTGTAGAAGTATAGATACCAACCAGTGACAGGTGACAGGAAAACAGGCAGAGCACTGGCAGTGTCAATAGAAACACATTTTCTGGCTTCAGAGACATGTAATACAGCAGTACAGTCACCCTAGGGTCTACATAATCCCTGTGAAATGAAGAGCAAAAGAAGGCTGGCATCACCATCCCTTCCATCACTGGTACTAATCAGGTCTGGGTTCTTACAAAGGAAAGAAATGGTATGTATTTGGAAAAAGAAGAGAGATTCATCTGAAATGGAACAAAACAGAGTTAGTAGAGAAGACAGACATCACGCACATGCTCTCCAAGAACGTTCAGTTTCCTCAAAGGTGTCAGCAGTAAGATAATACACTGAGAACAGCTGCCCTATGACAGGTTAATACAAATCAGGCAATTGTCTAGTTAAATATTTAAGGAAAAACAAGAGAGGAAAATATATACTTAATAGTAGTTGTCCAGCGGTGGATTATAAGGTTTCCATATCTTGCTTAACTGGACAATGCATATTTTTAATTTTATACAAGGTAAAGTCTGTACACATTTCAGCTCAAGGAGCTACACTGTGCTGCTGGACTCCATCTGCATTCGATTCTATTTTCTCATTGCATGAACTACTTAGGCTGAAGGGATTTTCCTCTAAATCCCTCACACTTGGGTGAAGGATAAGAACTTGGAACCTGCTGGTTTTCAGAGGTAGCTAAAAGGCTACTTTGGTTATGCTGAATTCTGGAAAAGGACACAGAAGGAATTTGTGTGCCACTATGGTGAAACAGAAATAGCAAATGTCTGAAATAGTCTTGTCTTTCCCCTGTCCTCCACATATTCTCTGGAGCCAGTGAGCCTCAGTATATACTGGTACACCCCCCAGGGAACCACTTTTGTATGAGGAAGTATGGAAGCTAAATATCTCAGTTAGAATCTTACCACAAAGAATGTGGATGGCAATCTAAAATCGAGTTAAAAAAGCAAAAAGGATGTTATTGTATGCAAGTAGCCTTGCTAGGTAAAGAGAAATAAAACCAGTGTTTGGTGCAATTTTAATTTTGGGAAGGCACTGAAAAATTCCATTGGTTACAAAACATACAGGGTAATTTCCCAAATTCTGTCATTTATGAATGAAGAAATTGGTTGCAATATTTCTTCTTGACTTTATAACTCTGCTAATAAATAATACACTAGCATACCCAATTTCATAACATAAGATGAGAAAGATTCAATATTCAGTAAGCTCACTTATAGAAATCAACAGATCTTCCAGTCAGTTTTATGTTTAGGAACAGTTATTCCCCACCTCATCTGAAGTTCACGTTCCCAAAATCAATAGACAACTGAGAAGACCTGCAGGTCCTTTTCATACAAATCAACAAGTTCTGAGCTCTATCCTCTGCTTCCAGATAGGTAAATTAAATAATAATTGTATTACCCGCAAGACCTATAGATTCCCTTCACAAGTCTGATGCCACATGATTTCCAAATTTCAGCCACTCTGTGTGAATTGTATGAAAATTATAGAACAGCTCAAAGAACACAGTACAAAGTATGTGCTAAGCATTTACATTTATGCAGCATTTCAAGAAGCATTTCAAGTTTAGTTTTCCACCTTAAACCAGGATTAGCATTCAGGGCAAAGAAAGTGAGGAGGGCTTGGAAATCAGACCAGCTTTTTTTCCAGCCTTCTAACTGGCTAGAAGACTCTGTTAGGGAGTCTGAGACCACAGCCATATGGACAGTAATGGCAGTCTGTTCAGTGTCATCCTCCTATATTATTCTGAAACACATGCTGCTTTTTATAATTATTATCTGCACATTGTCAGTTAAATCATATACATGCTGCATGAGAGAAAAATCAGCATCCTTTATAGATTATTTGACTCCTCTTTTGAATATTGCAAGGCTCAATACCTAAGTATAACTCCATGGCTACTATTCTTTCCTGACAGTGAAATATGAAAGGGTATATTTTCCTCCATACAGATGAGAATTTCAAGGGCAGTGAATTTCATGCTTTTCTTTGCCAGAAAATTGTTGTGATCTGAATACATGTTAAGAAAAAATACCATGCTAGCAAGTGATTAAGAAAGAAAACATCATGTATCAGTGCAAACAAATGAAAAGCAGATAATAAAGATGAGTAAAAAAGCAGCTCAAAGTAGAATTCTAATTCCCTTCTAAATTAAATAATTTTTAAAAAGAAATGCCTAAAAAAAAAAAAAAAAAGTGAAAAGTAGTCTGTTCTGGCCTCATGCCCCCTCCCAGAACATAATTGAATTTACTGCCTTGAAGTTATTCCTGACTTACCAAGGTGCAAACAAGATCAGAATGAATGTCTGAGCATCTGCCTCAGGGTGAACTCTCAGCTGCTGAAAGATTAAGAACATGAGTCACTGCAATGCTCTATGCCCTCTGCAGCACATCAGTGACTAAAACAGTCATGAACCTATCGCAACTTACGGGTTAGGATGGCTTATGGTAGCTTTGCATTGCCAAAGCTGTAGTCAGGAACAGTAGTAGTAGTCAATGTATATGTAGTAGTAGTATGTAGTCAATAATGTATATTGGTCAATGTGTCCCTATGTGCGCCGTGAAAAGACCGAAGTGGTGCAACACAACAGTCCCCCAGCATTTCTGCAAAGGTTAAAAAAAAAAAAAAAAAAGAGGAAAGGAAAGAAGCAAAGAAAGAAAAGGGAGAGAAACCATGTCAGTAGGAGCTTGGGGCATAAGTCAGAGCAAGAATCATAGAATCATAGAATACTTAGGGTTGGAAAGGACCTTAAGATCATCTAGTTCCAACCCCCCTGCCATGGGCAGGGACACCCCACACTAAACCATGTCACCCAAGGCCTCATCCAACCTGGCCTTGAACACCGCCAAGGATGGAGCATTCACAACCTCCCTGGGCAACCCATTCCAGTGCCTCACCACCCTCTCAATAAAGAATTTCTTCTTTATATCCAATCTAAACTTCCCCTGTTTAACTTTGAACCTGTTACCCCTTGTCCTGTCACTACAGTCCCTGATGAATAGTCCCTCCCCAGCATCCTTGTAGGCCCCCTTCAGACACTGGAAGGCTGCTATGAGGTCTCCACGCAGCCTTCTCTTCTCTAGGCTGAACAGCCCCAACTTTCTCAGCCTATCTTCATACAGGAGGTGCTCCAGTCCCCTGATCATCCTTGTGGCCCTCCTCTGGACTTGTTCCAGCAGTTCCATGTCCTTTTTATGATGAGGACACCAGAACTGCACACAATACTCCAAGTGAGGTCTCACGAGAGCAGAGGGGCACGATCACCTCCTTCAACCTGCTGGTCATGCTCCTTTTGATGCAGCCCAGGACACAGTTGGCTTTCTGGGCTGCAAGCGCACACTGCCGGCTCATGTTCATTTTCTCATCCACCAACACCCCCAAGTCCTTCTCTGCAGGGCTGCTCTGAATCCCTTCTCTGCCCAACCTGTAGCTGTACCTGGGATTGCTCCGACCCAGGTGTCGGACCTTGCACTTGGCATGGTTAAACTTCATAAGGTTGGCATCAGCCCACCTCACAAGCGTGTCGAGGTCCCTCTGGATGGCATCCCTTCCCTCCAGCATTATCAACTGAACCACACAGCTTGGTGTCATCGGCAAACTTGCTGAGGGTGCACTCAATGCCACTGTCCATGTCAGCGACAAAGATGTTGAACAAGACCGGTCCCAACACCGATCCCTGAGGGACACCCTCAGAAGAGGTAGCTTGTAGATCCTAACGATGGCATAGAATCATAGAACAGTTAAAGTTGGAAGAGACCTTAAAACTCATCTACTTCCAACCCCTCTGCCATGTGGAAGGACAGCTTCCACTAGATCAGGTTGCTCAAAGCCCCATCCAGCCTGGCCTTGAACACTGAAACGGATGGGGCATCCACAACTTCTCTGGGCAACTTCAGAGACCTGCCGTTCCAGGGAAGCTCTCATCACAAGCAGAACCTGAGTTACAACAAACCTCTTTTTCCAGAGGCTCTGCCACTGCTCCAGGTCCTCCTGGGCCTTTGAAAACACTAGGAGCTGCAGGAATCAGGTTAAGATCCTGGGCTGCACTATTTGGAGCATATTTAGCAGATCAAGGGAAGTGGCTATTCCCCCTGTTTGATACCTGTGAGACGATAGCTGCTGTACCCCATCCAGTTTGGGCACTCAAGTAAAAGACAGATGGACCTTGCTTTGAAGTTGGCCCTGCTTTGATCAGATGATTGGACCAGATGATGTCACTACCAACACAAATTATTCTATAACTTTAACAGATGTATTTTCCTGGGTGGCTTATTTTCTCCTTACACTGATTGTACATGCTTGAATGATGCTAATGTCTTTTATAACCTCATCATCACAATCTCATTCTTCATTTTCCTTTAAAAATAGCAGTAGCTATAGTTACATCTCACTGGCTCCTCTTCTTTCTCTTCCTGCTTTTCTCATTTCCCTTACAGCCACTGTATAACAGTACCCCTGTCCGGCAGAACAATTTCTAGCAGGTCACACTTATATTTATGTCGAACTGGGAAGGTTTTGGACCAAAGAGCTGAGATCTGCTGATGAACAGAATGCTCTCTGAGTGACAAACACTCGCTTGCTCCCATTCTTCTTCCTGGTAGAATGGAAAATAGTCAGTCTGAGTCGTAGTTCTTCTAAATCCCTTTTACAAAGAACAGTTTAAAAGGGACAAAGCACTTATTTTTCAACCTACCTTTTTGTATAAATTAGTGTGAATTAGAGGCAGGAGATTCAGATTAGAGTCTCATATATCAAACTACACTGCAGAGCAAAGGTCAGCCTCAAAAGCTGAGGCACCAGTCTGGCTTTCTTGTCAGCCTCTTTAGGCACTGGACGGCTGCTATAAGGTGTCCCCAGAGTCTTCTCTAGGCTGAAGAAGCCCAACTCTCCCAGCCTGTCTCCATAGGAGAGGCTCTCCTGCCCTCCTCTGGACTTGCTTGAGAAGGTCCATGTCCTTCTTATGTTGGGGACCCCAGAGCTGAACACAGTACTGTAACGACAAAACTTGTGCTACGTTGTTGTGTTATCATCTTCCAAAACCAATTATTCTAGAACGTGCTGTCAAAATATCAGTCAATCAACTCTACTCCCCACAATTTGTAGAACTAATGCATTTTTTTGTATTTGTTTCAGCAATGAAGAAAACCAGCAATAGCTCCAATGGTTCATTAAGAAGGAAAACATTTTTAAACTTGTTGGTCACCAAATCACACCAGATTCCAGAACATGAATTGCTAGGTGAACTACTTGTCTACTCTTGAGACATACCAGTCTGTGTATAACACAAACCAATAGGCAAGGTATGCATGACACAGGTTCATTGGATAAGGATTGAGATATGCAGAAAGAGAAGCAGCATTTCATGCTATGTGTGTAGCATTTTTATCACCTATATTTACATGAAAAGGCATGAGTGCGCTTGTCTGGGTAGACATAGCTGAGCCTTGTTTGGAAAGGACTGTCCTGGAGTTCACCACTGTTGTGTCCCAGAACCTGAACAACTCCAATCATATATACACAGGAGCAACACGATGTCTTCGGGTCTACTTACAGGCTGAGAATTAAGCATGATTGCAAGTAAGCTGAAGACATGAGGTGCAGAATTTCTTTAAGAGCTGAAACTTCATTTATTAAAGCATTTGACTGAGGGTGGCTAGCAGAAGCTCTCATAGCATGACCACTGATTCTCTCCTGTGGGAGAGCTGTGGCAGTTTAGAGCTGGTGAGCTAGTTCAGCATTTGGATGTGACGTTCATGCAGGTGCAGAGTGGAGGCAAGCCACACTTCCTACGGAGCAGCTGGAGGGACGGGGCATGAGAAGATCCCGGTGGAGCATGCTTCACCATAATATGGGGTTTTTTCTCCTTCATTTAGATTTTTGTCCTTCACAAGCACAACAATAAGAAGTATTTCTTCCTCCTTAATGCTCCCAGTGCAAAACACCAACTGGGTATTCCTGGTTGAAGGGCTCTGATGTTGAAGGGAAAAACCTCCTGAGGTTTACAGGATTACATTTCCACAGCTCTCTCATAGCCCCCTGAATTACAGAAACCCCCCAGGTATATATAAAATTCAAGTCACACATTACAAAACACATCCAGCTCAGGAAGAACATTTCCATCTTCCTTTTTTCACAAGTTACCCCCAAAAATAATCTAGAGAGAAAATATCCTTTTATTTGAGCATTTATTTGTTTATTTGGTCTTGGCAGTCGATTATTTGTTCCCAATTGATTGAATGCTTTCCTAGAGATGTTTGCTTAAGCACTTAACAGCTTTCCTAATTCAATGAATATGGGGGGATATAAACATATTGCACAGCACCAACCCTGGATCAATTCTCCTGTCTTTTACTGTTAGGAACTGGAATTTCCATTCTACAGGAGAGTTCTCATTATGAAAACAATTTTTAATACTAAAGATGCAAACGTAAAATTTTGTGCAGAATGGAAATCATCTTCACTGTACAGGGAGACAAGGGGAACTGAAAGAGGCCAGGCAAGAAAGGAACCAGAAAACAAATCAGCCAGACTGGGATTTGCTTATTTACCTACAGATTGCAGCTAGCTTAAAATACCCCCAAGGACACTGAAAAGGCACAGAGCTGCTAACAGAGGTCCCAGACAGCCTGCTTACCTTCCAGGCTGCTGTATGGCAAGAACCCTTTTAGGCAAACCTGAATTTTCATCTGTGCTGGATCAAAAGTGTCAATAGAATTCACACAGTTCAATTTAGTCAAATGACCATTTTCCAATCTGGATGGAAAATTTCCATCCAGGGCTTAATAACTGCTTGGGACTGTTAGTCTATAGCTCATGGAATACGAATGCCATACCTACATCATTTGTAAAATCTTCTGGAAACAAGTGGCTTTGCCTTTTCTTACTAGCATGTAATTTCTGAGATTCCAGTTTCATTATGTCAGGACAGATACATATAAGGAGAAGTGTGAGCTGCTCTGAACTCGACTTTTTAAATGACTTTTTATTCAATTTTCTTTCCAATATTCAAGCAATGAGCTTATTTAAATTGAGTAGCTTATTACACTGCCTAGGACAGAAATAACATTAAGATGATATAAAGGTGAAATGTAAGATGATAATCCACCCTAAGTAAGCTACTGTGAGTCATTTAAACTAGGTGATGTTTTACTTTTTTAATTAATTCAAAAAAATATTACTTTTACAGCACTAAGTTTTCACTGCAAGTAAAAAACATGATACACTACAACAGGATTGTGTTCAATAATCAGAGCTAGGGCTAAATCTGCAGTCCTCACAGAGGCAAAACACTCAGCTTTTACACCCAAGAAGCGATGTTTCCCTGTGAAAACAAGCATACCGATTTGGGCTGGAACTGTTTTTTTTAAACCAGATATTGTAAATAGCATGTGAAGAAGGCTTAAATAATCCAAGAGGAGCCCAGGATTAACAGAAGTTGTTTCAAGATGCTTTTCAAAAATAATGTTTTTGGGAATAAATGGCAGTTGAGGAAAAAGAATATTTTAATAGGCCTATAAACAGATTTCTATTTTCTCTTGAAATGCAAGTGATGAATTCATAACTTTTCAACTTTTCAAAACAAAAAGCCAGGGTATAGCTTTGACTTTCCTAGTAACAAATATTTATGTTGGCACACAGTGGTGGGCTTAGAAAGGGCTGTCAATTTGGAAGATGTCATTTTTAAAACACTTATTCATTTTCACCTTCCAGAGTTGCAACTGAAAATCAAATTCTCAGTTTTATTCTCCATAGGCAAGTATGTTCCTGGAAAATGAATGGCAACTTGTCACAGTATGTATTTAAAAATGGTAAAGTGAGAAAGATCTAGATTGTTTCTCTAGGGATTTGGCCATCACACAAGTCAGGCATGAACTCAGACCTCTTTGTTTCAAACCATGTGGAGTCCAAGAGACAAGTAATTGTTATCCAAATGAGGAAGTTGCTTTTCTCTGGTGGATTCTCAGGCCTCAAAGTTGTTCTTATGTTGCCTTAAAAAAAAATGCATGAAAAAGCAAGATGTGAAAACAGTAGCTGAAAGGTACTGTGGATATTTTCTGATCTCTAATCATGTTTCAGTGCCATGGGTACCTAAATGCATTCATCACTGTAAATTCCCATACTGAAAGACACCAGTTACCCATGTGGATCGATAGTCTAGACCTCTTAGCTGCTTGACAGAAAGGTAAAACAAAAAAGGTGGCTGAAACCTCTTCCTCTAAAAGGAAACAGCTCTTTCTATGTAATACAAGTGTCTAAGTGCTGTTCAAACCTCTGAGCAGGAGCTGAAATAATGGCTAGGACGGATAACTTCAGTTTCAAGTTTTACTATTGCAACTTTTGTCTTACTATCTATAAATAACCCTTTGGCATATTTATTCTTCCCCAATTCTGTCCTCTCAATATATAATGGAACATTTATTTCCACTTGTAACATCCAAATCAGCTACACATTATTATCTCTAGATTGCAGGTCTGAGCTGCATCCTCTATTCTGGTCGCAATGCTTGGACTGAAGGAATGATAGTAA
The DNA here is from genome assembly GCF_963264785.1 of Psittacula echo. Lineage (NCBI taxonomy): Eukaryota > Metazoa > Chordata > Aves > Psittaciformes > Psittacidae > Psittacula > Psittacula echo. The sequence goes on from NC_137743.1 coordinate 48,564,991, forward strand.
TAAAATGAATTAGGGCTATTTTAATGTGAACATCACTACCTGATTAGCTAGTAGGTAGCATTTGTTGTCCATTAATTTGTCAATGGAGGTTTAGCATTCCTAGTTCAGCACTATGATCTGGCAAATGTATGATTGATACCATCTCACTAAGAGCTGTTTTGATCTTTGTTGCAGGCAAGACATTGCTCAACTAGTTGTCTGCTGATTCTAGACACTAGTTCTAAAATTGGAAAGAGGAAAACAAGCATGGTTGTTAGCACAAACGCCATTTCACCATTGTTTCCTGCTTTCCTCCCCCTCTCAATCTTTTTATCCCTATGAGTTTCTTCTTTAGGCCTAGGCTTTCTGGCCTTGGTATAGTACACTTAACTGTGTATGTCATTCCCCACACATTAAATATTATTGTTTTCTCATCCAGAGCTATATCTTCCTCATGTTCACTTTTATTTTCATAGTTATTTCCTTAATAGTTGATTAATAGTCCAATGGAAATACAAGTTCAAATTTTGCTTTATTTGATAGAGTGGCTAAGGACTTTGGGCTCATCTAGTTTGGAGAAAAGGAGGCTGAGGGGTGATCTCTTTGCTCTCTGCAGCTTCCTGAGGATGGGATGTGGAGAGGGAGGTGCTGATCTCTTCTTCCTGGTATCCAGTGATAGAACATGTGAGAATGGTTCAAAACTGGGCCAGAGGAGGTTTAGACTGGATCTTAGGAAGCATTTCTTTCCCAAGAGAGTGATCAAACACTGGAACAGGCTTACTAGAGAGACAGTTAATGCCCTAAGCCTGTCAGTGTTTGAGGCCATTGGGCAACGCCATTAACAACATGGTTTATCTTGGTCAGCCCTGAATTGGTCAGGCAGTTGGACTAGACAATCATTGCAGGTCCAGTCCAACTGAAAGGGTCTATTCTATTCTAATTTATCTGCAGTCAGGGGTTGACAGTAATTAGGAGCTCTGCTTTGAAAGCTGGTGGGATTTAATTTAACACTTAACGGCTGTTTCCATTTTGTATATTTCATGTATCAAAAAACCCCTACCCTTACATGGAACTGTAAAAACTCATATACACAGCTAAAAATGAATCCTGTAGAGCTTTCTAAAATACAGCCCTTTGAAGTATAAAAATTACTAGAATAGCTTTCTGCCATATAAAATAAATTGATTGCTAGAAAGCAAGATATTGCAAAAAAACCCTATTTGGTAGAATTCAAAAGTAAATTTTAATTCTGCCATATATTTTAATACTAGTAATGTATATTCATGCTTATCACTGTTTCCAGATTCATAGATGAGGTAGACATAGCAAATACAAGACAGAAAAATATCTTCTAATAGATTTTTCAAAATTCACAAGTTAGCTCACAAATTTCAGATTCATAAGAACAGTAGTTCTCTTGCTCTGAACAAAAGCTTCAGAACAGGGATAAATAAGGTCAATAAAATGTCTTGAACCTCACAGTATTTTATCAGGTATGTGAAAAATAACCTGAAAAGCAGCACCTCTTGTAAATAATTTTTTTTTAATCTACCATCATTTGATCTAATATTAAATAAAAATGCCTGGGATGTCCATTTTTATTTTGAAATTTAAAAAATATGTTAATGAGATAATATGTAAATTATGTTAATATGATAATCTATGAACAGGAAAAGGCTTACGAGAGTTATTTCATCAAGGTGCCAAATCCCTTCAACTCACATTCGTTGTGAAGATCACTGGCAAAATGATCAAGAATTGACTTCTGAAGCATTTTTTTACAAGATTAGAAAATAACTTATTAAAATAAAACAAACTTTTCCCTGGAGATGAGGTGGTAGTAGGGGAAACCTGTTAAAAATCAAGCTCTGCATGGAAACGAAGGCCAGATCCAGCAAGGACCTTGTTCATGCTGAACAGGTTGCTCATCATTCCCCATAATACTTGTTCAGTCTGGCGAGCAAGAATTGTGCTCTCTAAGATGTGTAAGTACCAAGTATAAGAAACAACAAAACCCAAACCAAGATGGTTACCGTTAGCTTTAGACTAGGAAACAATATCACTACTTACCCTTCACTAGATTTCCCAGGGCAAATACTGAGAGAAAACTGAGACTTCTCACATCAGTCCTCTCAATTGACGTAGGCAACACAGACTGAGCAGATTTTAAAGCAAACAATGCAAATTGATTGATTTGTATACACAAGTATCTCCAATTCAACACCTGAAACTGTACCATGAAGAAATTATACCTTTCTGCATGTTAATTTTCAACAGACAACATCTGTTTCCCTATAACAGATCACTCTATATGCAGAATATGCAAGATGACAAACAGTAACAGGGAAAGTCAGTGGTTTATATGGACTAATTCACATTGCAGCAACTTTCCTTCATGCTTGCACATGCCAGAAAGCACCTTTCCATAATGAATATTTCTATTCGAAAGAGTAAGCACAAATAACTATGAATGCAGAAATGACTGGGGGTCATCACTACTGTAATAATAAACATCACATGATATTTTCCAGGATTATGCCATGATTTTGACTTTTTGGCTAAATTGTTTCTTCACCATCTGTTTTATAATGATCCTCACAGGTGGCTGGCTTACTGACAGACATCTCTTGCATTTTGTAATAGGTGTTATACTTTAGAAGGTGTTATCTTACTTTTTGATGGTAGTTATCCACAGAAAAGGAGGCTAATAATTTTCATCAGCCATCCCATCAACAGTTTTATAACAAAAATTAAAAATAAGTTGTAGGTCATGTTTAGCATCAATATTAACCTAGATGTGAGAGAAATTTTCAACACCCTTGTAATTTGTGATGCACTGAGACCTAGGTACACAAACTGGTAGGGCTCAGATATCTTTTTTGTTCATAAAAACCTGCCAAAGAAGTCCACAAAATGATGGGGAGATGCAATCCAACAAGCAAACATATTTTCTGACTCCTTGTGAGAGGAGTTGGAGTTTTGAGCACTCATTAACAATGGCAGGGAGTACCTTAGATTCAGCATGTGCATTGGTGACTCGCACCTGCATCATTCTAAAATTGGGAGATTACGGGAAAGGAAACTTGTAAAATTGGAAGGAAAGCATATCTAGTTTGGCTACAGCACCTTGCTAAATATGCAAGTTTCTTGCTAGCAAAATCTGTTTTGTGTCACTGAAGAGGGGTACAATTCTCATGATACAAACCCTTCTAGGTTCCCTGCTCTGGGAGTAAGATGCAGGGTCACTGGCACTGTAATGACTGCAGGTGACTATGGCACTTGTGGCTGACTGTTGTATAAAGCAATGAGAAGCAATACAGCAGTCCAACCTTTCAGCTCAGGTAGTTATCAAAATATTCATCATCAAACCCATTTTTGGTATTTCTCTTGTGGAAGACTAGATTTATGATACTAACAATTGATACTAAATACTATGATACTAAGTACTACCCTTTTTACTTTATATTGGGAAACAAAATTTGAGTAAAGAATTAATTTTCTGTCTTCTGCCTTCCAGCAGGGCTAGACCAGCATAGTCCAGTATTTTTCCAGGTGGGCACAGAATACCAGGATGCCTCCCCCAGTCTCAAAAAGGCAAGTTAGCAGCTCCTAGGTCTGGCCACATCTAGGTGCAGCATCCACTCACCAGACCCTCCCCCTTCACACGTGGATTCAGTATTGTGAAAGAAACCCCAGGGAAAAGCAATAGATTGATGTGTTCCAGCCAACTGGCCATTCCCTAAATCACACCTAGGTTACAAGGACAATGCTTCCTACTTTGCAGGGAAAAAAGAACACACAGAAATCAACAAAACCACCTTCGAGCTCCCATTTTCCTTCTGCTTAAAAGTTACAGGAGAACCTTTGCTAAAAGATTAGGGAAAACAGTGGTCAATTTATGTGCAAAATACAAGCAAAAGAAGACATCCACATAGATCCCATGGAACAATTCAGTCAAAATGTTCAGAAGCAGCTACTAAAAGTACCCCTTACCACAACTATTTTAGGTTTGGGGCAAGCTCTGAGAAGCACTCATTCTGATTACACTGATTCTGTGTGGCTTTGATAGCCTACAATATACTAAATATGGAAAACAACAGAGTATATCTCATAAGTTTAGAGATGAAAGAAATACATTTGGTTATCTGTGTCACCTTGACAGGACAACATTTCTCTCTTCTATATATTCTGCAGTATTTTATCTAGTCTTTTTAAAATTCGTGAAGATTGGTAGTTCCATGCCCTTCAAACAGTTTCCTCAGCATATTTCATTGGCAGAGATTTCTTGGTGATGTTCAGCTCAAACAAATGTGCACTTTGCTCCATCTCAGCCATTTTGAGCGACAGCTCATGCCAGAAAAACATTTATTTCAGCTGTATGGGGATGTTTGCATTGGTGCTGGACATGGATTACGGCATCTTGAAGACCTTTGTAGTCATGTGGCGAGTACCCACCTTTATAGGGGGAACTGCTCTTCCACGGAGGATGCCGCATCCTGAAGGAACCTCTGACTCCTCTAGTGACTTCTTGTTACTGAGACCAGTATGCTAAGGAAACTTAGGGAGATAAATCTGGCAAAGCTTCCTGCTCTGCATGCTAAATGGCTTCTTTTTTTTTTTTTTTTTTTTTTTTTTAACAGTATCAGGGAACTTAGCCTCATGTAGTTACTTCTTCTCTCTATAAATTATTCCAGAACTGTGCTGGAGAGCCCTGATGGACATAGTTTCATGAAGATCACAAGACAGCAGTTCCTACATTGTTGCCTTCTTATACTTAATGGCATCTCTTTTTTTTTTTTTTTTTTGACTCAATAAATTATTTTTTTATTAATTTTTTTTATTAATTTTTTATTAGTTTTGATTTTTTAATGTTTTTTCTTTGAAAACTAAGCATTAATAAAACAAATACAAAATTGCTAGTTTATGCATAACGCTGTGAAGAGCTTTGAAGGATATTAAGTCTTACCCTGCAAGCACTGCTTTACATAATTCCTGCTACTGGTTTCATGTAATTCAAGGACAAGAACATGATTTGACTTAAGTAGCCATTCTCACCTGGCCTGAACTTTAAACACATACTTAGATTCACTCTAGTTCTGCAATGAAATCAGACATATTATCTTATAACATACTAGCTTAACTAACCCTGTGCTTAGCATTTAGCTACCTGAAATCCTAAAGGGTTTTAAAGCCCTGCAAGGCTGCCAGAGCAAAGAAACAGAAACCTTCTACACTAGCTAAACCCCACGTCACTGATAGGAATGGAGGCAGTTCTAAACCAACAACCTTTCTATGCAGGCAAAGTCTCATATAATTAGAGCTAGCACTCACTTTACCTGATGTACACTTAGTGCATTTTAGAATCACAGAATAGTTATGGTTGGAAAGGACCTTAAAATCATCTAGTTCCAATCCCCCTGCCGTGAGCAGGGACGCCTCACACTGGACCATGTCGCCCAAGGCTCTGTCCAGCCTGGCTTTGAACACTGCCATGGATGGAGCATTTAGCAATTTTTTGGGCAACCTGTTCCAGTGTCTCACCCCCCTCACAGTAAAGAACTTTTTCCTTCTATCTAACCTGAACTTCCCCTGTTTTCGTTTAAACCCATTACCCCTTGTCCTATTGCTACAATTTTGCCGAAACAGACTTTTTTGTGGCAAGCCTTCATGCTAATAGCTTCACTTTCATCCTGTTGCCTCTTACTAGACAGGTGCAGAAAAGAGCTGGCCTTGTGTAGCCTTGACTGTCAGGCTTTTTGTCAGCACTAAGTGCCATCTCATGTAGATATATATATATTTATAAAGACTCTCTCACAAAGACTCATTCCCAAAGGTCAGTAAATAGACAAAGTCAATATGTAAGAATCCTTCTGTATTAGTATTGAATTTCTCTGATATATTTCCATTTGGAATACTAGAGAGGAGCACTGATCCATGCTTTTCTTACAGAGCTGCTAAATTGCTGCCATGCATTACACCACTAGACCTGCTGAACTCTCAGGTACAGTTGTATTTGAAAACTACAGAAAATTCACACATTAATAAGAATCCTTGTCATGATGTGGTGTCCTCTGCAGATGTGAGGAATCTGACTGACATGCTTGACTGACTTTAAAAGCCCATCACTATTTATTTTTTACTTTTCTGCACAAGCAATTTTTTTTTAATTTCTCCCAAAGTACACAATTACTTTGCACATCCAAATGACAGTTAAAAACTAGATATTACTGCTTACTCATTTCATATATCACTTGCATGTTTTACTTAGCCAGATGTAACAGCCTTTCTAGCTCCCAAGTGAAAGTAATGCTCCTGATGCAAAGCAGAACATACCAAGAAAGTGGCAGGTAGTAATGAAATACGATGCAGAAAACCCCAAGTTAGTGTGACATGAGCCAGGTTGCTCACACAGCCAATTGCAGCGGCATGAGCTCAGCATGAGAACATACGAATGGAACAGTAGAACCCTGAATCCATTCTGGCTTCCCATTTCTCCACTTGAGTAGGCAAATGTAAGATTCAGAGAGATCAGGGAGTAAAGTCTTGTTCACAGTGAAACCATGTGGGGCAGCAGCATCAATGTGCACTGTGTGGTGGTTAAGGAGGTGATACCTAACCCTGGTTTCCCTTCAGCATAGCACTTCTCTACTCAAGAACTTGCAGACTTTATCACTCACAGCCAGGGCAGGTTCTTGGAGTTTTAGGTTAGCAAAGCAGAGATGAGATAGCTTCTACTATGCCCCATGAATGAAATTCAGATGATTCCATGAATGATTAAGATGATGTGCATTTGCCTAGAGTTCAAAGTAGGAGTAAAGCATGCCTCTATTATTTGCTAAACAGAAAGCTGTGACGATTATCTTAATATGCCCGGCACATTTCACTTCTCTGACCCCCAAGGTACACAGAAATTGCATAAAATAACAGCAAAAAAAAAGCGAAGTAAATGCTGTCACAATGACTTGATGTTGCCTTTTGCCTAAAGCAATTTGATATAATTAGCCATCTCACAAGTAAAACCTTTATATTTTATTCTTTCATCCATTTAAAATAAAAACTGTACATTGGCATGGGTAGCTTGGCATTTTAATACACTTTGATGTTTGCAAGCTTTGAAATATCATGTTCAAATTTGTATGCAAATTTGTGTTTCCAATTACATACTCATTAGTTCTTCTGGAACTTCATCTTAATATTCACAAAACATTTGTAGCTTCTTCTGTTGTTTTCCTGAATTGCTTTAGAATGAAACCCACTATATAAAAAACAAATGAAGAAATCCATTAACACTCAGTAACTTTCTTAAGCATCACATTTAATTTCTAAGGATGTTATAATTTGTCACTTCAAAAAGTTCGAATATATATGCATACCCCATCTGATAGCATATTAAAAATTATAAGCAAATGGTTTTGTGTGTATAGCATTGTCAGCCTCCAGAAATGCCCACCTCCATTACCTACTCACTTGAAAGCCCTGTTTTTAATGAATGTTTTTGTGCACATGAAATACTGGTTCACATCCTTACATGATGTGAAATTGGCATTACTGCTTAGAATTCAGTGGAACAAAGCAAATTTACAGCAATTATGAATCTGGTTAATTTTTTGTTTAGTTGTCCACCTCCACTGAAAACATGAATAACATTTTAATCTCAAGTGAAGTAACAGCCACACTGTTAAGAAAACAAACCACAAATCTCCACTGCCAGAAAGATGAAATTCTGGATGAAATGTATTGCTTATTAGTAACTAAAATGAGAATGAGAGTAAAGAAAGGCTGGGAGGAAGCATTAGGTCATCCGGTACCTGAAACCACCCTGCTCAGCAGTGATGGCATGGAAATGTACCCAATTCTGATGCTTGTCTAACCAGTTCCCACAGATTTTTCCAAATATCTACTTTATAAACTTTTTTCTCTATATATGATGTATCAGAGCCTGAAAGTACTACACATAACAAAGAAATCCCCAACTCATAATGTGTCAGTGTCCTGTTTAAGAGGTAAAAAAGTGGAAGGCAGCCACTAGAAATAATATGAACTGAAATTAAGACTGAAGCTGTGTTGTACCTGTAAATAGAGGAGAAACTAGGCGGTATGAGAGGCATGGCTTTCCCTGCTTTTGCATTCAAAATGAATACGGTCCCACTGTGCTCTAAAAATGCTGACTTTCTCAGACTTTCATCCCCTCTCCATTTTGGCTAAAACTTGCACTCAATATAACAGCAGAGAAATGACAAAGATAGAGACCAACTCCAGCAAAATAAAAATTGGTCAGGTTGCATGCCTATTGCACATTTTTGATATCAGCAAAGATTACTATAAACAAAGATAACGTAGGTTCATATATCACTATTCATGTTAGCAGGCTTGAACACATAACAAGCTTTTTAGCACTAATAAATTTGCAACAATATGTTAAGGGTTTTTTCATGACTTTAAATTAACACTGATCTTCTTCAACTTTTTTCTCTAAGAAGTAAATCTATGCATGAACCAGATCGATTTATTCTAGCATGTCACCAGCATACAAGATGGGTATTACAGAACACTAGCAATGCAGATCTTCCTCCAACAGAGCTAGTTCTCTTCCTAGAGGCAGACAACAGTAACTGCAGTGCAGAAAGTGGGAGTAACTTCGATCAAATTTGCAGAGTTTTCCCACAGTCCTATATTTGAGAAATGTGTGAGGCTCAGCAGAAATCTAAGGGTTAATTTTGCAGATCTTTAAAAACAAGATATTAGAAATATCTCCCTCCCTCTGAAAGCAGTATCTTAAGGCAAGTAATTATCTAGAAGAGTGGCAACACAGTGACAGTCCATAGGACTACTCTCTGAAATCATAAACAGAAATATTTATGAATGGTAACTTCAAAACAAAAGACATAAACCAATTTGAAAGGCTTCCTGGATTCTTCTTTAACTTTTTAAGCACTTTGGGTATGGTGAAAGCAACTACACACATGAATTATCAGCAATTTCAACATAAAGCAGAGAGAATAGAAATGCATTTGACAAATTATTATAAACTACTATCAAAAGGCATTACTTCAGTAGCGGATATTTTGTGTAATAAAGTAAGGGCAATTATCACAGTATCACAGTATGTTAGAGATTGGAAGGGACCTCAAAAGATCATCTAGTCCAATCCCCCTGCCGGATTGCTTCAGGGTCATTTGCAGTTTGCATATGTCAAAGAGGAACCAAACAGCAACAGTGAATTCCTGCCAAGCCCCAGCCATACTGGGGGACCAGCACTTCTCACTACGTGGAACCACTACATGACCTGACTGCAGTGAGCAGGCTGCCCGATGGCATATCTGCAACCCACCTGCAGCATGGGCAGAAGGCCCCAAGAATACTGGAGCCAGGAAGGCCACCTGGCCCACCACGGAGGGCCTGAAAGCTGTAGGGTTGTTTTTTCCCTCCTCTGTATTGCTTTAGGGATGGAAGATGAAGCCAGCTTTCAGGGTTGCATCCAGTACTTCTGCCTAGTGTCAGCTCTCAGAAGAGCCATTTATTTCGACTGGCAGTGGAAGCATGCTCTGAATTCACTGTAAATACAGACAAATGCCTGCACAGCAAAAACATTATTGGAGCTGGTTAAAAGATGGACACCTCTCCTGGTCCAGACCGGAGGCTAGCAGATGAGAAGATGCAGGTCCTCATCCAGTCTGTACCACTGGATTCTTTCATTTGTTTCAGACAGAATTTCTCACCAACTAAAGCTTGTTCTTAATAGGGGAGACCTCTGTAACTTGTCATATCAGATATGGTTTTATATTTAGAAGGCACAATCTGAATAATTTTTATATATTAATAATATCCATCTGAATAATTTTTATATATTAATAATATCCATTCCAGCCTTCCACCATAAAGTCAATTATTATTTTTAAAGACATATGCTCGCTACTAATTATAGTCTGCTCGCTTCACTGGAAATAGAAGCCAAATGACTGCAAATTAGTTTGTGCCAACAGTATTTTATGTTGCAACTTCCTCAAAAATTGGCCTTGGAAATGGAAGAGTAGTTAAACAGGCAGAGCATGCTAGAGCTTGGAATGCTCCCACACGTCCTGGGCAACTATGAGCAAGCAATTTTGGACAACGTCCTTTAAAGCTTTCTGCACCTCAGGATTCACAGTCCTGCTTTTGAAAATCCAGCCAAGTTCCCATCTGCAACTTCATATAAATCATATTCAAGATAAACAAAAGGAGACCTCAGTATCAAAACAAATTTGTAAGCTATTCTCAAGTGAATTCACTGGATCACCTAATGAACAGGTATCCTGGAAAAAAGAAGGAACACTTGTGTGCGTTTGACTAGATTAACACAGGATACAGAGAGACACCCAAGGAGTAGAGAGGTTGCAAATACTAAGTTAAGACAGGAGGAAGGGAAGACCCTTGAATAGATTTTCATTAAAGAAAAAAAAAAGACTTCTGGATCAATGTCAATAAATACCCTGGTAAAGAACTGGGGCAGGGCAGCGTGGTCTGTAATAATGATCGTGTTAAGTGTTCAACTACGCAGCAAGAAACAAATGCTGAATTTAAGTTCACCCATCATCCCCAGGGATTTTGGTAAATCTCAGAATCTCACAATTGTGCGAAGGTGCATTATCTCTCCTTTCCAAAAGAAGAAAATTTACCAATAATTTATTTTTAGGAGAGAGAGAGAATGTTAGGTATGTACTCTCAGGGGGCAAATCTGACAGGTATTCAAGATATTCCATGAATTATGAATAGCCTGTCCATGGTTATCAAGCAGTGGGAGTAATATGCCTCAAGACCAAGTTAGAGCTATCTTGGCTAATAGCATAATTATGAGAGCAAGAGGACTACGCACAGATAAAACAGCTGTTTCTGTAATGGTGTGCTCCACAAATTTCATCAGGGATTCTTTTTGAGATGAAGCAACTGACTAGTGGGATATTCCAGAAAAGCAGGACTCTGCCGTGGCATTATTCTCATTATAAAAGCACAAGTTTTATGGGGTGGTGCATACATTGAGGATTTTTCTGATTATATCCAGATCACAGAAACACTGAAGCTAGAAGAGACTTCTAGGAGTCGTCGAGTCTGACACCCACCCCAGCCCCTTTCCCCAAAAAAGACAGGTAACTTAGACAGCAAGTTGGTCAGGGCTATGAACTTGGATTTCTACTATCTCCAAGACTGGAGACCCCACAGCTTCTTTAGGTAACCTGTTACAATATCTGGGTACCCTCGCAATAAGAAAATTTTTCTTATGTTTAAATGGATTTTCCAGTTTTGGTTTGTGCCTCTTGCCCTGTCACTGGGCATCACTGAAAACAATCTGGCACCATCTTCTTTTCACAGTCCTGTCAGGTATTTGTACACATTAATGAGATTCACATGAGCCTTATCCTCTCCAGGCTGAACAATCCCAGATCTCTCAGCCTCTCCACATGTGATCAATGCTCAAATTTCTTAGTCACCTTTGTGCCCTTTTGTTGGACTCCTTCCAGTGTGCCTTTTGTATAGGGGAGCCTAGCACAGAATGCAGCACTCCAGATTTGATCTCACAAAGGCTGAGGGGAAGGATCACCTCCCTCAAGCTACTACTCTCTTCCTAATGCAGCCCAAGAGGCAAGGACCCAATCCTGGATCAAGGTCAGCCTGATGTCTGCCACAACCCACAGGTCCTTTTCTGCAAAGCCATTTCCCTGACATTTGAACCGCAGGCTGCACTAAGGTTTGGGATTATTCCTCCCCAGGTGCAAGGCTTGACTTTTCCCTCTGCTAAACTTCAGGAGGTTCATGTCAGCCCATTTCTCCAATCTATCCACATCCCTCTGAAGATCAGCACTACCAGCTGATGCATTAGGCACTCCCCCCACTTACTGTCTGCAAACTTACTAAGTGTGCACTCCATTCTGCTATCTATGCTATTAATAAAGACTTTAAACAATATTGGCACCAACATCAACCCTTGGGATACACCACTCATGACAAGCCTCCACATGGACTTTGTGCCACTGATCATGAATGATTCCATTTACACATTACTTCTTCACAGATTACCAATGTTAATGAGGCGTGTCAGGTAACAACTCCATTCTACACAAATAGGTAACTGAGGAACAAAACACCAACATAGCACTTGTGATTCTGATGGCTCATCAGAACTCACTGGCATCTCTCAAGCCAGAAAGCAACAGATGAAATAAATTGCCACTTCAAAGCAGCAGCCATGTGAGATTAGAACTGTGACTGCCAACAGGGCATAGAAACTTCTTTGCAGTAGATTTGGGCTCACATAATCCAGTATTGTCTAATTTTCTTATCTTTAAGTTACCTGCTAGCTTTATGTTTATTTTGCTAAATAGAGCCAAGAAAACTTCATCTATCCATTACTGATTAATGCAGGGAAAATCCAAAGAATTATTCCTACGGTATTATCTAACATGTACACGGCTTAGATGAAAATATGTGTTGACAGTGCAGCATATATTTCCTACTGAAATGAAATTGGTCAGTAGAGTTAAAATAGCATCCAGTTGCATAACTTGTCCCAGAGGACCGAGTATTATTCAGAATGCTCCTTACCTTTTAACTCTGAACACAGCCAGGACATCCAAAAAAGTGGCCCAGGTCTGGGAGAAGGGGATACTCAGAATGATGCGAGTGGCATCCCACACACAATAACTCAGCACACCCACACTGCTCTCTGATATTCCTGTTTTCACTCATGCATAGGTCTTACATCATCATAACCTTCTGGAAGATTGATTTATCTGTCCTACTGGAAACTGCTTACTTGTCAGGATCTTGGCAGATAATCTGCCACTAACCTTATCGGAAAAGTTACTGTCATTATCACACTCAGTTACACTTTTTGCATTAAACTAAGAAAGAGTAGGGAGCTACATCCTTCCTGCTGCAGTTGTGAGTTGACTCATACACTTACTCATAAAACTGGGCAAAACAATTCCAATAAAGGAATAATACTGCCAAACCTTCATCAAAACCTTGACCCCAAGGTCAAAAATACTCTGATAATTCTCTAACAAAATTTATCATGTCCTCCTCTTACGTGCCTTTAAGTGGTTCACAGTGATTTGAGATTTCTCCCCAAAGTCAGTGTGCTCTCCCAGTTGAATCTCAAACTCCTCCTCTGAGCATGCTTTGAGTTTTCTTTTGGTTTTGCTGTTGAAGGAATGGTATGATGAAGGAATGAGTGAGTGAATCCTGCAGCAATGAGAGGTTACTAAAGCATTGCCCTACACTTGATAGGTCTTTTCTCTTTTTCCATTAATGGTGTTTCTCCTTCTTCGTAAATTATCTCCCAGACTACAGCCACTCCTGGATCTCAGCAGACATTCAGAACCACTCTTGCTTTTGGTAGCACTGATTTATGAAGCCCTTATAGGGATAGGCTTAATCTATCACAGGAATTGTTTTTTTATCCTCCCAGAACCCAATATACTAGATGTGATGAAGCACCTGTATAATGGGCTTTCTATGCTGTCACTGCTTGAGGATGTGGTTTACCACACTATATGTGAATTATGGCTTGCATTCTGAGCTTAAGTAAGCCTGGGCAGGCTGAATGAATTACAAAAGTGAACTGTGGAGATGACAAACACATGGAATACAGTGGCTGAAGCTCTTGCTGAAATAAATGAATGGGTATTTGGCAGAAGAAAGCAGAAGATACTGCTTGTGTTAAACTATCCAAAGCAAATATTCCAGTACAGTAAAACAATTAGGTGGAGACCAGGGCCCTTTTGAAAAGACTAGCTTGTAATTATTATTTCTTTTCCTACCTGTCAGATAAGTCTGGGAATACTTGCTTCTGCGTTTGTCCAGCTGCATTTCTTTATTTAGTCGCCAACCTACTTTGTCCATGAGAAACTGTCAAAATTTGCTAATGTGAAAATACAAGGACAGAATTTGACCCTGCATTGAATATTGGATTGTTTGGGCAAATATTAAAACATGTTTCATGTAAATATTTTAATATTCCAAGATTCAACAGTGCATTCTTTTTCTTTTTTTTTTCTTTTACTTTTTCTTTATATTTCCTTTTCTTTTACTTTTTCTTTTTTTTCTTTTTCTTTTAATTTTTCTTTTCCTTTTTCTTTTCCTTTTTATTTTCTTTTTCTTTATTTTTTCTTTCATTTAAATACATAAATTTAACATCAGCAAATGCTTAATGCTTTGTTCCCATCAATCAACCTTCAAGTCATACTCTTGGTAGGCAGAGTTTTTATTTCAGGAAGATATGTATCTGTCTCATATAAAAAAACAGGACACAAGAGAAGTTAATTTGTTGATAGTTCATCAGATTAATTAACTTGAAACAATCATCAAGGGATACCCTACTTAATCGATTTAACGGCTGCTTCTAGTACAGAACACTGCAATCTTTCAACAATAATATATCAAATACTATAACTGGCTTATGTTTTCATTTATACAATTTATAAATAAGTGGCATATATGACGGATTAATTTGAAAATCTGCCTCCAAAGATTTTTTCAAATTATGCAAAACCATATTTTAGAATCACACTTCTCCCTAGCAAGAGATGACTGTGGAGTTGTCTGTTCTCCTGAAGTTAAGGCAGCATTACTATGCATGTGAGAGCTTTCAATCAGCCACAAACAACTGAGAATCAAGATCTAACAGTCTATAATGTTCTGTAATGTAAATGTCTACAATTCCTCTCTGAATGAGGAATGGGAAACACACTTGCTGCCAATTCAACTGAAATGTCACATCACACTGAACCAATGTCAGGCTTTGTGAGGGAGAAGGAAGTTCTGTGGTTACTACCTTCCTCATATACCTTTGGTCCTTGTGTCAATTCAGGCAATAGTAACAACTTGATTCACTGAAAATCAGCATTGATGTCAATTTCTTCTTATACAGTGTATAAAATCCTTCATCTATTCAACTTAGCACTCATGGAACGAGACACAGCAGTTTTGAAAACAGATACAGCCTGAAAAAGACACCTTTTGCAATTTTATGCTATTCATTGAGTATCTCTATCTGCAATGATTACACTAAAACCTTAAAAGACTCCACAGAATATTTCCTATTTATTACAACCATCTAATTAAGATTATATAAATTGACATAGAACTATGTAATCTTTTCTATGTGGCACAAGGCACACGAAAATGTGGTAACAGTAACAAGGAAACACTATGTATTTGATGTGTTGTAGAGAAACAACCAAAGGGACGTGGATTTGGTAGCTAAAAGCCTAGGGCAAAGTCAGATCCATTTCACTTGTTTGGAAAGAACTGCTTGGCTTGAACAAGATTCAAATATATCTGATCTTTTGCCCATTAAAGAAAGAAAGAAACAACAACAGATGAGCTTAATTGGTTACTTACGCATGATTTCATGGCTTATATGACTCAAGGGATAACGGGTTTTTTAAAAGCTTAAAAACTCAACTTAACTCAGCTAATTGGTTTTACAAATACGCACATTATTTTTAAGAAGCTGCTGCTAAGACAACTAGTTTTAGAACAAGCTTTCAGAAGTACCCAAAGTGAGTGTCTAAACATAACAACATTGCTGGTGGATCCTTTTCTGGTTTTATTTTAGAATACCCTGAACGTTACATGATGTGTTTTTAAGTTCCAGTCAGTGTTTTGGCATGATTGAGCACAGGATGCATGGCGATGATGTATGGTTTAGGTGGTTCTTTTTTGAGATAGAAGTCTATTTCCTTCCTTCCAGATCTTTAAATCAATACAGGACTTTTCCATCAAGATGGAAAAGAAAGCACATTAAAATCTGCTAGCCTCTGTGCTAGGCTCTACAGGTTTATCAAAAGATGTACACTGCCAGCAGGGAAAGAGGAGAAAGTAGCATAAAACACCCCCAGTATTCTTTGTACTTTTAACCTGTTTGTGCAAGGACCATAGGAAATGCCCATTATACTTCACAAGTAGAATCTATTTCTTTTTATTTGATTATGATGGGTTTTTGCTTAGAGGGTTCAAAGGAACCCACGCATCTTCACTAGCTCACTGAAAATCCACAGAAAGGCAGGCAATGCCTTTCAAACTTAACACCCCATCCAACTACCAAAACCTTTGAAGTTGTTCCTCTGCCCAAGGTATTCAAAGCCCTTGGCAGCGAAGAGAATTTCCTGGTAAGAAGCTCACATGTATCTTTGTTCGGCTGTGTGAAGAACCAAGGTGAATCCTGGCTTAGCAAGAGGTGAGAGTATTTGTAATCAGTTAGGGCTGACAGAGCCCAAGGCTTAGATGGAGGTACACCCTTGGTTCCTTTTAGCTCTCTTCCCTGCAAGCTACCATTGTACAAATAAGTAGATAGTACACTGTTATGAGGATACCATTTGAAAACAATTATGTCACTTGCCTGGGCACAACTTCTAGAGCAAAATCTCTCACAGGAGTCCACAACACAAAGGTTTTTCTTGACAAAAAAACATCAGCAAACTTCCTATCTGAGAATCACTGAACTGCAAATGATATTTTGAAATCTGTGGGAGCAGAGGCCCTCCTTCCAACGATATTCCCAAGAAAGGCTGAAAAGAGCTGGTGTAGCTAAACTTGCTGCTTTGACATTGTTAAAATAGATGGAAGTTTTCCTTTCGATGTTATTTAAATCTGGTCTAGATACGAAAGTCAGGCTATATAAAAAATGTAAATCTATTTGATTATGTTTCATAGTTCATCTTCAGAAGCAATAGAAACATAGTAATATCATAAATGGGTATGTTATTCTGTGTATACTTATCTCTGCATGGAAAGGTAGATGACCTATGGACAAAGTACCATAAAGCACCTTTGTACTCTACCCATCACATTACTGCTTGGCATTTCAATACACACAAAACTAAACAAGCCACTAGTCTAAAGCCAGTTGCTCACTGACCTACTCAACAGAAATGTCAGTCATCCTTCTCAAATCATCTTCTTCATTTACACATCCGGATAACTGTGATATTTATCAGAAGTTGATCATCTCCAAGCAGTTATCATCTATGAATAATAATAGCACTTCGCAAGTTTGTGACTTCGTTTCTTAACTCCCTTAAAGTTTCCATGGAATCTTTAGTTTTTCCTACTTGTTCTTTCATATTTTGGAAGGTCTGTTGAATTTTAAAGCATCTAATAAAAAATGCTTCAGGGAAAGAAATAGCTTTATTTTCTGCAAGTGACTTCAAAAACATCTTAACTTCTTAAATAATTATGCACTATGTTTATAGATTCTCCACATTCATTGCTCTGTTTTGCTTTAGTCTTTTTGTGCTATATTATACTAGTGATCCTCCTTGCAGAGGTTTGCAAAAGCACACAATGATCCTACATTTGACTGTTTCATTTAGGTATTTCATGTTTAAAGACTCCTTTGTGTCTGCTAATATTATTTTTCATACAGTTGTAGACTTAAAGTAGATAATTTCATATTTCTTTTACCCTATCACAAAGACTTTTGAAAGTTCTCAAAAAAATATTGCAAATTGAAAGCTTATGCTATCAACATGAGTTTCAACACATTTTGCCTCAGCCTTTCTTATTATCTGAAATAGACATTTTATCTGCCAGAAATATCCTGATGTCACTATAAAATAAATCATATTTTTAGGCTGTATTTTTCACTCCTCTTACAGGCAGCTAGAACTTAGATAGATATCAGTGAATGCATTCACTTTTCTAAAACCTTCCAAATAACCCGATTTCTCTTTAAGGTGTTTAAAAGTGCAGGCTGGAATATGTCTAAGAGCGTATATGTTGTCATTCAGAAATGGAAAATGCACTTTTTTTTCCATCCCACAAGAAAATAATGTTCTTTAACTGGAGAAAAATAACTTAATAATAGCTCCAGCAGCCTTTGCATTAAGCAGTGCCTACATTCCAGTTGCACTCCCTAAATAATTATGTGGAAATGGCTGTTATTATTAGCCTAGGTTGCTCTGCCTTTGCATTTATAGTTGAATTTGTATCATACAAAACCAACATTTCCATTTGCATCTTTAATATTCTCCTTACCTTCAAACATTTTCCACAGTCTTTGTTTTCTTGCGGATTAGGTATTTTTCCTCTACTTGAGCAGTTTAAATAGTTTTCACAGATTATGTATTTATCTGAAGCTGAATTTTCTTCAAAGTCTGCTGTTTTTTTAATAGACAATTTATTCTGTTATTCTATAAACTAGAACAATATTAACCCAGACAAGAGAATCAATTGTTTTACTACTGTAGAAGTGTTGCTATTATATAAGAAGCAATTAAGTTTGGTGTGGCTTCTAAGTACATTTCTCACTTCCTTAAATAAACATGAGTTACGGACATACAATTTAAGAGAGTGCTACCATGGTCTGAACTGTTACTGAAAACCAGCCTCAAAGTCTTCAGCAGATCAAACCCAAGACCAATTTCAGATTTCATTGACTGCCCTTATTGAGGCTACCTTGCCCATTCTAAAGTATATCATATGAAGATATCTATTTGGTAATTTACTCTCAATACACACCACAATAATTTCTCAGGTCAAAGTGTTTAAAAAGGATCTTTAAAAATGCTTCAGTTTATCTTCTAGCCAGCCTAACAGAACTTAAATGGCCTACTCACACAGTAGAAGGCTCAGCATGGATCTTTTTGAAGGATCTGGATTCTAGGCATTACACAAAAAACCAAACACACACCCTCACACAAAATGTTCAAGCACCCTCAAACAACCTGGCTCTTTCACAAAAACACTTGGAAGAGATGTAACTAGGATAAAAATAACTAGGCATTGATGGTATAACTATCACTTCCTTCCAAAATTCTCAGGAGTAATCTTCCTACCCACACAATCCCAAAGCCAGCAAGATCAATGTATTCTGTCCATATATAAATTATCATCTGGCTGCAAAACTTACTTTTTGGCTCAGAAGCAAGCTAGAGTCACCTCAGGAAAACCTGAGTTCAGCCCCACAAGTGGTGCTTAGTTAGCCCAAGGGATAAACTGACAACACAGGGGAAGTGCAGCACAACTAGCCAACATGATTAAGAAGGGAAAGCCCTTCTGATTGGTTCACACGGTTTTAAGAGAGACATCCAACTATTAGAAAGGCAGGACTTCGCTGTTCACCCACATTGTTCCACTGCTGCCAGAGCTGAGAGCCTGACAAAGCAAAATCCATCTGCTGGGAAGGCCATAGGTTGTCTGTCATCAGGAGCTACACATGGGAACTGGAGCTGCTGGTGCTCATGGAGGGATGGGCTGGGGACCAGGTGGAGGCCAGGGGAGCTGTGCTGCCACAAGACAAATGGTGGATAAGCTGTGGGGTAAGAGATACTCTTCAGCTTGTGTTGTACTAATCACCCTAATTTCCTTCCATCAGATTTCAGTGTTGCTCATCACCAAGGAGAGGATCTGCTTCTATACAAAAGCAGAGTCCCTTTTGTGTCCTAGCTATTTACAGAACCATCTGAACCAATCCCTTAGTCACTGTAAGCTCTGTAAGACAACACGTATGTGAGCAAATCCTGTGTTGAATGTCTTAGAGTAAGAAATTGTTCCAGGCCCTGGAGTTCAGAGCCCAAGAAAGGACTGGAATTGACTGCTAGTGTATACCATGGACAATGCTGGTATTATAGCATCAAAAATCATTTTAGCCACATTACTGTAGTAAAAAATTAACTAGTTTGTGATGCCTTGTGCTTTTTTCCTGTTTGTTGTTGTTTGATTTGAGCTATTTGGTAATTCATAATTAGTCTTCCAGTCTCAGAGAGATTTTACTCTTGCAAGGGATGACAGTAATGTAAAATGGCACAAAATAAATACTACTTATGGCAGAAGGACATAAAAGCAATGCTTGTGCTATATGACTGCTGGAAGGGATTATTTTACTAGATCGGTTTTTTCTTAGTTGATAGTTTTCATGAGTTACTTAAGAGTCTGTCTTCAAAATTTATTTAGTCTAGTCAATCTGTTATTATAAAGGTGAAAATCTCCACTTCCTTGCTGTCTCCCTGCTAGAACAAGCCTTAAACTTTCAATAGTTTAGGTTTATGATAATGTACAAAAAAGAAATTCCAGTGCAGGTAGATGTTGTAACTGCAAACCATTAATGTTTTACAGATCTGCCAGCACTGAATACATTTAACAATGATGTCTGTCAGACACTACAGTTTTGTGAAAACAATTAGTATTTGTACAATGTTATCACATCCAAAAATGAAAGTATTTCTCAGAAATTTCTGTGAATGCTTATGAATTAGTAAACATAATAGTCCTCAAATAAAGGAAGCAAGTTCAGTTGCAAATCATTCCTGCAGCATAACTTTAAAAGGTAGAGGTAAAAAAATAGAAAAGAAATAAAATTTTAAAAAGAACTAGACATCTAAAAGCCTATAATTCTACCTCCTTCAAAAGGAAACCTAAAAACAGAGCTGTCCCATTTTCTTAAGTCAGTTAAGGAAACTGGGGTTTACATGTAGACAGGTCTGATTTCCAAACATGATGACACATATTACTTGTGATGGCAGCATTAGAGTAACACAGAACACACTGTACTGCTGGCACCAGTCCAGGTCTCTTTGATAGCTCCTGTTGATGGATACACTGCCAGGAAGGGCCTAGATATTGCTAACAGAGGAAGCCAGGAAAGAGCTTCCCTTACCAAAAAGATAATATTATTCTTTTCAAACAAAGAAGTACTTGTATCACATTTCGTTTGCACTGACTCAAGCATTCACAGTGTACAGACTTGCTCTCCCATGTTCATTGTCAAAATGAAAAAGCATTTTTTAAATTATTGTTTAAAAATGTTTAAGTCAAACTAATCCAGAGAGTCCTTTTTGTCCGTCCATTGAGAATAGAACACTCACGACAGAAACCATTAGTCTTGCGGATTTGCCTTTTTTCTTTTTTTCAATAGAGACTAGACTCAGGTTTTTTACTTGGCTTGGTGAACACTTCCACATATGACAGTCTTACAAAATCTGTGAATCGAGACTGGACATCATCTCCCCATTTCACTATCCCCAGTAATAATTGCTATGCTCTGTAACAAATGCTATGCATCTAACAAATGCCGTTCAGACTATCTGCAAATGCGCAGGTGATGTTTGCATAGAACTGAAGTTCAGAACATGCAATTCTTTGCAAAATGATAACCCATGTGTACATTACAAGTCTTACGAGTCCTTGTCTTGACTGCCACATCCAAAGATAATATTACTAAAGTTATAAAATCCACAGGCGTAGGCTCAATACTCTGCGCTTTAAGAGAATTTCAGCTCACATACTGGGGCTGTTTTCCAGCCTGAAGACTCCACATATTTTGTTTGTCTTCTCTCTTCCTCCCCCACTTCTGTGTTTGTACATTTCCAGAAAAACAGTAAGAGACACATCAGTTCAATCATATTTCCTTACAAGTCTAATTTAGCCATTCAATGTGGCAATGTACTCTGAGTTGAATTTGTTCTGCTGCTTACCTTATTTAGATGTATCAATAAATCTGTTTCTCATCTATATTTAGGGAACAACAGAAAATAGTGGTATAGCTCTTCAACCGAGTAAACTAAATAATAGCAAGACTATAGATAGCAGGTGAATTAAAAGACCAGGTGAACCACTTCATTCTAACTGAATATTATTCACTTAATGAATCACTTCCAAGGAAGATCGCATATTAGGAGAACAACACACAAGAAGATCATACAAACACAGAGATCACTCTTGGCAGACATTTCTCCCCACTATCCTCTCTGGGGTGGGATAGGAATTAAACAGTTGTGGATTTTAGATGCTTTAGAAATCTGAAGTTCAAAAATTCTTCCTAACAGCATCTTCACTTTAACCTAAGGATATAATTTCTTCCTACCTTTACCTCAGAAAAGGACAACACATAATTCCTTTTCTGTAGCCATTTAAATATTTGCAGTTCTTGTGTGCCCTTCTTGTTCATTCTTTCTCTATTCTCCTTCTCTTTTCCTATTAACCCCCACCCTTTTTTTTTTTTCCTTTGGCCTAACTAAATATGGACTCATGGCAAATTCAATCATATTCTCTTCACAGATAACTATGTCTTATGAAAATAGTCCTTTAAATAATTTGCAGATTTTACAAAATAGCAATAGATGATCTGAAGATTAAGATCATAAGGTTCGTACTGAGCACAACTGTACAATTTTGTTGAAGCTGCAGGGCTTGGCAGATTTAACCACAGGCTTCAACGGAAGCAATATTTGCTTGAATATTTATGAAACCCTTTGGTTCAGACCTATCGGATGCTCTATTTAAACCACTTTTCTCCAGGTCTGTACTCTGCTAGCATCTGCATTAAAACAGAAAATGACAAACAGCTCACCACACATGGGAATGTGCTGGAAAATCTTCTCTTCTGAACTATTCCCAGTTAAACTAGGTGTGTGTGTCATGACAAACCCCTATATTCTAAAATAAATTTTGGCAGGAATGTTGCTTGAGATCATCCTGAATACCAGAGCTAAACTACAGGAGAAGAAAAAAAAATTGGACATTTATTACGAGAGTATCTTGCTGATTTAAAAGTGCAGTTTTATCACATCCTACACAGAAGGAAGCCTACCAGTGAATCTTGCTAGCTTCTGTCAATACCTCTGATTATGCAGGTTTCTTATTTTGCCTTTCATTCTATCCCTCAACTTGGCCTTGAGAAATGTTGTCACCATGCTGTAGCTATGCTGCCTGTTGCTGTGAGAAACAGCTATGGTAAATAGGACATTAATCCCTTATGTCTTCCATTTATTCTAGGCAGGGTGAGCAAAGAATCCATGTAAAAAGGATACTTATAGATTTAAGTCCCAAGTGAAGTAATTGTTTCATAAAGGCACTTTTCTACCATGTAACATTATCAGAACTTCAGGAAAGCTTTAATTCAGCCTGAAGTCCCTGAGCTGGGTAGCCTGAGTTGCCTCCCATCACCACTCTCCACTCCAGCAGGGCTGGTGAGGAAGACCACCCCTAGGCTGTCATTTGAGGGCCTGAACAGGAAGCCATGCTGGTCCAATGTCTGAGTTGCAGTAACTTTAGAAGACCTCTATGGCCATTTGGTTTCACCAGGTGCCAAAGACACAGGAGGATACAGAAATGGCTTGTAGCTGCCATAAACCAATACCATCTCCACTCTTCCTCTCAGACTACAAGTCTGGGACTCTTATGTACACCAAATAATTGCTGGAGTTTAGATACACAAAATTATGTTAGATTTAAATGGGTGTAATGCATCCCTTTCCCAGCCCCAAGGAATATGGAATTTTACACTCATAAATACATTTTCATTGCTAGACAGATACAGGATTTGATACGCCCTCTCAAAGCAAGAACTGCTTGTAGGATCTTATCTCCATTCTGCCTGAGGGACAAATTAGGCAGAGACAGAACCTGGATGTTTTGTAATGGCTAACACCTCCACTATGGGAAGTTTCTTCCTTATGACTTACAAGTACAACGAATTCCTTATTTTTATCTTTAAAAATAATAATTAAAAAAGAAAACCGAAGAAAACTGTTTAAAAAAAGCTATTTGCATCAGAGCCATCTCATTCTTCTGCTCAGAATTGTATTCTTTTTCCCAAACATAAAGTGCCACAATCTGAGAATGTAAATCCAATCATCAGGCTTAACTGAATGGTACAACTGCATTTAAAGTGCACACACACAGATATAAAACCTAACTTCATTCATGTTCTTTTACCCACTTTATATGCACAGTGCAAGTTAAAAAATGGCAGGGCTTCTTTAGGGAACTGATGAATAAACTTTCTTTCACTTGAGATAACTGGCCCCCTTCTATTGCAGAAAAACTCACAGTTTGCTTTGTTTCATTTTGTTTTATCAAACCTTTTGAACAAAAGCCTCAGCTCAGATGAGCTGTTCTGAGCAGTTCTGCCTATTATTGAAAATCCAGAATTTAAAATTGCCTATCCAAGTGTTAACCAAATTCCCCAATCGATCTTCTCTTTCCTTTCAGAATCATTCTTTATTTCTTATTTTTTCTATCACAGAAATCCATTATTGTGTCAAAGGGATGTGAAAGTAGAGCCCTCACAATCTCTCTCTGTTACATAGTAGAACTGCAGATGGCTCCAATTCAGCCCCTGCTAAAATAATAGAAGGTAAATTGCAATACCCACGTAATTCCACATGAGTAGAAAATGGAAATTTTGTTTGCTTCATCTGCAAACTTGATGGTATAATTTTTATATGGATACAGACAATTAGGTAATCCTTTTGTTTTAAATCTTTCATAGCCCTTCATTGTTTCATTTTCATTGAAAACAGCTGGTAACCTTCATCAATGAAAACCAGGTTTGTTTTATTATTATTTTCTGTTCAACAGGTTTGTTAATATATACTGTGAATCATTTAAAAGTCCCATATAAGCCAAATATATTGACATTAAAATAAAAGCAAGGCCTTTTGCTTACAGATAGTAAGGTAAAGTACTTGATTTACTGAAAGGCTTAACATATATGACAGTGCAAATCAGCTAAGAAAATGAAAATAAATTGTATTATGCTGCTTGTGAAGAGAGCTGACAGAGGTAAAAATATTTTTACATGATGGCTCTTTTAAAAAATAGATTAAAAAAAAGGTTTCTTGAATTAATCTCCATAGCATTTTGGGTCTTGTTCCAGCAGTGACACACATATAAGGGGGAATAGGGAAAGCCAGAATAAGGGAATGCACTTAGAAGATAATAGACTCCATTGGCTAGGGGAAAAGTAAGCCTTTATTGTTATTGAAGACTCTCACACTGCTGTTCCTCTTGCCGTCAGTGGACTAACTTGAAAATCCACATTAAAAATATACTATTCTCTTTACTAAATGACATGCAGTTCTACATATAACTCATAAGGCAAATTCTAGACATGTATGGAGAAGATTCTATTTATATTCAGCATGCTACACTTTATTTTGACATATCCATGTCCTAAGCTACCTACATGTAAGCCATGTAAGCCAAATTGAATATATATGTAGCTATGCATGTGGTCCAAACAGAAAATTCCACCTTCAAATTAATAACAATTCTTGAAATATTTTCATCCCAGTAAGATATCAGATGTCTGGTGTGACTTGGCGTTCAGAGAGGGCTGTCTACGCACACAGCAGTGAGGCAATATGCAGCAATGAGGTTATGTTAAACCACATCAAGGGAGAGGATGCTAAGGGACAGGTGTGTTTCTGCCTTCACTACCTAATGGAGATTGGAAATAGTTTTTCATAATTCTACAAAGATTTTCTTCTTCTGAAGGGTCTGACTGAGCTCCCCAAGGACCTGAATGATACATCTACGTCACCCCACTTTTCTGGGAATGACAACAGGTCCAGCTGCACTGAAACAGCTAAAGAAGCATGGCAGATCGCAGCCTTTAACTAACAGGTTTATAAAAATAAGAGCTGAGGACCCTGCCACTCATCATGTAGACTTCAATCTCACTGTGGCTATAACACTGAGATTCTGAATTAGGATATTTGCATTACGTCATAAACCCACTGTATTTCCTTCTCCTCATTGTCCATTGCTTTATAAGCTTTACCCACATTTTAATTAAGACAAACCCTTAGCATGGGAGTAAAATGTCACAGCAAGGGAGCTACTCATTTGAACCTGTTCCAAGCAGGTACAAGTAGGAACACCTGATGCAGGCAGCAGAATCAGGCCCATATGCTTTTTATACCTGTTTCTGGATTGTAATCCTATTAAGAACACTAATGTAATGTTCCAACCCCCATGGCAGAGGGGTTGGAACTGGATGATCTTAAGGTCCTTTTCAACCCTAACCATTCTATGAGTCTATGATTCTTTTCAGAAAAGAGAGAATAACAGGGGTTTTTGAGTTTTATTTCATCTTAATAATTACATCCTCACTCTAGGCCAGTGTCTTCTATTATGGTTGCTTAAAACCCATTTGAATTAGAGTGCCAAAGAAGAATATAACCCTGTGTGTGAAATTGGATCATAGAATACCAGGTTGCGAGGGGACCTCAAGGGTCATCCAGTCCAACCTTTCTTGGTAAAAGCAGAGTCTAGACAAGATAGCCAGCATCCTGCCCAGCTGAATCTTACAAGTGTCCAATGCTGAGGAATCCACCACTTCCCTGGGGGGATTATTCCAATGGCTCATTGTTCTCATTCTGAAAAATTTTCCTCTTGTGTCTAACCAGACTCTCCCCAGGAGTTACCTGTAAGCATTACTCCTCATCTTTTCCATGTAACTCCTTGTAAAAAGGGAATCTCCATCTTCTCTGTTGGCCCCCTTTAAATACTGGAACATGGTGATAAATTCTCCCCTGAGCCTTCTTTTCTCGAGGCTGAATAAACCCAGTTCTCGCAGCCTTTTCTTATAGGTCAGGCTTCCTAGTCCTTTGATCGTCTTTGTAGCTCTTCTCAGGACCCTCTCCAACCTGTCCACATCTTTTTTTGTAGAGTGGGGACCAAATCTGAACACAGTATTCCAGGCACGGCCTGGCAAGCACCGAGAATAGTGGGATAAAGGCTTCTTTGTTGGTAATGCCCTTGTTGATGTAACCCAGCATCCTGCTGGCTTTCTTTGCTGCAGCAGCACACTGCTCACCTATACTGAGCTTGTTGTTCAAATATACCTAGAGATTCTGTATACTTGCTTTCTTCCCTGCTATTGCATGATTAATCACTGACTCCTGTTGTTTTCCCCCACAAGATTTCCATACATCATATTTGAAAATAGTATTTTGCTCTGCTCATACCAGACAAAAAAAAAAATAATGCATGTCTCTATGATTTTTGTTGTGTCCTCTTTCCTAATGAGCGTTTTTCATGTTAAAATGGGTCTATTGTAAAAAATACTATATTTGCTAGTGTCTCCAGAGTCTCACTCTGTAGACGTGTAAGGGAGAAAACACAATGAATATAGGTAAATTGCAAAGAATTTGGTCACAAAAATGCCATGTTCCTGGTAGATCTGTCCTCAGAGTAAAACTCCTTTGGCACAAAACTAGCATAGCAGACCTACATTACTTTCTATTCCTTCCAGATTTCTGGGCAGGAACAGCAAGTTCCTTGGGTGGATGGTCTATTTTCCAGCTTTTTCACCCTCTAGCTCAAGATGCAATTTGTGAGCAAACCCCTGTATTTCAAGGTGCTACAGAACTGTAGGGGTGGAAAATGGCAGTTCACATTTTTTCTTGATAGTCTGCCATCATGGAAACCTGTAACACCCTAGAGTTACCAAGTAAGTTACCAGCTAACTGTTGGGTAAACTTCCAGCAAAGCCAGGTCGTTTGTTGGGATTTCTTCCCAATTCAGCTTCCTTCACTGTTCAGCTAAACACTAGACCCACACTTTTTCTTAGGGACCTCAGCAACCCACTCCAACAACATGCAGTGTCTGTGTGGGCACCTGTATGAGCTGTCAGTGCTAGTGCTGATCTCCACAGGAGCCCACAGCTCCACTCTGACAAATGGGAAGGGCTCAAACATTAGG
Organism: Psittacula echo; assembly: GCF_963264785.1. NCBI lineage: Eukaryota > Metazoa > Chordata > Aves > Psittaciformes > Psittacidae > Psittacula > Psittacula echo. Next base: position 48,592,438 of record NC_137743.1, read on the forward strand.
AAGCAGCACAGAAAGCAGCAGCAAACGGGAGATGGCCCACAAGCAATGGTGTTTGACTCGATTAACATGAAATTCCCTGGCTAATCTTCTTTCAGACTTTGGACTACATCCCCTGTATACCATGTTAGAAGCTTTAAGTACTTTGTAAAAGCTGGGCTTTTGTTCCTTTTTCTTTGGGATAAGGAATGGTAGAGAGAGTTATATTTTCATTGATACTGCTTATCTCACAAACACATTTAACTACTAACTATAAGCTTGCTTTGCAAAATGCATCTTCTTGTTGTCACTTAGGAATCATTCTTTGGTATGAAGGAAAGAAGAAGAGATGGGAGGGGTGCGTAAGATTCCATCTCCAGAAAATGTTTCACTACAAAATGTATTTTCCTCTACCAGAGGAGGGGATTACAAGAATTTTGTTGTGCAAAAATCTTCCTGAAGCAGAATTTCTGTGCTACAGGAATGTCATTACAAACGTAGACATTGAACATGATCAAAAGAGGTTTTGATGGAAGAGAGGAAGATGCTGTTTCCAGAATAGCACTGTTGCTTATTTTGACAAGTGAAATCCAACCTTGCTGTATTGCCCTTTTGAAAAGGTTGGCTATGCCTCAAGTTTTTGCTCACCAGAGTATCTAACCCCTAAATCACAACAGCTCTGTCCTGCCCTGACCCTTTGCAAGCACTGTTATGCTCAGTTATCAGAAAATTTTGAGGGAAGGGAAGGGAGGGGAAACGACATGAAGCTGACCACCAGGAAGGACAGAAGCAGGGAGGGCAGGGGGTAGAATATTTCGAGCATGGTTTTCAAATGGCCATAAACCTGTCTGGGCCTGCCTGGAAAAACACCTATTTGCATGCAGATGGAAGAATTTTAAGTGGATTATTTTGCCTCCAAAATTGAATCTGTTTTCACCCTCATATGATTCCACGCAGCCTTTTGTCCTTCCATTAGATGCAAAAACAGATAAGCAACAGCAGTTATCCCTGTAGCAGGATGGAGACATCATTTATTTCTGCCTCAAATACATACCCACTCATAGTAATTTTTAAATTTTGAAAAGTTCTATAACAGCAATGGTATAGTATAAATTTATATGCACACAAACTCACATTGTTTGTGGGTGGAGAGACCATGTAAGCATCTGATTTTCATCTCACAGCTGAAAACCAGATTACCAAAAACTAATATTAAGATGCCAGATATTTTCTTCCACTGCACCATATAATAAGAAAGGAAAAGAAGATCTGGGGGAAGGAGCCTGCCATTAAGAGAGTCAGGAGAACACTAAAACTGAGCTCGTTCCTTTTCTGACAGCCTGATGACATGGTGCCAGGCTCTGGTGGCTCATGGCAGAGGACTGTTTGAGAACAGATGGAATATACCATGTTCCATTCTGAAATTAGGGCTAGTAAGGGAAAAGAAAAGCAAAAGGAAATGAAGCTCAGAGCAGTACTTCCTGACCTGCACTTCCCCCACAGTGCTTGATCCAGAGTTCTTTGAAGTCTACAGAGAGAGCTCCGCTGATTTCAAATAAATTTGATTCAGAGCCTGAAGCAGGAGGAAAAAACGTGTGGTATGGCAGAAAGCTCACTACCATCATGGCTCTCTGGAGATGCACAGAACTTTGCCCAGAGGCATGTGTGTTTATCAAATGTTCCCCTTCCTTGGATTGCCCTTGAGACATGTTCCATCCAGCAGGACCCAGTGAAAAGATTTAAAATATGGTTTCATTTGCATATATTTGACAGAGAACATAAATGTTCTTTCAGAAGATTGGTGAGTCAAATAATGCTGTTCCTCCCCCTGTCTGGAACAAAAGATTATTTCCTCTTTTTCCCAGCAAAATGTTCCTGCAAGAACATTGTATTAACTCTGAATATTACTTGAAAATTTTTAGTGTTGCCTTTTTGTTTTTACTGAACACAGTTACTACAATCAACATTTCTTTGGTCTTTTAAGACTGGTCTTGCCCCCTACAACCACTTCCCGTATCTCCACAGATGTACATTCATTTCAGTGTTCTATAACTGGAAAGCATTTCATTTTTCCCTCTAATAGCAATTTATTTTGATGTATTAAAAATGTCCATCAAACTCTCTGCAGCTACAGTCATCATAAAAGACCCCAATATTTATGTGGCTTCATTCTGACAGAATACTCGCAAAAAAAAAAAAAAAAAAAAAAAAAAAAAATCATTCAAACTACCTCTTAGTTCAGTTTTATGCGTATCAGATGATTAAAATAGCTCTGTGGAGCTTCATACATCATTCTGTCTGGAAAATAATCAAACAATACTCCCTTTCCTCTCTCTCCCAAAATAACCACATAACCTTCATAAAATACTCTGAAATAATAAATTATACATAGAACCTATTATGTATTCAAATATCCCAAGTTCTTCGTTGAGCAAGGTAGTATGCATGACATGGTGTGAGCATTTAGCTTATGATGGTTCCAGAGGACTCCATGCTGCCTGCTCTGTCTCACAAAATACAGGGTCAAGGCCAATAAAAGATGAAGAAAATTTAAATTCAGGATGTATGTAAGTACTTGCAATGAAAGGTGTGACAAGGTCCTAAAATCTATAGCCTTCTGTTTGACAAAATGATTAGAGGAGATTTTAGTGTTCAGTTGTCAGAAACTCCTTCACTGCTTAAGCTGAACACAATGCGAGAAACAAACCAAGCAGCAGAATTATATATATGCACGTGATAATAAGTTCAGTGGAACAAGAGCTGAGCAGACAGCACAGCTCACTTGATGCTCCTGCAGAGACACACATTTGAAATGGCAGATGGACAGGCAGCAATGGCTTTGGAAGGGTCCAACAGGATAAAGAAGAAGTTAAAATGCCGTATTTTAAAATGTGATGAACAAAAAAGCTTGATCAAATCTGCTGGTATGAGCTGCTTACAGATGAAGTTGAAGTTTGTGCAAGGAGAAATAAAATGCCTCCAAGGCTACCAGTGAAGCAAAAAATTACATTAGCTTTACAGCCTGAAGCATATTTGTTAGTATTTAACAAATTATGTGCTCCATTTAAATACCATTGCTGGTAGCCAAATAAATTAAAATCACCTCATTAGGCTTTACATCAGTGAAGTTAAAAAATTTAGAGGTTTTTCTTACCTTCTGTCTAGGTGTCTTTCCATTTGTACAGTCAGTGCCAATAGGGACCTGTGTCATGGAGGCCTTTTTCCATATCATTTGTCTCTAGGCATCCTGAACCTAGGTGGTTATAAGGAAAGACAAGGCACACATATAATCTCAAAATATTGCTACAGTTCCATAATCAAAAATACAATCACTGTAATATCCAAAATGGAATGATTGAAGCATTTGCAGCTCTGAAGGTCCCCTTGCTGCCCTCTGATAAAGACAATGAAACAAGTATCACAGTATGTTAGAGATTGGAAGGGACCTCAAAAGATCATCTAGTTCAATCCCCCTGCCAGAGCAGGAAAAACTGATTGTATTTCACTACCATGCTGCACCAAATACAGGTATAACCCTGCATAGGGGAAACAGGGAGGAGTTGGACAACCAGCTTCCACTCTTCACTTCTCCACCTCTCTCATAAGGTAACTTTGGGAGAGTTGTTTCATTGCATGTGCTTTAGCTAATATGTTTGTAACATGGAGATAGACACTCTAAGCCCAGATTCAGACTAATTTTCCCCTAAATTCCTTTGCAAAATATTTTTTCTGGTAAACATTTCTGAAGATCTACAGCCAGGCAGTAGGAAACATGTACAAAAGCTGAGGTAGAAATTAGGCTGTCTGAATTTAAGCCTTTAGCCTCTTTCGTAAAGTCTTCAATTCATGGAAAGGAAAAACACAGTATGAATCACATATAAGTACATATAACCAGAGTTAGGGTGTCAACCTTGTATGCTCTGCTAACCTGTTTCTATCATGATGGATAGGAAACAAAGACAATATGGAGCACTTGCTAAGTATCTGAAACACTTGACTAACTCTATTGAAGAAATCATGATAGAAGGAAAGCCAAATTAATTTTTCTTATAAATGCTTAATTCATTGTGGAAGGCAGTTTGGAGAAACCAGCACCTTTGCAAAATTGCATTGTGAAATAGGCATGTCAGAAAAAAAAATATGACATTTTCTAAGTAAAGCACACGGGATTTTTAATTCAAAGTGTTATTTTGGGACCAGGTTTAGCACATCCAATTAAAAAAAATATTTAGTGATGAATAAAAAGTCTTATTTGATCAAAAAATCTTTCTCTCCTCACTCCCTAGGATTTTTTTCCATGGAACCAGAAACATTTTTGGTTCAGGTCACCCAGTAGCATCAAGAATAATTTACTCAGCCCTGCTTAGGGAATATTTGAAAACTTGCAGAAAATTTCTCCAACTGTACTGCAGAGAAAAAGTAAGAAAAAAGATGACGACAACGGTTGCATAACTCATCGTATGTAAACTAGTACCAATATGTCTCAACATTTCTGAAAATATTGAAGATTTGCTATTCCGAAGTGCCAATTTCCTGTTGAAACTAACACGACCGTTTACATACATCTGATTAAATGTCTTCCTAAAGGCTTTGCCAAGTCAAGATACATGAAGTAAATGATAATAAGAGAAAAATGTTGAATAACTTGACAGTTATCACAAAATTCTTTGAATAAATTACATGAACACTTTTACCTGTTATTGCCCTTTTGACATGGAAGTTTCTACTTAAAACAGTTCCTCCTCTTTAATGAACTGACTTGTGATGATGACTGATGTCTCCTGTCTCTGCACCTTGTCATTCCTTAAAGTGGTGATAACCACTTAAAAGGTCTTGATCAGTCTGACACCAAGCCAATGATGAGAAATAAGGAAAATACAGACTTCCACCAGCAGCAGCAAAAGCAGTCAGCTAAAGCTACATGTAAAAGATGCTTTGAAGTAACAAAATCAGTAGGAATAAATTAACAAGCCATATGTCAGCCATCACAAGTAAGTTCAGGCACCAATGTTAACTTCTTGCTAGCTTACTGGTCTAAAAGTGTGCAGTTATTTCTCATCAGAGGAAGAGCCGGATGCTTGCTAGGGTGTTT